>NC_084663.1:216076875-216676875 GCF_028389875.1 Rhea pennata
ACTGCACACTGTATATCCCTGCTGCACACTGTGTACCCCCATTGAACACTGCACACCTCTGCTGCACACCCCCACTGTGCACTGCACACTGTATACCCCACCGCACACTGTTCACTGCACAGTGTGTGCCTGCACTGTGCACTGCATGCTGCACACCTCCACTGCACACTTCCGCCATGCACTGTGCACTGCACAGCATGCACCCCCCATCATGCAGCGGGCACCCTGCACTGGGCACTTTGCACTGCACACTGCACTCTGCACACCCCTGCCGTGCCCTGCACATCCCACACTGCAGCCCCACTGCGCACTGCACTCTGCACACCCCTGCCATGCCCTGTGTATCCCGCACTGCAGCCCCACTGCGCACTGCACTCTGAGCACCCCTGCCATGCCCTGCGCATCCCGCACTGCAGCCCCACCATGCACTGCACACTGCACTCTGCACACCCCTGCCATGCCCTGTGTATCCCGCACTGCAGCCCCACCATGCACTGCGCACTGCACTCTGCACACCCCTGCCATGCCCTGTGTATCCCGCACTGCAGCCCCACCATGCACTGCGCACTGCACTCTGCACACCCCTACCATGCCCTGTGCATCCCGCACTGCAGCCCCACCATGCACTGCGCACTGCACTCTGCACACCCCTGCCATGCCCTGTGTATCCCGCACTGCAGCCCCACCATGCACTGCGCACTGCACTCTGCACACCCCTACCATGCCCTGTGCATCCCGCACTGCAGCCCCACCGCGCACCTGGTTTGGGCTCCGCACACAACACGCTCTGGGCACTGCACACCCCCACTGTGCAGTGGGGACCTGGGGCCGGCTCCAGCAGGAGCGCGGCCACGGCTGCGCCGGCACAGGAGTCCCTGCCGCCATGGCGGGGCTGCTGCAGAGCACCTAGAGGGCTCCCGCCTGCAGCCCCCTCCCTGCACCACGACCCGGAGCCCCCTCGGGGGGCAGCAGCGCGTCTCCAGCTCATCCCGACGGCTCCACCGCCCCGGGGCTGGAGAGGCCCTCGCGACGCGCCGGGGACCGGCAAAGGCCATTCCCGGCGGGGCGAGGTGGGCGAGGTGGAGGTGGGAGACGAGCAAATGATGGGGCGAGGATGGATGGACAGACAGATAGATGGATGGACAGATGGCTGGATGGATGGATGGATGGACAGATGGCTGGATGGCTGGGTGGACAGATAGATGGATGGATGGATGGACGGACAGATGGCTAGATGTATGTATGTATGGGTGGTTGGGTGGATGGATGGATGGATGTACAGACAGATGGCTTGATGGGAGGATGGACAGATAGATGGATGTATGAACAGCTGGCTGGCTGGATAGATGGATGGATGGACGGATGGGCGGGTGGATGGATGGATAGAGGGATGGATGGAGGAACAGATGAGCAAAAAAAGAGAAAAGGACGGCCCTGAAGAAACCCTGCAAACCCTTCTCCCCTGCGAGCGTGCTGCCCCTGCGCTCCTGCAAAGCAAAGAGGAAGCTAATAAAACCTACAAATACAGAAGCAAGAGGCCGCAGCAGGCCAGGCGCTAGCCCCCGCCGCGGGCGGAGCGGCCGGGCCCCGGGGCCGGCGGCACCTCCGCGCCGGAGCCGAGCGGCCGGCCGGGGCAGCCCCGCGACGCTCCCGCCGGCACGGCCGGAGCAGGGACCTGCCCCGTCCCGCTGCGCCCCGCGGGGCCCCGGCCTGGCGGGACGCCGTCATCGCTGCGAAAATAACTCCCGTGCTGAGTCTAAGGATTTCAGTTTTCCTCATTTTTTTTTTGACTGCAGGCTCTTTATGACTAATTTCCTCATTTTATTTTTGGCTCCTTCCCTCCCTCGAGGCTGCTGAGTTCAAGCCTTTCCCGGCGGCTCCGCTGCAGCTCCCACCAGAGCTAAGGTCTCTACGGCGAGGGCGAAGCGTCCTCCCGCTGCCCGCCACGTGCACGGGGGCTTTGGGGTGGCCCTGGCCACCATCCGCTCTCCCAACTGCTGCCCAGCGGCGCTTGGGGCTCAGCACCAGCCAGGGCCGTTTCCAGCTGGCTGCGGTCGTCTGCGCTGGGAGGCTCTCAGGAGGGTGGGTTGGGGGGTGGATGGATGGGTGGATGGAGAGATAGATGGCTGTTGGGTGAGTGGGGTATGGATAAGTGGATGGAGAGATGGCCAGATGAATAGCTGGATGGACGTTGGGTGAGTGGGGGGATGGATAGATGGATGTTGGGTGAGTGAGGTATGGATGGATGGATGGACGGATGGATGGAGAGATAGCCAGATGAATAGATGGATGGATGTTGGGTGAGTGGGGGGGTGGATGGGTGGATGAGAGGACAGGTAGATGCATGGATTGGTGGACAGGTGGACATTGGGTGGGGGGGGATGGATAGATGGATGGGCGGATGGATGGGTAGATGCACGGGTGGAGAGATGGCCAGATGAATAGAGAGAGATGGACATTGGGTGAGCGGTGGGATGGGTGAGTGGATGAGTGGGTCGATGGCTCGACGAGAAATGGAGGGATAGCCAGATGAATAGATGGATGGATGTCGGGTGGGTGGGTGGGCAGACGGGTGGGTGGACGGACAGACGAATAGGTGGATGGATGAGGGACAGATGGGTGACGGATGGCTGGGGCCAGGCAGGCCAGGCCACGCTGCTTGGCCTCGGGGTGAGAACAGCCTGGCACCGCACCAAGCGCGTGGCAGCCGCCGACGCGACGGGCAAACCAACCTCGTCTGCTTTAGCTCCCGGCCCCCCGCGTCCCCCCGCCGCCCCCCCACACCGGCCGCAGCCCAGCGCAGCCAGCTCCAGCCCTGCTCGCCCGCGGACAGCGCGAGCGGATGCCACCTCCACGCGGCAGGAGCGACGCAGCGGGGAAAGGCGCCGCCGGGGACGATGCAGCAGGGGATGGTGCAGCCGGGAAGAGAGATGCATCTGGGAATGATGCATTTGGGAATGATGCATTTGGGAATGATGCATTTGGGACCGATGCATTTGGGACCGATGCATCTGGGAATGATGCATTTGGGAATGATGCATCTGGGACCGATGCATTTGGGACCGATGCATCTGGGAATGATGCATTTGGGAATGATGCATCTGGGACCGATGCATTTGGGACCGATGCATCTGGGAATGATGCATTTGGGAATGATGCATCTGGGACCGATGCATTTGGGACCGATGCATCTGGGAATGATGCATTTGGGAATGATGCATTTGGGACCGATGCATTTGGGACCGATGCATCTGGGAATGATGCATTTGGGAATGATGCATCTGGGACCGATGCATTTGGGACCGATGCATCTGGGAATGATGCATCTGGGACCGATGCATTTGGGACCGATGCATTTGGGACCGATGCATTTGGGAATGATGCATCTGGGACCGATGCATTTGGGGCCGATGCATCTGGGAATGATGCATTTGGGACTGATGCATTTGGGACCGATGCATCTGGGAATGATGCATTTGGGAATGATGCATCTGGGACCGATGCATTTGGGACCGATGCATCTGGGAATGATGCATTTGGGAATGATGCATCTGGGACCGATGCATTTGGGACCGATGCATCTGGGAATGATGCATTTGGGACCGATGCATTTGGGACCGATGCATTTGGGAATGATGCATCTGGGACCGATGCATTTGGGGCCGATGCATCTGGGAATGATGCATTTGGGACTGATGCATTTGGGACCGATGCATCTGGGAATGATGCATTTGGGAATGATGCATCTGGGACCGATGCATTTGGGACCGATGCATCTGGGAATGATGCATTTGGGACCGATGCATTTGGGACCAATGCATCTGGGAATGATGCATTTGGGACCGATGCATTTGGGACCGATGCATCTCGGAATGATGCATCTGGGACCGATGCATTTGGGACCGATGCATTTGGGAATGATGCATTTGGGACCGACGCAGCCGCAGCTGCGAGGGGCAGCATCCGTGCGGGAAGCGGCACCCCGAGGTGCCCGCTCGGAGCAGTGGCTCAGGCTCGCCCCGGGCCCGGTGCTGCTCCCAGGAGGGTGGCGCGGGGCCCTGCGCGGGAGCGGCGGGGCGCTGGGGCCCACGGCACCTCCCACGCTCGCCCGGGCGGTTCAGCAGCACGAGCCGGGTGCTCTCCCGGCGCCTCCGCAAACTGAAGCTTAACCAACAGCCAGAAAAATGCACCTGGGTCTAACGCAGCGGCGGCGGTGGCCGCTTCCCGTCTCGCCCGGGGGCGGGTGACGCCGGGGAGGAGGCGCCGCTCACTCACCCCCCCTCCGCGGAGGCGCGGGGGTCTCTCGCCGCAGGGCGTGGGGTGCTGCGGGCGCTGCGGGCCTGCTGCCGCGCGGTGCCGTGCCTGCAGCGCTGCGTCGGGGCGGACGCCGCAGCGCGTTTTGTTTGCGCCTGCTGCAGCGCGTCCCGGCGGGCCCGTCGCGGAGCGCTGCGATGGCTGCAGTGTGCGCAGTGCGTGTGCAGTGCGTGTGCAGTGCACGTGCCGCGCGGCGCAGCGCCCCGCAGCGGAGGCAGCACGCGGGGCACAGCACTGGGGTGCAGCGGGAGCGCGGCGTGCCGGCGCCCTGCAGCGCGGGGTGCAGTGCAGCGCGGGGCGCAGTGCAGCGCGGGGTGCAGTGGTGCAGTGCAGCAGGGTGCAGTGCTGCAGCGCAGGGGGTGGAGCGGGTGCGGAGCCCCCCGACGGCGCCGCTGCCCTGGGCCCGACTCTCCCCGGAGGCCCCTGGAGTGGGCCCGGCTCCCCCCCCCCCCCCCGACGGCGCCGCGGCCCCGGGGCTCCCCCCGACCCTCCCCACGGGCAGCGGGACCCGACGGGCAGCGAGACCCCGGCCCTGGTTCCTCCCACCCCCACGGGCCTCCCACGCCACGGGGGGGCTCGGCCAGGGCTCCCCCCCTCCCCGTGTCCCGGCTCCGCGGCCCCCCCCCCCCCCGCCGTGTCCCGGACCCCCGGCCCCGCACTCACCCCGTGGCATGGCCCGGAGCGCGGGGCTGCGGCCGCTGCTCGCTCGCCTCCCCCCGGGAAGGGGCAGAGGGGCCGGGCCGGGCCGGGGCTCCGCTCCGCTCCGCTCCGCTCGCTCGCAGCCCTCGGGCTCCTCGAGGGAGGGAGAGAAACTTTTCACTCGCCGCCGCCCGGCCCCCGCCCTCCCCCTCCGCTTCCTTCCGCGGAGCATCACATCCCGGCCCGGCCCGGCCCCGGCCCGCGCCGCCCTCGCGGCCCGGCGGCCGAGAGTCCCGGCGGGGGCGTGGGGTGGGGGTCGAGACCTTGGGGCCCCGTCGGGGGGGGTGGAACGAGAGCCTGGAAACCCCGTCGGGGGGGAGGGGGAAGCGGGTGCCCCGTCGGGGGGGGGGGGCGAGAGCCCGGGGAGCCCCGACGGGGTGGGCGAGAGCCTAGTCAGGGGTGGGGGGGGACTCCGAGCCCCGTCGGGGGGGGGGGGAGGCGGGTGCTCCGTCGGGGGGGGGAGGGGTGCGAGACCCCGGGGCCCCGTCGGGGGGGGGGGAGGGGGGCCGAGAGCCCCGGGGAGCACCGTCGGGGGGAGGGGGATGGGTGCCCCGTCGGGGGGGGAGGGGGGGGGTGAGAGACCCGGAGCCCGTCAAGGCGGGGGGGGGGGGGGGTGCCCTGGGAGCCCCGTGCCCAGCGCCGGGACCTGCTCTGGGAGTGGAGCCGGGGGCAGAGCCCGTAAAGCCCCGTCGGAACGGAACCGTGCTGGAGGGCGGGCGCCGGGCGCGCTTCACCCCACGGCTGCACCCCGCGCACCCTTACCCCAGGCAGCGCGGGCACCCGGGGCCGGGAGCGGCTGAGCTGCTGCCGCCGGCCCGGGTCTCGCCGCCGGCCCGGGTCTCGCCGCCCCGAATGGCCTTGCACACTCTGAGTGGCCGTGCACGCCCGAATGGCCTTGCACACTCTGAGTGGCCGTGCATGCCCGAATGTCCCTGCACACGCCCCAGATGGCCTTGCACGCCCTAAATGACTTTGCAACTCCCGAATTACCCCTACCCAGGGCTGCGAGGAGGGGACGAGGGGCCCCAGAGAACAACGCAGGAGAAATTAACTTATGCCAGCCCAGCCACTGGGGCCCTGGGGGGCGAGGGGGCACCACTCGGACGGCGCAGAGGGTCGCCCTGCCCCTTCCCCGCGGCTGGAGAGCGCGCTGCTCGTCCAGCGGCGCCGCGGTCTCCCATCCAGGCCGTAAACGGGGACGAGCCTGCTTAGCTTCGCCGCGGCGCGGCGCCTCCGCCTTAGCCCGCCAGAGGCCGCTGCGGCTCGGCGGCGGGGAGCCCGCCAGGGGCGGGGGGGCGGGGGGAGCGGGAGGGGGCGTGGCCACGCGGCCGCCCCTGATTGGCCGGGGCGGCGGCGCGCGGCGGCCCCGCCCCGCGGCGGGTCTGGCGCGGCGGCCGTTGGCGCCGCCCCCTGTCAGTGAGCGTGCGGCGGCGCGGCGGCACGGCCCGGTGCGGAGCGGGTAGCCCGGGAGAGACCGGGCGGCAGGGGCTGTCCCGGGAGAGACCGCTGTGAGCGGAGGGGCTGTCCCGGGAGAGGCTGGTGTCGGGCGGCGGGGCCCGGAAGAGACCATTGGTAAAGGGGGAGGGGAGGGGCCGTCCCGGGAGACACCACTGCTGAGGGGGAGCGGGGGTGTCCCGGGAGAAACCACTGCGGGGAGGGGGTGTCCCGGGAGGAACCGCTGCGAAAGGCGAAGGGGTAACCCGGGAGAGACCACTGCTCGGGGGGCAGGGCTATCCCGGGAGAGACCACTGCTGCGAGGGGGGGGTCAGGGCTGTCCCGGGAGAGACCATTCCTGAAGAGAAGGGGGGGGCTCAGGGCTGTCCCGGGAGCGACCACTGCTGAGGGGGGGCAGGGCTGTCCCGGGAGAGACCATTGCTGAGGATAAAGGGGGGGGGGAAAGCAGGGCTGTCCCGGGAGAGACCACTGCTGAGGACAGGGGTGGGGACGGTTCTGCCGGGAGCGACCACTGCGCCGTGGCGTGAAGTTCTCATTAACACCCAATTTAGGTATTTTAAAACTGCTTCCTGCTTTCGGCTGCCCCGCGCTCGGCGGTGAGGGGTTGGTGGGCCGCGCGGAGCGGCTCCCGCGGGGCGCGGGGGCTGCGCTGCCCGCGGCGG
The DNA here is from genome assembly GCF_028389875.1 of Rhea pennata. Classification (NCBI taxonomy): domain Eukaryota; kingdom Metazoa; phylum Chordata; class Aves; order Rheiformes; family Rheidae; genus Rhea; species Rhea pennata. Next base: position 216,084,006 of record NC_084663.1, read on the forward strand.
CCGGGCCGCCGGCTGCGGCGAGCGCGAGCAGGTTGCGGGTTGCCTCATAGTCACCCCTGGCACCCGGGCAGGAGGGTGTTCGCTGCTGCTTTCACCTTGGAAAAATCTTTAAAAATGCAAGAAAAGACCTGGTTTTGAGACTTAAGAAACTAGCGAGGAACTATTTTGTTTAGAGGTAACCGGAATTGCATGGTTAGTCGAGGGGCACTATCGTCTCCAGACAGAATTTCGTCCTCTGCAGGAATACTGGGAAAAATAACCTTAAGCTCTCTCCATCCTTTCCTTCCGTAGCCTTTGGAATTACCGGGGTGCTGTTCCTGGAATATCAGGCTCTGTATCGGACTTTATTTTGGGATATAAGAGTGCAAAGAGAGAGGATCTTCTCCAGCCTGACCTGGGAAACACGGACATTCCTGCTGTGGACTGATGCTGAGGAAGAGCTGACGGATGAGATAAAAGCTGTTAATTTACACGGAAATGGATTTATGGTCAAGAGTGGCAGTTTGGCTCCTGTGTGGTTTTCTTCTGCAGCAAGGGCAGGGGGAGAGGCCTCCAGGTTCCCATCTGGATGAAATTGCAATTGCAGGTAAGAATAAGGCTTTTGAAATATTTTTGGTATAATCTTCTCTCTTTTCCAGAATATAGAAAATGTTAGAGACAAATTACAGCTTTTTAAATCCCATTAGCCACTTTAATGGAGGCCTCTACACTGTCCGTTTTAATTACCGTGTGCTTTTGTGGAAGTATTAATGTTCGTAAATCTTCAAATTCCATCAGTGCTGCAGGGGATCAATTTATCACATGATAGATTTGCCATCAGAGGCATACTGTGTCTTGGTGCAGCACGCAGTTACAGCCTTAGAGCTTTAAATTAGGTTTTCTAACTCCAGTTGTTTCAGACAGATGCCTTTGAAAAGGTACAGCAAGCTAGTGTGGTGCACTGCTGAACGGTCTAGGTGCAGGTGATAGTAAAACACCAACCAGTCTTGGGGATATTGCTCATTTATTAATTAGAGCTGCTGTTAGTTAAGCCTTTGAATACACTATGGCATTGGATCTGAAATCCACAGCTTTCAGGACAAGGGTTAAAGGACCCGAAATAATCCATGTTTATTTTTTGAAATGGACTCCAGCTGTTTGTTAATGAGAATATTTTGCTGTTAATTTTGAATTGTGACTTGATCTATTTAGAAAATGTCCATATTTAATTTTTTCTAAAAGACATTCCTACCAGAGCACACTATTGAGCTGGGGTAGGGGCCAAAAATCTCAACAGTTGTGTAACCATAGCATGCCCTCGCACCAGCCAGCTTCAGTATCTTCTTTAATTGTGTACTCTGGGAGGTGAGCTTTTGGCCAGAGAAGAGCAGAGGCAGCGCAAATAAGACAGCTGACTGTTCTGCTTTCTCTGTTTTACCTTCACATCCTTCCCCTCCATCACCAAAAAGCCAACAACCAAGCAAAAACAACCAAGCAAAAATCCAAACAGCCCTCTGGAATTGGAGGTTTTAGGGCAGATTTTGTCTTCGTGAACCAGACTTTCATGACTTGCTGTTGCTAACACTGCCAAAAGCCAGTCTTAGTGGAGAGGTCAAGAGCTGGCTAAACCAACATGGATGCTGAACTGTCCTGTGTCTTTGTTACAGTGCCCTTAGGTCAAAGCTGAAGGCATATTTAGTAAAACATGCTGCTTTTCCTGTCAGTAGTTAAGCAGGAATCTTGAGCTCCGCACTGTTCCAGGAGAACTGAATTCTTGCATGCTTCCGGGAGGGAAAAAGAAGAAGAAGAAAAAAAAAGTAAACTGTGTCCTGTGAGCATTGCACATCAAGAATTTGATGAACAGAGGAAAAACCAAAACCCCTACAAAAGCAAAAGTGCTGTCTACTTGGATGTGGCCCGCAGGCGTTGCAGCAGTAGAGCTGTCAGCATCTGGGTGACTGTGTGCATCTGCTGCATTCGGAAATGGTCAGGATCCGCTCAGAAGAATCCTGCAAGGCGCCGGTTTTCGGATGAAATGCTTCCTCCGTTCAGGGCCGTAGAAAAGGCTGTCACAAATGCACCTCAGAATCCGATCAGTGTGGATACAAGCCCCTTCTCCCTGAGGACTTTTTAGGCTGGTGTGTTAGCAAGGGCTCGAGGACTGTAACTCACAAATTTCTTTCTGGATGTGAAGTAGAAAGTGGTGTATATGTGGGTGCTAACGTGAGTGCCGATGCAAGTTACCACAGTGGTGTTGCTAAGAAGGCCTTGCGCTTTGTTTTCAGAACTGGTTCATAATAATAGGGCAAGTCTGTGGAATCCTAGTATCAGGCACAGGATCAGGAACTTGGTGTTTGATTCCTGAGCAGGGAGATTGTTTTGCCTTGATGATCTGATGATTTATTTGATATTTTTTTCCTTTTAATACGGGCCATGAACTACCTATTCTGCAGTAAGTTGCTTCTTATATTCTTTATATGAGATTCTAAATTCTTTGGCCAGTTCATATCCAGTCTGCTCCATTACAGAAACTGGATCTCTGCAGTCCTTTTGATGAAGCAAGGTTTATGCCTCCAAGGAATTTTTGGAGGAGTTATTTTTGGAGGCCCTGCAGAAATGTGGCAGCCCTGGTGATTCAGCTGCTGACTTGCTTTTCCTCTCTAAACAAAACCAATGTAGAGCAGTGCAGGGAGGGGAACAGTGCAAGAAACCTAGTCTCTTTATATCATCTACAGGTAGGTTTTCCTACAAAAGAGGTACTTCTCATTACTTTTTTTTTTCCCCAGAACTGGTAAGTTTAAAAAGCTAGAGTAATACATGTGGCATGCTGTAAGTGAGTAAATGGTTAAAGGTCAAAAACTAAAATATGCAGATAAGCAAATTGATAAATAATGCATTTGTTCACTCTGAGTGCCAGTAGCTTGTGGCGTAACCACACTGTGTACCTGGTTTGTGTAACTGTTGGAGCTTTTACTGCTTGTTGCAATCTCTTAATGCAGCTTAAAGCAAATGCATTTTAAGATCATTTTGCCATTTGCTTTTAAACTTTTAAAATTGTTGCTTCTACCTCAAAGTAGTGAACATCGTCAGACAGTGCACACCGCTTTTCTCCTTACATAGTTCTCTGGAAGCGGAAAATGAGAATTGGGTTGATTGAATACATGGTTGTAAGAGCACAGATAAAACAGAGGCTGGTGTTTGAAAGATTTTGGAAATGAAATCGTTCATTTCCTTTGTCATGGCATGATTTTAATGCTAAAAATCAATAGAGCTGGTCATTGATCTGTAGAACAGGGCAATTTTTCAGGAGATGCGGAAAAGTGTATAGAAAGCAGAAATGTAGCAGTATTGGCTGATGAGGCTCAGTTTGCTTAGACTGCTGTGCGTACGCAAGAGATGCAGTGATGTGCTTTATTTAATATTGGCATATGTTCCTGATTCCTAAGATTTTTGGGTGAGGAGTTAAAATGGCTAGTTCTATGCAGGAAGGAGAATTAGAGTTGGTGACTGAACTCTAGGGAAAGTCACGCATGAGTTTTTCTGCTGTTTTTGACCTGTTCAAAGGCGAGCACCTCTAACCTTTTCCTGCCTATGTCAGATTTAAGTTTGGTTAAATTCAGAAGTACGGGAGCCATTTGATAAGGTGTAGAAAGTCAGACAGTGGAGTTACGCATTTGGAAGTTTTAAAGCCGAGAAGGATGATTAATATATAGTTGTGAATTTCAGAGTAGCACAAACCCGAAAATGTGCTTGACCTCCCCAATCTCCACAGCAACCTATTTTTTTTGAGCTAAAGCATATATTTCAGAAAAAAAATTCTGTCTTAAAGAATTTAAAGAGTGGCCCATCCACCCAGCCATTATACAGGATGTTCTTGTAGTCACCCTGTGGTTATTGTTTTCACCCACTTGTGGTTATTTTTAGCATGAATTTGTCTAGCTGCAGCTTCTAGCTGTGGGATCTCATTATACCTCCCCCTCTCTATTTCCCTTCCCCTCTTCCCGCCCCCCAAAGATACAGGCAAGAAAGGAACCTCGTGGACATCATTATAAATATTCTTGTTGGATAATTTTTCTCTTTCCAGTTACTTACTATAATCTGCCAGTAGATTTCAAATCTACTTAACATATAGGCTTTGTTTATTTTTCTGTTGGCAGTGGTTTTTATAAGAGCATCATTAGGGGTTATGTCCAATGCCTTAAAGTTTTACATGTGTTGTCAATTGTTTTGGTCCAAAAATTTAATATTTTATCTCCATAAAAAATAGTAAGTTTGTTTGATAGTCTGTTTTTCATTAAATCATATAATGTTGCTCTTTTTTATTTTTTACTTGACTGCCTTCTATACTGACCAGTCCTCATAGACTGTCAAATGTCAGTGCTACTTACGTTGGAGACCTTTGGTTGAGCTTGAGGAGCATTTATAGATGTTTCAAGGAAAACTTACTATAAAGGCATTGTGGTGTGGATGCTTTGTAGTGACTGGGACTCATTCTTGGTTTTCTTGACTGTGGTATGCTTTCATGTACACTTTAGATTCATACCTGCTCTATCTCCATGGAAGAAATATGGAAATGACAGAAGTCTGCCTTGACCTGAACCTACTTTCATTTTACACTTGGATTGTTTTATGTGATTTTACATTCATATGCATGTGAGGCAGTATCTGTAACGTTTTGCTTGCACTAGGAAAGATACTATCTTGTTTGGGTGCCTCTTCCAGCATTATTTAGGTAGATGAATGATCCTTGTTAGAAATCACTCCCTTAATCTTTTCACTGTTGCAGTAAAGAGAGAGTCTGGTTGGGTAGGTGGGATTGGCCTAGCTTCTGGGAGACATGTATCTTGTAGGCCAAGAAAGTGCTACATCAGAAATCAGTCTGGAGTGTTTAGGTGGGAACAGACCCTCTGAGATGGTGGTGGCACAGTGTAGGGGAACTGATGGTGTGGAGCAAAGCATACAGTCTATGGTGAGGAATTAAGATTACTGTGGTGGATGGGACCAGAGAACGTGGATCTATAGGAATCCAGATTTATTTACTTATTTATTTCATGGAGCAATAACTTTTTTTTCCCTTTCTTATTCTCCATATGTTTGTCTCCTGCTTTCCTCTCTTAATTCCTGGATCACAAGACTTTTGGAAACATCTTTGCTTTTGTCTGAATGGTATTTAGCACAGGAGGTTCCTACCCCACGCTTGGGGGCCACTCTATGTTACCAGAATGCAATAATAAAAATATTAAAAAATATATTACGTTGATATCAAAAGAAAACATGAAAGCATATCAAAGTTACTACATTTGCTTTTGTCACTTTGATGCTGCTTAATTTTGTATGTAGCCTCCATTCAAGGATTAACAAAGTAAATGTGAGGAATGAGGCTACAGAAACAAGGTCTCAATTAGCGTTTAATTTGATCAAGATTTTTTTAAAAAGGAGATTTTTAATTCTGAATGTACTGTGTCCAAAGTACTAGAGTCAAGAACTCTTATAGTTGTGATGCTAAGATGCAAATTTTTATGAGAAGTTATCCTTTACTACAGACTCTATAGCTGGAAAACTAATTTTTTTGATACTTTGAAGTTGCAATGAAATCTTTTAAAATGTGTCCACACATGGATTTATTACATCTTTTGAAAGCCTAATGCAGTGATTTTGAAAGGTGAAAATGCATGAATCAGTGCTTGCTTCTTTATTTATCAGTTTAAACATTATCATTGCTTGTTGCTTAATTGATGAAATAAGTCAGTGTGGGTGTGTCATGGTACTGAAGTTGCTTTCCTGCCGCGATGCCAAAATCTGCATCTGCCCTATTCATTTGCCAGAACCCCTGATTCCATCCACAGTAGGAAGTAAGATGCTTGTATGAATTATCTTCACAGAAGTTTTTATCAATTGATGCCATGAGGCTGGCATAAAATCAGTGGTGTTAAGATGAAAACAGGTAATTGAGCTACCACTGAACTGACTGGCTTCTGATATTCATTAACCTCCACGATGCTGTGTGAACAAAGTTAAGGCAGGTTTTCACCATCATGTTAGCATGCTGGAAAGCCTTCAAATCCTCCTAAAGGCTACACTGAACCTAAGGATTATGGAGATAATATATAACCTGACTTTTCAAAATTTACCTTTTTTGTAATAACTTCTATAACCTCATCTTTTTCACAGACCTGGAGAAATTTGTGATGTAGTATGACCTGTTAAAATTTTCTTGCTTTATGATGAAATACTTTGTCTCCAAGGACAGAAGGATTTTGTTACTATGCCTTTTGTTTTAGCTACAGTCAATTCTTTCCGGATAGCCACTTTCGTTAGAGTAGAAGCTGCACAAACTAAAAGCCACTTCTGGCCTTGGCAACTTGAAAAAAAAAAATAGTGGAAGGCAGAAGGAGCAGCTTTTGTGGCTTGTTTAACATGTGCCTTGTTTGCCAAGGCCACAGTGCTGACACCTGCTGCTGTTGTCAGAGGATTAGATCAGGTAAGCTGGCTCGTCCCAATGCTCTCTTCTGCTGTTGTACTTACCCTGCCTTTCACGCTCTGTTGCGTAGGTACTGTCATTATGTTTTTGGCAATGTAGGTGTCCTTTCCAGGGGGAGACTGAGGAGGCAGAGCCCATCCCTGAGAATAATTTTTAAAATACTACCTGAAAATAGTAAATGTTTCTCTCTAGCTTGCCTGGAAACTTCGAGGGAAATACAGTCTTTACTTTGTTTGACAGTAGTTTTTATCTATAGGAAGTAATATCTCTTCTGAGAGATGGTGAAATTGCCATTCTGTGACATCAAACTGTGGTCTTATGCAGATTAGGACTAGGACTCAACTGCATCAGAAAGTTGATTTTTCTTTGGAAAGCAACTTTTCTCATACCTCAGATATCACAGAGTCACAGAATGGTTGAGGTTGGAAGGAAACTCTGGAGATCATCTAGTCCACCCCCCTGCTCAAGAAAGGTCACCTGGAGCATCTTGCACAGGATCATGTCCAGGTGGGTTTTGAGAATCTCCAGAGGAGGAGACTTCATGACCTCTCTGGGCAACCTGTTCCAGTGCTCTGTCACCCTCACAGTAAAGAAATTCCTCCTCATATTCAGGGGGAACTTCCTATGTTTCAGTGCATGCCCATTGCCTCTTGTCCTGTTGCATGGCACTACTGAGAAGAGTCTGGCCCCATGCTCTTGACACCCTCCCCTAAGGTATTTTTAGACACTGATAAGAAGATCCCCTCAGTCTTCTCTTTCCCAGGCTGAAGAGGCCCAGCTCTTGCAGCCGTTCCTCAGAGGGCAGGTACTCCAGCCCTATGATCATCCTCATAGCCCTATGCTGGACTCTCTCTAGCAGCTCCATGTCTCTCTTGGACTGGGGAGCCCAAAACTGGACTCGAGATGCGGCCTCTCCAGGGCTGAGGAGAGGGGCAGGATCACCTCCCTCGACCTGCTGGCAACACTCTTCCTAATGCACCCCAGGAGACCATTGGCCTTCCTGACCACAAGGGCACATTGCTGGCTCATGGTCACCTTGTCATCCACCAGCACTCCCAGGTCCTTCTCTGCAGAGCTGCTCTCCAGCAGGTCAGCCCCCAGCTTGTACTGGTGCTTGGGGTTATTTCTCCCTAGGTGCAGGACCCTGCACTTGCCCTTGTTGAACCTCAGCAGGTTCCTCTCTACCCAACTCTCCAGCCTGTCCAGGTCTCTCTGAATGGCAGCACAGCCCTCAGGTGTGTCAGCCACTCCTCCCAGGTTGGTATCATCGGCAAACTTGCTGAGGAGGCACTCTGTCCCCTCATCCAGCTCACTGATGAAGAAGTTGAACAGGATGGGACCCAGGACTGAGCCCTGAGGGACGCCACTAGCCACAGGCCTCCAACTAGACTCCACGCCACTGATGACAACTCTCTGAGCTCTGCCTTTCAGCCAGTTCTCAAGCCACCTCACTGTCCACTCGTCTAACCCACACTTCCTGAGCTTCTCTAGGAGGATGTTATGGGAGACAGTGTTAAAAGCCTTGCTGAATTACAGATTGACAATGTCCACTGCTTTCCCCTCACCTACCCAGCCAGCCATGCCATCATAGGAGGCTATCAGATTGGTTAAGCAGGATTTCCCCTTGGTGAATCCATGCTGACTACTCCTGATCACCTTCTTTTCCTCCATATGGAGGATCTGGAGATGACATTCAGGCATTCAGGATGAGCTGTTCCATCACCTTTCCAGGGATGGAGGTGAGGCTGACTGACCTATAGTTGCCTGGGTCCTCCTTCTTGCCCTTCTTGAAGACTGGAGTGACATTGGCTTTCTTCCAGTCCTCAGGCACCTCTCCAGTTCTCCAGGACCTTTCAAAGATGATGGAAAGTGGCCTGGCAACAACATCTGTCAGATCCCTCAGTACTTGTGGGTGCCTCCCATGAGGGCCCATGGATTTGTTGATGTCAAATTTGCCTAAATGATCTTTAACCCAATCCTCCTCAACCAAAGGAGAGTCTTGCTTTCTCCAGACTTTATCCCTTGTCTCTAGGCTCTGGGATTCCTGAGGGCTGCCCTTAGCAGTGAAGACTGGAGCACAGAAGTCATTGAGGAACTCTGCCTTCTCTGTATCACCAGGGCAGCCACCCCATTCAGTTGCCTCCCAGATAATATTTTCAGATGGATCACTTACTGTCATGGCAGAGAGCAGCTCAGGGATGGAACAAAGTGGTTTGAGGTTATTTGGGGCCTTTACCTTGCCACATCTTGGTGAGAGAGGGAAATCTGACTTTAACTTTTGGCTACGTGGAAGACTTAGACAGGGGGGCAAATTTTTAGGCCATAAACGTAAGTCTAATCTCCTTCATTTAGATGAAGGATTCGTCTCACCTAATACCTGATCTCTTTCAGTGGCCCTAAGCAGATGCCTAGGGAAAAAGTAAAATTCATATATGATCAAATTTGTGAAAGAAGGGGAAGTTGAATGCAATTGTTCACCCAATTTTGGTGGTATCTTAACCGCACAGTCCTCCTTCCTCCGGACCACACCTTAGAAAATCACTGCATGTCTCTCTCCACCCATGCGAAGGATTGCTCTGTGCTGCGCGTTTCCATTGCAGTTACTCTGGCTATGGTGACTCATGCTGTCACACAGCGCAGATTAGGGCATTATCTCAGTTTCTTCCTAAATACGCAGTACTGGAATGAACTGCCTCAGGAACAAAAGTGTCACGCACTTACTCTATATCCTGCTTTAAATTATGCCTTTCGGCTTTACATTTTCTAAGATAAAGCAGAGGTATGTACATATACAAACACACATGCATAAGAAATCCAAGGCAGGAACCCTCTCCTGCCTATCCTTTCCGCTCAGAAGAGAATCGCAGAATAAATTTGTGATTAAAAAATAATTACATTACTTAGAGTGCTGCTAGAAGGTTCTGTTATATTTTGATGGTTATGGTATAAGAATTTTTACTGAATGTGTCTCTGCTGAAAAGGAATAAGAAAGAAATGGTATTTGCTTACCTTTTCCTCATTAGTTTGTTTGTATTGTAGGCTATTTGGAATATATTGAGACAGTGCCATTCATTCCTCCGTTCTTTGTCCTGGTAAAGAACAGATCCGTCTGTCCTGCGCGCTCAGCATTGTAGGGTTATGTGATAAGACAATTTTATTTCAAGATCTGTGATTTTTTTTGGGGGGGGGGGGAAGGGGAAGAGGAGAAGGAGGAAACAAGGTGGGAAAGCTCATTGTAGCATAGTTCCATGTGGATTTATTTCCTAAAATGAAGATACTGAGCAGGTGATTGTCTCAAAGGCAGTAGTTTTTATTTGAGGCTGTCTCTTTGCTTCTAAAAGTTCTTCTTCTGCCTATTAAACTTAGAGGCTGCAGTAATAAAAAAAATAAAAAATGGCACTTGCCATGGCACTTACCCTCTTTATAGTCTTAAAGCCTGGATTCAGCACAGAAAATGTTGTTGCTATTAACTGCTTGACTGCCGCCGGTGTCGTGTTTTGTTTTTAAAAGTCCTAAAATTGCACAATGTTTTAGTGTTGAAAAATCTGATTACTTCATTAACTAGCTTTACTATAAAAATAAAGCCAGATAGAGGAAAAATAAGCTTGCAAGTAGACAGGATGAGTATGAGACTTGGACTTTGTGTAAGGCATGCAGTTATTCACTAAGGCAACTTTGCCGTTCCCACTAGAATGAATCTTGTTGTATTTTGTGCACATAGGTTTTCTCTAGCTGATCCAGCCATATTTGACTCAAATATTGATGTCTGGATAGTCAACTAAATCTGCTGATGCAGAACTTGGTGGTGGAAACTGGAGGCAGGACTCCAGGTTGCCTGATCTTTATATAAAGATCTGCAATGTGAGGTGGAAATCCCTCTGGTCCGAGGTTGAAAAGGAGTGTTGATCATTCCTTGTATCACAGTCAGGTTGTATCAATACCATGTTTTACGGCTTCTTTCATGCTCTCCGTGTTACAGAGTACAGCTCTTGGGCCTTCAATTCCCCGCTTCCAAGGTCTTCAGTTTGTTCCTAGATTTTGCGAGGTGTTTTGTGAGTGTGCAAAGAATGGCTCTCCTGACTCGTTTGCCTTTGGTTGTATGAACTAATCCAAGTGGGTGGTCTTAGTCCTTTTTCTGACAAACTTTAATTTTTCGTTATGATCTTTTTAATCAGCTCCTTCAGTCCTGTTTCATTTTCTGGCATCTTTGTAACTCAAGTTCATTCTCGAATGGCTGATTTTGATCCTTAGGCAGGTAGAGATAATGCGGCCTTTCTAATTAGCCCTTTGCTCCATTATTCTTTCAGCATGAAAAGCTTGAGAGTCTGCTATTCCTCTCCTTGCGCCTGCGTAGAATAAAACTAGCACCTGGGGGCTCAGTATTGGTCACCGTGCTAAAAATGTTCGTGGTGAATTTTACTTTTACCTTCTTGAAATGCAATATGGACCTCTTAGCTGCAAGCGGGAGCTCAGCTTTCCTGCGCAGAGCTGCTGGGGAGCACGGGGTGGTGCCTGGGGGTGATAGCATAACTGTGCCCGGGTGAAGTACTTGGTTGTCTTGGCAGTTACAGGATGAAGTGCCCATCTCTAGAATGGATATAAAGTTGTCAGAGAAACATAAGGAAGTCATTAAAATACTGTACTGTGCATGTTTTGGTGTATGAATTCTCTATGCTTGTTTATTTTATCTTTGTGAAGTAATATTGGGATGCTTGGATTATAGACCTATTTTTAAGTAACCTATTTTTTCCACTTTGGGAAGTACATTAGCTCACTGTGTTCTGTGAATTTCTATGCAGGCTGACTTTGGGAACCACGGAGTATTTCTGAAAGTTGTTCCCTACCCGGTGTAAGCTGCCTTCTCTCTTAGTTTGGCAGCAGCATACGTCGCTAACGTTCACTGCTGAAAGCTGCCTGCGGGTTCTGCAGACACAAATGCGGTGCCGCTTTTTAAGCGTGCTTCACATCATTTTGGATGTCCTATCCTTTCACCTTCTCTGGGGCTTTGAAGTTACAGAAGGTTTTAGTGATTCCAATCAGCCTTTTGAGTATGGTGAAAACGGTGGTGATCTGTTAGGAAACTGTGATGTTTGTTAACAAACATACATTTAAACCTCAAGTTTTACCATAAAAGACAGTATTTTTATGGTTAAGTACCACTCACCTCTCTTTTTTCCCTGAAGAGCTGAGTTTTAAGGTCAGTTCAATTAATTATTTCAGATTTTGAGCTTTAGTGCCTGAAATTCTGAGATTCTCAGAGGATAGAAACATAATAAACATGAGAACTTTAAGAATGTTGAACATCTGAATTATAAATGAACAGCTTGCTTGTTTGAACAGTCTGCTCCTTTTCTTGTCAAGTTAAGCTTGTAAGTATTGCAGGAAAGGGAAAAACAATTCAGGATTAAAGCTGCTAAGCAATAAGTATGTTTAGATTTGTAAGAGTGCCAGTACAAAATTAAATCTTTGATTAAGTGGAAAAAAAACTTTCTTCCGTTGGTATAGACAGGATAGACAGGTGCAGGATAAAACCTAATGGGGGGGGGGCAGAAATAATTTCTGAAAATATTATTTTCCAAATTGCAGCTAGTATTAATGCCCTCTGAGTATTTTTCCTTCTGACTGCTTTGCAGTTGAAGGCAAAAAATGAACATATGGCATCTCGTGCTGGCCTGGAGAACTGGAGGACTTGTGCTTATTACCGAAGATCTTCAGAATATCAAATACTATGAGAAGAACATGCAGGACAGTAAAATATTAGCTCTTATTAATCATGTCTGAGATGGCTCTTTCTATCTACAGAGCATGTTAGCACTGAAGACTAGTGTCGATCTGTTATCAGAGCTTTTAGTTAATAGGCTGTGCAGGTCTTCATGGTGCCTAAGCTTTCTCCTCCCTTTTAATATTTTACAGCTGGATCAGAGTTTACTATCCTCTGCCTTCTGAATAGTTTCCCCTCAGTTAAACATCTCCTTGTGGCCTTTTTGCCCCTTGGACCGCACAAATGTTGGATCACTTGCTATATTCTGAGTGTTTGTTACTCAAGGGTCCCATATCAGTTTCCTAAATCTTGTGGATGCACAAGAAGGTGCTCCCCTGTATCCACCTCAGGATAATGACCCATGATCTTTGCAATGGCATTAAGCTTGTAGGAAGTAAAAAAATAGTTTAAGGAATAAAAGCATTTATGTGAAAATGATAAAAGAACATCTCAAAGTGTTTTGTAAATGCGATAGCAATTTAACATTCCTAATTATTTCCTGGTGTAACTGTTCTTTAAATTGCAAGCTGAGGTATGGATTTTTTTTTGTGTTGGGCAAACTGTGGAAAAGGTCTGAAAAGAATGCTGCATCTTCCTCCATGTTTTTAATGGCATGATTTGCACATCCTTGCACATCGAGCTAAAACACTCTGCATACGTGATGGATCAGTTTCTTCACTGGGATAAGCAGCAGCAGCTGTAACCTGGGAGTTAAGCACAAAAACATAGTAGCTTCTAGAAACTCCAGAGGGATTTTGTAGAATATAATCACATTGGATTTTGTCCAGTGTGGTAGGTTCCCATCTCTGTGTTTTATAAAAAGTGTCACAGGATCTCAAATGAATACAGTTTGTTAGGTTCTCAGCCCTCGTATCAGAGGTGATCTTGGCAGTACACCGCTGCAATAAAATGGCAGTGAATTGGACTGGTGCTGTACTGAGTGTAAACTAGCACTGAGCTGAATCACCAGCAGGCTCTCATTAAAAAGTGAATTGAAGACTTTCTCCTGGTGTAGTGAACTAGCCTTATTTGGTTTGGAATGCCAAATTCTATTAGAAGATGAGGCGGGGTCATAGGTGTCAGTTTGGTAACGGCATCTGTGAAATTACTAGCCTTCCTTCCTCCCAGTAGACTTGATTCTTTTTTTTCAAACTTATTATTGCAATAAAAAATACTTAAATTCATCATTTGAATCCCCAACTGGACTTTGGATAGAAAGTCCCAAAGCAATGCTTTTGGAATCCTTGATACATACTGATTTATGTGGAGGGGAACCCCCACACTAACTTTAGTAGTATTTGTCCTAAGATGTATGAGTTACAACTTTTTGCCACCATGCTGTGAAAATAAAAAGATTTTTCCCTTCAGTGCTGGTAGTGTTTCTTCAGCTTCCAACCGAGGTAGTAACTTAAATTGGCATTTGTGCAGCTTGACTTGCTTCAGGAGGAATAGTTTAATTAAAATATTTCATGAAGGTCATCTGAAGAAATGAGAAGGTGTGAAATGGGAGAGTGTGAAAACTACTAAGATGAAGATGTATCTGCAGCAATTCTGATATTAATAAAACAAAACCCCCTGCGGATAAAGGATTTTCTCTGACGAGGCAGAGAGTGAAGGAAGGTGGCAGTTGTCTTCTCTACAGGGTGCATATTCTTTTGATCCTGGCAGAACAAAGATGTGTGAGGGTCACCTTGTAGTAGCCATACTTGTGCTAGAAACCAGAGAAGTGTTTTCAGCCCTGCTGAGCTTGGAAGGGAAGTTCAGAGGACCCAGCAGCAGCACGCTTCAAGAACTGTGGGAAAATTATCCTACTTGTGACTTCTGTTAGTGCTTGCTGGAATTGCTCTTGGAAGCCTGTCTCAGTCTTGGAGGCCTGTTGTCTTCACACAAACCTCTGCAAGTGACTGAGCGATCCCAAATGCTTTCAACAGCTGCTGTGCAACGGCGGGCAATGAGGGATCTCCAGTTATACAACACGTTGCACCTATGTAGGGTTGCAAGATAAATGACTTCTTCTCACAGCTGGACAAGAGGCAAGCCTTTATCCAGTACAGGCAGAACCACAGTTGTCAAGAATTGTGTGAAATTCCCTCTGTGGTGGGTGACACAGCATGCCTAAGGTCATGCTGTTCTCTGTGGTTTCTGGTGGGCCCACAGTTTCCTGAAGATGTGCAGTGTGTATTTTGTAGATAAACAGGTTTTCCTATTTCTTATTTGTTTTAACTTGCTGTATCGTGAAACTAGAGTAGGTAGAAAGGGATCATTGGGGGAACTCAGTTCACATCTTCAAGGCTACTGACTGAGGACTGTTTTGCTACATCTATTAGTTTGTCTCTCTCATTTTTCAATCTCACTTGTTGCTTTTTTCTCCTGCCTCTCTTTTCTTCTGGAGGGAGGGAACAAACTGTATATTTCTTATCTGCCTTAGTAAGGGTGAGACTCGCCCTTTTGAGTTTGTCTTCTAAGAGCTGTGTCTTAATCTACACTTTATTGTCCAGTATTCCTCTCCCATCACTGCAGAGATTGGGATCTTCAGATAGCAGTTTCATCTACCTATTTTAGATGGAATGAATTGATCTCTGGAGCAATTTCTTTCCATAGGTTACAGAGGGCACTTAGCTGGAGTTAATGAGTCCCTTTTGAAGTGACAACAGATGGCATTTTCTTCTAAAACCACTCTGAAGCTACATGTGCTTCAAGTCAGTAGACAGTTTTGTCTTCATCCTATAAGGTGCCTCCAGCTTGCTGCTGAATGTTTGCTTTAGCATTACAGTTAGGATAAGTTGTCCAACTGGTTTATTTTTCATCTTGTGGCTATTTTCAGCCGCCCGGCCTAACAAGGTGAAATGTCTGAGATGCTTTTCTGTTCCCTGTGACTGTGCTATAAGAAGACGTACCCAAGCGGCGGCTCTCCAGCGGGGCTCCAAGTGCGCCCCAGCCTTTCCCACTGTTAGTAGCTTTTGGATATTTTTTTAGCACTACATGTTAGCACAACTTACTCAGTTCTTTTATAATGAGACTGTTATTCTTTACACAAATTCTACAAACACTGAGAGAACCAAAAAAGCCCTCAACCATTAAAATTGCTTTCTCACCTCCTTAAGAGACTGAGGCAGGGAGTGGGCTAGGAGACATCCCAGCACCACAGGTAGAATTGACTTAGTAGGGCTTTTCATGGGAGATGTTTCAGAAGAAACAACTAGTAATGCAACCAAATTGTAATTCCTGAGTATATGAGTTGTATCATTCTTGGCATACTGGTTTGCTGAAAGTATCTGCTGGTGATAGCTGCCTAGGATGAAGGGGTAAGGGGAGAAGTTTCACTTGACCTCTTTCTTCCATTGTAAATGAGTAATATGCTCACATTTGTGATCGTACTTGTTGTTCCCTCAGTGCTGGAAGAAGCCCTCAGACTGCCATTCACTCAAAAATACTAATTTATAAAAATTAGTCTTGATTCTTAGTTAAAGACCAGAGGTAAAGCTGTGAGCAAAGATAGCTTCTCTTCAGTGTCTGCCGAATACTTATAGGCCCAGATTAGACTAGAAGTTTGTTGCTTTGAACTCATCATTACCATGATACCAGAGTTCCTCACAGTCTCAAATATATTAAACTTTGTAATACTGTATGATTTGGAAACACTAGTCTTCTCATTTCAGATGAGGGATTAATGTGCAGCGATGTTGTCATACAGGAAATCAGTCGGCAAAGCAGGGACTTGAGCCCCTCTCACGAATGTCAGGTTAGTGGCCCAGCCTGGAGAATATCTTTCATTTTCTAGGGAGGCTGAAAAACAGGGCATAACAGGTGAGCTCACAGAAATCTGGGCAAATTCCCACTACTGTCTACAGCAGAGCTGCAACAAGAGGAACAGGTTGGATTATAATGTCAAGTTAGCATCTAGGTGCGAATCTGTTCATCGGTTGGATCTGCTAACTACAAAGTCTCTCCCCCACATCTTCAGCTTGTATCCGGATGGAGAAGTGGCAAATTGTCATGGTACTCTGAATACAACACCTTTTTCCATGAATACAGCACTCCAAAGTGCCATGCTGTGCCCTGGTCATTCTAAACTTGTGTTACATATTAGCACAAGAAGACTCACTTCTAGATGATGTCCCTAATGGTATTTTAAATCTCAGACCATTATATGTATGCTAATTTAAAAGCAATGCTATTTTAATTAAAAAAAAAATCGGATTTTGAAACTTAATAGCCAGAAGTAGACTTCTATAATGTGATAGTTCAGCAAATCTCTTTGTTGGCAAAGAGAGAGTTTGCTCCCCACCTTGCTTAATTGTGGCAAATCCTGTTTGTATTGGAAATAGTTATGTGACTTCTTTGACGATGCACCAGAACACAACTGTCTTTATGTAAGTATTAACCCTCTCCTCAGCCCTGGGGAGGCCGCATCTCGAGTACTGTGTCCAGTTCTGGGCTCCCCAGTCCAAGAGAGACATGGAGCTACTGGAGAGAGTCCAGCATAGGGCTACGAGGATGATGAGAGGGCTGGAGCACCTGCCCTGTGAGGAACGGCTGCGAGAGCTGGGCCTGTTCAGCCTGGGGAAGAGCAGACTGAGGGGGGATCTGATCAATGTGTACAAGTACCTGCAGGGAGGGTGTCAAGGGGACGGGGCCAAACTCTTTTCAGTTGTCCTGTGTGACAGGACAAGAGGCAATGGGCACAAATGGAAGCACAGGAAGTTCTGCCTGACCGTGAGGGGGAATTTCTTCCCTGTGAGAGTGACGGGGCACTGGACCAGGTTGTCCAGAGAGGTGGTGGAGTCTCCTTCTCTGGAGATCTTCAAGGCCCACCTGGATGCAACCCTGTCTACCATGCTCTAGGTGACCCTGCTGAGCGGGGAGGTTGGACTAGATGATCTCTGGAGGTCCCTTCCAACCTTACTGATTCTATGAGTCTATTGGTTAAATATTCCTTCCTGTAACTCAAAAACTTATATATTCAATAACATGGCATTCTGCCTTGTGAGGTTTTTGTTTGTTTGTTTGTTTTTGGTTTTTTTTTTTTGAGGGAAGAAAGTATTCTGCTAACAGGCAATTTTACCACTCTAACTTGCTAGAAGCTTATTCCAAGAGAGATAACCCCCCCCCCCAAAAAAAAAAGAAAAAAAAAAAGAAACAGAACAGTGTAACCTCTTTATTAATATGGGTAGATAGACCTAGTATCATAGTAGTAATGGACATTGTACAAAACGCACATGAACTTCAGCAGCAGAGGATGTAAAAAAGGAGACTGTATTTTTAATGCATGAGAATGTTCGTGCAAGATCTAGAGTCTCCGCATAAAAATCATACAGTTTAAACAGAGAAGAAAAACAAACCAGACTTTTTTCTCTTTTTGATGGTATTGCAAAGAGTAAAATTCTTGGTCTAAATAGCTAGAGACTAGAGTATCTTTTTTTTCTGTTGAATGGCATATAAAATATTCAAAGGAGGCTGAACTTGCTAGATTTGATTCCTCAGTACCTTTGTATTTTGCATTAGGATTTTGCAGGATGTATTCTGCAGGATTTTGCAAACTGTAATATTAAATAATGGTTCGATGTAACCCCCATCTAATATGGCAGAACATAAGTAACCTAGAATTTTAAGCACTGACGTAAAATCTTTTTCCTTCTAACGTCATTGTGACTCTTTATTTAAAGTCTGATACTTTTGGTTCTCCAATCTTCAGAGATTTTCAGTAGAACAGAACTTTGCCAGAGAGAGCTGACGAGCTAATATGATACGGTGTCCTGGGCTGCATTAGAAGGAGCACTGCCAGCAGGTCCAGGGAGGTGATCCTCCCCCTCTGCTCAGTCCTGGTTAGGCCACACCTGGAGGGTTGTGCCCGGTGTTGGGCTCCCCAGTACAAGAGCGACATGGAGCTACTGGAGCAAGTCCAGCGAAGGCCTGTGAAGATGATGAAGGGACTGCAGCATCTCTCATGAGGAAAGGCTGCGAGAGCTGGGCTTGTTTAGCCTGGAGAAGAGAATACTAAGGGGGGATCTTATCAATATCTACAAGTATCTGAAGGGAGATTGTCAAGAGGATGGGGCCAGACTCTTCTCAGTGGAGCCCAGCGATAGGATGAGAGGCAGTGGGCACAAACTAAAACACAGGAAGCTCTGTCTGAGCGTAAAGAAAAACTTTTCCTGTGAGAGTGACAGAGCACTGGAGGAGATTGCCCAAGGAGGTTGTGCAGTCTCCATCCTTGGAGATATGCAAAACCCTCGTGGATGTGATCCTATCTAATGTGCTCCAGGTGACCCTGCTTGAGCAAGGGGGTTGGACTAGATGATCTCCAGAGGTCCCTTCCAACCTCAACCATTTTGTGATTCTGTGTAAATGATATGTATACTTCTTGGTAGGTTATCATAAAGCGCAAAATTGTCTTCAGAGCTCCTATCAACAAATACCGTGATTTTTAAATAATAAAAAAGAAACTATTTTCATCAAACAGTCAAAGGGAAGGAATAGCAGGCTCAGCCTGCTAAGAACAGTATGTATTCTAGTTAAAGATCGTTTCAGGCTGGTAGTTGTACAAAGATAGTGTAATTGAGGTGAATGTATTCTTCCTACCAGAACATGTTCGTATGACAAAATGTGTGATACAGTAAACTGCCTGAAGATGAGCACTAAAAAGATCCCCATTTTCCTCATCTTTCTGCTTCCATACATGCCATAATAGTTGGTAAAAAGCTCAGAGAATAAAAGCTGCTAAAATTGTAATAATTTTGCTCTGCTGCTATTTTTATTTAACTCATATGCTTAACTATCTGTTGTCTTACAGATACGGCTGTAGGAGATGAAAGGGATTATCAGTAGCCTAATGATTACTAAACTTTGTCACTTGTTTCCTGGCTCAGTGTGTGTGGAAATACTGCAGAGATGATATTTCTGCTCTTGAAGTGAGTAGTACTGGTGCACCCAGTGATAACAGTACTGTGGGTTTAGTGGTACAAACACATTGGCAGGACAGAGGTGATAGAAGTTATTTATTTATTTTAGACTAGCTGGTACGGCTGGAAAAAAATAGACCAACTTTTCCGTGCAAATGCTTTTTTTTTTTTTTTCTGAGTGAAGATTGCAAAGCAGATGAGTAACCAGGAACTTGGCAAATCAAACATCCTCCTCATAGCTCAAATCATACCGAGTCCCTAGCCAGGTACGGTGGGAGTGTGCGCCTTTGGAATGCTTGAGTGCGTCCGATACAGGGACAACTAAAAGGAAGTCAGATCTGAGGGGCTCAGCTCTTATTTAAACAAAAAATCTCGGCTGACTAGTGACAATTTTCCTCAAAGGAAAGGTAAATGGGTTTTTGCTTAAGTGACCACCTCAGCTGTTAATCTCTTGCAGTGAGCTTTGGAACGCCAGCAAGTGGTGCTGGGTTCACTAGTGCCTGATGGGCCGTGCGGCTGGAGCCTTTCTTTCTCTGCTTGCAGACCGCTAAGTGCATGCATTCCCTGTGGCAGGGCAGTTTGCCATCCAGTTGATTGCAGACTTTGAGTTGTGGTGAAGCAAAAAACGTTCTCTCATTTGTTTTTTCAGAATTTGTGGAGATCCTGTACAAAGCCAGCTGCTGTGGCATCAGGCCCCTGCAGGCTGGCTTTAAATTTGAGTTAAGAGTTCATGCTTTTTTAAAACAGTGTGCCTGGAGCAAAGTTGCCCAGAAGCCAGTTTTACTGCAACTTCCCCATAGCTCTTTAAACAGAGTGGAAACATCTTCCTCTGAAGTGTCCAGCTCAATATCCATAAAATCTTAGTTCTTCTCTGGAGCAGGCAGCGTGGTTCCCCCATTCCATCTTTGCTTCTGTTGGAAACGTCATTATGATCACCTTCTTCTTCCATGACCCTTTCAAGAAAAGGCCACATGAGTTTCTGTTCGGATTTACCTATTTTAAAGCCATCTAAGACAAAGCATGTTTCAGCTTCACATCTGTGTAGGAATCAAAATAATTTTGTTTCTTAATTTGGATGCTTTAATAATTTTAATAATTTTTTTTTCAGGTTCATTTGTTGCTTTTTTTAATCAAACTGTTGCTTCTTTATCAAATTCTGGGATGACGAATAAAAATATAGACTCTTTATATTACCTTTTACCTTACCCTCTATTTCTTTTTTCCAACTCTTCTGCCTCTCCTCTCCAATGGTGTTTCATGTTATGCAGTAAGTAATGGTCCCTGCCACATGTGTTTTGGAATAATAAATCTTTTAAAGAAGTCAAGGCTATATTTTCCTTATTTATAAATATATATCTTAAATAGTATCTTCTGTTGTTGGAAGCTGTACTGGTCTACAGTTAGCTTAAGCATAAATTAAATGTTCTCTTTCTGAAAACAGTTAGTGGACACTTATCAACAGTTGATTACTCATGATGGTCATAAACAATTTTAAACTGCTGTATGATTTGATTCAGCTTGAAATTTGTATTCAGAAGTCTGTCTCTTCAACACTTAAGCGCGTTGTTGTAGGGGCTTTAAAGTTGAAACTCCTCTATAATAAAATTGTTAGTATAATTAAAATGTTCTAATAAATGCTGATCTTAGGCCATCTGTACAGCATTACCACTACCCATGGCATAGTTTTTTTTTGTTTTTTTTTTTTTTTTTTTTAAAAAAAAGAGCAAGGTGTTAGTGCCTGCAAACCTTCATTCATGGAGGATTTATGGAGTGCAAAAGAACAATTGTGCTTGAAATTTTTACTTCTGTGGGCTGCTGTGCATATCTAAGTGCCTGCTGTGCTGTGACAGCTCCAGGTATGTTCATGTGAAGGACCCAGTCTCTGTGTATTTCTTGGATCAGATGTTCCTGTCCTGTTCCAAAATCTTACATGGTTGATCCCTCTCATTGAAACTCTGTGGTGTCAGTCTGCTACCAAAATTAATAGTTATGGAAAAGATACTGTTTGTTCAGCTGAAATAATAACGAATGGGGTCAAATTCAACTCCAGTCTTGCGGTTTCATGCCCAAGGTGCCTTTGAACAGTGCTTTCCAACTTTGTCACTTAGAAGTGAAGAATAGAGATTGATCACATCATTTCAGCTGAAATTTTAGTAGATAGTACTTAAATTTACCATTTTGCAGATTTAAATGCCATATCTAACACACATCATACAGCACATCTATAATAAATGTTCGCTTTCCCAAAGTGTAGTAAAATGTATATGCATATGCTACAAAGAGCATAACATGGAGAAAACATATTAGTGATGTTAAATCTCTTGAATATCCCCAGACCTTTTTTTCTGTAATATAGTTTTTTCTGACAGTGCTTTATCTACTAGCTGTAATAATTAATAATTATCTTAGGAAGAAAAGGAGATTGATTAAAAAAATTGTTCCGTGGTTTTTGATCATTTGGTTTGCCTGATCTCTTTTAGAGCATAAGAGACATAACCTTTAAAACTTTGATGCTTGTTTTGGCCCCTTGAAGGAAGAGAGACTTCACTATTAGCAATAGAGAATTGTGGAGCTCATAAATGTGATGCTTTTCTGCAGGCAGTGTGCTTCAGCAGTATTTGGTGTGCAGCAAGGTCCTGCCTCCAAGCGTAGGCAAGAAAACAGATACTAGAAATTGAGCTGTGAGTGCCTTAAGTATTAAGTATTGACGTAACTGAGCAGGTAGGGCTGTCTTCACCAGTTACAGACAAGCCATCTTCACCTGCAGATGAGATTTCTTCAGGGTAAAGAGAGGATAAAAGGATAAAACTTAAATAAATACTAAGTAAAATACTGTAGATAAAATGTTTAATTATGGAGTCTCTTGCTTCTTCTATCATTTCCTTAATTTCTATCCTCTGCAAATTATTGCTATTTGGCTCAAATGTAATTTTCTGTAGTCAGATGTGGCAGTAATGGCTTTTTAGTTTGTGCTGTGCAGTATAAGCCAAATGAGTCTTGATCCGGATTAAAAGCCTCTGTTATTTTGATGTGCTGCATATATAATTAATTATGCTCTGTTTCATTCTGATGTCCCAACTGCCTGGCTTTTGGAAAACTGCCATTTTGATTTTCACTTATCTTAAAACTTTGTCTTATCCGAACACCTCTGCAGGAATGTGGTAGTATTTTGGAGAGCAGCATGTTGTAAAACTTTTGATGTTGTCTCTCCAGTCTGCCTAGTGGGAAATAGCAATCCAGACAACAAGTAAATAATGTTTAAAAAAACTGTGGGAAAAAAAGTGAGCTTCCCCATACTGTACGTGAATCCTAATATCTGGTCAAATGTGCAAGGATGCATCATATTTTCAGCAACTTCTGCATTGCCAAGTTGCAGTGAAAACATACTTGAAAGGTGGATTTTGGGTAGACCCAGTAAGAATTAAACAATGTAATTTAGCAAAAGCAGTAGAACAATAACCACAACAATAATGGAGCGGTACTGAGGAAGGATTTGACATACTCTAGTCTCTTCATTGCGTTTTTGACTTGAACAACACTGCTTTAAAATGCTGAACATTAAAATAGATTGCGTCATGCTGAAACTCTTCCATGTGCATGGAAGATGAAAACCACATTGTCCAAGGAGTTGTCAGCTTGCCTTATAAAGTAATTTTACAATGTAATTACTGCAAATAGCTGTGAAGAGTTTTAAAGGCAGGGAAGAAACAAAAGCAGTTTGTGATCTTTCTGCAATTACTGCTGACGGCGGCGTTTGTCTTATCTGCAGACCTGGTAGACTTGATTAACTTACCCACTGGTTTTCAAGGACCCTTTTCCAAATTAAGGGTGAGGTTTCAAAAGATGGGGAGCTGATGTAGCAGGGACTTGCTGTGCTGTTTCCTCCCGGCGCCGGCAGCGGGGTGCTCCTGCACCTCCTGGGCGTTAGACGGCTGCTTTGGTTAGACTTGCTCAGCGCAGCTGTTGGAGGTGTTGAGTGGTTGATGTTGGATGCCTGGTTAGTAAAGTATGAAAGAAAACCTTGTAATTCTTTCTGTTTATGAGTGACCAGTGCTACTGCCTGTCATCCTGTTTGTCCTCTGGATTATCTGTTGCCTTGCGCTGCCTCGTGCTCTGTGTAATAAGCCGTGTTGGTATTCTTCTGTAATGAGAAAGGTGAAGGTTTTTCTATTCGTCTTAGTGTCCTGGTCTATAAAGCTGCCAGCCCAATTTTTCTGGTCACTTACAGGAAAAATGTTATTTTATGAAGAGCATTAATTGTCAAATTACTTTGCAGATTGACTGCTCCATCTAAAGGAGCATTTGCATTTTCAAAGATAGGAAAATAGGGTATAAAATACATGGTATAACCTGTGTTGTACAATTAATAACCTGAAGATTTTATTTTTGGTTTGAACTGGGATAGCTTTTTTTTTTTTTTTTTTTTTTTTTTTTTTTTTTTTTTTTTTTTTTTTTTTTAGTAGCAACCGAAGGCGGCTTCGGCTCAGCTTCCAGGCAGGCCAGGTTCCCCAGGACGCTGTTAGAAGTTTTATGCCAACATATTACTGCCTGTATACAGGTATAAGTATTTTCCAAAGTAGATTTTGATTTTTATTTTGTTTTTCTGTTTTAGAGATGTCAGCTGACCCATTATATTAGGCCTCTGAATAATGTGCTTAGAGTTTTTTGCTGTCTGCAGGCCCTGCCTTACCAATACAGCTTTTCTCCTGGACCTGCTTGCTGTAGACCACGTAAGGGCTACTTGGTCGTCTCTCTTACTGTATGCCTTTTCCTTAGCGTTGACTTGTTTTTAAAGGGACAGAGTACAAGCAGCAATAGGGAAGTGCAGTTCCGTCTCCTGTGCTTCTGCCCTTTTCCTGCTGGTCACCATGTATCTAGCAGAATTTTTTCAAAGGAAGATTGTTGCTGGTCAGAGCCTGGGTTGGCAAATAACTTCCTCCTGTGCTGCGTTATTTCCTCTGTGCTGGAATGGTGTTAGCATTTTATAGCAAAGTTGTTATCCGAACGGATGTAAGCTGAAGTACCATTTTTTTGCCCTGATAACATGTCTGGTTGCCTAAGGAAACAAGATTTTTTTTTAAAAAACCTCCTAATAAAGAGATTTCTTTTATTTTTTTGTCATTGTTTCCCCTCTTAGATAATGCTTTTTTTTGTTCTACTGCACCACAAACCGAGAATTGTCACTGCAGCTAATAAGTCACAGGGCAAGTGAAATAAATAGGAATATGGTGCCTCTCAAACGCTTCCTGGGTGTCACTGTATTGCGCATAAAACCTAACTGGCTCGTGAGCGTCAAGAATAACAAAACTCTGGTTTTCCACAGATCGGTGTCCTTTGTTCGCAGGCTGCTTCCTCCTTCCTCTGCTTTCTCTTCTCCACCCTCTTCCCCTTCCCACCCCGGCCGTGTGCCTTCTCCCTGCCCCTCCACCGTGACGCCGCTGCGGGGCGGCCCGCGCGGCTCGCTCGCACTGGGATCGCTGCACCGGGGCTCCTTCTCGTCTGCCGCCTGGCTCTCCCGAAAGGCTGCGGGGAGCGTTGCTTTCCGAGACGCTTGTTTGCTTCAGTACGGGAAACGTGAGGGCAAACAGAATGGTTGCGAGGGTTTGCTTTCCTTAAGAAATCAAGTTAATAATTGCATACGGCTCTTGAGTTTGCTCTTTCTTTTGCTTTCTTTTTGCAGTGTATAAAAATACCTGTGATCTGATGCTCAAAGTATTTTTGAAAATGATTGGCCAAAAATGAATGACCAGAAATCACTTGAGAAATGGTATCACTTGAGAGGTAACGTGATGCTACTTAAAAGAGGAATTGCTTGTGAGAGATAAATGCCGGGTGAAGCAATCTACACTTCCTTCTTTCCCCAGTGGACAGACTACACAGATGCCTGTGGGAAACTGGCCTGGAGGAGACTGCAGTCTCCGAGGGAAATTGTGTGTGTATTCCTGCACACTTGCACAGTGTGTCAGCTTAGTGCCTGTGCAAGGTAGGTGGGAGTTGGCCACACTGTGCTAAAAGCTGTGTGCGTGTTTAGAGCTAGGCGATCACTTGCTTTTGTAAAATGGCATTTTTGTGCTAGGTCTGCCTGTGAGGCCTCAGTAATAGGCAGGGTGTCTAGCCTTAAAAGCGGCATCGCTCTGGGAGGCAGTTATGTTCTGAAGTGGAAGAAAAAGACTGGGCTTGTTTCGGAAAAAAATGAAACCTTGTTAATGAGAAAATCTTTTAAAGTACAGGCATATATTTCACAAGAGCTTGCCCAGTGCAGCTACTCCACGTGATGAATGCTTGTGTCTTGGATTGTTTGCAAGTAGCACTTGATTTCCCCTTCTCGTTGTGTGAGGAAGGTGCATGGAGTGAATTGTATACCATCCCTGAAAGGACAGCAAGAGAGCAAAGGCTGTTGTCACCATATTTTCTCTCTGTAGAGCTTCTGTCATCTAGAGCTTCTTAAGTCATCAGTTCTTAGCAAAACACACAGGAGAGAAATTAGGTTATAATTTGAAGACATCATCTCTGTATGGCAACGTGCTTCACTTCCTTATGCTATGAAGAGATTATGTAGTCCTTGATTTCTAGTCTTTAGTTCTTTGTACCTGCTTGGACAGGCATTTTTAGCTTTTAGGAGAAATCTATGGCTGTTTTCTCGTCCTTATAATCTTTATAGCTTGTATGCATCCAGCTGTGCAGGAAAGTTTAATATCTGTTATACAGGTATACAGGTTTTTATGGTAGCTGGGGAAAAATGGAGAATGTACATAAACCTAAGTTGTTGTTTCTCTTATCTTTTTTCACATCCTGTAAAAATAAGAGGGAGATAAGAGAGGAAAAAAAGAAAGATATGTGGGTGATTTAACCACTTCCTTGCAGTATTATGAACCTGACTCACCATTCTGTGTTGGAAATCGAGAGCTGTCACGGAATCACAGAATGGTTGAGATTGAAGGCGACCTCTGGAGATCATCTAGTCCAGACACCCACTTGACACTGTCAAGTCAACTGACTGCACAAGCTGAATGAAATGCAAATAAGCAAAAAAACAATCTAGCCTCAAAATGCCACTCCTTGTATTTAAAGGTCTTTCAAAAAAGGAAGATCATTTTCATATTAAATGAGACTTTCATTTTGGCAAGTTAGAATAAAATATTTAAATAGTAAAAATAAGTCCCTAAATTACACAAGGGAGGATATAGAGAATCATAGAATGGTAAGGTTGGAAGGGGCCTCTGGAGATCATCTAGTCCAACCCCCAGCATCGCCCCATGTGGGGATTGAGCCCATGACTTGGGCATTAGCAGCACCACACTCTAACCAGCTGAGCTAAACCTACCTCCCCCAAGACAGAGCTTGACTTTTCTCGGAGCTTTGCCAGAATGGGATGAGGGGCTGCAAGGGAGATTCTGATCAGCCTCATTTTCCTAATGAGGATAGTCTCACACTAAAACAGCAGCTCAGAGAGATGTGGAATCTCCATCCTTGGAGACTGCAGAGCTCAGCTGGGCCAGACCCTGAGCAACCTAGTCCAAGCTGGCCCTGCTTTCGGTGGGGAAGTTGGACCAGATGAACTTCAGAGGTCCCTTCCAGCCTAAACTATTTTGTGGTTTATATGGGATATGTAATTATTATAAACACAGCACATTTTAGCATTACTACTTGTATGGTTATGCCCATATCATACCTTTGCTTATTGGCATATTTCATTGCTTTTATTTGCAGAGTGTCAAAGATAACATTAAAATTACCTGTTTTTAACAGCTAAAAAGCTAATGAGAGAATAGGAACAGACAGTTTCTTTCAAATAATGGTCTTGTGTCTTCTTGTCTCAATATCTTTTAGTGCTTCTTGGTCCTGTATAAAGGAAGGAGGGCAGCGGAGTAAATGCATGTGAAGAAACAAGGGAATCACACATCCTTTAATATTCAAAGAGTCAAATTATTCACATATTAGAAATACAAGTAAATGCAACACAAAGGCTGCTTTTTGTAACCCTATGCTTGCTGTTGCTTGTAACTGCTTTTCTCTGTTAGACTAACGTATGACTACAAGGAAGCGAACTTTTTCTCTTATATACCTAATTGGGATGAATGAATAGCCTCCAAATTTTGCAGATAACTTTGAAGCAGTCATGCATTTTAGACCTGGTTTACTTGCATATAAATTTTTCTAATTCAAAGACAACTGATGTAATCAGTCAGATTGTGTCAGCATGGGGGTGACGTAATACAGCTATCAGCCCTGAAATGGTCTGTTTAAAGGAGAAGGAAAGAAATGAGTTAGGAGTGTGAGTGATGGAAGAAAATGTTTACTTTGGAAAAAGTTAAGTGTTCAAAGCAGGCTTGCTGCTGGAATATGCTCAGTCCTCCATGAGGCAAGCTGTTGCCTGTGCCAGCTCCTGCCTCTTGATGCCCCCTTGATGCTCTTTCCTGGTTGTCCTGTGGGCCTGAAGCGCTTGCTTCAGGAGGGAGAGGCATCAGAAAAGAGAGGCAATACACACCAAGGGGAGAGTTTGTTATTGGGGGCAATGAAAGTATGTGTTGAAAATGATGCTCTGCTTTGCACTTCTTCCTTCATTTGTAGTTAGTAGTAATTTTTTCGCCCAAAATGTGTAAGTGAGGATGCCTTTTGCAGTGCAGAAGTAACAGTGTAGTAGCAATTGTGGAAAATGCCAGCTGTGATGCACAGCTCCCGGGTAAGGGAATTGTCTGAGCCCTCTTGCATTACAAAGAGTACTGACAAATTCTGCACTGTCCCTGTTCATCTCGGCTCCTTGGGAAGCTGTGAACTTTGCAAGAGTCATTCCGGGGAGCAGGGTGAGCTTCTGATACGTTACTGTTATGTGACTTAGTCTGTGCTGCAAGTGTTGTAGTGTGGGTGGAGGGCCTGGGCTGGCACAGGCAATGACAGCAGTGAGAACATGGCACTACAGGCTATCAGGAGGACCTGTGTAGGTACTTGCTAGAGGCCCTTTCCAGGTACTCAAGCTGCTCCCCTGCCGTAGAGCCTGTTTCATCCCTGTAATTGTGCTAGCTCTGCAGTCTCACCTTTATTTGATCTTTGGATGTAGCTGGTAATGCTGATCTGTGTTAAGGAGGATATTGTAACCATTGGGACCACTGGTTCATTGGGACCAGGTACAAAAACAGAGTCCGACCTTTATGCTACGCTGAAGCCTAATGGCTCTGCTTCAGGCTGACAAACGCTGTTACAGCAACAACTTGCATGATTCAAGGAAGATCAGATGGAATGGCAGAAAGATTGTGTTTTTTCCTTTAATTTCTTCTCTGCTTTCTTTGGCATCTCAGTTTTTCCAGTTGAGAATGACTCATCAACCTCATTATGTGGTTTCCTGACTTTTAGCAATTTTTCTTTTGCTTTTTAGAAATAATTATTAGTTTTGCATCCCAGTGCGCAGCAGCCAGCATTACAGAGCAGCGCACCGTGGGTTGGGGCTGACTGAAGCAGTTGACTCATGTCTGTTACAGGTTGAGACTGACATTTGATTTCTTCCCACTTCTAACTTAGCTTCTCTCTTTCAAAATATCTGTAAAACTGGTTTTGGTCACGTAATGATCTCCCTGTGTCTTTACAGAGTAGGAGTGTTGATTTTGGGATCCTGGAGAGCACCCAGCTACAGCGATTCTAGTCAGTCTGTTGAATTCCCTCTGAGTGTAGTATGTCTCCTTTCTTCTGCCCTTGGGTACTCTTCCATTGCTACCTCACTGGACATCACTGTATTTAATGGTAGATGTAGTTGATTTCTGCATATCATTCCCCAAAACATAGGGGGCAGGTTTAGCTTAGTTGGTTAGAGTTTGGTGCTGCTAATGCCAAGGTCGTGGGTTCAATCCCCGTACGGGGCTATGCTGAGGGTTGGACTAGATGATCTCCGGAGGTCCCTTCCAACCTTACCATTCTATGATTCTGTGATAAACTTGCACGAATGAAAGATTTTACCAAATGAGGAGTATTAAGGGTTAACTCCTCCATTTTACTGTCAGCTTTCAGAATCCAATTCCATTTCATGGCTTTGCTTTTTGACAGTGTTGGATGCTTCATAATTGTGTTTGAAATAGATGAAACCTTGATGCTCTTATTGTTGCTGAGAAACAAGTTTCCTTAACCTATGAAAGTAGTGTTGTAACAATGTACTGATAAGGCATTTGAGATAGCTATCCTTGTAGGAATGTATCTCACTGAGATGTTTTATGTGCTTTCAACAGTACTTCTGAGTACTGCCTAATTCAGTGACAATTACATGAGGCTGTGGAGATGTCTCCTCTGGAGAGTGGCCTCTCTCCGTGTATGTGATGCAAGTACAAGCGTATAAATGGACAGAATTTTCAACCATAAGAAAATTAGACTTTTTTTTCTAAGCTTTCAGGCCATATTTGTAAAATTATGGCCAGTTGTGATAACATGCTCAGGATCTGTGCACACCAGGGGCTGCTGCTAAGTTCACGTAAAAAGGGAGAACTAAGATCGTCGGTTGATAAGGAGGGGGTAGAAGGAAAGAGCATGCGAATGCACCTACTGTTACTTGAACTTTTCCTTATGCCCAAGAGGTGAAAGTTAAGTACTGGTAAAATACAAAATTGTCTGAAATCCCCAATAAAGCTTTTCTGTTTTTCTGTACCCCTGTATAGATATACTGACAGGTGTGCGAGGTGCGTTGTAAAGGCGCAGTATTTGCTAGGAAGCTCATTTAATGCCTGCTGCTCTGCCACAAAGGCTGACGTGCGGACGTCAACCTGTTCCAAGCAAGCGCAAATCAGCCCCGCCACCGCAGCTGCAGCTGGACGTCACTCTGCCTCTTGCTTGTCCTCCCGTTGCGTTGCTTTCCAGAACCATGCAATGCAGTTGTCGTTGCAGCATGCTTGAATTGTAAGGTATTTCCAAGAGGGACAAGTGAGGCTTGAGCACCGATCCTGCAGAGGCGTTTCTGTGCTTCTCCATCCACTTGTCCAGTTCAGGATGAGCCAGGCAGTGGCTGTGGGCAGCGCTCTGCTCAGACATTTCCATCCCACTTTGCTCCTTTTCCACTATGAGAAGGAGAGACTTTGGAAAAGAGAGTAGGTGTTAAGGCACAAACTCTAAAGGCCAGCAGCTGTGTGCTCCTAGTTTGGCAGTTTGTGGTGTCCCAGCACCGCCTGGTCTGCATTGCCTGCAGGGTGGGAGTAGTTTTAACTGGCACAGAAATTGCAGCTGGCTTAGAAAAGGTGGACCTCTATGGTTTTTCTGGAAAGGAGATAGAAAATATGATCAGTAAATTAAATACTCATCTTTCTTCCGGGCTGCACTGCCAATGTGCTGTGTGGTTAGGAGACCTAGGAGGTTTGCTCTGCTGGCATCTCCGTACGGCATGGGAAGGGGGGTGAACTGGTCCCCATCAGGGTGGTGCGAGTTGCCTGTCGAGGGAAGGGGGCTTTGGTGCGGGAAGCCCTGCGCGGCTGCGACTTGCAGGAGCTGGTGAACTGCTCTTGGAAAAGCTGAGAAAATTCTACAACGTATTTATACTGAAAAGAAAAATAGGAGGAGCTACAAATTAATAAAATTTGTTATGTGTAAAATAAGTATTCCAACCCCAAATTTGAAGTGAAGCAAGGTCAGTTTTACCTGAAACTGTGAACTGGATCTGCTGGTTGCTGCCAGCAGCGAAGGGGACAGGCAGGAGAATGCTGTGTTAGTGCGTGCCGGGACCTCGGCGTGGTGGGGGAGCTGTGCCCCACGCCGGTGGGGAGACGCTGCTGGGTGGGAGAAGTGAGGTAGCGGCACTCTTCTAATAGTGGTTACTCCGCAGCCCAAGTGTGGACACTAAGAAGCAGGTTGATAATCATGTTTTGCTATGAATATTCTGTGGATTTTTTTAAAATGTGGTTTAAAAAAATTTCTTATACATTCTCTCAATAAATGCATACGCTCTTTGAGAATTTGCCCCATACTTTTAGCACTAAAGGTATATCTGCAATTAAATGTATCTTAGGAATCCAGTACAGTTTTTTGATAGTAGGTCTGTAAAACAAAATCTACCTACAGTGATAAGTTGGGTTTGATTCTGATTTTGACAGTTACCAAGCAATTTAAATTAGATATTGTGTTAGATAATGAGGGGAGAATATAACTAATATGAAAAAAATGCAAGTTTAGAAAACCATCATCTTATGTGTGATATAAAATAGTCTGACACCCCCCAAAACAAAAAAGAAAAACCCCTTATAATATTTTTCCTTTTATAATTTGCAACTCTCATCGAAAACATTTGATTGTTTTCCTTGATTCCATCCTTTTTCCGTACAGTGATTGTAGGGCTGGGCTCCCTGCACGGCTCGTGGCCTGAAGAGACGTTTCTGGCAGTGGAGAGAATGAAACCGTTCCCACAGGAGGCTGGGGGCTCCAGGGGAGCTCTGCCGAGGTGACGGATGGGGCGGGAGGTTGCGAGCTGGCTTGCGTTGTGGGCAAATGTTTGAGACTGCTCCAAGGAGGGATGTTTGTTAGTCACACGTGGGGAGGACTGGATGCTGGTCATCTGGGCCATCAGTGAGCAGGAGGCGGGACGGAGCTGGAAGGGATGCAAAGCCCTATGTTCCCAGGGAATACATGCAAACTGGTGTTTAGTAGAGAGGGAGTTGGGCCTGAGCCCGTGTTTGACTCATGTGGTTTCAAGTTCCTTGACACCGAGCAGAGGTCAGGCACTGTGTCGCTTTTAATATAGTTGAAGAGTGCAGATTCTGGCTTTTGCAGCCATGTCTATTACTTGACATCACATGGCCCGTTCATCTATTTTTAGGAAAATGTCAAAAGTAAGTCTTAGGAGCCAAGCAAGCTTTCCCTCCACTAAAGGTTCACCCTTGTGGCAGTGTTTGTTTACAGTTTGTACTTCTTCAGGAATAAGGATAAAAGTTAGTTGAAGAAATTACTGCAGATTCTTTTTCTGATAAACATTGGATTATAAGAAAATTCAAGTTGGAAGGGACCTCAAGAGGTCTCTAGTCCGACCTCCTGCTCAAAGCAGGGGCAGCTCTGGGGTCAAACAAGGTTGCTCAGGGCTTTATCCAGTCAGGTGTTGAAAGCCTCCAAGGATGGAGACTGCCTTCTCTGTGTCCTCATTGCAGTGTTTGTGGTGAAAAATTTTCTCCTTATATTCAGTATGAAGAGAGATATACGCTATATTTCAGCTATGCTCCTGGTCTTTCATCCTGCCACACACCACTGAAAGGCCTCGCTCCCTCTCCTCAACATCCTCGTAGGTGGGGGAAGACTCCTCTTGAGTCCTCCTGAAACCTGTTCTTCTCGAGACCAAACAAGCCCAGCTCCCTCTGCCTGTCCTCATGGAGGCAGTGCTCCAGCCCCCAACCATCTTGGTGGCCCTTCATTGTATGAAGTAAATCTTTCCCTTCTTTAGCGCAGAAAGCCTAAAGATCTTCATTCAAGCACCTATAAGCATTTTGGGATTTGGATCATTGTCTAAAGAATCAGTGAGCCTTTTTCCAAAAGCCCTTCACAATCCTATCCTGCAGTACTTTACTTTGCTGAATTTTGCCCCTTCAACTGCTAAGAAGTCCCCAGATCAAAGTGGAGTCCATAGACAGATACAGAATCTATAAAATCAAACATTTTATGAACTGATTAGAGTGCTACCCTGCCAGTATGATTACCCATTGAAACTGTGCTCTTCAGTAAACAGCAATTTTCAAATAAAGTGATTCATATTTGGACGTATTTGATCATTTTATTTCCCAAACTTTTTTTTTTTTTCCAGTTTTTAAACAATTACCATTGCAAGTTAAAGGCTTTCTGTCTGTTGGTTAGTTGTCCTATGCTGAGACATTTCTTAGGAGGGAACAGCTTTAAAGCCCAGGATGTTAAGTGTTAGGATTCCATATGATCATTCTTGACAAGGTGTTTAGTGCAAATTCTAGCAATGTGAGCTATTTAAATATGCCCCCCCCCCCAAAAAAAAAAATCGATCGATCGGCTGTGTTACTCTTTAAGACCTCCTAGGCTCTTGCGTGCTATGGTGGTGATATCAGCTTGTGAAATCGGAGGAGACTGACTGTTCTTTCCTTGCTCTCCAGATGCTGCTAGTCCCAGTCGTTAGGCCACAGCAAGGCTCCTTCAGGGCCTGATGCCTTCTGGCAGAACGTGCAGTTTATGGCAGTAAACTCAGATCATGATCTTGTTTCTTTTTCACACCCACTGTCCCAGTTACCACTGCTGATTTCGGCCTTTAGTGGGCAAACAAATACTTAGATACTTTAGATACTAGATTACAATGTAAGGTGTTCTCCATTCAGCTAAACTAGTTTGAAAAGATAAATGCTACTATTCTTGCTTTGAAATGCTGGTACTAATACCCTTGAAGCCTCCTTGAAGCTGTGCAGCTAAAATTTGTACAAAGATGAGGGAAGAGATGTTTTTATTTAGCAATGTCTAGTGTTTTCTAGTGGTGTTGCTGGTATTGTAAAGCCAGTAGGTAGCTGATCTTTCTAACTGCAGCTGGCTGGCTGGCTTGAGTTTTCACTTGCCTGCAGTATTACAGGCCTGAGGTAATTAACTTTACCTCGCTCCAGTGAACATGAAAGCAAAGTGGATCGAAATTTATATGAAGTCTATATGATATGGCTGTCCCCTTCTAAAGAGCCTAAGTTGTGAAGGCGTAGTCATACTGGATGAAGGACTTCCTAATAAAATTAAATGTGAATGTCCTGCACTCTCTGGAGCTGCTAAGAATTCAATTATGTCCAGCCTGAAGGGAAAGAAATGTGTAAGCAGATAGTTTATATAGGTTATCAGGAGGTAATCCTATCCCTGGTTAGTTAGGCTCATTAGAACTTTCTGGGACATGGGATTTGGGGGTTTTGCTGCTCATCTTTTAGACCAGACGACCTGGTCTGAGATATGTCCTGGGAAGAGAGATTTGAGAACAGTGGGGAGAGCAGAATCATACTTGAATATTCACATTAGGGACTGTGGGAAGGAAATTTGGCAATTCATCTTTAAGTAGAATAGACTGCCTGTTTAAACAGGGTAGGAAGCAAGAAGAGTGGGCAGGATTAGGAAAGGCAGATATGGCCCCAAAACATAGGATTGAGTTGGTGTTGTGTGTTTTTTTTTTTTTTTTTTCTTCCCTCTCCTCTCTCTCCAGAACAGAGAAAAAGGCTTTTTGTTTTGTATTTTGGTATGTGTGGGACATTGGCTTATTTTATTATATTTTAAAGGGAAGGAATAGGCTGGGGAGAGCAAAATATTTGAAGAGGCAGATTAGGACAGCAAAGGTTTATGCTGGCGGAGACTGGGTGGAAGCAACAGCTAAAATATTAGGGAAATAGAAGCTTTGCTGCTGGGTGCAGGGAAGAATGAGTGAACTCAGAAAAACTGTGATGAAACTATGCTTATCTGAGTCAGTAAACTGTTGTGTGAAGAAGATGGAAAAGCCTTATTGCAGTCAGTGATGAAGCAATCAGTGATGAGGGAATTAATTGTAGTAAATACATGCTGGGCTGGTGCCAAGGACAGAAGCCCATTTGTGGAGAAAACTTTGACTTTTTTAAATTGAAAAAGGACTAGCATCTCCACCACTGTGTCACATAGTGCGAGGTGGTGGTCAGTTCCTTCCTGTGTCTGTTCTTAACGCAGGTCTCGTGGTCGCTGGCAGGAAGCGGCATTTGCAGTGCCAGGGTATGGCCTGAGCAGTAGGCTCTGCTCTGCATCTCTTTCCCCTCCCGTGGTACCTTCTCATGTAGCTCCTCAGAGAGAGGGGGGTTGAGGAGAAGCCAATAGCTGTGCCACCAGATCAGGGAAGGTAAGTTTGGCCCTGTGACTTCTGCACCGTCTATTTCTCAGACCCTCGTCATAGGTGGTTTGCCACTGTTTCTGGTCGGAGCTCCCAGCAAAGGCACCCTGGCCTGTTGCTCACTTTAAAAGTGCATCAAAGATCAAATCGTCTAATCTCTGATCGCATTTATGTTTTTCCTAGCCTAGTTGGTTTCCTTAGCTTAATGTTTACTTTTAATTTAGACTCATGATAGTAAGATCAGGCTTTATTCTGCTATGCTGAACTTGAGGATGAGGTTGGTACACATGCTCGTTTCCAAGCTGTGGTCTGGAGGATTTCTTAAGGACTGCCAGACGAGCAGTCTTGGAGGAAACTCTTCTGTTCTCAGACTCACTGAGGGGTTATTTCTGCCGATCATGTAATATTTTTGCCTACCCACATTCACTAGTAAGAAGAAGAGGCTAAAGCAGGAGGTTTTGACACACAAAAAATGATTGCTGCATCTTTTCAGGAATATGGGGCATCTTCTGTAGACAATGAAAGATCTTGAGTTATGTATAAATATTCGAATTTAAAAACTGCAAGTTAAAGAAAAAAGTAAACCTTTGCCTTCCTGCTGATAGTGATTTCCTAATTCAAGGTTTCTAGTAGGAAAAGCTGGGTTGGGTTATTCCTGTGCTCAGATGAGGTCCAGGGTTCTGTACTGCAGAAGCAATTTGTAGTGCTTCATGTAAAGGTGAAGTGAAAAAACATTTAAAACATCCATTAATCTACTAAACATCTATTAAACATCTATTTAAATAGCTGCTAAAGACCCCACTGCTGTAGAGGTGATGATAATTTAATATCATAGCAGGAAAACATGCTTAATTTAGTTGTGTGGAGCAAGATGCTTGTTTGAATGCTCTCCTGCATCTTCTCATGATGAAACTCCTTTCATCTGGAATCTTTCACCTACTAAATCTACTATGAAAATAACTGTTGAGAGGTTTCCAGGATTTAGTGGAGATAGAAAGATGAAGTCCACCTTTTTGATGCCTGTGAATTGCATGTTATTTCTTGATATGAGAAAAACACCATTGCTTCCTTTCAAAGCAAGAATATCTGTGCCATGCTTGAGTACGTCTGAAGCAAGGGATTTTACCTCTGAAGGAACTAGCTCAAACGGAAGGAGCTGATCAGAGTAATGAAACGACAATGTGCTGAAATCTCAGTTCTGTTTGACAAATTCACCTTTAAAAGGACATATTTTTACATATGAATTTACACATGCCTATGTGGGAGAGTATTGCATATTAAACATGAAGTGAGTAGTAGCAGCTGGTTTTCTATATAGTAAATAGTATCCAGCTGTACAATGTAATCTTGTAGTAAAAAATATTTTAGCTGAGCATTTGTGTGATTGCAGGCTCTATTGATTGGTATCTAGAGCTGGAGAACTGATGGTTGTTCTGCTTAGTTGGTCGGTTTGTTTTTCCCTAGCTGTCCACTTTGCTATTCTGTAACATTGCTGTGCTGTAGCGGTGCAAAAAAACTCAGTTCCCTTTCATTTTTCTTATTATTCAAGTGGGAATGATAATATTTATGTACATTCCTTAAAAAACTGTTAAAAGTTTTTGTTAAAATGTATAAATTGTGCTTGACATTGAGTGTTATGAGAAGAACCCCTGAGCAAGAAAGCTGAGTCCTTGTTTGTTTTAGCAAAAATGTGTAATTTTTTCCCTCAGAATACAAGTTTCTTTTCTGGCTGCTATTCTGGTATTTATAAAGTGAGTTATATAAATCAGAATTCTTATAATTAAACTGCTATCTAATCCTAGCCCCATAGCTGCTTGTGTTATAATACAAAGTGCTGCTGGGGGCAATTGACTCTCATGGTATTGACACAATTTTTCAAACATTACTGTATTAAAGATAATGGGACTTCATAGAAGAAAATTGAGAGAACCTGAATTTGAACAAAAAGAATTCCCACTAGAGATAATTTCCCACAAGAAATAAAACATCTGGGAAATAAATACTTTGATGTTGCAGAATCACAGGATGGTTGAGGTTGGGAGGTGCCTCTGGAGATCATCTTGTCCAACCCCACTGCTCAAGTAGGGTCAGCATTAGCGTGGTTGCCCAGGACTTTGTCCAGGCAGGTTTTGACAGTCTCCAAAGCTGGCGTTTTTTTATGTTCAGATGAGATTTCCTGTATTTCAATTTGTGTCCATTGCCTCTCACTCTGTCACTACTATCTAAGAAGACTTTGCCTCCATCTTTATACCCTCCCATCTGATTTATACAAGTTGATGAGGTCTACTGAAGCCTTCTCTTCTCCAGGCTGACCAGGCCCAGCTCTCTCACCTTCTCGTCCTATGAGAGATGCTCCAGTCCTTTAATCAACTTTGTAGCCCTTAGCTGGACTCACTCCAGTAGCTCCCTGTCCCTGTCGTCCTGAGGAGCTCAGCACTGGACCCAGCACTCCAGACGTGGCCTCACCAGGACTGAGCAGAGGGGGAGGATCACCTCCTTCGACCTGCTGGTGTCTGCTCTTCCTAATGCAGCCCAGAGGCTGTTGCTTTCTTTGCCACAAAGGCACATTGCTGGGATGTGTTGCTAACAGTTACCACGAAAGTTTTCTCTTACTGTCGGAGGCTGAAGTGCATTTGCTGGCCTTGTAAGATTTTCTGGCTTAAGAGTTTTTAGAACTGAGGTTTTCAGAGCACTCAGTGCTTTGTCATATCACAAGCAGGCAAGTTTGAGCGAGTTACTTGTGGAGTTACTGCCCCTGGGCTGCAAGTTGCTGGCTGAGATGGCCGGACTGGTTGCGTGTGCGCTTCTCATTCACTGCAAAGCCGAGGAGAATGTGCTGGTTTCAACCTTAGACGTGCAGACCAGCCAGCCTGACTCACGCTGGGCTGAGCTTGCCAGGGCAGGCGCAGCATGGGAAGACTGGACTGCAGAGCAACTCAGAACGTCATCCACGTCCAGCGTGTGGTCGTTCTGCCGTAGGCAGTTCACCACAGACGTCTTCCTAGTCTGTCCCTAGAACCCAAGCAAGCTCCCTTGCAGGACCCGTTCCACCCCACCTCTGCCCGCCCTGCTTCAGCGCTTACGCGTCCGGTAACAGTTTTCTAGTTCAGGGCGTGCAGTAGCAGTAGTGCCTTTGAGCGGTGTGCTCTTGACTCCCCGGAGACTGCCTGAAAGGTTACAAAATCCCTTTTGTGGAAGAGAGATAGTGCAGAGACCTTGGGGCTGCTCTGAATGCAGAGCGAATGGGCCTGTGTGGGTGCGGAAGCACCGGGGGAATGGCAGAAGAGGGGATATCAAGATGGCATGTGTTGATAGCACCTCTGTTAGCGGGCCATCAAGGTGACCGTACATCTGCAGTCTCAGGACATCAGACTGGGGGTGGAGGGTGGGGAAGGGAAGAGCATTCTTTAAATAAAAAAGCGGGAGGGGGGCAGGGTGTGGCTGTTAGGAGATGATAGAGGGAAGATAAAAAACAGAATGGGAGACCTTGGACGCCAGGCGTAGAGACAGAAGAGTCTGAATGACATGGGGTGGGGTGGGGTGGGGTGGGGTGGGATGGGATGGGATGGGGGAGAGCTCACCCCTGTGCCAAAGGCACCCCCATCAATCCTGGGGTCTGCAGGTGAAGAACAGCCTGGGGCACGTGACGGTGACTAGAGACAAGGGTCTCTTTGCAAGAAAGGGCTGTAACACAATTAGTGCTAGATGTTACACAAGAGGAAGGTGTTCTTTATTTAATCAGAAACAATTTCGCACTCATCTCAAGGCTTTCACTCACCTAAGGTCTTGCAGGCAGGTACAAAGACATGTGTCTGTGTGGCCTGAGCGGATTGCTTGTGTGTGCCGTGGAGGACAAGGGATGCCAGCTATGAGGTCCTCCCTACCTTATCACCCATCGAAAGGAACCCAGGGGAGGAACTGATTTTTGGACAGGTCTGTCTACACCCTTTAGAAGGCAGTGGTTATTATGGTGTGAACGTTTTGCCTCAATCTTGCTTAACCTTCAATAAATCTTAGGCAAGGTTGCTACCCCGTGTCTTTTGTTTCTTCATCTGGGGTACTTTTGCAGCGGCAGTTTGTCTTCCTGTTGAGCTAACAGGAAGAGGAGTGGCCTGTGCTGTGTGCTGAAGCCTTGTGACCCTGGCGGTGTAATGTAGGGCCTTCTGCTGATAAATCACCTGTGCTTAGGCCTTACTGGAGCATGGGCTTTTTCTGGCCTTGATGCCAACAAACATTCCTCAATGTAATGGCTGTTCATTGTGTACTTGGTTATCAACACATGCCATTCCTGTAACCATTTCTTCGTTGTTCTTTCTGGGGTTTTGTCAGGAAAACATTTCCAGTCATGCTTCATTCTTAAAATTTGTTACAAATATCCACACTTTGTCCTACCCGTGACTGCAAGAAATCTGGGTAATATCACCTTAATGCGTGTGTCTTGTTACCTAAATCCTGGACAGACCACTTGAACAGCCATGGTTTGGCACTTCACAGTTCTTAAGTGGATATAAAAATGTTAATATGAATAAAACTACTTTTGTTTTAAAATAAAATCATCTTTCCTTCCTGTACATTGAACTTTGCTACAGTGTCGCTACATTAATTGCTATAATAATAACCACAGGCTCAGAACAAGATGATCGTGTAATATTTTGGGAGATATTTCTTAGTTCGTTTACATTTTCCTTCTGAAGTAAAGTCCAAAGGCAGTATAAATACAATAACTGTCTTGTTTTCTTGCTGCCTTTCTTTGAGATCTGTGTGATTATTGCAGAAAAGATGCAGCCCAAGACTATGAGCCGACTACAAAGAAAGAGTGGCAGGAACAAATTCTTACAGGTTAGGAGAAGAAAATCAGATCTACTGAGCAGATCAATTCTAAGGCATCCAGAAACATATATACAACCCTGAGAACTTCCTCTACCTTTCCAATTAAAGCCAACCAAACAAATTACCTTAGACAAAAATTTACTTCACTCTGATTACTGTGAAGTAAGTTGAAAATCTGGTGTCTGTGCTAAACAAAATGCAGTCCTCCATGGGTCCTTGTGCTGCCTCAGAAGATGTAATGAAATAATGGAGCTTCCCTGCCTACCCAAGCAGGGAAATACTGAGTTACCCTTCAGAACTGCTACTCTTGCTCCCACCCTACCTACCGTATTGTTATCACCCGGCTACTGCTTTGGGTTACTGCGTGTTACTGTGTGGGACGTTTTCCCCAGATCCTGCTGCAGGCTTTGTGCCTCTTATCTGCACTGGCTTCTTGCTGCACCAGGCCTTGAGCGGTGTGAAAGAGAGAGCACCTTGGCTCAACAAGGTGGAAGGAAGAGCTTTCTCGTCTGATTACCATTTTGTAGGGTTCCTGGACTTAATCCCTGGCTATACACATGGGCAGTGGTTTGTAGAGAATAAACTTCTAGTTCTTTGTGCAGCTTATTGAATCTGTGCCTGATGCCAGCATTGCTTCTCCAGGAATGCATGAGTGAACCTCAGTTATCCCCTCTGTAAGTTGCCTTATCACATAGTAAAACAGGGTGGCATTCCAGTGCTTATTTTCATCTTCAGTTAATTAATACAGAGAATCAAAATTTTAGATGGAGCCTACTGACTAGTGTCCTAAGCAGAATATTTGTTATGCTGGAGCTAAATGGAAAGGTCTTGTTGATTCTGGTTCAATCTTGGGAGTTGATATGGAGTGAGAGCTTGGTGTCCACTTACTGGAACGCACTGATTTTTATATAAGCTAGCAAAGGATGAATGGACATCAGAAGATCTGTGTCCACTGAAAGGTCTCTAATTCAAAGGTAATTTGGATTAGAGAGAGAGAAAATGGCTTCAATTGTAGATGAATTTGGTAGGTTGATGGTTGAATCTTTGCATTTGGAAAAAACAGTAAGGCAACATGTGGCCTCTTCAGATATCCTGATGCAGGGATGCACAGGTGGACCTGATCTTTTCAAAGCTGAACCATTTTACATTTTCCACTGTTTATTTACAACTGTACAAGGTAGAAGGAGGAGATTGTGACAATAATTTTTTTCTTTTTTATAGATAATAAAAACAAATTTATAAATAATGCCAGTTTTAGACTTGGTCTTGATTTTCCCACTCACAGAAGTGGCCTGATAGAAAAACAGGTTTTTACTGATCACAGCATGCTAAAAAGAAGTTATAAAAGAAAACTCAACCCCAACTCTGAGGGGCCAGATACGCAGGCTTGGTCAAACATTAAGTTACTGTGTGTGTGTGTGCATGTGTGTTGTCTATGTCACTTAATGTGTTCCACAGAGTCAAGGTTGTTCTACTGATCCTAAGAACCACGGAGGTGGACAGATGGTGGTATTGCGTTGCTGGTGATGGCAGTTTTTGCAGTTCTGCTATCTTCCTGCCTTGCAGAGGCCGGACCCCTTGCAGCTGGCATGCTGGCAGCACCCTGCGCCACTCACCTGTGGCAGGGCCACCGGAGTTGCTTTAACTGGCTGTGAGCACCACGTGGCTGAAGAGCTACCAGCTGGCCAGGTCTGAAGTATGCCTTTCTTGGCTGGCATAATTAATGTTTTTTTTAGTACCGTCTTACTCTGTTTGCAGTGGTTGTATATCTAAGAGGGGATGGAGCACGGCTATGGAACTGCTTCTGTGGGTCACAGAGACCCCTCCCTTGGACCTTTTCTGTAAAGGCATTTCTTCCTCTTGGTTGGTGCAGAATTCCTCTTGCTACTGCTCAGCCAGTTTCACACAGGTGGGAGTTTCTTCTGATGAGATTTACTATTGTGTGTTTTATTCAGACACATAATAACCTTTGTTTCCCAAGCAAACTTAAGAAATGGTCTTCCTTTTGTTAAATTATTGATACCTACCCTGCAAAACTGTTTTTAATGTTTGTACAAAAATGGGCAAGAAGTGCTGTGGTGGTGGTATCTACTTATCAATAATACTTGATGTTCGTGGGTGTGTGTATAGAGTCTGATTTCTAGTTGATGCTATTTTGCAGCAGTAGACTAATCTCATGATTCAATGCTGCAAGAAGACGTGCCATATAGTCTCTTTTCCTTTGGGGGTACCTTAAAGGAATGATGTGAGAGCCTGGTTGTGAAAACCCATTTTTGTAACAGAAGCACATACTGTCCCCTGATGAATATCCATTTGTCCTCTCTAAAGCGTGCTTCACATGACAGGTGCTCTAGGAGAGCAGGGTGCAAGCAGCAGCCACTGGAGCGGGGGCCGGGTGGAGGTATTCCCGCAGTGCCGGCTGCTGCCTCCGCTCTCACTATAAAGTGAGAGTCTTGTTTTTTCTAATAAAGGGTGCTTCTCAAAGTTCCACCTTCACGGAGGATCTTCATGTGTGTTGCATCCAGGAGACCTTAACAGAGGATCAGCATTCAGTGCTCCACAGCAAAGTGACATCCTCAAGGCAAACCACCACCACCACAAAATTTATTTGTAAATGGCACGCAAGTGAAAAATTACTATCATTAAATATGCAAACCTATCTACACTTTTCTGGCAACAAGGATTAAGCATGGATAATTGTTACTCCTCCTGCCACCCTCCAGCTCCAAGTGTGAGTGTGTGAGTGAGATGGGAGTGTCAGGTTGCAGAGCTGTCATGGCGCACGGCACCTTGATGTGCAGCGGTACCGTAGGAGAAGTGGGTAAGCCAAGTTTGGTGCTTAGATGAAGTCAGGCAGGCAGAAGATTTTGAAGTATTAGTTTTGAAATGTAGAAAAATACGCAAAAACAAAACAATCTGTTTCATAATCAGGAAGCAGGCTAACTCTTTTTAGCTGACATATTTATATAAACATTCAGCTCCTACTCCCAAAATGTCCTACCTGGATGCTGTGCCAATACTAACAATATCCAAATGAGAAGTGAAGCTCACAAAATAGGAGACAAAGCATAACCCTACAGTCTTCGCGTTTTCCTCCCTCCCAGGAGAACCCAGATAGACACCGCATTGAGGAGACAAGTCCCTGACCCGGATGGAGGTTGCCCTCGCTCTGGTACCTGCAAACGGAGCACTTCCTTTTGTTACAGAACAGGAGGTTGGTGGAGGTGGAAATGCTGAAGAACCTGGCTCGAGGAAGAACAGCCCTGATTAGGCCATGACCAATCCTTTCTTGTTTGAATTAGAAATTTCATAGGAATCTGGCAGTTACATTTCATTCTACCATGAATGGAAACACTGGAATACTTTCTCAAGTGTTCAGTAAGCACTTTCAAAAGTAAGATGCTTAGTGAGAAAACAAGATGGAATTTCTTTTGGTGCAGGCTGCCTAATGTTAGTGTTTTCTCCCTAAGCAGAGTTCTGCCGCATTGATAAGCCCTTGTGTCATGATGAAGATGAGCAGCTCAGCTTTGAAGCTGTCCGCAACATACACAAGCAGATGGACGATGATGCCAATGGCAATGTGGATGTGGAAGAGAGTGATGAGGTTAGTGTAAAATGACTTTTCTGTTCTTCTCTCACATAGTATTCTGCCTCTGGAGAGGACCTAGGAGGACTGTTCCATTACGGGTAACAGTAGTGTGATGGTGAAGCCTGAAATTCAGTTCCTCAGAGGCTTTTTTGGGCTGCCTTTCTCTATATCTAGCAAAGAAAGCAATGTTCAGTCTTGGTCCAGGTTTAGTGTGTGTGATTGTTTTTTCCCTTTGTGTTGGGTTTCTGTCAACTCAAATCTTTTTTTACACACAAACTGTAACAATTTATTCTAACACTGAAAGACACCAATAGACCTTTTTACATGAGTGAGTGTTGTTATCATTTCATTCCTTGCTTTTTTTAATCCTAGAGCTGGGAAGCACATCTGACTCTGGTCAAGCCCTTCTTTGTAATATTGTGGAGCA
Organism: Rhea pennata; assembly: GCF_028389875.1. NCBI lineage: Eukaryota > Metazoa > Chordata > Aves > Rheiformes > Rheidae > Rhea > Rhea pennata. The sequence continues at coordinate 216,127,759 of NC_084663.1, forward strand.
AATGTACTGGCTGTTGTCCTTTCACATTATAGTATTTATTACATTCTTTGACCAACTCAACTGGAAAAGTTACAGTACATTTTTGCTTACTGCAGAAAAAGGAGTGAGTCTGTATTGTCTTGCCCTTTGAGATTTTAGCTGATAACTTCATTAAAGAGAAATAAAATTCTTGATGAAGGAAATTATTTTTTTACATAAGGGTCAATAGAAATAGTGACTAATATAAAAGAGAAAGCTATTTATTATTGTTAACGTAGCCTCAATTGCATTTGATACTCGTTTGCTAGACTCTCTTCAGGGTAGGGAATTCTGTCTTTTAATGTGATTGGACTCTAAATAAGAAAAGCAAAGTATTGGAAGCGAGAATAAAGCAGACTGGTGAAATCATCTACTGACAGTCAAATGATGTCAGTTTTTCTGATTCCTCAAGCCATAGCAAAAGCAGTGGCAGGATATGGGTATGTTGCACGTCCAACCCTTTCCACTAGACTCAGGTAGACAGTGTACATCTCTGGAGCTACATGACTTTCCTGAATGGTTGAAGCATAGCTCCTGTGCCAAGTCCATGTCAAAGGACTGGAGGCTGGACTGTGCTTGGAGCAAGGGCTGCTGAATAACCTGAATTCTTGGCTGTGGAAGGAAATGAATCAGGAGCTGCTGAGACCACTGCTCTAGATTATTGTGCTAGCCAGTATGTGCCCATGGTGAGGCTTCTGTCTGCCATTGGGTGCTGCTCTCCTTAGCCTTGGGAACACGTGTGATGTATCTTACGGCATTTGACCAAATGAAAATTTAGATACATGTTTTGTAGACTCAGGAAAAATGACCAGTGGTAGAACCTGGTATAATCTGTGCATGTGTGTATTCATTCTTAAAAAATTTACAAAAATGTGACCTGCTGTTTCTGGACCAACATGTTTGATCCCCCTCCCCCTCCATTCTGATATGTGTGGCAAAATACGACACGTTTGAAACACTAGCATCTACATAGTGCTGTCTGTTGAAAACTCTGTACCGTCACAAATCCTTCATAAACCCTTCTCCAGCAAGCATTATTCACAGTTCTCAGATAAAGAGACTGAGGTCCAGGGAGGTTAAATCTCCTGCCTAAAGAACGCAGCAGTTCAATTTATTGGGCAAATCTAATCATGACAAGGCCCCTTTATTTTTTGGGAAGGTTACTGTCTCCAGAGAGATGGCACAGTAACCTGAAGCACAGAGCGTGTTAATGAGGAGCCAAAGATGTGCTCCTTGCTGGGTGGATTCAGTTGTCTGTTGTCTTGTTGCAGGCCCTTCCCACTGTCTAAATTCTACTTTATAGAGAAATTAAAACAAATAAAAAGCTTCTACTTGCATTTCCTAAAATCCAGCGTTTTCCTGTTTGCCAGATCTTTGCTTGGGATTGCTTTGCAACCTTAACTCTGTCTCTCCCTCTGGCTCCAGAGCAGCCTCGGGCAATTCAATTCACTTGATGAGTCCAGCTCACCCATTACTAAACAGGATAAACCTCTGTTGCTAGGATTGAGCAGTAACAGCAATTTTTATGCTGCTCAGAACAAATCCCGCCCTCTGTTTCTGTAGGCTAGTTGACAGCTTATTGTATATATGCTAACAATATTATCGTGCTCAAAGACTTGGGTTTCGGTTTTATGGTCAAGTCGTTTCACTGTATGGCTATTACCTCTGTACGACTAACAACTTTTTTTTCCAGAAGACTTCAAAATCCCTGGCTTCTGTAATTACTGGTCTGTCTTAAACACTTGCAGTTATTTTTCTGTCCGTTCAGACAGATGTCCAAGCCCTTTGCGTCATTTGTCTTGGCTACAGGAACGCTCTTGCAGTTTTCTGTGTGTGCATTAACCCTTCCTGTTCATTAGAAATACAGGTGCTGGGATTGTGTTGTTCAGCTTGTTGATCAGACTGTTACATTTTCCTGTTATGAACTCTTGCGTTGGCTTCCCCTTGATCAAATCTGGACGTTTAAGTAGGTGTCTTCTCATCAGAGTCTGACTGTTTGCATTCTGCTGACTTGACACCAATTCCCATATTTCTCTTGGTCTGCATGCATTCCTTCGTCCTGCTCTGCAAAATGGAATTTGTCCTAGCGCTCATCTCCAGCTCCCTTCCTCGACCAGGCTGTCTTGCCTACGAGGAGCCAGCCAGCCTGGCGACTGGACGACTCCTGAAGCTGAGCCTCGACGGAGGCTCCGTTGTCATGCCCCCGAGCAGCCTGCGCGCCCCTCCTGAAGTTATCCCGGCTTCCTTCCCTTTTCTCTCTCCTAGTGTCTTTCTCTTCACCCCTTCTGTCAAGTTTACTATTATTTGCTGAGCTGTTTGGAATAAGAATCGTGTCCGAATGGTATTTAGGGGAGTTTTGCAGCTGTCACAGGTTTCCTAGCAAAAAAAGAGGGTGGTTGTGGCTGTTAGAAAGGGAGGGGGAGGCTGATGCTTCTGATGTTTAATGAGAACTCCATGACTTATGCTGCTAATAGATGGATATAGGCAATTTGAAGAAGTAGATAAATTTGGAATTTTTCCTATGAAATAGTAAAAGTTCGTTTTGGCTAATTGAGCTGGCCAGTGGTAATTGGCTTCTGATGCAGAGTTTACCTGGATTAAAATGCTTTTGAAATGATATGACAAATAAGAGCATCCTTTGGAAAAACAGGCTTCTTCCTCTAATTATGTGTCGCGTTGAACTCGCGGGCCCGCTGGGCTCAGGGCCCTGCCACAAGAAACAGTTTTGCTGTGGTGTGAAACGCGGAAGCTGGCAGAGGCATCGCGGCAGCTCCCGGTCTGAGGCCTGACTCCACGTTCCTTTCTGCTGCGACAGCTGCTGGACCCGAGCCTACGTCCTCTTCTCCTGCCGCCTGTACCGAGGGCAGCTAATAATACTGCTGCTTTGGTGGCCTGGCTCCTCAGTTCTCTGTCCCTGCCTCTCGCCTCGGACGCGGGGAGTCGCAGGCTGCCGACCTTCTGCACGTTGGGAAAGCAATGCTCAGCCACAGGAAGAGCAGCTGGGGTTTGGCAAAGCACGGCGCTGCTGCGGCAGAGATTTTGAACGGTGTTATCACTTTTTCTGCAGCCTGCAGCCGGGTTTTGTTTCTGAGCTTGCCTTTGGCCGTGCGGGCGTGTGCGATCCGGAGCGCAGTAAGCTCTGACGTGCCAGCGTAGTGCTTGGTAGGTGCTGGTGTGCTTCATGGGGCGACACCTGGGTCCGTCTTGGAGGTCTCTGGTCAGCATATCTGTCGGACTGAATGAAGGCTGTTTTTCAGTAGAGGCATTTCTGTGGTTCCACAAATGGATGTCATGGAAGCAGCTACATGTTTTCTTTCTCAGGTGCAGTGAGCGACAGGCCCTAGCGCAAGCTTGGTGCTCTGATGCCTCCTGCGGCTCCCAGCTTCCCGCCTCCCTCCTTGCTCCCCAGACGTGGAGAGCTGCCCTGTGTTTTGCTCACCATGTGAACACAGAAGCAGCTTTTTACCAGAGTGAGGAAAGTCAGGGTGAATCCCAGGAATTATCCCTGTTGCTAAAAGTGTCCCATTCCTAACTTGCACACTTTTGCCTCAAGCATTTTAAGTAGGTGTGATCTGTTAAAGTATGGAGCAAGGGTGCTGTTTTTCGCAGCACGCTCTTTACATTGAAGCTAGCATTAAACTGAACGCAGACGGAAGCAGAAAGCTCTGCGGTGGAGGAGCAGAGATGTGACCCTTGGTGCTGCAGTTGCTGGTGAGTCATCAGACAAATACCTTGTGCGAGAACGGCTGTAAGGGCACAACGCACAGCAGCTGGGTGGGAAACGGAGCAGGGATCCAGCGTGCAGGTGCAAAATAGTAACTCAGGAGTGCTGCCTCCGATGGAAAGGAAACCTGCCGCAGCACCGTTGCTCTGGGCTTGCCGGAAGCAGCTGAGACCCAGGAAGCAGTTGTGAAATTTATATCAAACTCAGGTCATAGCAAGATCATGCTATGTAATTTGTAAAAGAAAGTAAGAAAATCTCCATAATTACTTCATTTGTTTATTTCTTCTTGTTAGCCTACTGCTTTTTACAAATGACTCAGGACCATCTTAGGGTTAAAGATGGAAAAGATCAGTAAAACGTAGTATGAATCACAGTTCCCAATGTAACCTAGTCAGTGTTTTAAATATGTATCTTTTCTGAGAATTGAAGATGTTTTTTCTTTGATTTTCTTTTAGACTTAACAAGCATACTGCATTTTGTGTGCAAATGTTCCTTTATGGAAAATATTTGTCTGCCTGTTCAGGTCTCCCCAACTGACAGCAAAATAGTGCTTTTATCTGTTTTACATATGGAAAAAATGAAGTCTGAGAGCAACCCCAAGTTGCAAGGTTTACCTGTGTAAGCTTGAAGCTTGTGTTAACGTTTCGTGGAATTCGGCAGCCGGAAAGGCTTGGAAGGCCCTGGAGAACATAGTCTGGGAGCGTTGCCTGGCGAGTCAGCTACCGACCGCTGAGCTCCGGCCCCTGCGTAAGGCACTGCAGTCGTGGTTTAACTCTCGGCCTTTGGTTTGGGACAGCTGCTGCAGATACTGTTTGAAAGAATGTAAGAGGCTCAAATTTAAGCCTTTTATGGCTCTGATGTTTAATCTTCATAGCACACTTGTTTTCTCAGCGTACGCAACTCTCTTATCTCAGGAGTCAGAGTTGAGAACACCACGGCATACTCCCTTTCCATAACCTTTTGTAGAAAATGATGCAGAAAATGCAAGGAAAGCGTGTGTTGTGATAAATCAGTGATATTTCCCTGTCAGCATAAACCTTAAGAGCGAAGGCTTTGCGTGGATAGATGCACAACTGTGCAAGCTGTAAGGATCTCAGAACAGCAGTGGCCGCTGGCGTCCATCGAGGAACAGCAAAGCTAGCTGCAGCTTGTGTAAAAAAGGCAGTTCTGGTGGAAACAAGGAGAAGTTCTCTAGGCTGCTTTAGATCACAGTATTGCAGGACAATTCAGGTTGGCAGGGACTTGAGGGGGTCTCCATTCAGAGGATGCTAATATCAAAGTAGAATATATTGTAATGCCATATCACAAATAGTTACTTGGAGTGGTCTACCTTTAGGTTGATATACTTGAGATTTATCTTTTATAAGTAAATTTGAAACAGAATTCTGCAACGAAATGATCTAATGTCTTTATTGTAGTCTGGAATGTGTTGGTAACTTTGCACAGATACATTGAGTTTAGTTGAATGAGTTGCTTTGTAAGCCCCATATTTTCCACTGTTTGTCTTTCTATTGATCGTAGGTTAGTTCCAGTAGTAATAATAATAATAGTAAGCTTTCCCCGTTGAGGTAATTTTGAAGATTGGTTTTAATCACCTGTTCTCCAGAAGCATTTGTATGCTTCGGCAGAGGCTGCGGAGGTCTCACAAACCTTTAATCACAGGAGTCCTTGCTTAAACACCCACGCGCACTGCTTGTTCTGGGCTTGCGGTGAGCCTGCACGCGCCAAGAACAGAAGGGACACGTAACTTAGGGGAGCCTGCACGCTCCGTTGCAAAAGACCAAGCTTTTTGCTTGGTTAAAAGTTGTTTCCCTGTGCAGCTGAGAACTTTGTATTTGCATTTATTATTTTGGCCTTTTCTCTTGGGGAAAGCGCACATTTTGTTTGGATGAAAAGACCTGACTATAGAGAGAGAGAGAGACAGACAGACAGAGAGAGACACATCAAATAACTATGTGTTTTTTAATATTTTAATTATAGGTAAGGTAGGTGAAAATGTGTCCCACAACTTTACGCTGTCCTTAAATCTTCATTGCATTTTTCCTTTCTGGAAGTGATTTTTCAGTAAAGTTTAAGATGCCATCAGTGACCTCAATTAAAATGAAAGAACTCGTCTCTCCTGGGGAAATCTTCTAATTAGCGATCTATTTCTGATCTTCCTATTCACTCAAAAGGTAGCTCCAGCTGTTTAGGGGCAACTCTGTTTTAGGATTAAATTGACAAATTTCAGTCTCTGAGATGCTTTTAGCCTGGTTTCATAAGGAAACAAGGTTTATGTTGTTGCTCATCTTCTCTAACTTTTGAGCCCATTGCCTTGTTCAGCCATGCTACTGAGAATGAGGGCTTGCAAATAAAACGTTTCCTGCAGCTTTCGTGGAAGTTGGTGGCTCAGAAAAGACACTAAAATCAGAGTGCTCACCGAAGGAAGTGAGATGTTGTGAGCTCTGCAGTTATTTAGTTGTTTTTGGCCATTTACCACTTACATCCTAATGCATCAGTGCCCACATGTTACCTCTTGCCAATGCGGTAATTGATAGCAAAGAAAGATGATGATATTTGGGGAGGAGAGAATTCAGGTGTGTGGGAAGGATCTGAAGGCTCTGCGGGGAAATTTAGAGAACGTAGCTGGAGCTGCTGCGGATTAAAAGACAGAAATCGCCAGAAAATCACGCTTCAGCGGTTTTGCTTGCTCGTGGAGCTGCTTGTTTTAGGTGTGCTTGCAGCCGCTGAGACAAGGCAAGAACGCGTGCGACGCCGAGTCCTCGCCCCGTTGGAGCCGAGGAGAAGATCCCGGCCCCGGCGCTGGGCAGCTGGCGACGTTCTCTCAGGTAGAGTTACGTGCGGTCGGCGTGTTCAGCGCGGCTCTGCCAGCCCCAGACGGGTCGGGAGCGGTTCCTTTGGGCGCTGCATCCCGGTGCCCGCTCCGGGGCAGGCGGAGGGGCTCGGCTGCCTGCGGCCGGTGGGCCAGAGCGCCCGCAGCCCGCTGGAGCTGCAGGCCTGCTCCGGGCAGAGGTGGAGAGAGGACAGGGTGCCTAAGACCTGTTAAAAGAAGGGGTGTGCGAAATGTGGACGTGAGTGGGAGAAAAGATTGTCTGCATAAAATGCCGCCGACTTTGCGTGATGGGCTGCTATGGAGGCTGAAACTGCGAAGGGCTTCAGCAGCAGTTAGATGTGTCCCCTGCTCCTGGTCCTCTGCTCCTCCCCGCAGGACCTCTGGGTGCCTGCTCAGGGCAGTGCTGCACTGCTCATCATCTCCCTTTCTTTTCTTTATTTTTTCCCAATACACCTGTATAAAAGGCTCTTAAGCAAGGGGGGAGTTCATGAAGGATGGGCAACAGCTGGTTTCCGTGTGGGCATTGGGTAACGTTATACAATTCTTATGCAGAAAGATCGGGTAAATTATGCAAGAAATGTTAACAATGGTTTTTGGTTTTCTTTTTGGACATCTAGGAGTCCTGTGACTAATTTGTATCTATCTATACTAAAATATACCAGATGTATGTGTTCACTACTGCAGTCTTTGCATGTGAACTCTCTGTGGAGTCCCACTCTACCCTGGGAAAAAGAAAATCAGGGCTGTACAACTTGAAATCAGGAAGCTGTTCATGCAATCGATCGTAACAACCGTGGGATCTGAAAAATGGCTCGATAGCCACCGATGGGACTTCAGTATGTTAGAGTTCCCTGAGCACTGGTGGTAGCTGAGGAAGTCCCGTTTGGCAGAGCGCATGCCGGATGCTCCTAGCTGCGAAGACAGCGTTGCCATCCCCACCCCGACCGCAGGGGTCTTTGCGTTGTCCCACGTAAAGGCCAGGGTCACGGCGAGGAGAGCCAGCAGGCTCCGGAGAGCCTCCCTCCAGGCGGGATCCGCTCTCTCTGTGAGCCGTTCTGGGCAGCGTTTGGCCGTATCCCTACTTTTCCTGGTGTTTCCCAGCGCTGGCAGCAGGAGGCAGATCTGCTTTTGGCACCTCGCTGAGGCTCCGTGTGCGCAGCCCGGCTCCTCCTGGCTCGGGCGTGCGGACGACGGCCGGGGGGGTCGGGCAGGGGTCTGCCGGAGGAGCGGCGCGCTCGCCCCGCCGGCCCGTTTCTGCTCGCCTGCGGCGCCGTTGCCGTGCCGGAGCACGCCGTCCCCTTCCGAGAGGCCCTGGCACACCGCTTGGGCGATAGGGTGTCGGGGGAAAGCTGCAGGAGATCGCTTTTCCCGTCTGCGCTGCCGGAGCTAAATATACGGAGCGACAGCTGCTGCCTCGCATCCCCGTGGGAGTTCGCAGCCGCGCTGGCAGCCCGGAGCGGTCGCCCCCGGTGACATTGCGGCATCGCCCTGTAGGTCACCCGCGGAGAGAGCCCGCGGGCCTCTCGCCTGGGCCCCGGCCAGCCCGCGTCTCTGCGCCCGCGCCGGTGCCTGGCTGCGCCGAAGCCGCTGCGCGGGGTGGTCACGGCGCACGAGGCGCTGGGTCCGCTTCCGCGCTTCAGAAACTGAAGGCGGCTCGGGCAAGGTTCTCCAGCGGCAGCTCTGCAGCAGCGTGTGGCTTTAAGAGCGCGCTGCAGCGTGGCGAAGCGCTCTGGAGCTCCAGGGCTTTCTGGAGGACCAGGGGAAGGAGTTTACGGCAAAGTCACAAACGTCAGCGGGGTTTGCTTGCATGACGAGAAAGGGCGAAAAAGCTTTTCTAGAAAGCAAGAGAGCAGACGGGTGACAAGGTCAAGGCACAGGTATCTGCAGAGGGCTTTGGTAGGGCCCTGGGCAGATTCGCAAGGAGTCTGCAAAGCTAAAGTGTTCACAGATATTTGTAATACCCTATCCAATATTAAAATAGTATCCTCTATGTAGAGACGACTTTTTATATAATTCTGTTACGTTTTTCAACTTAGAAGACTTGTATTCCACATGTTGATCATTGAATTCCACGCGTTAATCATTTATTGAATGAATACGTAATATTTCCTCAAAAAGAGTGATTTAAATATAAATTTATATCTTTCTCGTTTGACCAATATGTTAGTAAAAAGGTAAGCCGAGTGATCCTCTTTCTTCTCTTCTGTTTGATTTTTGCATGCTTTGCTTTCCTCCCATCTCACGGATTCCTTCTGTGTACATTGTGCTTCAACCTTATTGCTCCCTTTGTTTCATGCATTGCATAATTTTCTTCACTTTTCTTTGATGTCTTCTGTTTCTGACCTGTCTTTTCCTGAGATTGGAGGGAGATAGGAACAAAACAGAACATTTATTATGACTGGTGCGTTCCCTGAATGAATTGTGAATTTTACCTGCTGACGTTAGCAACAAGAATCTTTTTCTCATGGCTCGTAGCTTACAGAAGAGCTATGATAACAGGCCAAAAGCCAAGTGGTACCTCTCTACGTAGTACCTGCGTGACTGCTGTGGGAATGCTGGCACCTGTTCTTACAATGACAGTTGGAAAAGAACTTTGAGAAAAAATGATCAGCAAAGAACAGGAAGAATGGTTTGAGGTTGGGAAAATGTATCTTTTTTAATGAGAAACTTAAGAACATAAGGCAAAACCTTTTTACTGGAAGGGTGACTGAGCACTGTCGCAGGTTGCCCAGAGAGGTTGTGGAGTTTCCATTCCTGGAGATTCAGAAGCTGTCTGGACGCAGTCCTGTCCAATGTGCTCTAGGTGACTCTGCTTGAGCAGGAGGGTTGGACAAGATGTTCTCCAGAGGTCCCTTCCAATCTCAACCATTCTGTGACTCTGTGAAGTGCATAAGATGACTTAGGGAAGAAATCTTTGCTGGCAGAGGGCTACTTAATCTAGGAAGAAGAAGACAGAATGATACTTTAAAAATGCAAGTAGAGATAAATGCATTCAAACTAGAAATAAGCTTCTGTTTTTAACGGATGATATTGTTTATTGGAACAAGTTATCTAGAGAGGTGATGAAATTTTAATCACTTAGAGCTCTGAATAAAGACCAGCTGTTTGAGAGAGGTGCTTCATCTTGGACTGTTACTAGGACTTTATGATAAAAAAAAAAAAAAAAAAAAAAAAAAAAAAAAAAAAAAAAGGCTATATTTAAAGACCTGTGGCTGTAATATATTAAGGAAGACAAGTGAAAATTTGTTAATGTTCCTCCTCTCTCTAAAAGCAGAATCAAAGAATAATCCCACTGTTTGTTCTTCTCCTAGTTCTTGAGGGAAGACTTGAATTATCATGACCCAACAGTCAAGCACAGCACCTTCCATGGCGAAGACAAGCTCATTAGTGTGGAAGATCTTTGGAAGGCCTGGAAGACATCTGAAGGTAAAACAAACAAACAAACAAAAAACCCAAACAGAAAAAAACAAGCAAGCAAAACAAACTCTCTCTCTCCTGCCGCCACCCTCCCATATACATGCATGCATACCTCTTGCTATAAAAGTGGTAAACAATTCGAATTCTATGCAACCTTGGCAGCAATGTGTATGCACATCCCAGGACAAACATTCCTACTTTGCTTTTTCTGCCTTCTACAAGTATTTCTTCCAGCTTGCTTTTTCTGTGCCTTCCAGATTTTATTGCTTTTGTTACTTTTTCCAGCTGTTAATTCTGACACCTAAATATGATGTATGAACTGCTGTCATAGCTGAAAGTGTTCATTGCTGTGCCCCTGTAAATGTGTGTTGAAACAAAGCCACCATGCTGTCCTATTCAGGTTCTCCTTGAAATTTCCAGTCTCACCTGATATTTTTGTGGGGTAATAGCATCCTGTATATTAGAACTGAATGGGAATTTTCCTACAGGCTATGTTTCCATTAGAAGCTAACAATTTTCTGAAGCTCAGGTATTCCTTAATCCAGTGAAAAGGAGGCAGATCAAGTCCTAAAACTGAAAGTAGAGATAAACACATTTAGTGAAGAAATAAGGAAATGATAGTGTTTAGAGCAACTCACCTAGGGAGATGGTAGAAGTTTAGTCACTTCTAGTCTTGAAGTCTTTAGTCTTTAGTCACTAGAGTCTTTAGTCTCTAGTCTTTAGTCACTTAGAATCTTGAAACTTCCTGGAACTTCTAAATCTTTAAAGTAGCTTGTAAGTACTCTACTGTTTCCGTGGCTGCTCTGCGTGTGGGGTGCTCCACACTTTGCGTGTTACAGCACTGGCTGCTTCCAGGCATCAGGAGAGTGCCAGAAGTGGTCAGGGAAAGGCATGATGTCATATTTTTTTTCTGAACAGAATTTAGAAATTTCTATTTTGAGAGATCTTGAAACTGATTTTTCTTTCTTCTTTCTGTTTTAGAAACTTTGCTTTCAAATTTTGGGCTTCTGTACAGAATGATATTCTAAGTTAAGACAACTAGTTAATTACCAGAAAAAATCTTCAATGCCTTAAAAGTGAAAGTTTGGGGGAGAGTATAGAAGGAATAGAAGTACATTTTTGCAAAATTTAGGTGCAGTTACTGTGTTGACTGAAGGATGTGCTGGTGTTTTGATTCTGATCACTTGGCCTTTTGATATATTGGGGTCAGTTTTGTGATCTGGGATGTAAACTGCTTTTGCTGATGACTCCTTTTGTGCTTTTCCTTTTCTCTTCATTATGCTTCTTACCTTGTTTCTTTCAAGACCTGGAACATTTTCCTTTTCAGATCTTCTTAGCTTCGGGTGCTCCCTTTACTTCTGGCCTTCTCCCTTCCCTCTGTCCTCCGAAATCAGATAATCTTGTCAACACACATTGCTTGAAAATTTGGATTCTAGTCTTCTGATCACTTCATTAACTCAAAAGCTTTCCATTTCTCATTTATGTCCTGTTTTATATTTGTTTGCTCTGTCTTAGACTTTGAATTATTTGGGGATAGGATGTGTCAGTGTTTTCAAAGCACTGTGTAGATATGTGGCTGGAAGTATGTTAAAATCCCTCATGATCCCTGAAATACTAAAAAATTTTTTAGTATATATATCATTTGAAAAGCTGTTTGAAAACAAAGTGATTCTATGCATCATTCTGGAATTATTTTCCAGGATTAGAATCACAGTCCCATGACAATGGGCAGATAATATGTTTAAAATTCTTGTCCAAACCACTTAAATGTTAGAATGGTGCCAACAAATCTGTTTGTCTCTCGTGTTCAAGGAGAGACTCATGTTAGAAATTCTAACGTACTGCTGTTTACAGATAACTGTCTGAAGTATATCTTCATGTCAGTTGAGTAAGCATAAAAGTCATTATGGGATGGTGGAGAACATCTCATGATACTCTCCATGTTCCTTAATTACTAAGCTGCTCTTGCTCTCTTCCTATTCTGAAGTACATAGTAAGCATCATTCTTAGATTCTGTAGCATACTTTTTCTACTCTTTAGTTAGCACTTTTGCTTTTCTTTCTCAGCATTCTCTATATTTAGCTAATAAAATAAATTACTGATTTCAAAAGGATAGTCCCATAGAGTCCAATCTTGGATTCTGAACTTTGATTTTAAACGAATAGAATCAGGCTCATAGAAAAGGGTCAGCCCTCTTCATGCGGTTACAAAAAGTAGCTCTGAGAAAGCACTGCGGGAGTCTGTCATTAACTGATGTCCAGAACAGATATACTCCTTTTCAAATTAACTGATTTTTTTTTAACCTGCCATTGCTGTAGTTCCTGGTCCATATATGTAGAATAAAAAGTTATTTCTGCCCCTGAATTACCTAAAAATAAAGGTTTTGATGCTTTCACAGCATGCAGGATTTGATGTGTAAAGCCCTCAAGAAGTTTGGCTCTACAAAGCTCTTTGAAGTAAAGGATTATCAGTGGCTGGGATTCAAAATAGGTAAACTGTTCATCTTTGTATTCAGAAGATCCAGTAACCCCCCCCACCCCAACCCTGGTTATGGGAAGGTTTGAGTCCTCAGCTGCAGGTGGCAGCAATGCCAGTCATTGCTTCTGTGCAGGTGAGTGCTTGTTGCTGTGATGGGACCTCCTGAGGTCCCAACCTCCTGCTCAAAGCAGGAACGGTAAGAATGAGCAGCTCAGGGCCTTGTCCAGCTCTGCTGGGGGTTTTTACCAGCTTAGGATATGAGCGGACACTATCCCAAGGGTAGGGATTCGTTAGCGGGCATGGCTTGGTCTTTAGAGTACTCTTTCTCTGGCTGAGTCTGCCCCCGCTCTCTGCTGGCGGAAAAGGCTGCCCTCTGAACGGTTTGTGCACCCAGACAGAGCAGAGGAGAGTGAAAGCTCTGAGCATGAATGACTTGTGTATTTAGCTCTTTGAAAACAGAATCTGTACCCAGATTAGCCTCAATTTTTATATCTGGCGGTTTTACAGCATGTTTTTGAGGTGGACTCTGATACTTCATTCCAGACCTCGTGACATTTACTAGTAGGGATTAGAGGCTTTGACATTAGCACTAGGCTCCTCAGAGCTTATTTTGATTTCTGGTTCCCTTGGGCACCATTCACGTTTCCCAGTTGCTAAATGTTAAGTGATAACTAGTGTGTGATGTCAGCTCTGCCAGCCCAGGGTGGTGCAGTGCCACCGTGCACCGTGATGGGCAGTGCCGCTGCGTAGGGAATGTAGTTCCAGAAACTTTCTCTCTGGCTTGCCTGGCCACCTTTGGTTTTAATATGTTGCTTATGGCAATAGAAAATTGGTTTCTCATAGTCCATGGGCCACTATCTGTAGGGGATTTTCTTAAACTAGTTCAGTTTGCTGGCTTTGAGTTTGCTACATCTATCTGTGAATCATCTTGCAAGCTTACAGGAAGATTACCTTTCTTTCTCTCTCTTTTTTTTTAATCTTGCTACCTTTTACTTAACTGTTCACTCTAGTTCCTGTCAAATAGCCAACACCATTCTTTCAACTGAAAGCCTTTAGCTCGTTTGAGCCAATTGAGAGATGTTTCTCATATTTGTGGGACAACTCATTGCTGGCATTTAAGAAATTACCAATCATCTTTCAATTCAATAGTGGTAGAACCCTTTAAGCCAGTGGTAAGTGGACCTTCTCTCCATCTGGCTGCTGGAAATTTGGATCTTGGGCTGGAGGATGTGAGGTAGTGGCAATCAACAATGACTAAGCTATCCAGCGCAGAGCTCTCCTTAAATTATTGGAGATAGGGTAAATGCCAGAAGAACTCAATCCATGCTCTGCAGACAGAACTAGATAAATTACAGCATAACAGAAAAATCCTAGGTCTTCTGAAAAAAAGTTGCTACCTGATTTTCTTTGTCTTCATATGGTCACTGTAATGTGACAAAACTAAGTGGCAAAGGCACAAGCTTCATTCCTCAAAGCTCCACCAAATGATTTTGGAGCTTCATGTATCATCCAAGTATCAAAGGTGAATGCCCTCAAGTCAAGGCACCTAGATTTACCATTAATGTCTTTGAATGCTGCAAAACTCCACAAAACGTTGAGGCAATTATGGAGGTATGTTCACCTGGTTCCCCTCTGGCTGCTGTGCCCTGTTGGGCAAATCACTTCCTCAGGCTGTTTACAACGATTTTCTTAGAGCGTTTCTGCATGTGCTGCTTGGTCAAAAGACTTGTGTTCGAAAGGTCTGGAGGAGTTAGTGATGCTTTCAGAGTGTGTAGTCAGATACGTTAACTGAAGTTAGTAGTTCTGCGGCTTAGGCGTGCAGTGAGGATGAATGTACTTTGTTGGGAGTAGCGACACAGAAGCAATATCATTAGAATAATAGAAAATGGGTAATAGAATAGAAAATAGAAAAATTAGAAAAAGATGGTTTTACTTACCATCTGAGAATACATTGAGTCCGGTCTCTTCAGAGGATCTCGGCCTCAGACCATTCTTACAACATTACAAGCAGCTGCCTATGGCTCCAGAGTCAGAAAAGGTAGCGAAGCGTCGCCGGTGACTGTCTCAGGCTGCTTGCTTATCAGATGGCCTCACTGCAGGTTTTTCTGTTGTGAGCTGTAAGCACAGTGCAAAATCAATCATCTTGAAACGCTTATTCTCAGAGGCTGCTGCTAGGAAAGCAACAGCCCTTATGCACTATATGTTGTTTTCTGTTTATACTAAACCCTTAGCAGACCGTCAAGTATATAGAGCAGATTAGCAAAAATAATCTCACAAGGCAACCAGGTAGAGGCTGAGAACCTGTAAGTATTCCAGTAGGGTTATTTCTTCTATAATATTATGCAAGATTTAATGCCCTCCCTGTTCCATTCCATACTTAATAGGAATGTGTCTGTTTAAACTCTGCAGGCGTTTTTTCTTTGCTGAAGGTGACAGGAAGAGGTCTATCTGGTGAAGTTACTAGTTATGCTGGTATTGCTGGCTTTACAATTTTAGTTGCTTAGTAAAAATAATAAGCTGCTTGCTTGTTTTCTACCTCCCCTACAGTGTATAATTGGACAGTTGACGAGGTGGTTCAGTGGCTCATTACCTACGTAGAGCTGCCACAGTACGAAGAGACCTTCAGAAAGTTGCAGCTGAGTGGACATGCCATGCCCAGGTGAGTGCTCACTGCATTGTCTTCTGTTCCTCTGGGATGTATGCCATAGAGAAAAACAGCTTTTAGGTGGCTCATAACATCATGTGAAATTCATCTGTGTGTACAGAGACAAGTATAATACCTGTTCCACTGCAGCTGTATCCTGAGTATCTGGCTTTGCACTGGTCTTCTGTGCAGGGATCGATTTAGCCATAAGTGCATGCGTATCTGTTGTGGGTGAAAGGAGGCATTGCTGCATCTACTTAGATGCAACTAGTAAAACAGAGATTAAGTTCCTTGTTTAAGAATTACTTGTTATGTATTTCTACAGTACCTAGCACTGATACATGTCAGTTTTAATTCAGGCTCCTTGAAGCTCTAGCAAACAAGAATTCTGACCCTTGCATTCCTTGAGTAAAACTTGCTGTTTAGTTAGTTGACTTAAACTTATAACAGACTAAAAAAACTCAGTGCAGCTTTTTTGGGTCAATGTTATTCTCACTGAAAAGGAGCCCATAAACTGACTGCAGAGGAAGGATTAAACTGGGAATAAAATAAGGTGTTTGGGGCAGTGCATGGTATGTCCAGTTTTTCTTCCATATGAGAAATACGTTCTTATGGTCTGTGAAACAATATGTCAAAGGCAAGCAGTGTAGATTTGATTTTTTTAAAAAAATGATTGCTGGTACAACACTAAAAAGATCAGTTTTGTTAGGAAGTCAGTAACTCAGATTGTCAGGATTAATTCAATAAAAATGGCATTGCTTTTTCATCTCTATCTCCAGTTAAAACTAAAGACACTACTTTTTAACTCTTTGATAGAGATACTTGTTCTATATCAGAGGCAACGTACTTCTTGAGGAATTTCATTTGTCCCGATACTCTAATCAGGCAGCTTCCTGGTCTTCCTCCTGTAGATCTCATGTTACTGATTTTTGGTCAGTTTTTATTCCAGATCGATATGGCCATGCATACTTTGTCTTTTACAGGTTAGCAGTAAACAATGTTACCATGATGGGAGCTGTTCTGAAAATGACAGATCGAAGCCACAGACAGAAGCTGCAGCTGAAAGCTCTGGACACTGTGCTCTTTGGACCTCCTCTCTGTAAGTAACACTGCAAACGTGACCGGTTATTAAGGAAGAGGAAATGTATCTGCTCAGTATTGAACAGCAAAGATACACCTAGGTGACCCAAACTTTAGCCTGCTTAAGGTCACCTAGGTAAATTGTCACTGGTATAATTAGCATGAAACAAAAGCAGGTTACCTCTGGACTGACAGCTCTGTGCCATGCAGTCCTACGTTCCTGTCTCTGATGAGCCTCTTGCAGGAATGGCAATTCAGTATTGTGCTGGATTCTCTTGCATCTGTAGATTAAACTTTTCTATTAATTGGAGTGTCGACCACCTTGCAGAATGCTGAGGTTTGCAGCAATCCCTTGAACAATCTGTAGAGTGGAGCTACCCTGTATCCTACGCAGAAACTGCTTTCACCTTGAATTAACCCTCCGTATGTGACACAGGCTGCAGGTTGCCCTCATTTGAGTGAGTGGAAGAGCAGTGTAGATTAGATGAGAAGGCGTTTTAGGATGAATCGGAATGAGGGACTGCACTCTTTTGATGCGTCTGTTGTCGTGGTTCTGACTGGCAGCATTTAGAAGGTAATACTTGTTATTGGAGCAGTAATTGAATGTATTTGTCTCCAGTTTATACTGAAGTTTGTGGTGAGACCTGGTTTACATAAAACTATTTCCTTGAGAAATGGATTGCAAAACAGCAGTTTTCCACGCTGTTAGCAGTGTTTCAGGAAGTCCTGGGTCACCTTTGAGTTTCAGAAGCAGCGTTTGCTCAGTGGTGGACTTAGCGGTTTCAAATACATTCCTGTTACGCTTCTTGGTCAGTGAAGGTGGCTTCCTACCGTCTTCACTGCTGAGGGAGTAGAGCTCTGTGCAGAAGGGGTTGGCTTGTGGCTGGGACACCTGGCCGGGGAGCAGACTCTCACAGTTCCCGAGAAGACAGGATTTCTGTGCCACACTCTAGACGTGTGATTCCCTTCTTCGAACAGATCTTTTCACTTTCAGGGTTTAAAGCAGCAGATATGCAGCGGCATGCCTTCCAGCAGCACTGAGCTGTTGCTGGGGGTTGAGCCACTGGCAGAGAGCTGCCCTCCGAACGCCCAAGGGGAGTGACTTCTCCTGGTCGCCTCTCCAGAGGCCGAAACCGTGAGACCTCTGTGCAGCCTGTGAGATTTCAGGAGACGTTTCTGTAGATCCCCAGCCCAGAACGGAAGTCTGCCGTGCTTAATCCCGTTTCAACAGCTGTGCGCAACTTAACTTAGCAGTTTGCTAAGCGGGTCTCAGATGTCTCTGAACACGAGCTGCCCGCGGCTCCTAAGGCAGGAGGAACGGCAGAATCGCCTGAGCAAACGTCGCGCCCTGGGGTCCCTGAGCGCTGTGCCGGCACTGCGTGCTATTGCGGCAGGACCGGACTGGTAGTGCGGATTGCAGCATTTGCCCTGCATCCTTTGGTAGCAGTGCGAGATTGGCGTTCCCGCTGTTCTCCTAATCCTTCCAGCTTCTGTTGGAGGTTATTAGTTGTCATCATTAGTATTATGCCTTTATTTATTGAGTATCTGTGTTCACATTAACAGAAGCGCAGGGATTGGTTGCCTAGACCTACACGAGGACACATTTGCAGAACAGGATACGGCACTTGCTAGAATATTTTGGGATGAACTGACCTTTTTTGCTTTTCACTAAGTGCTTATTCCCCCTGTCTGGGCGGGATGAAGCCATGCTTCTTTTGGTATAGCTTCCAATATAGCAGATCTGTTTCCCTTTCTGATAATTAAAAGTATATTTGACAAGCTGTTGGAACATTATTTGTTTAAAGCAATAGAATGTCTTAACCAAATATCAGATTAATTTATTGCTGTGAGATTTACCATCCACTTTAAATATTTACAGTTACCTGGATTGTGTTTGGATAACCCGCACCTAGATAGAAAAGCAGCGCTGTCCCAGCAGTAGACTTCAGGAGTGACTTCTCTGCTTGCAGGTCTGCTGCCGCGGGTGCAGCCTTGTCTGTTTGCGTGGCGGGAGCTCCTGTCCAGTGAGCTGCGCCTTCGGGCGCTTTTCCAGACACAGTACCTGTAAAACTGAAAACCCGAAGCGGGTGGAGGTCGAGCGGAGTGGCTGGAGCTGTGGGGCCCTGTTGGCATGGAAAGTCACCAGGTTTCGAAGCGCCGAAAGGTTTTTTGTGTAGCAGAAGAGTCTGCCGGGCTCTGGCCAGGCGGAAGCCCGGGCTGGGCGTGCTCCAGACAGGGATGCAGCTCGCTTGGGATGAGCAGAGAATTACAGGGGCCAGCGAGGAAAAATCCAAAAAGCTGCTAGCGTGGCTTGGACTTTTTAAGAAGGGGGAGGCTTGTTCAGGGTTTCTCTGCTGCTCTCTTCCCTACTGCAGCTGCTCGTGGTGGGCTTAGGAGGGAAGTACCATGGCACGGTGCTTTCCTTCCTTCCTTCCATCCCCGGGGGAGGGCTGCCGCCCTGATCGGGTGCATCCTCCGAGGGAAATTCAAACGCTACTCGTGCCTGCGTGTGCGGCTTTTTTTCCTTTTTTCTGGTATTTCAAGCTAAGCAGTGTAGAATTTATGGAGCGTGTGAATTTTTTTTGTTTTATCGGCACTTACGTAAATTGCTATAAAATTGCTAATTTACTAACAATCTATTGCAGATTTTGTGAAACCTTTGTTTAAAAATTGAGCCTCTGACTGTGGCTTGAGAAACACGAGGTTGCTGTTAGTTTTTGCTCATGTGTGCCGTTCACCTGCTTCCTGAAAACACCAGGCAGCAGAGCGCGGGACGGCAGCGCGCGCCCAGGCCAGGCTTCGCAGGCGGGGAGAAACTGAGGGTCATTTAAATTGCAGCAACCTGGAAGTGAGCGATCGGAGCAAACGCCTGCTGGACGCTGGCTGCAGCGGGCCTCGGCCGCAGCACGCCGGCCGCCGCCGTTGAGGAGCTGAAGTGCCGGAGCTCCAGGTGCAGTGGGTGAAAAGGAAGCAAGCGAAAGCAGAGCGAGAGACGATCCTCCCGCGCTGCGGTGGCGGTGCAAGCCCCCCGGCCGGCGCTAGCCCTGCCTTTGGCAGTGGGCTTTCGAGGCGGCGCAGCGCCGGCGCGGCCACGTTGCCGGCAGGCACCGGCACCGGCGTGAGCCCGCCCGGGGAAAATGCCCCGTCGTCTTCTGTTTGACGTGGGTGTTTGGAAAGCGATTACGCCAACGGGTCAGGAAGCAGAACGCTCGCCCGAGCCCTCGGCCCGCCGGCGCTTTGGTGCGCGGGGCGGCCCGCCTGCCGAAGCAGCCGGGTAATTACTGCCGAGGAAGGCGTTTATTTACCCGAGTTGTGTCGCGCCTGACCTGCGCTGGAGTCCGCCGCCGTATTCCAGGGTAATGGGTGCCTTTCCAGGTAGAATAGTTAGCAAAATGTAAGCAATGCAAGAACAGGCAGTCTGGCATAAAGTAACTTTTCTGGAATAGCTATCATTAAACAATATTTCTGTGAACTTTCTTACATGACAAACTCGGAAGCAGTCTAAGTTTCCGAGTGCTTGGCACCGGGCTAGTTTGTCGTGCCTGCGCGCCGCTCGCGACGGCTGGGTGGGTGCGGGCAGCTCGGCTCGAACCCAGCGTGCCGAGCAGCCGGCGAACTCCGCGGAGCTACGTATGCCCAACGCCGGAAGGCTGGCGGCACGATTCGCACGCACAGGGCCGAGAGCTGGCGGCAGGGAACCTGCACTGGGTGGGCCATAGGCTCATACTTCAGACTGTAGGTGTATTTTTACTTCTCTACAACTTCATTCTGGTCGGTGAAGATGGCACAGTAATTTGGATTTTGGCTGAACCTTTTGAAATCATCTTGACATTTGGAAATGGAAATATTAATGGAGCCCAAGAAACAGTGCATCAAATTTTAAGTGGTTGTTTCATGGCAGTGTTAATGTGTGAAATGACTGATGCAGAGATCACTTCTGGCATTGCACACGGCTCTGCGTCTCCGCGGTGATCTGATCCTGCTTTTTCACCAGCTGTTCTTCTTCCAGCAGTGGTGCCATTAAACTCTGATAGAGCCCTCTCAGCATTTTACTTAAAGGTGATTTAAGCTGTTTTGAAAGTGTAATAATTAATTTGCCAAACTCTGTGCACTTCTATTAGTAATACCAGGAACTGGAGGAGGGGATTGCATTGTGTTGTGCACAGTGAAATGATACATATTCCTGAAAGTGACTTAATGGAATGGCCTTTTGGGGGAAAAAAAAAACCAAATAACAAAACAACAACAAAAACCACGCTTATTTGCTCTAGTAGCTAATGTATATGCTTTATTCATTTATTCATTTGTGACTCAGGTTAATAGTTCTGAGAGCTACATTTGTAGAAAAAATTATGAGTAGTTTGTGGCAAATACTAATTTTTGAGAATTTTAGTACAAAATGTAACAGTGATACTTTTGTCTTTCTCCTTCCTTCCTTCATCTTCCTAAAGTCTGTTGGGAAAGTGCAGAACGCTCTTCGTCCTGTGGTGTCTGTGGTCTGCAGGATTGCATGCTCAGTCCTGCAGGCAAAATCTGAACTGAGCTTTCACAGAGTGGGAAAGCATGCAGCTAGGTAAAATAATGAGTTTCTGATTATTTAGAGATTATGTTTACCATTCTGTGAATCACTTAGTTAAAGGTAATGACAAAAATATTTTTTAGAGATGCCAGCCTTGGCAGACTGGGTACTGCTGGGAGGTGATGGTTAGAGAAAGTTGCTGGGAAGTAAGAAGGTTCCTTGTCAAGTGCTTGTGTTGTTCACCTGAAGACTCTTGTACGGGGAGGAGAAGGTGGGACACCGGTCAGCACGGGGTGGGGGTGGGACACCGGTGGGTCTCGCCTGCCTTTCTCTGGGCAGCCCCTCATGCCCCAAGCTAAGGCAAGTCTATGCTGCCTAAGAAGGCCATTGTGTTAGCAGATTAGTTTGCAAATAGGTAGTGAGAGTGGCAAAGGAAAGCTTTACTGAGAGTGTGGGGGTGGAAAACAGGTTTCCTGAACAAGTCAGCCTAGCAGTGTTTTGAAAACATTTTCAAAAAAAAAAAAGGGGGGGGGGAGGGGGGAAGGAGGGAGGATTAGAAATTACATATGTGCAGAAACTTGCCAGAATCTACTGCTCTACTTCTGGAAGAGGATGTTGTGATTATCCATCCGGAATGGGAAGTGGGACCAGTATTAATCCTGTTTATTTCTTTGGTGTTGAACTTCCCAGTGAATGCATTCGGAGAATGATTAAACTCCTCGGTAGGTGATGGATTGTGTTAGGCAGTATAAAGGCAGGAGGTGCTTGGAACCTCTGTCGGCCGCTTGTAGAGAGTCAGTCCTCTGTCCTCTCCAGGATGTCCCCTTTTTAATGTTGTTCAGTAATTTAGGCTGTGGGCAGTGATCCCGATCTCCCTTTCACCTCCTGGCATTCCTCGTCCAGGGCACTTCCATATACTCCCTTTTCACTGTCTGTAATATCCACTAGTTTATCTGCATGTGCTGATAAATATGCATTGGAGTATTGATAAAAGAGCAGAGGTTGGGAGGAACCTTGTGCGTAGCATCTCTCTTCAGTGCTGCTCTCTGGTTTAAGAGCAGAGGAATAAGAAGATATGCTGCATCATCTGAGACTTACGAGAACATCAGGTTAGCTGAAATTGGTTTATCAGATATAAAGGAGGAAGGCATGTCCCGATTCAGCAGTCTTCATGCTTTCTTGGTAAATAGAATCATAGAATCAGTAAGGTTGGAAGGGACCTCTGGAGATCATCTAGTCCAACCTCCCCGCTCAGCACGGTCACCTAGAGCATCTTAGACAGGGTTGCATCCAGGTGGGCCTTGAAGATCTCCAGAGAAGGAGACTCCACCACCTCTCTGGACAACCTGGTCCAGTGCCCCGTCACTCTCACAGGGAAGAAATTCCCCCTCACGTTCAGGTGGAACTTCCTGTGCTTCCATTTCTGCCCATTGCCTCTTGTCCTGTCACATGGGACAACTGAAAAGAGTTTAGCCCCATCCCCCTGACATCTTCCCTTGGATATTTGTACACATTGATAAGATCCCCCCTCAGTCTTCTCTTCCCCAGGCTAAACAGGCCCAGCGCTCACAGCTGTTCCTCATAGGGAAGATGCTCCAGCCCTCTGATCATCCTCGTAGCCCTATGCTGGACTCTCTCCAGTAGCTCCATGTCTCTCTTGGACTGAGGAGCCCAGAACTGGACACAGTACTCGAGGACTCGCAGGACGAGTACTCGACCTGGGCTGAGTAGAGGGGCAGGATCACCTCCCTCGACCTGCTCGCAACACTCTTCCCAATGCACCCCAGGAGACCATTGGCCTTCCTGGCCACGAGGGCACATTGCTGGCTCATGGTCACTTTGTTGTCACCAGCACTCCCAGGTCCTTCTCTGCAGAGCTGCTCTCTAGCAGGTCAGCCCCCAGCTTGTACTGGTGCCTGGGGTTATTTTTCCCTAGGTGCAGGACCCTGCACTTGCCCTTGTTGAACCTCAGGAGGTTCCTCTCTGCCCAGCTCTCCAGCCTCTCCAGGTCTCTCTGAATGGCAGCACAGCCCTCAGGTGTGTCAGCCACTCCTCCCAGCTTGGGATCACCAGCAAACTTGCTGAGGAGGCACTCTGTCCCCTCATCCAGCTCACTGATGAAGAAGTTGAACAGGATGGGACCCAGCACTGAGCCCTGAGGGACGCCACTAGCCACAGGCCTCCAGCTAGTCTCAGTGCCACTGATGACGACCCTCTGAGCTCTGCCTTTCAGCCAGTTCTCAATCCACCTCGCTGTACTCGGAGTGTTTCTGATGTCTCCTCTGTCCCTGCCAGGGACACCAGAGACAATAACAGCAAGGTACATGCTACCTTTCGGGTACAGTGCAGCCTTCCATCTTGCTCCTAACCTGGGGCTATAAAAAAAAGCTAACCTCACTGGAGATTTGACGTTTGTGTCATGTTCATGGCTTTTTATCCTTTGTTCTTCAGACAGCCTATCTTCTCTACACAACTTTGATTTTTATATACAGAATGTCCATTGTGTAGCGTCAGCATATTTCTGCAAACCTAGGATACAGTTATTTTCTTACATCTGCTTCTTGTCCTGGCTTATGTATATTCCTCATTTCTGGCTTTTTATCAACTAGAATAATTCTTACCAGCCACAGATGTCAACAAGCCATTTGTGTAGCTCCGGAAATCATTTTTCATGTAATGAGGATGTCCCCATCATACTAATGCATGTCTAGTCTAATTGAACTTGCAGAAGAATGAGAGTTACAGAGAAACCCAAGGGAAACTGTGACTACTGGGAGGGAAAAGTCGTAGCATACACTGCGACACTGCAACCAGAGACGAACTAGCACTTTGACACATGAAGTAGTAGATGCCGCTAGTAATTAAGCCTATTTAATGCATCCTTTATGGTGCAGTTGCAGGAGTCAGAGCATATGCATTTGTCATCTGCTCTCGTCGGAAAATCTGCTTAAATAGCTTCATCTTTTTTTCCAATTATGGCAAATGTCAGCGGTTCTTTGCTTAGGAAAACAAAACAAAAATGCAAACCAAAGATCCACTACAAGGTTTTTTCCCAATAGCAGGTTGAATACCCTTTCTGTTGTTACACAGCTAGGTTTCTCTCTCTACCTAATGAATCTAGCTGTATGTCATCATCTCAGCCTTTCACTTGTATTCCAGACTGCCTGGAGAGGAGCTAATCTGGAATTCTGTCTTCTAAGACTGTACTTTATTCTTTATTCTTTAGAGATGAAGTTCTCTCTTCTTGGCTCCAAGCCGTCTGTGAGCCTTCACTGTGCTTGAATATCTTGCAGGTTTCCCACTTGATGCTGCCGTTCATGCTGCTCTGCCTACTCATAAATATATGATTTACTCTGCTGTATTTTGCAGGCTTGTGTACATCTTCCCAATTTATATGTGCCAGCATAGTATGTGATGATGCATTTGTTAGATTGAGCTGCACTTGCCTTTATGCAATGCTTCATCTGGGGTCTTCAACTATGAATGCTTAATTTTAACCTCTTTTTCCTGTGCTCATATATTTGCATTTTTCTTAATTGCCTCAGAATTGTCTGTCTGTGGTTTGTAGCTGAATTCTTGATGAATCCATGCATCAGTTATATGAAAGGCTATTAAAGAAAAAAGGATTAGGAATGTTGATCTAGCCTATCTTTGTTTGCTAGAGGTATTCTTACAGTTCCCTCTGATACTCTTTCTTTGCTAGGGAATCCCACGTATGTTATTCCTTGGACATATGTGAGAATGTAAAAACATACCAATTTCTGGCAACCCTCTCCAAATACTGGATGGTATCAAATACATTTCTGTTTTTCTCCCAATTAAAGCCAGTCACCATCCTTCACTTCCACATTTTCCACTTCATCAGTTTGTCATGTTTTGTGTACCCGGAATAGAGTTGTTTTTTTCCTTTCTTTCTCCCCTCCCCCCCCATCTATAGTTTTTGGATCTTATGTCTTGAACCAAAGTAGAGATTCATTGCGAATCATTTGGGTGTGAGTTAAAGCAAATGACTTGTGTAGCTGTTCTTGATTTCATTAAGGCATAAAGAAATTTTAAATGGAATAATTTTTTCCTGCCTCAGCTGTGAAATTCCTCATCCCTCTAAATGATAGAAGTTTTCTGTCTTTTTCTTAAATGTTTGATGAGGAGACCTAACACTAAATATTTCTCAACGGCCAACAAAATATCTTTAGATATTCTTGTGAGACAAAATCTCAGCTTCTCTCTCAAATTTACTTGATTCTTGAGTTTCCTGCAGAAAAGGGAATGCATTCTTATGCCTTTCTATATATCCTTCATATTTTACATCTTGGATCCCTCAAAATAAAGAACACAAATACTGTATTTGGGAGTAAGATACCTGTCTGGGTTTTAAATTAATATATTTATCTGGTGTTGGGGAACAGAGTGCTTGTATCTGTTAATCCTTTCTGTTTGAAAGACTCATTGTGTCTTGCATGTGGTTCTTGCACTTTTCACTGCCTATGTGGGTATTTTACTGTTGTACACCGTACTTCACATGTGATCTTTCAGAGCCTCAACCAGCACTGTAATATGATACAAGGAAATTTCAAATGAAAAGATTTATGACCAAATGAAAGAAAGCTAGTTAGAATGCCCTTCTCTTGCATTGTGCAAAGTTGATGTTTAGACCTAAGCATTGCAAAAAGAAAATATCTTAATGTATTAGCATAACCCTTAAATATTGTCCCTCATTTTGAGGGGAGCGGCATTGTTTGCTTTTCAAAAGTCATGCTGTTAACTGTGTTTTAATGTAGCAAAGATGAACTTGAGGCCCTGTGGGGCTCTTCAATCTAAATTGAAACACTGGGGAAAGTGGTGACATCACTTCAAATTAAATTTCTTATTGTTAGAGATCCATTTCAAATTTAGTATGATCAGCAACTTTTTTAAAAACAACTTCAAGATAGAACAGCATGCAGAGAGAGCCCCACGGCCATCGTCTTGCTCCTCTTCCGTTCATGAGAAAGGAGACAATGTGCAAGTCTAGGGCACGTCATCACTGCAAGCAAAGACCTGAAGCATTTGCCTAGGATGGAGTCAGCTTCACGAGAATATACAGGAAATTGTCTGGCAAGCATAGCATCGTAGTGGTTCTCGTAAATGTTCCTAAGTCCACTGACAGTGCCCAAAAATGAGAGGTGTTAAAACTTTACAGCCCAGGTGGGATTTTGTGCATAGTCCAATATGTAATCTCATCTGAGATCTGTACTTAAATTCATAGAAAGAAAGGGATCAGAACAGAAATGCAAATTTAAATCTTTCAGTGTGGAATTTACTCAGCTTTGCAGTGGTCACTCCAGATACCACGCTAATTCTGCCTTCGTGATCGGACTGCAGTGGGAGTTGACGTCTGTACGCTCTGCACAGAGACAGTGTTGCCGTCTTGCAGCGTTTAAAGCATACGCACATAAATCAAAGAGCAGATAAAAGAGCTGGAAGCAGAAGACAGAAGTGCTGGCTCTGCCATCACTGTCAGACAATAGCTTCTCCAGTGGGAAGGTTTGCTTCACCTTCTGCGTAAAAGATGAAAGATGCCTGTGCCCTTGTTGGGGGGGAGGAGGGAGGAGATCCGGTCCCTGAACAGGTCGACCTTGGACAACTTCATTCACCGTGTACTTCAGTTTACTCAGCTGTAAAAGGCATGTAATATTTGTTTGCCTTCATGCGGTTACAGCATTTAATTCCTCTTGGAGGGTACTTTAAAAGTCCTGGACGAAAAAGGATGTACAAGTTCTTTTGTCAACTTTAAAATATTTGGTTATTTGTTTTCCCACATCTCTAACCCCAAATCATTTTGGAAAACAACACCATATGATTACAGTCCGTTTTAAACTCTCATCATCACTGTGACTTCCTAGGATCAAATTGTTCCTAAGAAAGAAATTATGCTTATTTGGTAAAACTGACTGTTGGGAAAAAGTAATTAATTACAGTAAAATCCTGTTTCTACCTGCTGGGCTACAGTGAGCCAATTTGCCCTTCAGCAGAATAGGATTTACTGTAAAAATCTCACAGTGAGTCCACACGTGAATAAAGCATTTTGTCTGCAGAAGTCAGTGCTGCTTTGGGTGCAGCTCATGTTGCAAACGCTGCGTTGCGTTTTCCATTGCACTGGGTGCAGGACAGCAGAGGGATGTTGCACAGGTTCAGAGAAAAATACCATTTCTGACTCCTCTCGGAAAACCTGTGAGATTGCGTTACAAAACTGAGTGGTAATTCCTCTAAGAAAGAGTCTTTCCTTGGCTGCAGCCTGCTCATAGCTCTGTGGCTCCTCGCAGTAATTTCTGCTTCTAGGAATCATCTGGCTGCTCCAGGTGCCTTGAAACTGCTCTGCTCTCTCGTCGTCTCTTGCCAGGGTAGGAGGGTTACATACACTTCCTTGACTTAAAAAATTCCTGCTACTTTAGGTCAGGCAAAGAGCTTTTTTGGTTGTCTGTAATGTTTTGGGGTTATTTGTTTGTTTGTTTTGATTCTTCTTCAGCTACGAGCCTAAACTGTTCCCTGGGTCTCACTCGCTGCAGTCTTCTCTCGGGGTGGGAGCGGGATGGTTGGTGGGGCTGCGGGACCTGGTGCTGTGTTTCTCTCATGTAAACACTTGTCCGCCTGCTCGTGCCTCTGTCCCAGCATTCCTGTGAAGCCTGCTGTAAAGGCCTCTCTGACTGAAGTGAGCTTTAGAGTGACTTAAGTGACTTCTAAGCGAGCTTTTTCTCTACGCTGAGCAGCTGTGGGGGATCACTGGTGTTTCTAATCTTGGGCACAGAGCTAAGGAAGCCCTGTATTGCTGCTAATTGCATGCCTTCCACTGCTGCCTGTAAAGCTTGAGATGAAAAGACATGCCTAGAGTAAAGAACATTAGTACTATAAAAAAAAAAAAAAAAACAGTGATTTGAGAAGTGCAAACAACTGCAAGATTGGTCTCAGGCAGGTGTGATCATGCACAGCTCAGGATCCATACCAGTAGCTGCAAGGTAGCGTGTGCATTCCTGAGGAGGAACCTTGATGAACTCACGTCATTGTGGGTTCTTGTCTCGTCTTGTAGACAAGACGAAATGCTTGAGGTTTATGCTCTGATGACACATACAAAGTTTTGGTTAGATTTTAAGGGACTTCTCTGTGTTAAATCTTTCTAGAGTGTTCATAAAGCCATACACCAAAAGCAAGGTCTGGCCTTACACGGCTGTTCATATGCCTCTTGTTCACGTGCACAATACAGACTGACCCCAATTTGAAAGCTGGAAAAGAGTTCATTACAATCTGCTGTTAGTTAAATGCTTTTAATGCTTTGTACTGCTTTTGGTTGACTTCCTCATGAAGTCAGTGGCATGGCCGTAGGAAATTTCCTAGTGAGTTATGCAGAGCTTTCCCACATCTCTCATGTGGGAATAAAAAGAGCTTGAAAGGTGTTTTTGGTTTTTGTTCAGCACTTAAAAAAACACACTTAATTACTTTCATTCTCTCCCATGCATCCACTGTTTTTTAAAAGTAACTATGTGTTGCTAATCCCTTGAAAAAGGCAGCTTTCAACATGAAGTTGAAATTCTGATGGAAAGGTTTGCAACATGTCCTAAAAACGGTTGGTCATTTGATTTGTCTGATCTCTCCGATCATGGTCAGATTTCCTCAACAAAAATTATGTTCTTCTAAGCTGTTACATCTCTGTACTGAATGTTATCTGTATTGTCCTAAAAGAACACAACTGTTTTGGGGGTTCATATGTGGAATTTCTCATGCACTGCATATCTCAAGCAGCTATATTGCCAGACAAGCTATATCTCAAAGATTTTGGGTTTCCTATTTCTTTTAGACATCTGTTTTACTTTCCCCTGTTCAAATTGAATAAATGTTCTCAAGTTTCTTTTATTAACAAATATTGATGTAGCTCTTTTCCATTTGTTGTAAAACCTGGGTCATAATTCTTCCTCACACTATCTTAAATTCCCACTTCTAGCTGTGGTACAGGAGAAAAATTGCAGAGTTAATCATCATGTTTCTCTTTGTGAATTAAATAATGACTGTGACTCTTTTCCAGTGACTCGTCATAACCATCTCAAAGACTTCATGCTGGTGGTGTCCATTGTCATTGGAGTGGGTGGTTGCTGGTTTGCCTATATCCAGAATCGCTATTCAAAGGAGCACATGAAGAAGATGATGAAAGACCTTGAGGGGCTTCACAGAGCTGAGCAGTCTCTCCATGACCTTCAAGAAAGGTAAGTTTTAGGTGTCTGTCGAAGCTGAGCATGGAACTATTGATGTCTCCTGAAGGGTTATTTTTCATATAGGTTTCAAGAAAGAAGGATTTCTTCGTAGCTGTCATGTTCCATGTGTCGTAGTCAACTTCTGGTGGTGTATACTGTAGTCATCACCTTTCTGAGCAACTGTAGCAAACCTGCTAGCCAAGCCTTCTGGCTTATGAATGAGTTCAGTTAACAGCTTACAAAGTGACCTGTGCTCGCTCACTTTACCTGCTTTTCGGAGGTGATGTCCTAGTCATCTGTTCCTGAGGTGTGCCACGTGAAGCTCCCTTGCATTGCTAGATTCCTGAAACTTGCTGGCAGTAAGGCCCCTTCAGCAATGTGACAGCATTGGCTGGGAGAGCTGGGCCTCTTCAGCCTGCGGAAGAGAAGACTGAGGGGGGGTCTTATCAATGTGTACAAGTACCTGAAGGGAGGGTGTGAAGGGGACGGGGACAAACTCTTTTCAGTTGTCCCTGTGTAACAGGACAAGAGGCAATGGGCACAGACAAGCACAGGAAGTTCCACCGGAATGTGAGGGGGAATTTCTTCCCTGTGAGAGTGACGGGGCACTGGAGCAGGTTGTCCAGAGAGGTGGTGGAGTCTCCTTCTCTGGAGATCTTCAAGGCCCGCCTGGATGCAACCGTGTCTACCATGCTGTAGGTGACCCTGCTGAGCGGGGAGGTTGGCCTAGATGATCTCCGGAGGTCCCTTCCAACCTCACTGATTCTATTATTCTATGATCTGCCGCTAGCGTTTCCCTCACTGAGATGGACTTGAGTAATGTGCACAGTATGGTGTGATGGAGCATGGCTTTCCATGCTTGCTCAGAGATGGTTAACGTGCAGTTTCTTTTCCTTTCTGCATTGTTTTTATGTCTTTTTGTTTGTGTTTATTTAGTTTTCATTGCACTCTGATTTTCATTACTGGTTCTAAGAAATTTCACTCAGTTGCTGTCTTTGACATGTGAAAGCTTTTTCTCCTTCGTGTACTGACTGGAGCTTCTGTGCTTTAAGAATTACAGCATTCAGCTGAGCAATATTGACTTGAATGCTCCTTCTGGGTTTGACAGTGACTTGCTGCTCTCCATTTTGAGTGTATTGTCTTATTTCAAATCAGAATTTCCTATTTACTTAGCACACTTGTACAGTAGCAGGGAAATGAACAGCAGTTTCTACTCCTCGTACAGCTGACACTGGAAGTATAGCAGGATTCTTTTTTCCCCCCCTCTTTTAAAATTATAATGTAAATCTGCACCTAGAAAAAAAGGGGGGGGGGGAAGAGAGAGCCTTTTAAAAGAATGTGAAGTAATCCAGCTCACTTAGACTCACCGTTCAGGCGGATCAGGTTGTTTTATTCTATCTTTTAACAGGGAAGAAGCGCACTGATAAGGTAGAAGCAACTTAGGAGAGGAATTACACACCCCTCCCTTGAATTCTTCTCTGAAGTATATGTGAAAGTCCATGCTTCCCTGCCTGCTCAATGATACCTAAATCCAGGAGTGTTTGCTAGAAAGAATTAAAAAAGAAATAATTTTGAGTATTAATCATGAATAGCTAAAATCTGGGCACTTGTTTGCTGCAGAGATCTTTCCTTTGTTCTGTTAGGCAAAATATTGTAGCCTCGGTAAGGTGGCCATTACTCACAGAAATGATTGCAATGGCTCCAGTGAAGTTACTCACGTGAGAGAAGACTGCAGAAGCAGGCCCTCTATATGCATAGGGTTTTTCTAGGAAAGAAATGACATCCAGTACCGTTAACAACAGCCCAGTCCTTTTCTTTCAGCAAAGATATTTTTCTAAGGGTAGATTTAGCAAGCAACAGAGCGTTATAGACTTGGGCTCTAACTGTTTTTATTTATTTTAAATGTAATTTTCAAGGGTAAAGTTTAATCTGGCTGCCTTAAGTTGCCAGCTACATTCCCAGTGACTTCACTGAAAGCGGAGCTTGGCCCCAGTTATTCGTGCTAGCTGCTCACGGGCAGCACAGCAAGATGCCTGTACAGACGCCAAGACCTTAGGAATGTAAATCTGTGGTGAAGATTTTTACAAACAGCTCGGGCTTTGGAAACAGTGCCATGTATACACAAGGCTGCAGCTTGATTCCTTACCTGCTGGCCTGTAACAAGTCTACAAAGAGTTGTCCCACGCGTGGGTATTGGTTGAAAGCCTTTTTCTGTCTAGAAGTTCTTTGAGTGTGATCACATCAGTTAGTGTCTGCGTGGAAAGGAATAAGTAAGCATGTACCGTGTTGGTGGTGCCAAATGCAGCATGTTCCTGTGTTCATGATACAGATACATGACCTGCTTTCTTTTTGACATAAAGATAGGAAAAACTACCTTTCCTGTTAAGTCCACCAAGGAGCCGGTTCTAATAAGCAGGTCATTTCACAAAGCCTTGCATAATATTTCATTACATGTTGGAAATATCCCAAAGAAAAAGATTTATCTACAGCCAGAAAGAAACAAGAATTCCTTCTCAAACCTCTATCTCCTGAAATAATTTTTCCGGAATGCAAGAACTGAGTCCACAATTTGAAGGAACTGCTGAGTTCAGTTCAAGAGCAATTTACTCGAGGCCCGAAGGCTGTTGCTGTGATTACTCAGTGTAGGAAATGACCTTGGGCTCTGTTGCTGAGGACAGAACAACATAAACAAGTAGATGTGCCTGGGAAGTTAGCTAATGCTGTAAGGCCAGATAAGAAGAAACACAAACCGCATAGCCTGGGCATAGCTTGAGCCTTTAAACAGAGCAACTTGGGCTGTTTCTGCAGCGTGTGGATTGGGAGGATTGTCCTGTGCAGAGGGCACTGAACGGCACCTCCAGAAGTGGCAAGTGAATTCCTGGCTCCCTGTGGGGCCTCTTGGCCCAGAATCAGTCTAATTCTTCTGCAGTCAGGGGAAATAGGCCTTCACTTCTTCATCCTTGCCTCCCTGTGAGGTTCAGCTCTACTGCTCAGCAGCTGTGGGAACAGCAAAAACCATGGATAAAAGCCTGCTTACGGACTTGTGTAGAAGTCATTCTGTAGTTCCGCTCTGAAACCTCTTTTCTAGAAGCTTCTTTCCAGAACATGTGATAAACTCCTTTTATATCTCATTAAAATTCAGTGCCGAACAGCTCTCCAGAAGAAGGCATGTGATGCCTTTCCCAGTTGCCTACCAGCTGCTAGCAATGCTAACAGCTTTGATAAGGTCTTGAAGATTTGAGAAGGAAGGATTGATTTGGAAAGCCATTTCTAGTTCAGCTTCAAAATACTTTCTGAGAACATTCTTCAGTGATGACTCTCTGCAGTGAATTAAATGACCCATCAAAATAAATAAATAAAAGTTGATGTCTTTGTGCATCCTACTGATAAAGTGTATTGAAGGTCTGCTCCTGAATTGTGAAGCCTCTGGATGGGTCTCGAGTCCTTGCCCTTAATACAAGTGCAGCTCTGAGGGCACTTTGTTACGCTCAGTGGAGCTCACTGCCTATAAAACTGGCATAGCGGAGTCAGCTGGGTGTGAATGAGAATACACAGATCAAATGTGCTTCTGTCCCGAACCGACATACGGAAACACGGGCTGTGCTATCAGGGTAAGAATGGTAGTAAAGGGAAATGCAGTATTATGGTGCACTTGAAAATAACCCTAAGGATAAAATTCCTTCCCTCTTCTGGTAACACATGCATCACAATAGAGGGGATTTTCCCCTTTAAACAGAGGTATTTTGGTACTTTGGGATTCTTTACAGCCCTAGTATGGAAGAGCTGTAGCAATGATACACAGGGCAGAGAGCGTGGGTTTATCTAAAAACTTGGAATGTCTTGGCAAGGTTTTTTCTAAATTGGGAATGAAAACATTTGAGTTTCTCAACAGAGCTGTAAATTGAAAATAAAATGTTTTCCAAGAACAGAGCCAACATCATGGCTGATGTGAGCCCAGCCCATCCAGATTTGTTTTAAATTTCCATCTCTATGCCAAAAATTATCCTGAATAGCAAGGGTACTTAGCAGTTCTGCTCACTGTTAGAGTAGCCTCACTCTTGACCCAGAAGACAGTAGTTTGTCCCTGCAGAGATTCAGAATAGATACTCCACATGTAGGCTTCATTAAATCCCCTATATAATAAAAGAACAAAGCAAGTGCTTTCATTTGACACATGGCGTTGAAAACGAGTACCTGTATGTGTGCTATATGGTGCCGTATTTTGAAGTAAGTGATGACTGAGGGTTTTTTCCAATTTATTTGTGTCCATCTGATCTGCAATGAACTAGAGCCATGAAGCAAATGCTTTTCAAAGCAGAAGTACATAGAGGTAGATTTCTCTGCGCGGTTGCTCTTTTCCATTTCGTTCCATGCCACAGAGATCCCTCTCTGCCAAGCCATTCTTGCTTGAACCGATGCTCGTTTCTTTGTCTTCTCTTCTTAGATGTATTTGTCCTTATTTACGAGACAGGTGCAGGAAACCTAGAGCCAAGTCTTGCTGTCCTCTCTCTGATTCGTCACTCCTGTGCACCTCTCCATTATTTTGCTCTTTGGTTTGGATGTTGAAGTTCTTGAATGGGGGGAGATTTTATGATTTTAGAAAGCTTAGTATGTTTCTGTCTAACAGCTGTTGATTTGTCACAAACTGTGTCAGAGTCTTTTGAAAGAGAAGTTAACGTTTTAAAGGTGGAAGGGACTCCGAGACTGTTGAAGCTGTTTTCTGATAACAAACGCCATACGGCTTTGTTGTATTCAATCCAATAGCTAAAATAGATGTTCTAGAAATGCGTCTCGTCTTCATTTGAAGATGCGCAAAGGTGGTTGCCCCATATTCCACAGAAATTTGAGCCTGGGTTTAATTGTTGCGGCTGTTGTAAAAAGAAGAGGAGTCGTTATTTTTCATTTGAATCATTTGACTTCCAGCTGCTGGTTCTCACAAGGAAAGACACCCTTTAACACTCTGTTTCTTTGAATTTGTAGTACTTACTCAGCATGATTTCCCAGAACCTTAACTATGAAGTGAACTTCTTCATTTTAATTGAATATTTGCCAAATCTTTTTTTTCTTAAATTTGACGATTTCTGTAACATTCGAAATTAGTGTCGCTTTCCTTTAGGCAGCCCAGTCTGCAGCGGGCTGGGTTCATTCCTGGTGCTAGTCCGAGTTCAGTGAAATTGTGCTAGGATTGTGTTTATACTAGTACATCTCTGACGGATTTAGGCTTCAGATTTTTCTTTTTCTAGAAGGCTGACACATCAAAGTGCTGTGTCCAAAAGAGGCAGCATATAGGCCTGATTTTTTGTTTTATTTTATTTTTTTCTCCCATAAAATAAAAGTACAGTAGAAACTTTGCAACAGCACGTCATGACTGCAAGGTTATGTCCGTTCCAGGTTGAATGGTTGAACTTTCCTAAATAGCTACCAGTCTTCTGTTACTACCTTTTGCTACTATTCATAATTCGTAATGATTTAATCCTGTCATAAAGAAAAATAATCACTTCCAGGCAGGATTATGACATTTCTAAATTTGAAAACTCTTGGAAATGGAGCACAGAGACATCCTATCTGTATATTCATATCTGCTCAGGCATATCTTTCTCTCTTTTTTTTTTTTTTTAACTTTTAAAGACGAAGGTCTTCATGTCTGTAAAAGTATTGATAATTCACAAGAGTTTGGAGCTTATTTAAGAAAACCTTGGTTTGTGTACTTTGGATAATTAAGAAAATAAGTATTGGATATTTTAAAAAAATAAATAAGGCTGAGTATCTGGAGCTGACAGTTTAATTTCTTCGCAGACATGGTGAACTTTCTGCTTGACTTTTCAGATATGCTCCCCTGTTGACATCAGCACAGAGTAAATAAAAGCAGAGGTTGTCTAGATTGTGGCTGGTCAACAGCTGCACTGTGGACCTTGCAGCTCCTTTAGGCCTGTCCAGCGTAGTCCCACAAGCACAACATTGGGCTCTGTCTCTGTGTGTTGCAGACTGCAGAAGGCTCAAGAGGAACATCGCTCCGTGGAAGTGGAAAAGGTGCACCTGGAGAAGAAACTTCAAGATGAGATCAGCATTGCCAAGCAGGAGGCACACCGGCTCCGAGAACTGCGTGAGGGCACGGAGAACGAGCTGAGCAGACAGAAATACGCTGAGCAAGAACTGGAGCAGGTGAGGGTCCAGGCAACCGTGGATGCGCTTGCGTGCAAGACCTGCCAGTAAGAGCAGTAGGCAGCAGCTCGCTCGGCGTCGCCCTTCTGAGCAGCCCAGCGGTGTTGTCTTTATAATGCTCTTCCGCCTGTGCCTCCCCACTGCCCTTTGTGGGGAAAAAGGACCGAGTATTTCATCCACTGCTTCGCCCACCCTTCCCCCGTGATGTGTGCGTAGCCGTGCTGCTCGCGCGTGGTTAGCGGGGTCTGTACAGGCGCCGTCTCCAGAACGAGCGTGCGGCCACCTCGCGTCGCCTCAGCTTACCCCGCAGAGGGAGAAGTACTGAACTTCGCTGTACCTGCACCCTTCTGGCATCTTTCCACCCCGAGTTCAAACCATAAGCTCCCTCTTTCTTTTTTTTTTTCTTCCCCTCTTGTATCTATTCGTGTTTTTAGGAGTGATCTAGAATAAGTTTGGTTGTTCTTACCATGTTTTACTGTGGCTCAGAGGTGTATGAGCTCAGCTGTGAGCTTAGCCACACGCCTGTTACTTCCAAGGAAATTAAGCACCAGATTAGAGTCTGTATAGCAAGGTTAGAGTTCATATGCAAATCCCCAAAACATTAGCCATAAGACCCGAAGTTCCACATTGAAACGTAGGCCTGGAAAAAATGTATATAAATATCTGTATGATGTTGTTGCAGGCAGCAATGAAACCTGTGTTTGGTCCAGAAGGATATATAGAACATTTGTGTGGTATCATAAAATAACTTATTAGAGGCCAAAAAAAGAGTTTCCAATCCTACACCTAAAAACTCTGAGATCTATAATTAAAGGCACAAAAGCTAACGTACCGTAGAGAAATAACAAAAGTGAAGAATATTGCTAATGGCACCTGCAGTAGCAGAGGACAAAATAAAAGCATCTAGGAATTTTACCTCAAAACTGTATTTTCCTCAGACCTACAAAGGAAGTCCAAAAAAATTCCAATTGCTCCTTCCTATTCTACCTGAGGGAAAATTGTTGTCTGACTTTAATTTATAGATCAGTTTAAACTGAAATTGTGCAAGCCAGAATTGCCTGAGCCAAGCATGTACCTTGGATATTCTTAGGCCATCAACATATCCTCCCACTTGCCTGTGTCCAGTCTTTTATGATACCATGGAGGATGAGGAAGCAAATGAAACAAGACTCTAGGGTTTCCATTGAGAAGGGGAGAAATATCTGTCCTGGCCCTCAGGTAACCAGTGAACTACGGGGCAATGTAGCCTAGAATATATGGATAGTCAACAAACAACCAAATTCCTTTCCTCTTTCCTTCCTGCGTGGAATACCAACAAACCAGACATCCACAGACTCCTTTTGCAAGCTTTGCTTTCTTGATCCAAGATCATTCCTCCTAACTTGTCATACAGACTTGTTCATAAACTCGTTGAGCTCCATTTCAGAACGTGCATTTGGACATCTGTATTCACATAAAAAGAAATTCAATCATTTTGTATTGTGGGCCATTAAATAAGGATATGTAGCCTTTCTCCTGTAGCTCTGAGTCCGTGCCCCTGCCATGCTACTGGCTTTCAGAGAAGGTAGAGTCTCATCCATTTCACTTTTCTCCTCCCTTTTACCTTTATTGTATCTGAAAAGCCAGCGATGACTTAACCACTCTGTTGTCTCTTAGAGGCCTTCGTGAGGGATGCATTGAAAGGGTGAGTATTGGTTTTATCCACCTGACCCACACTGTGTGGTTATAACACAATCACCATTCCAATGAACTTTAGACCACGGATATAATTAACCAGTCACTCCCACTGACTGTAAAACTCATCAGACTCTAAGATGTTCTGGGGTCCCAGTAAATAATAAAATAAGAACTTCTCTTGCATCTGTTGAGACTTACTGCTAAAAAGATACTGGACAGTTTGAAATCTCCTACTGGAGTCCAGTTTATGAGATTTTAAAAAATAGTGTATTACTGGGGATTGGACTCTTTTGTACTAGACTGTTTATACCGGTCCTCTCTTCTTGTCAGGTCATACTCCATCCATACCATGACACCAACCTGTGCTTCAGGTTCTGAGCACTTGTTACTCGTAGTGGTCAAAATGGGATCTTAGAAATCTTTGTAGGAGAATATAGACTTCCTATGTAATTTCTGTCTGTGTTTTCCCTCTGCAGAAATGACAGTGTTTGTTTTGAACACTGCTGTATGCTGGCTCGTTTCAACCGCTTGTCCTTGCCTGTTGTTCTCCACTGCTTCCCTTTCCATAATTCCATAAACACGCCGTTCCCATATATGGTTTGAACACACCTCTACCCTAAATACCTGGTGGCAGATTTCATGTTTGCTCATCCTAACAATTACTAAATCCCAGACACTTGCCTGTCATAACGGGTGTAGTAAGAGGAGAGGTTGGTGCGGCTGATGTCAGAGGGGAAATTCAGGCCTTCCTGAGAACTGCGATTCCAAATCTGTAACTTTGTGAATGATTTGGGCAGTGCTGTTTACAAAATTGAATCACAGACATCGCTGATACCACTAGTTTCTCTCTTTTGTGTGGTTCTTCACGAATACCTCAAAGATGGATTATACAAATGTATTGCAAGAAAACAGGAAATTTCAAAGTGTCTGAGTGTAACCTGGTGCTTTTGCCATGGCAGAAACTATGCCTAAGCCAGATTTGATTTAAAAGGGACTGAGTTAAATAACGTACTAAGGGAAAAGATCCAGGTTTGAGTGGTCTTTTAAAAGCATGTATTTGTGCAATCTGGAAAATGAGAAGGCTGTAGCATCTTTGTAGCAAAGGCAGGGATAAACATAGCTGTGGCAAACATGCTTTGAAGATTAGGAAAGATCTGGTTTAGCATCTGATCTAGTTACTAGAATAATTTCTGTTCACTATGTGTTGTTTTAGATCATAGCCATAAAGAACAGAAAGAAAAACGGGGATTTGCAAAGCTTTCCAAACATTATCCCCATTACTGGTGTATGGCTCTGCCCACGTAGCTAGCCGTGATGTGGCTGGATCTTTCCTCCCAACTCCCTGTGCTTTTATGCTTGTGGGCTAAGGCTTACTGTGGCAGTGAAAGCCTTTGAAGGTGCTAAGGGTTGGTATTTTTGTTTTTAGCAGAAAAAAAGTTGTTGTACAGTGTAAAACCGTATATATCCTTTCTGAGCTTTGAGATACTGGGGTTGAAGGACCGTCAAGCAGCAGGAGCTGCATCACTTGTGTTCTGTTCTGCAGTTGCACTAGTCTGAGTTGCAGACATCATCCTTTGGTTTCTCTGATGTGAAACAAGTTAACTTCTTACAGGCTTGTGTCAGGTTTAATATGAATAAGTCCCTCCACATAATGTGTAATAAAAGAGAAGTGTTAATCCTTCATGATTTCTGGCACTAAATAGTTTTGTGTAAGTTTTTGTTATCTTCAGCTTGCTTGTCACCCACTTGCTTCTAATTTTGTAATGACTCTGCAGCAAGATAAGCATGTGGAGGAGCCTGAGCTGGGATGAGGGAGAGCCCTTCAGAAAGCTAGTCGCTGCTGGTTCCAGAATGCGTTATTTCTTTTCCTGACCGAGCAGCACATGTTTTCTGTCTAAATATTTTTATCATCTTGCTCCAGTGTGAAAGTTGTCTTTTGACAAGCTCCCTCTGTTTGGCTCCGTAACTGCGCTGAAAAAAGGCAATTGCCTGCAGAGTGTTGTGAGTGATTTTGCTTTAGGCAGTAAAGTTTGTAGTGATTTCTAGAGGCTGAAGATAAGCACTCTCAATATACTTACCTAAAGTCAAATTCTCCTTTGACTAATTCCCATGTCATCCTGTCGGCTCTAACTTCAGATTTGAGCCATTGCGAGGCAGGGGAGAATGTGGCCTTCTGTCTTAACAGACATGAAGAGATAGAACAGATCAGCACTGAACAAACACTCTGCTTAACCTCCCTCCGCGCTAAAATGGTAAGGCAAAAGAGCATCACAACTGAATTTTTTTGAGAGGAAGTTCAGAAAGGAACCCAGCTTTAAGATGAAGGGGAAGCGCTGTACGTTGTTCTAGTCGTTCAAGCCGTAGCTTGTCCTATGGTGGATAGCTGCCGTGAAGAGAGTACATGTTGTAGCTCTCTGTTGCACTTCCTCGCAGCACCAGGATGCTGTGCTGCGTATTGACCTTTGCTTCTGTCAGGAATAATACTAAGTTTTGTGGAGTCTTCATTTTTTGGTTTTTTTCCTGGTACATTAAAAGTGCTGGGTTTGCACCCAGCTGTTGCTATGTGGCATCACCTTGAAGAGTGCTGACCAGGATGGAAGGGCTCTCCTCCGCTGCCGCCTGTAATGTTGCCGCTGGCTGCTTCCCTCCTAGGTCCGAATGGCCCTGAAGAATGCCGAGAAGGAGCTAGAATCTCACTGTAGCTGGGCTGCACCAGAGGCCTTGCAGAAGTGGCTCCAGCTGACCCACGAAGTGGAAGTTCAGTACTATAACATCAAGAAACAGAATGCAGAAAAGCAGCTTCTGGTGGCCAAGGAAGGGGTGAGAATTTCAGTCTTTTCATCCTAGATCTTCCTGTTGGGAAGTGGAGATTTTCTTTCGCTTCATGTTCTCTTCTTGCTTTCCCTGTTCTTTCAGTGAGCCACCTCTGGGTTCATCTTTCATTCTGTACTGCAATAAAATGTAGGAAGCCTGATCTCACAGCAGTACTGAAAAAATTGGTCCAAAGTTACATAACTTTCTTGGGTGGAAGTCGTGATGTAGTATCCTGATGGTAGTATGTGATTGTGGCTCTTTCCTTCATCGAATCTAATGCCTTAAATTTGCATTCTTAAGACGTCTGTCAAGGTGCTAGTAGGTCATTGAAAGAGATAATGAGCAATTGCCTCTCACTGATCTGCAGGGATTGACTGTGAGCATGCCCATCAACTGTTTGCATATATCTTTCATAGTTCTTTCAAGTTCTGCAGAGTATTGGTTGAGTGCTAGAAGCATTGTGGTTAATTAGTAAGCAGAAGGTTTCGCACCTATTATGAATAATTCTTTTGCTAGGTATTTTACCTGCACGGGCAACAAAATTTCTAATACGTGTATGTGATTTGTAGTTATGAATCATTTCTACATTCCCAATTGTTGAGAAAGTCCGTTGCCATCCGCAAAATAACAAGCTGCAAGGAAGCTGTTGTAACATGTATTCATCTGTATGGATGTTTTACAGCAGTCAAAGCTGGCAGCACATAAAAATTTGTCTGTCTTTATATGGTTTTGTTATGAACAATTTATCATTTCAGTAGTTTGCCTTTTGTTTTGTCAGGTACCATGTTCATGGCCTTGGTTTGTCTCTTTTAAGTCTCAAACTCACTATATCTTATGAATGAAAGATCTGTTTGTGGAGACTTCAGATTTGAGTATACGTAGTACCATAAAGAGAAGGTAAAAAGATGCGTAGGGTATTAATAGTATTCTTCTGATAATTTACTCATGAGAAAGAGAAAACAAGGCTTTGTAAGACAGCTGTTAACCGTATGAAGTAGCTGATTTAGTTCCGTGAGACATTTTGGAAATCAGGAGAGGGACCAAGGAGGAGCTTGAAACCCGCAACCTGCTTACTCTGGTAAGCTGCTGGTGAATTCCTCATCCACCATGTCAGAAGGAAGCGCATCCTTCAGTAAAATGACAATTCGTACTATTTACATGTGTGCAAACAGCTGCAGGACTATTTCTGTCTTAGCCCATTCAGGATGTTCTTGTCCTGAAGGAAATGTAAGGTCTTGTTCTTCCTGTGACCTTTTTCTGTTAATGTTTCAGGCTGAAAAAATTAAAAAGAAGCGAAACACGCTGTTTGGAACATTTCATGTTGCTCACAGCTCATCATTAGATGATGTTGATCATAAAATCTTGACTGCAAAGTAAGTATCTGCTTTATATTTTTTTTCATTTCTACCTTCCTTCTTACGATTCTATGACTTTATTTTGCTGGGATTGAACTCGCTGCCTTTAACCAAAACCCTTTTCATTTTATATGTGTAAAACTCATGTAAACTCATGTGTAAAACTAAAATCATAATTATGCAGAACAATTAAAAGTCCTGTCAAAATAGCCTTTCCTGAGGAGTCAGGAGGCTATAGTATTCCACACGGTTACCAGGGAGGTTTCACTGTTTTGGAGATCATTGCTGTATTCCTATGTATGGAATGAAAGATGTCTCAAGTATTAGGACACAAAGCTGAACCACTAGACTCCCCATTTCAGAAAATTTGGTGTGTTTCTCTTTCATTCCCTACATTTTTCCCTTGTTTGAACCTTGCTTTCAGACAAGCTTTGAGCGAAGTGACAGCTGCGCTCCGGGAACGCCTGCATCGCTGGCAGCAAATCGAGCTGCTCTGCGGGTTCCAGATCGTCAACAACCCCGGCATCCACACGCTGGCATCCGCCCTTAATATTGATCCGAGCTGGATGGGCACCCCTCGGCCTAACCCTTCACACTTCATCATGACTGATGATGTGGATGATTTGGATGAAGAGATCGTGTCTCCCATGTCCATACAGTGTATGTATTCCATAGGAGTTATATTCGGTGAGATTCCCTGTCCGCTGTGCTGAGGAGCGCTACAAGATGTGATAGATATGGAAAAGTAGCTGAAATACATTAGGAGGAATTAGAGTAACTAAGTTAGCTTTTAAATGATCAAAGAGAAATTATTAGTCGTTAAGGGCTAGGAGTGTCCATTAGTGCCAGACCTCCACTGCTGTGGTTGTTTGGAGCCTATTAATTCCTGCACAATTAGAAATGCTATCAGTGCTGCATGTATATTTGTTTGGACATTTTTCCCACTATGGTAGCAATATAGAGAAAAAGGAGGTGGAGTGGGGCAAGAGGGTTGTTGTGTAATAATAGACAAGCTAAGCAATTTTTTTTCTTAGCCAACATGAAAACCAGAAAAAATATCATTTAATAATATATACGCTGTTCTGTTCAACACACTGAAATGAAGTGTTTACAGGAAAAACAAAAGGATACAGAGGGCTAGAGTCACAAAAGTGATAGAGGAAGATGAAGTGCTTTCCCCC
Organism: Rhea pennata; assembly: GCF_028389875.1. Taxonomy (NCBI): domain Eukaryota; kingdom Metazoa; phylum Chordata; class Aves; order Rheiformes; family Rheidae; genus Rhea; species Rhea pennata. The sequence continues at coordinate 216,169,880 of NC_084663.1, forward strand.
AGTCTCCTTTTAGTTAGAGCACTGGCTAAGGACATAAAAAGGCTTGAAGATACCTCCTTTACATGCAAGATTTTGAACTTCAGTCTCTTGCCATTCTATATGGGGAAGATCAGTCTCTATTGGTGATACTTCAAAACCTTTTGAACATTTACTGGAGCAAAGACTGAAACGCTTGTGTCCCACCTCCAGCGTATATGTTCTCATCCCTGAGGCAGATATTGTTTCTCCCTTTACCAGTGACTATTTGTACACACAGTGCACAGACTCCTGTGGGAGGGAAGGAGCATTCTGGTGAGGGAGGGTGGATGAGCCTACACTCATGAGCGCAGAGAACCTCAGACAGAGGAAGGGATTGAGCCTGGGTCACCATACACTTGTGACTCTCCTGAGTGCTGAGCTCTCGGATTAAATGAGGGCTGTCTCCCTCTCTAGAACAGGTTTGTGACTCAGTCCTGACTACAGTTGCCATGTTAAATTGACCCAGATTCACACATGGTTCTGCATCTCTCAAGAATGCATTTTCCAAATACTATCTCTAGCTAATGCATGAGAATGGGAGGCCTGGAGAGCAATTCCTGACGTTCTGAAAAGCTGCCCTGTGATGGTAATTCTCCTACTGGTCTATGGAAGAGTGTGTAGCTCGAGCATACCGTCCTGAGCTTAGGCTAGGAAGAGAGGAACCTGTGTTGACACTGCTAGTTGCAGCAGCCTTTTCAGTTGTCTGATTCAGGTCACTTTCTGCTGAGGACTTAATCAAAAATAGGTCTGTCTAACGAGGTAGAAAATGGGGAGGAGCAAGGGAAGGGGTCTTCGGGATGTACTGCGGAAGATGCCTGTACATGCCTATCACCGTTGCTCCCTGATGGTTTCAGGGCTAAGGCTCTGTTTAGGTCTCCTGAGGGCTGTAAAGGCTCTGGAGGTGAGTGCTGAGGTGGGCACAGGGCACTGGGAAGGGATGTAGATGGAGCCCCAAGAGCTTGGCTGAGCTGGAACATGGTTAAGGTGAGAGGGATAGAGTATGTGCAGGTTTTTGGAGCTCAGCAGACTTGGGGGGTTGGAGCCTGTGGTTTATGGGGCTGAGTGTAAGTAGGGAATGTTTAAAGCATCAGGCAGCCAATGGGTGTCTTACTGGTCTTTTTGCATGATTATCAGTTACAATTAAAAGCCAAGACTAGACAGCCCTAATAACAAACTTGAAAAGACGCAAGCTGAGTGTTAGCGAAGCAGAGATATCCTAAAGAAAAGCCCTGAATAAAAACAAGCACAGCCTCCAGTATGCAAGCCTTAGTGTGCGATTTTAAGCCTCAGCTTTTCTGTGCCTTGCTAGAGATGGCAAGAATGAGACTTTCTGCATATGGGCACCTGCAGTTCCCGTCAGCCTGGCCAGCCTGCGTGCCTCGGAGCAGCCAGGAGGGTTTGACTCGCCATGGGCGACAGCTTGCTCTGTCAAGGCCTTGGCACCCACGTGCCCCCAATGGAGTGGCATATACTAGTACCTGTTGCTTTTCCCTGGAGCGTTTTCTTTGTGCTTCTCTCCTGAAGCAGTTTTTATACACAAACCTTGTTTTCCCTGCCTGGATGTGTTGGGAATGTTGCTAAGTGCCAGTGGTGGTTCTTTCTCCCTGTAAATCATCCTTTTCTCTCTCCCTCTCAAACCTGACTGGCCATTCCCAGATGCAGCCTGGCTTTTTGGGCGCAGGTTCAGTGATCGCTCGTCTCTGTCCTCGGAGGATCAGTCCCTCTGGAAATACCCTGGTTTGGTTCTCTTTGATTTTTGTTGCTGTTGTTCTACCTGCTGCCCTTTCTCTGGACTAAAATGCATACACAAATTTTCCAACTTTTTGGCACGAAAAACTAATTCATGTACCTTTCTTCACTGAGATATCAGCATCTTCACTAACCCTGGGGCAGAGTCTGCTGGGATGAAGAAGAATCACAGTTACACATGTTTTTTGGCTCTAACTTAAAAAAAAAAAAAAAAAAAAAAAAAAAAAGTATGATTGCTGGAGGATTGTTTTCTTTTGTTTTTATCCCCGAGTTAGAGATTAGGATTTAGGCCAGACCAGGAGGTTTTAGTGGTCCTGCTCTCAGCCTCTTCCTCCTTCTCATCAGTAGGGGACTTTACAAAGCCTCTCCGCTGTCGCCCTGCTCCTGTGGGCCGCTGGCCGGACGGGATGCTGTTCCCTCCCCGTGCCTGAGCTGGCAGGTGGGGGCAATGCTAGCAGTTGCACTGCCTTTCATTTCTCAGGACTCCTCTCAAGTGTGTCTTTAAATAAGCTGAGCAATGCCACGTATTATGCTAATCTGTCCCCTGACGCCCTGATCCTGGGGGCCATAGGGGCAGCACACGCAGTCTCAGAGGCGCAGAAGCCTCTGTATTTTCGACTGGATAACTTTCCGTCAGCAGAATTATTGCCATAATACAGGCCTCTGTGTGACGGAGGCGGAACAGTATGTGCAGCAGCAGGTGAGGCTATAAACTGCTAGCATTTAGGACTTGTATGGTATTACTCTGCCTCAAGATTACGAGCAGATTCTTTGGCTAACATTCATAACACACCTCTGGAGTAAACTCATGTGTAGTGAGGGCCCACTGTCGTCGTCGTAGCTGTGCAAGGCCATGCAGCAGTGGAAGCAAGGTCCCAACTCCCGATCCTGCTCTTATTGCAAGAGCTAGGTAAATCCTGCAACAGGAGGATGTGCAATGTGTCAGGTTTGTAAATGAGGAGTACAATACCTAGGAAAAAAGCCCTTAGGGGAAGAAACATCTCCCAAGATGGAAAGACAGAAACCTATAGCAGAAACACATAGCAGAAACCCGTAATCCCCCAGTTAATTATTCTGTGGAGCTTGAGCCCTCCTTAGCCCCTGAAATGAGACTCCCCTTCTGAGCTATATATGTGTGAATACTGACCAGCAGCAGGCAAGTTGGGGTCTGCTGTGCTCTTCCTTTCTGTAATGCTTTAGTTAGCAGCATTGCTGCTGCAGCGCTGCAGCCGGATAGCTTGAACAGCCTCCAGTTCTGCTGCACTGACACTTTGCCTTTCACATCCTCTGATCATTTTTGCAGTCCTGCTGGAGCAAGGGATTTTTTTCCACTGTGATTCTATATGGTTCGATTTCACTTCATTTCAACTTTGGAGCCATTAAGAGAAAAAAAAAACTTTGAAATATAAAATGGACTGTATAATGAGCTCTAAAAGCCAAGAAGCAGGGAACCTGAGCAGTAGGACCCTCTGAAAGAAACTGTGATTAACCTTGGGAATGTGCCAATAGCAATATTGCTTGAATTATTCTTGTTTGTTCCTTCTTCTACTTGAAATATGTCCCAGCAAAGATCCTTCAAATACATGAATTGTTGCTGTGTGTTGAGCTGCAGGAGATCTGTATTTCCTAGGTGTATAGTTTTTACAGCAGTGATTTGCTGGTTCTTCAATTCCCGAAAGAGCTCTCCCTCTATTTCACTTCTCAGCTTTTCTATCTATTCGCCTTTTTAACCATTTTTATGTGTATTTCTTATGCATATATACAATCCTGAACACCTTATCTCCTGCAAAGAAAGAACATCTTGTATGGAAATTTTAGCCAGAGGGTTAAATATAACCAGAATCACTTTTGTCTGCAGTATGGTGATGCAGCCTAGTGGATCCATAGGTTTAAATATATAATAATGATATATATAGTACTGTACTTACTCTAAATGACTGTTCAAAAATCTCCTTCCAAGGAAAGGTGCCTCCTTTTCGACTTTCTAAAGGCTATCCTCTAGCTGCGGCTCTGTGTATAGGCTTGAGGCAGAGATAATGGGCTGAGCTGTCTGACCTATGTTACCTGAAAGGTAAGACTAGGTGGCCAAAAAGATTATTTTGATCTTAAAGTCTATTAACTAGCTGGTCACAGTGTGCTGAAGGAAATGGTCCAATTAGGTTCGCTGAACCAAGATGAATTTGAAATTAAAAAAAAAAAATACTTTTCAAATTGAGCATTTCTGTGATCAGGAAACTTAATTTTAAAACAGACCAGGACCAAATGTTAGCACTTTTGGATCAGAGATATAATTTCAGGTGTGTAATATGATGAAAGGTAGTGAACTACGCTTCTGCTGTGTGTGCTAGCCATTCTGTCCTGTAGAAAGGGTACAAGGCTAAGAGGCTCCTGCATCTGCACAGGAGCTTTCCTCCACTTGAACACAAAGTGCAGTTGCACTTAGCAAGCATGCTTGTAGGTAGACTGAACTAAGTCCCTCGTTCCTGTGTGTTACTTCCAGAGTTACCCTGGCACAGAACCACTGGAAGCGGGAGCAGAGTTGTGTTCTTAGGGTGGTATTCACCTGACTGACCTTAGTTGCCTATATCTGAACGGATCACCGTAGGCTCATTTTTTAGGCAGTGTATGGAAATAGTACTACCAGTGCATGATGCATTTGGCCAATTTAGGTGACTGTATTAGCGTGAAAAGAATCATGTCATGAAAGTACCTACTTCTCCACATTTACTGCAAAAGGAGTTTGGGTGGTAACTGATGTAAAGTTGGGTCAGACTTGCAGCTAGTTTCTGTTTAACACAAGATGATCAGATAAGGTGTTCAGAAAGCACCTGTATCAGGAATGTCAAGCATAGATTTTCATGGGCTGGTCATTAATCTAGCATGTTAGCACCAACTTAATGCTTCTTCTGCATTAAATCAGCATAACTGATAGCACACATGATGGGATGGCTGCAGCAGCCCGAGCAAATGTCATGGTGAAAGAAGGCATGGTGCCTGTGGCGCGTGGTACTGACCTAGGGTGGCAGCTTTACTGCAGTGCATCCTCGCTGATTTGATGTGCAGGTTCCTTTTCCAGCTGCATTCAGTGTTGTTCCTTTTTTTTTCTCATTACAGCTCCTGCCTTGCCCAGCACTGTTCGCCAGCGCCTAGTGGACCCACAGCATGCCCATGGATCTCAGAGGTTGGTAGAGAGTTACGCGCAAGGCCAGAATGAATTGGGCCAGCCTGCCCATTTCCTGGCAGGCAGAGTCTCTCTCCGTCGAATGCACAGCCTCACTTCTGGACAGTCTTTCAGTTCTGACCTTCATGGAACCAGCCCATCATCTGCCACCACTACCACCTCTTCTACTTCTTGCACCTCATCCACCGCCACTGCATCTGCTTCTGCTTTTCATATCCACCCTCTCTGTTACCATCACACCACCTCCTCTTATTTCCTTCAGATGGACTCCACCCCTGATCTGCCCCCTCCTGATGTCACCTCTGGAATTCGCTGTCGCACTGAGAGCTTTGGGTATATTGCTCTTTCTTTTCTAGCTCCCTCTTGCCTGCTGTGTCTCAGAACTGATGCTTGCTCGGGTGTTCTTTCTCAGATTTCTTGTGCCCTTTCCTTTTGGGCCTTTATTTCATTGTTTATCCACGTTTTATTTCTTTAACCTCTCTCTCATGCAAGAGGACCCTCTAAGGAATACTCTGTGGTCCATTTCCATATCTACAAACTCCGTGGATGAAAAAAACAAGGAGGTGCTGTGGTTTAGCTGTGGCTAAACAAGTGAGAATTCCTGGACACTCTATATCTGTAAATAAGCCAGTCTTTTACTTGGGTGGTGCACCTGTAAGAACAAAGGTAACACAACTAATCAAACACTGACCTTATTTGAAGCCTTGCCTTGTTTGGGGTCTTCACAAGCAAATTGCAAATGAAATACAATGGGAAGGTATTACAAGCTAGTAGTTAGTGCTGCTGGATGAGTGAGTGTTCACAGGGATGTTCTGCAATGCTGTGATGTTTTCAAGGGGCGGCAAGAAAGCAGCATTTAGGAGCTTCATATTTCAGAGTGACTCTTTACCTCCACTGTTTTTGTAGGGGATGAGGTATATTTATGTTTTGGCCAAGGAATGGCTGAATAGTGGGAATGTGGAACTTCTTATTTCTGGATCACTGGCTTTAATTTGGTTCCTTCCAGTAGTAACAGACATGGAGTGATGGCTCTTTGGAGACCTGCATAAGAATAGGGTCAAATAAACTAGTTAGCATCTGCATCTCTAAATCACTCTTCTCTTCTGATTCACCATACTTGGCATTAGAGAAGTGAAGGATCGAGTAGGCAATAGAAACAGTAATCCTGTCTCATCCAATTAGGATGCTGTTAGGAGAGCTTTGGCAACATTGCGTGTTCAGAGATGTTCTGTAGCCTTAGCAGAGGATGACGTTTCCTGGGCTGCCCCAGGTGGCTTTCTTCAGAATGAAATCCACTTGCAGCAGTCACTGAAGAGTTCTCTCACACAGCTTATCTAATGGCTGCATCTGATTTACAAGCACTGTTTGAGCCTGTGTCTGCTAAGATACTTGATGTAAAATCTGCAAGTAGGGTACAATTTTTGTGTGGTCTCTGGTTCAGAAGGCGTTGCAGACACTCGATACAGAGTCCTTGGTGCTGAAGCACGCAAAAGTGGAAGGACTGTAGCTGGCAGTCGAGGAGTCTTGCATTCTCTCCCTGTCTGAGGCTTGCTCTGTGACCTTGGCCAAGTCATTTCATCCTCTGGTTCTTTGTTTTCTCCTTTGTAAAGTAAAAACAGTCCTTATCCTCAGCATTAGGGAACAATCTTATGGGGAAAGACTGGAGATCTTTCAGTGAGGAATGAGATAGGTGCAGTGTCCCTTCATATTTTCTTATCTAGGCAGAAAAACATATCAAATCACATCATCTTCATTTGTGCCAGCATGTTGTACCATTATTCCTTATACTTCTCCTTACAGTTGTAGGTACTCCCCTGACATCCTCTATTTGATGTCTTTTCCACAGTCTGCTTCATATATGTAATCCACTTGCTAACTTCTGTGTCTCAAAGCAGGTCTGCCTGAGAGGGGGTGCTTGATGGACCAGGGCAACCTCTGAGCACAGGCTACACATAACAGCATGTGTAAAGCCATGACTACTCTCAAACACGTTAGGCATTCAGGAATATTTTCTCGGGAAATATTCATTGCATATGGTTCATTCATGGGCAATTAAAGAGCAACATCTTGGTTAATTTAGTAATGTTTGTTTTAGGATAAGAAGCAGTATAATTTAAATGTAGATTAATTACTGCTGCTTTAAATTCAGTTGAGTCTATCCCAAATTGATAGATAAAGACTGGGAATGCTTCTTAGGACTGCACACAGTCCATGTTTACAGTCAGCCCTCCGGGCTCTGAAGAAAAGGAGGCCTTGTCCTGGGGGCTGGGAGGCTGATGTACTATTAAAAAGTGGCCATATAAACAGGTTTTTTTAAACTGAGCCCCCTGTTCTTTTGATCAGTGCTGTGCTTAATTGCTGACCAGTTTAAAGTCCTAATACTGCAGACTATCCTGACAGTGACAGAAGGGGATGTGGTGTGATTTTTGGATCCCAATTAGTAAAGGTAATGATGTTGAGAGGTCATTAGGAAAGAATAACTCATATCTTCTCCTCATGCTCTGCTAGCATTTAATAGCTTGTCAGAATCTAATTCTTTGCTATTTGGTGAAAGATGGGCTTTGTTTCTCTCTATTCCCATAGAGACGACCACCTGTTAATGCAGGATAATTAATTTAATAGTATAGATAATTATGCACATTAAGAATTTGTCCTGCAAGGTTTGCTTCATCTGTGCAATAGCAGGTGACTCCAAAATGCATGCTCTTTTATTCTCTATTCATCTCAGAAGATAGAAATGAAGAATTGAGTGCCCAAATGTGTTCTGTTTTTGTTAGATTTAATTTTTTTCAAAATGCATCTTCAGTAGATCCTGCCTAGATGCACATCTTTAAAAATACTGCCATAAAGGCACACCACAGCACAGCACAAGCCAGTATATTGATCTTTTGTTCTGTTTTATATAACAAATCTTAGAGCCCTTTGTATACATCCCTTGAGCTCCGCAGCTTCCCAGGGAGGCAAGCAAAACAGATGGGAGATCTGAGGCTGAGAAAGGCCTTCCAGGGAGTCACTGCCAAGGACAAAATCAAGACCCAAGAAAATCCTGGCTCCCTTGGTAGGAAGAGAGTGCTGCCTTGAATATTTTGGACATATGGATCAGTTTAGCCTCTTTTGTACCCAGCAGATGTAAATATTGACAAGACCTGACAAGAGAAATGATCTCAAACAGCCCACTCCCCCAGAGCAAGGGCTTGGGAATCACTGCCCTCCGAGATCGGGTCTCTCCACGCCCGGCGTGCACCTACGCGAAGCTGCGTACGGTGCCGAGTCTGTGTGCAGTTCGATGGATAGGAACCTTCTCTGAAGACAAGGCCGGGGTATGGCCTGTGAATTACTTTCACAAACTCCTCACTCTTTGCTTCTCTTTTGCAATTGGCTTCAGAGGATCCGGTGCAAATAAGGTCAGAGCTGTTGTGATTTTGAAGGCTGGTGTGTGTTTCAATGTTATTGAAGGGGGCAGGCTGTCCCTGGTGGGGAGAGGGGTGGAGGGCACGGTATGCACAGAGGTTTCTGCTTTCCAGTGCCTGCTTTGAGTGGTACCAGTGGATAAATGTGATGGAGAGGGGAGTGAGAGGCTGAATTGCCACGCTGGTAGCCCTTTTCCTATGGAGAAGGGAGGCGGCCGTCAAAGCAAAAGGAGGATGTCAGTAGTCCAGTAAAAAGAGTAATTCATAACTCCTACAGAGTGGAGAGGAAGAAATTAATGTTGGGGTTTCACTGCAAAGGCTGTTTCTAAGCCTCTGACTGTGCAGTGCTGAGGACAGCAAACTAATTAAGCTATATAGCAAATTAGATTGTGCTCTAGGGGAGGCTTTAGCTGCAGTGGTGCCATGTTGTAGGTAGGTGTAGCCTTGCGGTTATGGGCCCTCTTGGTAAAAGGCAGGGAAGGGCAGTGGCAACCAGGTAGACAGACCGAGCCGTGGTGTAGTATGATTATGTCAGATGCCCTCAAACCACTCCTAAGCTTTCTTAGAGCCTATTTCCTGTTATTTTACAGACAGCAGGAGCCCACTAGAAGAAGTTTATCAACGGGCTGCAGATTTGAGGAGAAATAACTATTCTATGTTATTCTTCTGTCCTATCTTCTCTTTTTCCACCACTGCCACTCTTTCTTTATTCCATGTTTTGCCCTCTGCTTCCTTTGCTTTATGCAGTCTGCATTCCCATTCTCTTACCTTCTGTCATTCTCCATGGTCACCTTGGATTCTTGAAATGGCAATGTAGGAATTGTAGGTGAAGGCAGATAAAACAACAGCAGTGAATGAATTGTGCTTTCAAGTAGCTTAGCACTGTCCGCCTCACTATATATAAAGAAAACAGTGAACACTGCAACAGCGTGTGGCCAAGGTTTTTAGAAACATGCTGTCTGAGATTAGGTTTCTTGGTCTCTGTTTTCATGTTCAGATTGGTGGTGTAAGTTTTTCAGAAGGAACTAGCATTCAGTTCCTGCTGTATCACAGAAACGCTTTCTTTGAAGGCAGCTTCCTGTAATACCATCTAGGCTGTTTGTGCCCTGTGCCAACGTGAGGGTGAACCAACTCAGTTGCCTGCTTTTGAAACAGGCTGAGCAATTAGCACTTCCCCTTGAAAATGTGTGCTACTTATTTAGGAGTTTAAGCCCCATGAAAATTAGCAGGATATGTGTTAACCCTTTTTGACTGAGCCTCCCTTGAGGTTATTGGCAATATTCTTTCCACTCCTCTTGTCCCTGCCTGGGGCGTAGGTGTGTCCTGCTGCCACCTGCTTGTTCCCTCTGACAAAGCCGGCACAGGTCTAGTAAATTCTGTTCCCATGGATGCCACACCTCCCCTGTAGTGTGCTTACCCGTGGGAACTGCTGGTAACTGCAGAAAGCCCCAACAAAAATTTCCAGCTGCCGGTGTTCAGTTAACCTCAAAATCAACCTATGCAGTTGACTGCTGCAGCAAGGACTCAAGAGGTAACCTTTAAGAATCTTTCTGAATGTCCTGGTCTGTTGGCTTCAAGTGGTAGATTAATCATCCAGCTACCAGTTTGATTCTCCACTGCTGCTCCGTGGAGGTGTGAACGCTTTGCCATGCACCAAGACTTCCTGCATGTCTTAGCTGTTGTGCACTGAACTGCCACTATGCAGAGGGGTGTGGGATCTGCTGCTGCTCTGGGTCTTCCCCACTGCTCTTGACTGACACGCCAGTTGAGATGCTGCGTCAGTAATTAAAACATACTCTTTAGGAGTATATTTCTGATTTATAACTTGATAAATTACTAATTAAATGAGTTAGCTTAATATTTGGATTTTTGAAAAATGTTTTACTGTAGTTGCTTTCCTCTCATCAGTTCCTTTAGTCTCCCTTGGACAGTAAGCCTGAATGCCCAGAAAGAAAAAAAATGGTATTTCAGCAAGATCTCTTCTTTGTAAACAGCCATCACATCACTTGCCTTTACTGTTTCTGCCTCACACCGGAAGCACATCCACCTCAAGTCCTTCTCGTGAGGAGTCAATCTAGGGAGATCTGCTGCTGTTCTCCCAATGGAAGTCAGGCCCAGAAGACTCTATAGATACTTCTGGAAAGGCACCTTCTTGGAGAAGGGTTAGGCAACGCAAGGAAAAACAACAAGGCGAAAAGGATGTGTTACTCTCAGATTCCCTATGAAGATGATAAAAACATTGATCTTTATTCTGGAACCAGGTTGTTCCTAAGCCCCAGTTCGGAGAAACGTATACAGTGGACAGAACTGGGCCCCACATAGGGGTAGCATTTTTTAGGTGCCTGATCCTAAACTCAGTGTATTGAGTGGTGGCAGTGATGCGGAGCTGGGCTAGGACCTCTGCTGAAAACATGGGGGTGGCATCTGGCCTTCCGGTCGGGAGCAGGACATCCCAAGGAAAACGGTAGTGACAAATATATCTGTAATTAGAGGGGGGACCCTACACAAACTGACTAATAACTCTGTGATACTAAGGGATCTTCTGTTGCTGTGAGAGAGGTCCCAAGAAAGGGATGAGAGGTTGCCATTGCATGTCCCAAGGGTCTGCTTCATACTGATGCTTCAGCATCAGCCAGAGAGACAACATTTGCTTCTGTCTCTTCCTCACTGGTATGATGCATGGTACCAGCTGTCTGAAGATCAAATTTCCAGCATGTGCAGTCAGAGGAAGAAAATCCTCCCGTACCAGAGGATGTTTCTCCATCTGCTGTCGTCATTTTCTCCACATGCTGCAATAACCACAGAATTGTTTTTGGCTCCTCTTGACTTAAAAGCTGTAGAAACTTGTGAAAGAAGGACCAAAGCTCTCTGGATTCCCTCAGTTAATGGGCATTTTGCAAATGTTAGCAGTGAGCAAACTTGCCCTCTTCCTAAATAATAATTTTTTAAAGTCACCTAAGATAACAAATCTAATTTTTGCTCTTACTTCACTTTTGCTTTAAAGGATTATTTTTTCATTCAACCTTGCCCAAATACCTTCATGACTGTGACAGCCAGTGGAAGGATTGTGTTGATTTTTACAGGAAAAATGTATTCTTCAATGTAGTTACAACTTTGAACTTCATATGAGTAGGTGTTACTATTTAAACATGTTTTTATTAGCTGTGAGACACTGAACTCATGTGAAGCAGGGAAACTTTCTCAGGTGAACTTCAAGCAGAGTGCTTTGCTCTTTTAAAGGAGCGTTTACAGAAGCTGCTCTAACAGTGACAGTTTACCATCCTCCCACTAGGTCTCATACTCCTACGAAAGATTATTAAAAGGCCCTTCCTTCAAACCCCCTTGCCACTTGTTGAATTCAATCCTAAACCTGTCTCTAAACAAGAGCTTGGGAAAGAAAAGAGTGAATCCGTAGCTGAGGAAAGCGACAGTCTTTTCCTTCGTGCCAGAGAGCACTTCAGCCTGACCAGATCAGCGGAACCAAGTCCTGAACTGGCAGCGCAGGCCGGTCCCGACTTCTAGGGCACGTGGCGTTTCGCAGGGGCGGCACGTCGCGGAGGAGCTCTCTCTGATGGCTGCACAGGTGGCTCAGATCAGTGCGTTTTCCAGGGAAGCGTTTTGCCACGCTGGCTTCGCTAGCTGCAGAGCCTGCTATGCTGGTAGAGTGGTGGCTGAACAAAGAGGTTCGAGCAGGACTTTCCCCCACCCAGCTCAACTCCGGTGAAAACAGTGACAAATATGCCTGTAATTGGACAGGGGAACCCATGTGCAGTAACAAGCAGTTCAGAACACGCTGCTCTTTTTGAGGAGAATTGCTGCGTTACATTGGTATGCTGGAACTAAAAGCAGTCATTAAGCACCTGCTGGCAGTTCCTTTGACTTGCTCAGACTCAGTCTAGGGATTGCACCAAAAGGTGTGACTGGAGCCTGCTTGGGCTCCTGAAAAGGGGGAAGAGGGCACTTTGCAGCTCTTTGTTGAGAAAATGAACCTCTAAAAGCATATGTTCACCACCCGCTCACCCAGTTCTCAACAGAAGCTCAGAGCATGCTTGTGATCGGTTGCAAAGAGCCCTGACAGTATGCAGGAGTCCCCTATTTGTAGGTGTGTTAAACACCAACATGAACAAGAAATGTTCAGGAAAAACGAGAAATTTGTAACCTTCTTAAATGGATTAGAATCAAGTTATATGGTCACATTTATCAGCTAGGTCAGTATGCTTTTCCTAAAATCTACGAGCCTCTCACTGAGCTGTGGGACGCTGTCAGTGTCTGTACCTACTTTTCACTTGTCAACAGTTGCTTCTGAAATGTCTCATATTCATGAAGATTTGTCGAATGCTTTGCAGCTGTTAACAGGACTGACTCTGTCGGGGTCTCGGGTGCCCTAACGAAACCTCTGCCCAAGCTGTTCGTTGTGTATTCGTTCTGTAACCCACTGCATGGAAGTGACCTTCTGTATAGCTGTGTTATCTACTGGTAGCGTTTGGGAACCAGGAGCTCTTATGTCTCCATACGGTGCATTTCATCGCAGTTGTCTCCCTTGGACTGTGTCCAGGATGCTCGCTCAGAATAGCTGGGGATTTCACACTATCCAAATTGTTCAATTCCTCTTCTCCCCAACCTGCTGCTAACCTTGAGGATGCAGCTCTCCACTCCTTAGGTGTCAGATTGGCTCCGTTCTGTATGCGTGAAAGGCAAAGACCTTTCCAGTAATGCCTGGGGTATTTTGTTCTCTCTCAGTGGATCTTGGGCAGTATCCTAATCATCTGTGATATTTTTAATGTTCCTTCTCTCCATATATTCCTTGGAGCTATTAAACAAAAGCCCAGGTTTCTTTGGTTGATTTTCTTCAAAAAAATGCTTATTACCATTATGCAGGACAACGATTTGAGGATGTTTCCTGCCTTTTACAATCCTTTTGCACTAGTCCAGTTGTATTGGATATCTTTTCACAATGTCGTTCTGCAATCACTTTTCCGTACAACTCTGAGCATCTAGCTGATGCTCCTTGGAAGTCTCCTTATTTGCCAGTTCAGTAATGAGGACATTTTGTCTCTGTGCTTTGCACAGCCTCAGTTTCTTTCTTTCTTTCTTTTTTTTTTTCATTTCCCCTGCTCTAAAGTCCTATGCTGCTTTATACTGGTAGAGTAAAAAAGGAACTAAGGATTGTTCTCCTACTGTGCTGTATGGCTTTGGCAGCGAGTGCAAGCATGGCTGAGCTGCATGTTTGGACCAAGGACCCACAGTTTCCAAAGTGTGAGAGCTTGGCTGTGTGGAGGGTGTCTGCGCCCGGAGCAGGAAGCACTGGGGCAGTACGGCTCCAGCTGTGAGCTGGTGAGCATCTTCCCATCTCTCACACCTTTTCATGTCTCCTCTTCTTTACTCTTTTCTGCCTTCTATGCACCTCCTTCCATTCTGTATTTCTTGCCTCCAGCCTCTACAAACGTCGCGAGTAAGAGGCAGGTGACTGTATCCCTTTGCAGCCCTTTTTCCTGTTGGTGTGTTAGTCACAAGTGATTGCCACGCAGTGTACAAGTTCTGAGGCCAGCCTTAAAGTAGTTAGTAATGATCCTAGTCTAGCTACGGTGACATAAAGAATAGTGTAGCTATAATCTGCTCCTGTTTTAAAACAGATTTGTCCATGCTTTCTTGACTGTTGCATAGACCTTCTCTCTGAGGGCTGACTGCACCTGTGTCAAGCCTAAGATGATGTGCTTCGAGCACTTACACTTACTCAGGGCTGTCAGGAAATCCTAGCTGTAGTAAGTAAGCCCTGCAGTAACTGAACAGAAGTGTTTGCCCCTCCACCCAGCTTGAAAAGCTGAATGTTCTTCCTCTGGCTGCCAGGCACGTTAAGAGGTTTCAGTGGGGACTGTAGCGATGCCAAGCCTGGGGGTTCAGCCGTGTCGTCCCCGTCCAGAGCACGGCTGTGGCTGGAAGGAATAAATCACAGCTTTCCATTTCTCCCTACCTCCTACTTCCACTCTCTGTTTTGAAAAGGGTCTAGGAGATATCCAGGCTAGTGAATCAGTAGGCGAATACCTTTTAAAATCACAAATAGGCAGCAGCCTGGGGGCACAAACCACTGTGCAGTAGAGGGTCGTCTGCAGTCAGCTACCAGGGTCGGCCGTGTGTCCGAAGCGTTCGTTCGGGCATGGCTTTGCGTGGGAAAGCCTAACCTCTAATTCTCCCGTCCAGGATTAGAGGTTTGCATCAGCTGACCTAGGAAAAGGGGGGGGAAAGGTCTAACGCTGCCTGTCCTAGGACTGTGGTCAGTCTGCTGACTCAGGCCTCCAAGGGGCTAAATGGGCAACGCGCACAGACAGATGCAAGCTGAAAACATTCAGAGGAACCCCCAATGAAATTATACCGAATCCTACTGCCGAAAGGGCATCGGCTTTCGCTGTTGCACCCGTTCTCCTGGGGGCCAGGACTAGCTCTGTAACACTGCTCAGTTACGTGATGCAACTCCCACTGCTTTTTGGAAATCATGGGAAAGAAGCGGGCTCGCAGGGTCGTTTTTCAGCGAGGGGAAGGGAGCTGCCTGCTGGTGCCATGTTGCTGGCAGCACTGGTCTCTGAGCAGAGTCCAGCTGCTGCAGGCCAGGCCTACTGCCGCGCTGCTGGAAAGGCTCCTTACTGGCGTGCGTGCCTGAAGATCTCTGATCATCTCTGATGATATGAACCTCTGCTTTTGAACCCATGAGCTCAGGGCTGAGTGCTTGCGGCTGCCTCGTGGATCAGGGCCTCCGTCCCTCTGCTTCTGCCTCCGCATGTAGCGCTCCCTTCCAGCTCCCCAAGGTACCCAGTAGAGCAGCGTTTTTGCTCGCGCTAGGTCTGAGTCCGAGCACCAGCGCCAGGCTTACAGCCTGTGCTCGTTGGGGAAGGGGCTGTGCTTCAGGAGGTGCGGAGAGCAGCTCTGTCTGCAGACACATGGGTCTGCTTTACCCTGCGTGCCGGGGTCTGCACTGGCCTGGACAAGCCCCCCATTCGCCTGGGTTTCCCAGTGCAGCTGGCCAACCGGTGCTCGTGCACAGGAGCAGAACCGCAAGGAGAGGCTGGCAGGAGCAGGCCAGGGGACCTGCGCTGTTCCTCCCTGCTTCGAGGTTGCCGTAAGCAGCTGGAGAGGCTGGCAGGAGCAGGGCAGGGGACCTGCGCTGTTCCTCCCTGCTTCGAGGTTGCCGTAAGCAGCTGGAGAGGCTGGCAGGAGCAGGGCAGGGACCTGCGCTGTTCCTCCCTGCTTCGAGGTTGCTGTAAGCAGCTGGAGAGGCTGGCAGGAGCAGGGCAGGGGACCTGCGCTGTTCCTCCCTGCTTCGAGGTTGCCGTAAGCAGCTGGAGAGGCTGGCAGGAGCAGGGCAGGGGACCTGCGCTGTTCCTCCCTGCTTCGAGGTTGCCGTAAGCAGCTGGAGAGGCTGGCAGGAGCAGGGCAGGGACCTGCGCTGTTCCTCCCTGCTTCGAGGTTGCCGTAAGCAGCTGGAGAGGCTGGCAGGAGCAGGGCAGGGGACCTGCGCTGTTGCTCCCTGCTTCGAGGTTGCTGTAAGCAGCTGGAGAGGCTGGCAGGAGCAGGCCAGGGGACCTGCGCTGTTCCTCCCTGCTTCGAGGTTGCCGTAAGCAGCTGGAGAGGCTGGCAGGAGCAGGGCAGGGGACCTGCGCTGTTCCTCCCTGCTTCGAGGTTGCCGTAAGCAGCTGGAGAGGCTGGCAGGAGCAGGGCAGGGACCTGCGCTGTTCCTCCCTGCTTCGAGGTTGCTGTAAGCAGCTGGAGAGGCTGGCAGGAGCAGGGCAGGGACCTGCGCTGTTCCTCCCTGCTTCGAGGTTGCCGTAAGCAGCTGGAGAGGCTGGCAGGAGCAGGGCAGGGACCTGCGCTGTTCCTCCCTGCTTCGAGGTTGCTGTAAGCAGCTGGAGAGGCTGGCAGGAGCAGGGCAGGGACCTGCGCTGTTCCTCCCTGCTTCGAGGTTGCCGTAAGCAGCTGGAGAGGCTGGCAGGAGCAGGCCAGGGGACCTGTGCTGTTCCTCCCTGCTTCGAGGTTGCTGTAAGCAGCTGGAGAGGCTGGCAGGAGCAGGGCAGGGGACCTGCGCTGTTGCTCCCTGCTTCGAGGTTGCTGTAAGCAGCTGGAGAGGCTGGCAGGAGCAGGGCAGGGGACCTGCGCTGTTCCTCCCTGCTTCGAGGTTGCCGTAAGCAGCTGGAGAGGCTGGCAGGAGCAGGGCAGGGACCTGCGCTGTTCCTCCCTGCTTCGAGGTTGCTGTAAGCAGCTGGAGAGGCTGGCAGGAGCAGGGCAGGGACCTGCGCTGTTGCTCCCTGCTTCGAGGTTGCTGTAAGCAGCTGGAGAGGCTGGCAGGAGCAGGGCAGGGACCTGCGCTGTTCCTCCCTGCTTCGAGGTTGCTGTAAGCAGCTGGAGAGGCTGGCAGGAGCAGGGCAGGGGACCTGCGCTGTTCCTCCCTGCTTCGAGGTTGCCGTAAGCAGCTGGAGAGGCTGGCAGGAGCAGGGCAGGGACCTGCGCTGTTCCTCCCTGCTTCGAGGTTGCCGTAAGCAGCTGGAGAGGCTGGCAGGAGCAGGGCAGGGGACCTGCGCTGTTCCTCCCTGCTTCGAGGTTGCCGTAAGCAGCTCTCCCTGCAGAACGGGGTTGCCCCCAGGAGGTTCCCCTTGGAGAGCCTGCTGGCTACACTCAGCTGCTGCATCCGTGTGTGCGTGCAGGCTTGTGTGTCTCTGTACGAGCGTGCGTCCTGGGGCATCTCGAGGCGTGCGGCTCTAACTGTCTCCTCTCCTCCCTCCACCCTTTCCCACCGCAGAGACTTAACTCGCTGCGACTCAGATTCTTCCATCCCGCACATGAGCGACCACCAGCGTATCCCCAGCTCCGCTCCCAAGCTGCTGGCTGCCAGGCCCAACCTGCTGACCAGGTCCATCGAGGAGGCTGCCTCCGGCCACCCTGCCATCTGCGCAGCAACCTCCAACGGCGGCAGCAGGCACATGGAAGCCTCCTCCCTGGGGGCTTTGCCGGAGCGGCTGTCCGAGAGCCCCATGGTGATGAAGAAGATGATGATGGTGAACCACGGCATGGAGAAGTCCTCCAGCCTCGGGGAGATCAGCCACCCGACAGTCGGCAAGCACAGCCACTCGGATTCCTCCCGCTCGCACAGCCCCAGCTCTACCGACCCCGACACCCCCTCCCCCATCTCTGACTCCCGGCCCAACAGCGTCAAGAACACGCGCATCCCGCAGCTGGCTGCCAAGAAGAACCCGGGGGACGAGGACAGCAACTTGACAGGTGATGAGGTTGACCTCGGCCAGAGCAAGAAAAAGTTCCCCCTAAAGATCTTCAAGAAGCCCAAGAAATAGAAAGATGAGGGAGGAAGAGGAAACCCAACCATGAACCCAACCCACTGGGAATGGGGAGGGGCGGCTTAGAGCAAAGGGAAAGCACTGTACCCACTCTTCCCAGACCCTGCAGGCTCGGGTGCTTGCAAACACCCACTTCCCTCCCCTAGGAACCCTCTGTCTCCGAGTCACATCATGCAACACCTGCAGCGGGAGGAGCTATTTAAACTTATTTATTTCCTGATTTCCGAGAAAAAGAAAACAACCGCTCCCTCCCAAAGAAAACAACCACCTTTTCTCCCCCTTCCTATTTCAGTAGTCCCTAGCTTTGCTGTGCATGGCTTCCAGTTACTCCTGCCTCTGCTCAGCCACACGGCATTTGGGTTTGGTTTCAATGTGGTTTTATTTTTTTTTTTTATTATTATTTTGTTTCTTCTGCCTCTTCCAACTTTTGCACATGCTGTATGGGAAGTCAGGGTGGTGGGAACTTGCTGTGACACGCACCAGTTGCACCTTCTACCGGTCGTCCGCTGCCCTGTTGCTCTGGAGCAAGCGGAACCGGGCAGTCTGCTCCGCAGCAGCAGCCCAGGGAGGAGGGAGGATGCTCCTCGCTCTGCTCTCAGAGGTGATTGAGGTGTGAGCATTTGGGCAAGTAGCCTTATTCACGTCACAGCAGTTCTCATTTTTATGAGTCACTTTTCTACACCTTGGCCTCAAAACTATGATAGTTGGGAGGGAGAAAACCTTGTTTGCATGCTCTTGATAAGCAAGAGCAAGTAAAATACCCTCTTGAGGTGGGGCTCTGCCCTTGCTGGTACTTGTGCGTCCAGGAGCTCTGGCCCGAGTACGCTGTTCTGGTTTTCCCACTTGCACAGGGGAGAGCTGCAGCCTGCTGGGTTTTCTCAAGCAGGGCCTCCCTGGACAGTGTTACCCGGCTGCTCTGCCCGGCTGGGCACCGCTCTGCCCCGGGTCCTCCTCCGGCCGGGAGCGTGAGCAGCACAAAAGGTAACTGCAAAACGCAGGAGGCAGGTAGATGCTCCGCGGCCGAGGACCCGGCCTGGCAGCCCCCGGCCGCCCCCGGGAACCTCCGTGGAGCGGCCGGGGCGCGAGCGGGCTCGGAGCTGGACCCCGACGTTCCCGGGGGCTGAGCTCGGAGTGGCGGGGAGGGCTGCAGGGCGCAGACCGGCTCCCAGAGCCGCTTCTGCCGTCCCTCCGCGTGCCCCCACCTGCCGGGCGGGGAGGAGGGGGCCACGGCCGAGCCGAGGGGGCTTCCCGGCAGGGCTCTGCTCGGCCGGGAACCCGCAGGCTCAGGAGCGCGTCCGAGCGCGTCCTGCCCGCGGCGGAGCGCCTTCAGCCGGCCGCCTGGCCGCGCTCGGCGCTTCGGGAGGGCTCTCGCGGCCCCGGGGAGGATTTCTCTGCCCCGAGGCTGGCGGAGCACCGCGCTGCGCCGGCCCCGGGGCCGCCAGGCCGCTGCCCGGCACCCTGCCTCGCGCTCCTGGGCCGCGCCGGCCGGCGCTCTCCCGCCGGGCCCCGCTCCCGCCGGGCCCACCCCGCTCGGGCTCGGCGCTTTCCTCCCCGTTTTCGGAGGCGGGCGGGGGGTTCCCTGCTGGCTGCGGCCGGGCGCCCGCGCGGGAGGGCGCAGGGCGGGCGCCGAGAGCCCGTGCATGGGGCCTCGTCCGACGCCGGAGCAGCGCGCGCTACGTTGCCCGTGCAGGAGGGGCTGGCGGGGGACGCGGCGGTGGTTACAGGGGTAGGTGGGCAACCACGCTGCTGCTTGGAGATGAGCGAAATTTCCTCTAAACGACTAAGTGCCTGCATTTCCCCGGGGCGCGGGGAGGGCGACGGGGCGGCGGCCGCTGCCGGTGCTGCTTGGGGCCGGCGTGCGGCGGCGGGGGCTGCCCCCCGCTTCGGGCGCCGTGGGGCCGGGGGAGCCGGCTGCGCTGCTCGGGGCAGCAGCGAGCTGCCGCGGCGCCAGGAGAAGGGCTGGGAGGTCCCTGCAACGGCAACGGTTGACACATCTGCCAATTCTCGTTTTTTTTTTTTTTTTTGGTCATTTCATAAAACTTTTAAAATCCAATAAAGCATGTAGTATATTTTAAGAGCCGGCGCCTGCTGTTCTCTTCGCTCCCGGTGCGCGCAGAGGCCGGGGCCGCGGGGGGCGAGGGGCCCCCCCCGGGACCGGGACGGCTGCTCGCCACCGGCGCCGGGGAGCCCGTCGGAAACTTCCTGATGCTCGTAAAACGTCTGCAGGCAGGAGCGTTCGCACACGCGCTGCGCTCCGAGACCGGCATCCTCCGAGCAGCCCCAAACCCCCTCCGGCGGCCACGGGGAGGGCGCTGCCCCCCTCCAAACGCACCCAGAGCCGGCAGAACCGGCCCCCTCGGAGGCGAAGGCAGGGCCGGGGCCGGAGCGGGGGGACTGGACGGGACGGGACGGGACGGGACGGGAGCTCTTGTCCCCTCGACGCTTGCTTCGGGCGGCGCCGGGCCCCGCTCAGCCCCACGATGAAGACGCTCACGCCCTCCCCGGCGGGCCGGCCGCTCGTTAGCCCGGGCGCTCGGCAGCGCAGCTCGGGCCGAGCGAGCTGCCGCCTCCCCTGCTGCAGGGGCGACCAGCAGCCGGCGCCGGCAGGGAAAACCGCCGGGCGCGGGGCCGGGGAGGAGGAGCGCGGCCGGGCCCACGGGCGGCCGGGCGGAGCGCCGAGAAAACTCGGGGGCAGCACGAGCCGAGCCGCGCGGAAGGCCGCGAGCGGGGCAGGCCGTCGCGTCGGCGAGCCGCCCGGGACGCCCGGGGGAGCCGGGGGAGCGCGGCCCGCGGCCGGCAGTGACACCCAGCGGCCGCGCGGGGCCGCGCCGCGCTCCGAGGGGGCGGACCGGGCGCGCCAGGACCCAGCGCCCGCCAGCGGCCCCTCCCGCCGCGCCCGCCCCGCGCCCGCGCCGCCCCAGCCCCGGGCTCCGGCGCGGCCCGGTCCCGCCGCCGCCGCCGCCGCCGCCGCCGCCGCCGCCGCCCCGTGTCTGCCCCCACCGTCGGGGCAGCGTAGTTCTATTTGGCAGAACGGGGGTATTTTGTCCCTGCGGCGGCTCCGTACTTCGCGCCCTCCCTGGCGCTGACGTAAACATCCCGTTCTCGTCCAGCTGCCCCTCTCGGAGGGGAGGCGGGATGTCGGTCGCCATCTTGAAAGCGGGCAAACGGCCCGGCCGAGACCGTGAGGGTGGTGTTTCCTGGTGGGGAAGAAAAGGCAGCAGGGGGATGTGCTAAGGCTGAGTCTCCTAGAGGGGTCGGGGGCGAGCGCGTGGAATCCCGGGGGCGCGGGACGGAAGGGAAAAGGAGGGAGTGCCCGGAGCCAAAATGGCGGCGGCGGCCTCGGCCGGAGCGGGGGAAGGGGGGCGGAGCGCTACGGCGGCGCGGCGGGGCCAGCGCGGTTGGCGGGAGCGGGAAGCCGTTAGAGCGCGCTGGGCGCCGAGGAGCTGCTGAGGGGAGCGGGGACGCGGCCACCGCCGCCGCCGCCATGCACGTCGTCAAGCGCGGTGAGGGCCGGGGGGTCACCCGCGCTGTGGGGGCCCCTCACCCTGTGGGGTGTGTGTGTGGGTCACCCCGCGCTGTGGGGGCCCCTCACCCTGTGGGGTGTGTGTGTGGGGGCCCACACTCTGGGCGCCCCTCACCCTGTGGGGTGTGTGTGGGGGTCACCCCGCGCTCTGGGGGCCCCTCACCCTGTGGGGGTGTGTGTGGGGGGGGGTCACCCCGCGCTGTGGGGGCCCCTCACCCTGTGGGGTGTGTGTGTGGGGGTCACCCCGCGCTGTGGGGGCCCCTCACCCTGTGGGGTGTGTGTGGGTCACCCCGCGCTGTGGGGGCCCCTCACCCTGTGGGGTGTGTGTGGGTCACCCCGCGCTGTGGGGGCCCCTCACCCTGTGGGGTGTGTGTGGGGGTCACCCCGCGCTGTGGGGGCCCCTCACCCTGTGGGGTGTGTGTGGGGGTCACCCCGCACTCTGGGGGCCCCTCACCCTGTGGGGGTGTGTGTGGGGGTCACCCCGCGCTGTGGGGGCCCCTCACCCTGTGGGGTGTGTGTGGGGGTCACCCCGCGCTCTGGGGGCCCCTCACCCTGTGGGGGTGTGTGGGGGGGTCACCCCGCGCTGTGGGGGCCCCTCACCCTGTGGGGTGTGTGTGGGGGTCACCCCGCGCTCTGGGGGCCCCTCACCCTGTGGGGGTGTGTGTGGGGGTCAACCGCGCTGTGGGGGCCCCTCACCCTGTGGGGGTGTGTGTGTGGGTCACCCCGCGCTGTGGGGGCCCCTCACCCTGTGGGGTGTGTGTGGGTCACCCCGCGCTGTGGGGGCCCCTCACCCTGTGGGGTGTGTGTGTGGGTCACCCCGTGCTGTGGGGGCCCCTCACGCTGTGGGGTGTGTGTGGGGGTCACCCCACGCTCTGGGGGCCCCTCACCCTGTGGGGGTGTGTGTGTGGGGGGGTCACCCCGTGTTGTGGGGGCCCCTCACCCTGCGGGGGTGGAAGCTTGCAGACCCTGCTCTACACTGGGGGGATCAGCTCTTGGCACTGGGAGCAGACGGGATTTTTCTTTTGCACTGGGGACTCCCGGGACAGGAGCCTGCTTTGGGAGACGCCCTCCTGTCCATGTGGCTTTGGGGTTGGTCCCTGTGCTGTTAATTAAGGACTTCCCCCCCCCCCCCAGCACCCCTCTGGGTACCGGCTGTGGCCTCTTGGCCCACAGGGGGACCCCGAATGGCGTCAGAGCCTTAGGACTGCTCGTCCTTCCCCTGCGTGTTTTATGAGCTCCTGGGTCTGGTTCCCCTCTTCCAAGGCAGTGCTGTGCCCTTGGGCACAAGCCCCGACCTTGGTTTACAGGACGGTGAGTTTTACTTGCAATACGGTCCTTTTTCGGCCTCCCCGAGGGGACACCGGTCTGTGAGCTGGCTCCCCGTGCGCGAGTGGAGGGCCACAGGTGGAACACTGAGCCTCAGGAAGGGTCTCCCGCTTCAGGCTGAGGGCGGGCAGAGGTGGCCTGAGCTGGACTTCCCATCCCTGCAGTGGTTGTCCTGAGAAATGCGGTCATTCCATTTCTGCACACGTAGAGTCTTGTGAGGTGGAAATTTCTTGGTCCTGTTGTGGGTCCTCACACCCTGCTTAAAGAGTAGGAGCTCCCTGTTTTTCTTCGCAATGCTGAGGTGTAGACCTTTGAGTGCAGGATCACGTCTAGTGCTGATCTCCTGGGACAAGAGTACCCCGGAGGAGAGGGCTAGCCGCCCTTCTCCCTGCCTCCTGAGCCTAAACAGGAAACCTGAACAGGCAGTACTTGGTGAGTCCCACCCCAGCTACCCCCAGGAGAGGGCTGACTCCTTGCTGTGTGATCTCCTGGGTAGGAGGATACTGTTTTTAACTAGTTTGTAATGTAACAGGAGCTCTTGTGTTCATAACTTCTTCCCCAACAGATGGACGCCAAGAACGTGTCATGTTTGACAAGATCACATCACGCATCCAGAAGCTATGCTATGGGCTCAATGCTGACTTTGTTGATCCGGTGAGTGAGTCTATCCTCTCTCCTGCTATCCTGTTCTCTGCCTCTTGTGGTGGTCTTTGCTAAAAGCCAATAGTTTTGAGCAGGTGCTTTGTAGGGGTTTTTCCTTCCTTTCAGCAAAGGAAAAGCCAAGCATGGAAGTCCATGAAGGAACTGTTGGCAAATATATTGACTACTCAAATTTTTCATAACATGTTTCTTCTACTTGCTTGTGTTTTGTTTTTTTTCACTTCACAAGTACAAAGTCTGAGACTAGGTTTAGGGGAAGTGATTGCCCTTCTTGTACTTAGAGTTGTTTTTTGCTCTAACTCGTGTGTTTTGGTTGATTGCTTTCTGTTTCAATTCACAAATCTGAACAATGCTGTACAGAAAATAATTTTTACTCCTCTTTTAATAAAATAGAAAGGTGCCCTTTATCTTTGACAGAACTCCCCTGCCATTACAATGTCCCTCCTTTGCTTTTCTGAGCTGTGTGTGATTTGGGGTGTTTATTGCTCCCACCTCTACAAGCTTCTCCTTCCACAGCCTGTGTGGAGACTAGCAGCCTCACGGATCCATTGAAGTCTGTGAGACTTTTATGCAGATATGCAAAGCCAGTCTGTTCATTTGTTATTTACCAGCTTAGACTCTTCACATCTCCAAGATCTTATGATCTATTTTCTTATCTTTAATTGCATCTGTAAAATATCTGACATTCATTCTGTGCCAAAAGTAACACTCGTCAGCTATAGATAGTAGAGAGCAGAAGGAAGTGTGGTAGTGACTTTTCATCGTGGGGATGCTGAAACAGAAAGTACGTTGACTTGATCTCAGTGACACAGGGAGTTGCTGATGGGGACAGAAATAAAGTTCATAAGGCTCCCTGACTCTTAGTATCCCCATCTTAATAATGAAGCAAATTTTATATGAATCAAGGAATTTATATATATTCTGCAGGAGTGTGTGGGATAATTTACGTGAGAGGGAATTTCTTCACTGTGAGAGTGACAGAGCACTGGACCAGGTTGCCCAGAGAGGTTGTGGAGTCTCCTTCTATGGAGATCTTCAAGGCCCGACTGGATGCAGCCCTGTCTAACATGCTGTAGGTGACCCTGCTGAGCAAGGGGGTTGGCCTAGATGATCTCCAGAGGTCCCGTTCAACCTTACTGATTCTATGATTTCTTTCTGGACTTATTCCAAGTCTCATCAGGCTTTTAAAGCTCCAAATGCAGCTTGACTTTATAAAACCTCCAAGCAAATACAGTTTTAATGTGACTTTTCCACATACTTTGCTGCTACTTTATTCTAGCTTTTAGGAAACTGTCTATCTGCAGAGAGAAAGTTCTTGGTGGTTGTTCTATTTTCTTTGCTGTTTCCCTGCTCTCTCTCTCAGGCCCCAATATCATTTGATTTCAAAATTTCAGGAGAAAGTACTTTATCAAGAGGGTTTTGTATTTTAAGTTGTTTTCTGTTCAAATAGAATGAAAAGTACTGCTTATAGTGAAGCATGTCTTGTATCTTTTAAATTGTTAAAACACCGTATGTACATAGATATACCATGACAGCATATGTCGTATGTACATATACATATATCTATATAAAAAATATATACATATATATAAAATATATATATGTATATCTGTTTTATTTGTGTGTGTATACACACACACACGTATATATATACGTATATGTATATATAATATTTAAGCAAGAGATAGCTAGTCTGCCGGATTTTGCTTTTTCAGGCCCAGATCACCATGAAAGTGATTCAAGGGCTATACAGTGGTGTCACGACAGTGGAACTGGATACTTTGGCTGCTGAAACGGCTGCAACTCTGACTACCAAACACCCTGACTATGCTATCCTGGCAGCAAGGATTGCAGTGTCCAATCTGCACAAAGAAACTAAGAAAGTATTCAGTGGTAAGTCTGTCTGGGAACACTTGGACAGCAGTTAGTCAGAAAGGGAGTAGGAGTTTTGAAGGATATAAATATGTAAACCTCTTTATTAGCAGAAATTAAGTACCTAGGCCAACTAAAATGCCATGGAAATGAAAAACATCAGTTTTATACATGTCTCCAGGAAAGTCAAGTTACCTGTTTTGTGAAAATATCTCTATAAAAGAGAAGAATGTTATTGATTAAAATTAGGATCTACCCACTTTTCATGCTTTCAAAAAGAAAACTTCTTTAAACTCGTGAAAAGAGAATCAATTTGAAAAGCTTATCGCTTCTAAAGTGGAGTTACCTGCTGAACTTTATATTGGCTAGACAGAAATTCTCTAGCTGTGACTGGATCATGAATTTTATTAGAAAAATCTCTAAGCGAAGTGCCTTTTTAAGGTCAATAGAAAATAATAATACTGAGCAGACAGAAAAGAAGTTGGGGAGTGTTATGAAGGTGAGGGGTCGTATGCATATAGAGTTGGAGGGGGTTATTTTGGAGGAGTAGTCCTGTGTTAAATCCTTGAAAATTAATTACAAAATATGTATACATGTGTCTGGGTGATTTACTTTGTCTCTCTTTTTTAAATATGTTTCTGTTGTAGATGTGATGGATGATCTCTACAACTATGTAAACCCTCACAATGGGAAGCACTCACCAATGATCTCCAAAGAAACACTAGAGATAGTTTTGGCCAACAAAGATGTATGTAACATTTCTCCAATTCTAAAGTTCTGAAGATTCAGTGAACTAGTAGAGACAATTTATTTTTCTTATTTCCAAGTAAACAATGTCTGCTTTAGTCAAAAAAAAAAAAAAAAAAAAAAACACACAATACAGAAACCAGTGGAGATAACTGCTCTGTTTTGAAGAGTAAAAGAGAAGGGTTTGAGATTTCCTTCATTTAAGGATATTCCTGTAGCAAGATCTGTTTTCTTAGATGTCCTCATTGTCATGATCCGTGCAACTAATTAATTTTGAAAAAAGTGCCTTTTGATGTAGCAACCTCTTCTATGTGCACAGAAGGGGGGAGATGAGGTTTGGTGTCTGATTTCAAGTTGTTCCAGTTCTGTGTTCTTATCAACAAGGCACACTCACATTTTGGTTCTGTCTTCTGTTCCTTAGTATCTAGTTAGAGACTTCAGTAAAATGTAGCCAATGATTGTGCATTGTACTTGAAAAAAATTTTTAAAACTGTGCGTTTGCTGTTTCAGACTAAGTGCTCCTCCATGCTTTATTCCTTCCTGTCTGGTATCTATTTCATCAGATTTGTGAGGCCAGAAAAACTGAACAATGAAAGCATTGTTTTACTGAAAATACGAGCCATGAATAATCTGAGTTTAAATATAAATCTTTCTCCATATTATTTCCTCTCAGCGCCTGAATTCTGCCATTATCTATGACAGAGACTTCTCCTACAACTATTTTGGTTTTAAGGTAAAAAAAACCCATTTCTTATGGTATGAATACTGCTGTTTTGATGATGTTTTGGAGTTGAGTCTTTTAGGGGGATGGAAACCCTTGTAGAACCGTCAAGATTTGTCAAGGAGAGCACTGGGGTAGATGGGACATTAGTGGAATTGTTAAAAGAAGGAGTACCTGTGTAAAGCAGTTGTCAAGGTGCATGAATCATGTACTTTCATCTTGGCTTTGCTGTACATCTTGATGTGTCTTTTTTTCCTGTTTGCTTGTTTGTTGTTCTGTCAGCCTTAAAAGTTTTGAGAACTCCTGAGTGTCGACAGAAGTGGTGGGCTATATTGGTGTGGTGAAACCAAGTGATCCCATGTGATCTCTACCAGGCAGACTTGAACCTGCCTTGGGGCACAGAGAGGGATGGAATGACCTTACAGAAGTCTTTCTAGCTCTGTTTCTGTAACTCCATGCAGAGGGCAAGGCTCAAAAGGATCTCTGTGCAGCTAGTGCAGCACAGACCTGTATGCTTAGTTTTCTCCTCTGCTGCTGTCATGCATGGGTAACCCACAGTTCAGTTAAATTTAGTTAGCGACTGGGAATAGAAGTGCATGGCATAAACTGACACTACTGAAGGAAAGTACAAGGTGAGATGATATGTGGCAGGGGAGGAACACCAGAAGTCCTTTGATCATGAAAACCCAGAGCTTCCGTCTGGAATGACTCCAAAGTCATTATGTCAAGTGGGGTCTCTCTTTGTCAGAAGGAAAACAGCTATTGAGATAACATGGAAGCTAACTATCTGATGGGATTACAGACAATTCCTTTGCAAGGGGCTGCAACTGTTTTGCCCCCTTTGCTGGTGTAATATTTTAGCTGTTGAGTTCTAATATTTTTGCAGGAAACAGTAGTGAATGCTGTTGGAAGTTGCCTAGCTCATGCTATCAGGGAAAGAATCTAATAATCCAGCAAGGGGATTTTCGTTTCTCCCCATTGTTTTGTGTAACAGTTGCTCTCAATGTGTCATCCCACACATTTGTGTAGTCTTCCATGCTGCTGGAACGATCTCCCCCACAAGCAGTCCAGTCTACTATGCTTCCACCATCTGCTCTTCCTGGTCCTCTCTTAACACACTGTTCGCTGCTGAGTCGTTTCACGGCATCACTCAGTGGGCTCTCCGAAGGGTTGGGCAGAGAGTGTTCAGCTTTTCCATAGGACTGGCTACTTCAGATGCATTTTTGGCCTTACTGACTCTAATGAACTAGTGATTTTTGCTTAGAACTGTGCAGGGGGGACTCTTCTGTCAACAAGCATGTGATATGGTGCCTTCTGGTTTGGGGGAAGTTGTAGTGAGGGGAAAAAATAGAGAGTGTAAAGAGCAGAACAGCTGCTGAAACAGCATAAGCGAGGATGGAAAGAAGGTATCTTGAAGGAGTGTGTATGTGCGCACGCAAATATGTGCAGTTTCTGACATCTCCTGTATTTACCACTTAGTAACTCTCTTGACCACTTTTGCTTTGGTCCATGCCAACTCCTTTTTAATTCCTCCTTTTGCTTTGTCGTTAATTTATTAGGCACAAGCTGAAAAGATATCTCTTTTAATTGTAGAATTACCATATTTGTCATTTTGTGTTAAACACTCAGCATAGCAGGACTGTGATATAGGTTACTCAAAAAGCATTATAGCATGATTGATAATACTGTTAAGGAGGGATGGAGTTCTGGAGAACAAGCACTCCCTTGCCTTCCAGCCTTAATTCACTATGGGGTGAAAGCTAGTCTTGACCTTCTCACTCCTTACTTCACTACCAAACCATACTGCAAAGCACGGAGTTCTCAGCGTTAGAGTCTTGCAGCAGCCTTCTGGTTTTAGTAATTAGTCACCTAATATGCTATGCCATTAACAAGACCAAGGAGTGGAGTGCAGGCTTGTCGCCTCTGTTGAAGCCTGGGATAAGGAGCAGGAAGATGCTTGTATTTTTTTTGTAATAAGATTTTTTTGAACTGAAATCTGAATGACTATTAAAATGCACTTTATGTTTTTAAAGACTCTAGAGCGCTCCTACTTGCTGAAAATCAACTCAAAAGGTAAGAACTGTCTATATCAATTTAATGTACTGTTTAAAAGTCAAGGCCTTGGCTCAGAGCAGGGGATGAGGGGGCAGATAGGCTACCTCATAGCCTTCAGGAAGGCATTCTAGCGAAGTATTGGCTACTATTTTGAAAAACAGCAACCAAGCAACATGTTTGAAATAGATTTTCTCTGGGTGTATACAAATCTCTTCTTACCTACTAATCTAGCATTTTTTTGTGGCTGTAATGTGTGTGCATGAAGAAACAGCTGGTCACTAAGAGCAGCAGAGTGACAAGTTTACATGGGTGTGCCAAATAATGGCAGTGTGAAGTAGGCAACTATACTTGACCTGTCTATTGCAAGGACCCTAGTGGTTTGAAAGCTGCATGTTACCTAGGATGTAGAAGGTACAAGCTGATAACTTGTTCCATAGTGCTAGGCACTTTTTAATAAGTTTGAAATGCCTAGGACACTGGAACAGTGAGAGGTTAATTATAGTTCAGTAAACCTAGATGCTAGTGCTTATATGCTGGATTGGATTTTAACTTTTAATACAATGTGTGGTTTGTTTGTTTATTTGTTTTGTTCTCCCCCCCCCCTTGTGAACAGTCAGGGATTGGAACAGGTTGCCCCTGAGAACAGGCAGGCATTGGAACAGGTTGCCTGAAAGGTTA
Organism: Rhea pennata; assembly: GCF_028389875.1. Classification (NCBI taxonomy): domain Eukaryota; kingdom Metazoa; phylum Chordata; class Aves; order Rheiformes; family Rheidae; genus Rhea; species Rhea pennata. Next base: position 216,199,158 of record NC_084663.1, read on the forward strand.
TGCAGTCCTCATTATTGGAGGTTTTCAAGATCTGACTGAATAAAGCCCTGAGCAACCCGGTCTGATTCACTTAGCTGACCATTTTTTGAGCAGGAAATTGGACTAGAAACTTCTCAAGGTTCCTTCCAACCTGAGTTACTTCGTAATTCAGTGAAAACAATGGCTCTAACGTGGCCCATTAAATGCTGCTTGTAGCTTATTGCTTCACCTCTGGCTCTCTGAACTAATTGTAAATGTTATTGTAAAACTAAATTAAACTAATTGTAAATGCTATTCTTCTCCCCCACCCCTCCTGTTTTTCATGTCTAGTTGCTGAACGTCCCCAACATATGTTGATGAGGGTGTCAGTGGGAATCCACAAAAATGACATTGATGCTGCAATTGAAACTTACAACCTTCTGTCTGAAAGGTGGTTTACCCACGCTTCACCCACGCTGTTCAATGCAGGCACCAACCGGCCTCAGCTCTCCAGGTACCTTTGGCTTTCCAGTTTGCCTAATGCATAATTGGACGAACATTAAGTTTTGGAGATTGAGTCTTTTCAAATGAAATCTCTGTCACAGCTGCATTTTTGTGATTCTGTTGTATAAGTTTTAAGAACTGCTTGCTGTTAAATTAATATCTAATATGTCTTTGGGGGGGAAAACAAGACATCTTTAAGCTTCTAAAACTAATGGAAATGTTTGCACTCTTTACTTTTATTTGCAAGTAACTTAAATATAAAGTTCTGCAGGTTACAAAATGAAGCCTGGTTAATTGTTTTCTAAAATATGCCAGAAGTAGCAAGCATAAGTGATTTGAAGTAGATTTGATTTTGAAAATGCTTTGCTTTCATAACAAGGTCTCATTAATACAATTAGGTTTGTGATGTTCTCCAATACTATTCTTTATTCCACTTTGCAAACTATGTTCTTTGTTTTATTTATTTGCTTTGTATAGCATATTAAAAATTCAGTATCTACCCTTGTTTTTCTGCAGCCCTGGTCAAACATTTTGATTTATGTTTAAATCTTTATATGCTAAAGCTATTTTGTTTCCATTAGTTGTTTCCTGCTATGCATGAAAGATGACAGCATTGAGGGAATCTATGACACTCTCAAGCAGTGTGCACTGATCTCAAAATCTGCTGGTGGCATTGGTCTTGCTGTGAGCTGTATCCGAGCCACTGGCAGCTATATTGCTGGGGTAAGTGTGCAGATGGTGTACCCAGCAGAGGGTAACCATCTAGTTTTGGTAAATATCTGTTCTGCAGTTGCCAAATCAGTGCTACTTCTATCAAGGAAGTTTAACACAGAAGTTAGTCTAGCTCAATAATCCATCCCTTTTCAGTATGACTAAGATGAAAAGGCTGTTTTTCCTTAGTATTTTGGTTTCCTAATGGATGTCCTTTGAAAAAGAGGATCAGATCATCAGATCTCACTCCCTTGCTTGATCAAACAGTTCTAGCTTCTTTACAGATTAGCAGCCTAGGAGTGTGTTTATAGGCTCATGGATTAGCTGTTTTTATATGTCTAGCTACTTAAGATGATTGTGATTGTTGTTGTTGTGTTTTGGGTGTTTTTTAAGTCACAGCGTATGAAACCTCTGTAAATGTCCTGATTAAATAAACTGATTGGGGTGGTCAACTGCTAGCTTTCAGCATGGGAATTATGCTGACAGACAAAAGGCATATGGAAAATGCAGGCCCATCTCTTCAGGCAGTTGTTTTTCAGTACTGTTTTTTTTCCCCTGTGCCTTTGCAGACAAATGGAAATTCCAATGGACTTGTTCCAATGCTAAGAGTCTACAACAACACTGCCCGCTACGTGGACCAAGGTGGTAACAAGGTACCCACTTTCCATAAAAGTAGGATAGAAGTGGGGTGGTGAGTGGAACCTCTAAGCGGTGGTAGGGATTCTTCCACTGTTATGGAAAACTGACCCTGCAGCACCAGTGAGCAGGTGGAGTGGTTGTAGGTAGCATATAATCAAAACAGAACTTTTTAACCTCTTGTTGTTGATATTCTGGTGTTCCCCTTTCACTATGAATTTTATCATGCAGTTATATCTTTTGGTTGTCTGCTGTAGAATACAGATGTGTAAGGTCAACCTCTTGTATCAGTCACTCCTTGAGTATGCTACATTGAATTAAGATGTAAGACTAAAAGGTTTCTTGATATGTATCCTCTGTACTCAAACAGTATAAAATCAAAGATTCATGAAGCTCCTGTTGACATAGAGGAAATGGATTTTTGATGCTTTTTTTTTCTTTAACTAAGAATTTGAAGTTAGCAACATGGCAAAGCTCAGTTCCAATAAGTGAGAGCAACAGTAACACAGCACTCTGAAATTGCCTTTACATGACCATAAAATTAGGTCCTGGATAGTTTAGGATACTATGTGCACTCAGCAGCAGTGTGGGAGGTGTATTTTTTGAGAGCACTTTATTCTGATCCTGACTGTATTTCAGAGACCTGGGGCCTTTGCCATCTACCTCGAGCCATGGCATTTGGACATTTTTGAATTTCTTGATTTAAAGAAGAATACTGGGAAAGAAGAGCAGCGAGCCAGAGACCTTTTCTTTGCCCTCTGGATCCCTGATCTCTTCATGAAGCGAGTTGAAACCAACCAGGTAAGAAGCTTGATTGGTGCAGGTTAGGTCTGTTAATGGAGAAATAGCTGATCAGCCCAGGGATGGAATTCAGGAAGTGTTGCAGAGCTCTCTTCCTAGCAGCAAAAGAACTTGCTAAAAGAGCTGCAGTACCCAGATTGAGAGCTGGGATGTGCAAGTAGAGAATAGAGCTGGAGAACTCTGGTAGGATACTTTGCTTCAGTGCTTAATTTTACAGCCCATGACTTAGTACCAATACTGTTACACTAAATTTTTACTCTGGAGTTTCTGTAAAGCATCAGACTCCTCTCAGTAAATTGACCTTCATATGGCTGATTGTATATGCTTTAATAGAGGTTATATTGTGGATTGGTCATTTGGGGACTAAAAATTCAGTTTGAGCACAAATATTCATAATTGTTTTTAGACAAATTTGACTAGCCTGAGACATAACCTTCCCTTAGTCTGCTCACAGAGTTATTTTCTAGTTTTTCAAACGAGAAGCATAATGCATTTTCATATATATACTAGGATGTGCTCATGTTGGCAATGCATGTTTAACTGATACATTCTGCTGATGAAGTTGAAAGCTGTTAACAATAGAGTGTTTAAAACTTTTTCTGATGGATACTTTCACTTTCTTACAGGATTGGTCCTTAATGTGTCCAAATGAGTGTCCTGGTCTAGATGAGGTTTGGGGAGAGGAATTTGAGAAACTGTATGAGAGGTAGGTAAAGTGGACAGACTTTTAAGTAGTGGTCATCCATTCATGGAACTGTCCTTGTTATGGTGTCTAGGAGCCAAAGCACAGGTATGTGGTGTTGGCTCACAACTGGTCACCGAGTTCCATTATCAGTCATGAAAGAATAAAGACAGGGAATGTCTAATTACTGTTTGCTTCAAATTTTGAGCTGCTCAAAATAGGATTACATACAAATGGTGATTTAACTTGTTAAAGGGAGACTCTGAAGGGATTTATGCTTAAAGCGGTAGATGACTTTTGTTTTGAACTAGTTGTGCAGAATGTTGTAGTGAGAGCCCAGTGAAAGCTTTCTACTTTAAGCAAGGATAATCTTGGTACCCTGCTTCTAGGCTATCTTGGCTGATTCAGAACTCTCATAGATCAGAAGCAAATGGGCTCCTGCCTTCCTGGGAACCTTGTGTTGTGTTCATCGTGACTATCTTCCACTGTTATTTTTGGAAAGGCTGGCCATTAATAAGCAACATGTGCCTTGTTGCAGTTATGAGAAGCAAGGCCGTGTCCGCAGAGTGGTGAAGGCTCAGCAACTCTGGTATGCCATCATCGAATCTCAGACAGAGACTGGCACCCCTTACATGCTTTACAAAGACTCCTGCAACCGGAAGAGCAATCAGCAGAACTTGGGCACCATCAAATGCAGCAACCTCTGCACAGAAATAGTGGAGTATACCAGCAAAGATGAGGTAAGTGGAACTTGGGGCATTTAGGAAAGCTGTATTGAGTCTGTCACAGCTTTCTAGGGTATGTCTGCCCTTTAGCTGCAGAAGGGAAAAGATAGCTGAAAACTTCCTGAGGATGTTTTGATTTGAGTATTTACAGCTGTTCCACTGAGTCTGCATATATGGATTTCCCCTTTCCTCCCAACTCCTGTAGGAGATTTGCTATAAACAGAGATATTCATCAAATCCCCAGCAGCTTGATGGAGAGGTGAGCTTGGCAGAGAAGTAAGCTGCTTGGCTTGCTGGTAGCTGATGTAAGCACCTCTTAAGCTAATGCCTTAGTAAAACCCATGCCTCTTTTACTCTCAGACTTGCATTTCAATAAGTTTCCCTCAAGTTTCCTACGTACTTCCCTAACATAGATTATCTACAAAATAATCCATGTTTGTACTGCAGTGTCACTGACAAAGGTGAAACAAGGACATAGAATGAATTAGTGTTAATACAGCATGGGGATTTTCTTGTACAGCAATTCTCCTGAGCGTTGAAACAGTCAGTTTCTACTCTATCAGTTGCCAGTGGTTCATTTGGCACAGTCATAAAATTCTGAGTAGTCCAGAAGAGACAGAGTGCCATTGTGCCTGCCTGGACTGCACAAGAAATCTTGGCTGGCCTGTTTTGTTTCTCCTGGGGTTGGAAATAATGATAATGTTAAAAAAAAATATATTAAGAAAAGACCCTAACGTAGTTTCAAGTGTAGAGGTGAAAATTCCTGCCAGAGGTCCCTTCAAACATAGAATGAACTATGGTTCTATGTGATTCTGCTAACCTCATACTGAAATCAGTATGCTGATTCTGGCAACACAAGAGATGATTAAGTTCAGTTTCTGGAAGGACTATTTATAGGTAGCAGGACTGACCAAACCAGGGAACTGATTTCTTCTGGTGATACTTGTGCCTTGATAGCTATTGAACTTCACTGAATTGTTGTTACCCTTTTTGCAACTTGTAAGAGTGTGCAGAAATGAGAATGATGTTTTTCCAGCCTTGCAGCTTGCTGGGTTCTGTGTTTTCAACTCTTTATTTCCATACAATTTGGCTAGAGAACAGGCTAAGGGACTGGGATTTTATGCATTTTTGCATGGAGTGTTAGCTGATATGCCTGTTCTTCCCCTTGCATTCCCCTCCCTCCACAGGTTGCAGTATGTAATTTAGCCTCCATAGCCCTAAATATGTACGTCACTTCAGAGCACACCTACGATTTCAAGAAGCTGGCTGAAGTCACTAAAGTTATAGTCCGAAACCTGAATAAAATCATTGATATCAACTACTACCCTGTGCCAGAGGTGAGTAGTGTGCTGAGCTGGTGTGGGGCTCAAAGAGTGTCAAGAGTGTGGTGAAAAAGTAGTTGTTGTTCTTTAGTAACCTGTGTTCAGTCTTCAGCAGAAGGAATCAAAGAGCGTTTTTTTAAAACTTTTGGCAAACAGTTGGGAGTTCTATTAGCTACCTGTCTGTTGTTAGTGACTTCTTTAGCTCCAACTCAGAACAGTTCCCTAGTGAAGCAGTCATACAGAGAGTCTTCCCTTGAGATAGTTCTGCGATTGCATTTTTTTCATTTATGTGGAAATTGGACACAGAGTATGGACAATTTTATTGTCCATAAAGCACAGAATAGCCCTAGAAATAGTGAAAAGCAGATCCTGGTAAGATCCCAAGAAGGTGTAACTCAGTCTTGAGGTGTGCGTTTTGTGCATTTTTGGGAAGGTGCATTGGCAGCTTTCTGGGAGGAAGGTGGAGAGAGGGGATGGCAGTTAAAGAACAGGAGCAGAGTTTGTTGCCCTGTGAGAACACAGGAAGAAAAGCAGCAGAGCTGAATGCTGAGACTGGCATTGGAGGAGGAAATAAGCAAATACCCAAAGTGTGCATCCAAGCCTGGCAAGAATCAGATTTCTGAAGCATATGCAGTTTATGATGAAAGGCTGTGAGAGCTGGGCCTGTTTAGCCTGGAGAAGAGAGAACTGAGAGGGGATCTTATCAATGTCTACAAATGTTTGAAGGGAGGATGTCAAGGGGATGGGGCTGAGCTCTTTTCAGTGGTGCCAAGCGATAGGACATGAGGCAACAGGCACAAACAAAAACAGGAAGTTCCACCTGAATATAATGAGGAACTTTTTTCCTGTGAGAGTGGCAGAGCACTGAAACAGGTTGTCCAGAGTTGTGGAGTCTCCTTCTCTGGAGATATTCAAACTCACCTGGATGCAACCCTGTGTAACATGTTCTAGGTGACCCTGGTTGAGCAGGGGGGTTAGACTGGATGATCTCCAGAGGTTCCTTTCAACCTCAACCATTCTGTGAATGCCTGAGTTTGAATGTCTTCAGGGGTCTGTTTTTCAGGAAGTGCTTAGTGTTCATTTCTAAATCATGATTCTCTTTTTCTGAGTCAAATTGAACATTTAAAACTGGTGTTCACTTCTAAAGACTTAATCTAAGTTTTCAAATTCCTGCCCTATCAGACAGCAAACTGTGGGGAACTGGGCTGAGTTGGAAGCTGGGTTACTGCAACAGATTGAATGGTCAATACAAATGAAAGCAAGTGTAGAAGTGAAAATTCCTGCCAGAGGTCCCTTCAAACATAGAATGAACCATGATTCTATGTGATTCTGCTAAACTTAAGTATTCTCTCTACTTGGGTGCCCTGCAGGCTGAACGCTCCAATAGACGCCATCGTCCCATCGGCATTGGTGTGCAGGGTCTGGCAGATGCTTTCATCTTGATGAGGTATCCCTTTGAAAGTGCTGAGGCCCAGCGCTTGAACCAGCAAATTTTTGAGACCATTTATTATGGTGCTTTGGAAGCCAGCTGTGAACTTGCCAAGGAACAAGGACCATATGAAACATATGAGGGTTCTCCTGTCAGCAAAGGAGTAAGTACCAGGAACGGCGATATCTTAGGACCAAAGCTATTAAAGCACTTAATATTTACTGCACCTGATCTTTGGTCTTTCTTTGAAGAAAATATGACTGAAACACCTTAAGCTGATAATGTTGCAACAGTGCAAAGAGTAGTAAAGTTTCCTCCATGATTTGGCTTTTTAAATGCCATAGGAAATGTGTGGGTTAAATTGCAATGCAAAGGAAAAATAACAAAGCAAGATTCAGCCTGTGGAGGCTGACTCCTTTAGTGTAATTAAAAATTGGAGTGTTTGTAAGCTTCTATACAGGTCAGCCTCAACTAAGCTCCTGTATGTGAATAGTTAGTAATAATAGGTCAATTTATAGTGTGATTTATAAAATGTGGAGAAGAGAGTGCTCAGTCTAAATTGGGCTACACTTGTGTTCCTCAGATTCTTCAGTATGACATGTGGAATGTCACTCCATCCGATCTTTGGGACTGGAAGGCGTTAAAGGAGAAAATTGCTAAGTGAGTAGTCCCACACAGTTTGTATTAGATGCAAATTACATTTTTTTTTTGTGGTGACATGTTTTCTGACTGACTGAAAAGAAAATACAGAGCAATCATAAAAACAGCCTTGTCGTCTTATTTTTCAGTAGATTGTTCTTCAAAAGTGTTTGTTCTGTAGATGGCTTTCTTTGGTTTATATTTTTTCAGACCACAGAGAGCCCACCCCATAGGCTCTGATTTAGATGAACTCTGTTTCATTTTGTATGTGTTTGCATAATGGTTGTGTTCCATGTACTTAAATGTAGTGTCAAATGAGGTGGAATCAGCTGGAGTCAGGAACTCTTACCCCAGCTTAAAGGGCAAAGCAGCTGGGCTTTGAGAGTCCTGAAGACAGGAGCTGTTAAAGTATGAAGTGTCTGTAATGAATTTGTATGGGTTTAACTTGCAGATTTAGTCAATCTGTTTACTGTCTAGCATATGGAGTGGTCTCAGGCTCTTCATGGGCTGCTTTTTGTGTTTTTGCCTGTGAGTGCATGTGTGTGTACCTCCAATTATTATTTTTTTTAAATTTGTGTTCTCTTCTCCTGTGAGCCCTTTCCTATGATTAAATGATTTTGGGAGGCCTCTGATTAAAGATGAAAATAGCAAAGACTGAATTATGCTTCCATGTTAACCCATACTGCAAGTTCAGTGGAGTTTTGTTTTTTACTGTAGGTGACCTGAAGTTTTCAGGTCATCCTGAGAAAAAATGTAGGTGTGATTTATGATCATATGAGCTGAATTTGGAAAAATACGGTGATGAACATCCTTTAACTTTGTGAGAAAGAGTTCTTGATAGTGGTTCTCCTTGCTCTTTGCAGACAGTATATAAACTGTGCTTTTCTTGGGTCTTCTCTGTCTTGTCTCAGTTGATTGAAGCTTTCTCTTGACTGTCATTACTAGATATGGTGTCAGAAACAGCCTTCTCCTTTCTCCAATGCCAACTGCTTCTACTGCTCAGATCCTGGGCAATAATGAATCCATTGAACCCTACACCAGTAACATCTACACACGCAGAGTCCTCTCAGGAGAGTTTCAGGTAAGCACTTGAGGCAGGTATAGCAAACAGCTCTGGAAGGGATGTGCATGCTATCAGAAAAGGAATGGAGACCACAATGCTACTTTGCAAAATCCTGAGGAAAGGGCTGCACATAAAGCACTGAACAAATCTGTGAAGACATCATGTCAAAGGTTTACAGATGTAGAGGGGCCTGTCACGTAGGAGAGTGTGAAACAATTTTGGTTCTGCAGGCTTGAGTTAGTAAAGAGGTCTAGATGAAATAAGGAGATAATCTAACTGTTAGGGAGGTCTGGTCCATCCTACGTTCCCTCTGGAGTTGACCCCTCATCGATGTTCGTGAAAGCACTTGCATTTCCTCCTGCAGAACCAAATCAAATCCGTGTGGTATGGTCAGAACAACAGGCCTGTTGTCCTGCTCCATTGCATAGGTTGGGTGCGGGGCTGCTGGACAGGTACTCCCAGACAGCCACAATCACATGCCTTGCTTTTTCCTCCCAAATAAACAACCTGCACCTATTTTATTCTTTCCACTTTGGCTCCAGTTTTGCTGCTTTTAACACCCTTATTTACTAATTTTGGCTGTAGTCAGTGACCCTAGTAAGCCAGCACCTCCATTTTACATTTTTTTGACATTCCTTATCTAGGGGAGTTCTGTATACTCCCCTTTCACTATTTGTAATATCCAATAATCTCTCCAATTTTACCAGTTTAGTCTCAGGCTGAGTGGCCAAGCACTTTCCCCCTTCTGTTGTCCATAATGGCTGGCAGCTTCTCACGTTGTTACCCTGTTAATCTTGCATATGGGCTGGTCATCTGCATGCACACCTCAACACTAACCAAAGAGCTGTACAGTTGGCAATTCTGTACACCATGTTGCTGAACCACTTAAAAATCTGTGCACACTAGTGTTGTTTTGCCCCTCTCCAGGAAGGTATATCTGTGCCATAGGGCAGGACATACAGCTTAGCAGAATATACAGTGCTTTTGATCCTTACACGTTGTTCATTCTTGGCTTTGGTTCCTTACAGGTTGTGAATCCACACTTGTTGAAAGATCTCACAGAGAGGGGCCTGTGGAATGAGGAGATGAAAAACCAAATCATCGCTCACAATGGCTCTATCCAGGTACATGAGAGAAACCAGGGAGAACAATGTAGGCATTCCCACCAGTGCTGGCTAGACAGTCTGGGGCTTATCTGCCATACAGAGCTTTGAGGTCTGCCTTGAGTGACTCAGCTAGCCTGGGGCGGGGGGAAAGCTGTAAAGTGAAGTGGAGCGTTTCCGTGAGAAGTAAAAGATGTGTCTGATCTCAGTGATAATTTGTTCCGTATGGAACCTGCCCGTATAATAGAGAATTCCAATTGAACCGTACTTTTCTACTAGTTATTACTAGAACAAATACCAAATTGGGATGCTCTACTCTGTATAACTTATGCAAATGTTTAGAGTCTTGTTTATCCTAGAGAATATAAAGGAGAAATTTCATAGCGGGGAACAGGCTTGAGACATGAGCCGAGTATATAATATGCATATCTAGAAGATGGACAGGGAAGAATCTGTGTGGACTGAATCATTTATGCTGTGGAGTTTGAAATTCTTGTGCGACTGTTGTGCTTGGCATGATAGATGCTAATAAAATGCATCCTGCTCCTCACAGGGGAGGGGGTATCAGCTGCTGAATTGCCTTTTGTTTTGTCTTAAATAGCAGTGAGGTCTGTTTGAAAGCAGCTTCTCCTGCCAAATTCCCCAGAATAGGCCATCCTATTTCAGCAAGCAAGATTTCTTTATGCTTAGATACTTTCATATACAGGATGCTTGGGTTCAGTGACACAGTTCAGCTGCAGTAAGCTTTAGTTCTAGTCACCAGTAGCTGAAACTTCAGCAATCCTGAAGCCTGTTTTTATAATGTAAACATTTGGGCAGTTGCTGGTCACATCACATTGGAAAACTCTTCCTATTCCTTTCAGAATATACCTGAGATTCCTGATGATTTGAAGCAACTCTATAAGACAGTGTGGGAGATCTCCCAGAAAACTATCCTCAAGATGGCAGCGGACAGAGGAGCTTTCATTGATCAGAGCCAGTCTCTCAACATCCACATTGCAGAACCCAACTATGGCAAACTCACCAGCATGCACTTCTATGGGTGGAAGCAGGTATCTGGGAGGGGCAGGGGGTGAAGCTTGTTCAGAACAGATAGCGAATGGGATTTGATAAGTTTTTTTTTTTTTTTTTCTTGAACAGTTAGTCTCACTGGTTCTTGGAAGGGTAAACGACTGTTTTCTTCCAAGAATCAGTGTTATTAGTAAAATAGTTCTTGAACAGTATAACTGAGGATGTTTATAGTGTTGCTGCCATTAATCTTGACTATTGGGCGTCACTGTGAGGCAGGTACAGATATGGGCTAAGGGAGGTCAGGTTTAGCAGTCCAGAATTTGATTGTATTGTTTGCCTGAACTCCAGTGGATTACTGCTCTTTGATTCCTGCTTTTGCTCTGCAGGGTCTGAAGACTGGCATGTACTATCTCAGGACAAAACCAGCTGCTAACCCCATCCAGTTCACTTTGAACAAAGAGAAACTCAGAGAACGAGAGAAAGCATCCAAAGAAGAGGAAGAGAAGGAGAGGAATAAAGCAGCCATGGTGTGCTCCTTGGAGAACCGAGATGAGTGTCTGATGTGTGGCTCCTAACAGATCAGCCCTGCAGTACCAGCAAAGTCACTCCACCTGACATAATTCTTTCTGCAATAGATATGTCTAGTTTAACTTCAGGATGTAGGGACTTGCTGGAACTGTGGCAGGAGCAGTGATCACAGTAGTGTATTGTAGCTTCCCCATTCATGAATTGGGGTTGGTACACAGATACGGATAGTGTGCATAAGAAGTTTGTATATTGCTTTTGTAGCTGGGCTTCCTGGAAACTTAAGTGCTCTTGCATGGTCTTGTATTATCAGTAGGACCTTTCCTGAACAGGCAGGAAAGTATTAATGCCATTTACCTTAATGATCTGCCCTGGGGACTTCAGACAATTCTTCTCATTTACTGAAGACTTGTAGTCACATCTTTAGAAAGAGAAATGGACCTGACTGATATGATTTTCTTTGCTATGATAAGACCGCAGAAAGATGTCCTTGGGCTAGGCATGTGGTATGCTTGATATCTGCCTGTCATGGCAAAGGAACAACTTATGTTAGGCTTAAGAAGATGGAGTGTGTGTGGATATGCCAATAAGGTCCCTCTGCCATTTTCCTGCCATTTCTTCCCCTCCTTGTCCCCTCTCTCCCCAAGCCTGCCTTCCCCTTCCAAGAAGTTTTTCAAAGGTGCGGACTGGTGCTATGTGTATTGCAGGTGAAGACTTCATCTCCTCCATTCAGGCTGATGGAGCAGAGCATTGCACTTGGTAAATATTCTCAGGAAATGGCAGAACTGCTACAGTGTGTTTTATTCTGTATTAAAAACCAATCTAACTTATCAGGCAGTTTGCCGATAATGGGCTTCCTTGCCATCCTTGGTCAGAAAGGCTTCTGAAGTGCACACGCCATCTTCTTTCAAGAGCTACATTCATCCACCCCAGCTAGTTATCTGATCTTTTAAAAATAATATGTTTTTACTTCTCCACTACTTAACTCCCTGCGCTAATGCAGTGGGGCTTCATCACCCAGTTCTTAAATATTTATTGAATTCATGTACCATACAACTAACACGTTAATCCAGCCCAACTCAATAAAATGCAAAATGTCAAAGGAGTGAACAGTGTCTTGGAAACACTTTATTGATTAAGTGAATTGTAGCAGCTGGAGGATGGGGCCTTGTTTTTGAGCCTAGTACCTACTGCATGCAGTTCCTTGCAAACAGCTGTCTCTGAAGGCACGATGCATGTAAAATGGTGTATGTGAGCAGAACACTGTATTTGCTGGGGCAGCCATGCTTAACTCGGTAGGGCATTTGGTTTTGTGCTGTTTGAAAGAGGCTTAGGGTAGATATGAAGAAGAGGTTGAGGAAGCACCATGTCTGTGTTTCAGGAACATGCAAAGGAAGTAGGCTGAGATCACAGAGTAAATCTGTGACTTTGCCAGAGCTAAGGCTTGAACCCGTATGGCCTGTGTTTTAGTCCAGTACTCACCCTCTTTTCTTCTACTTCAAGTTCTTACAAGGCACCATTGAAAATAACTTGAGAAGTATCTCTCTTTGCTTCCAGAGGAAGAGTGTTAGGCTTAGTCACCACTCTGGCGGCTGTGCCTCCCCAGAAATTTCACTGAAAAGGGGCTGAGGAGACATGGCATTTTGACTGCATAAATTCTCTTTCAGGAGAGTCTTGGAAAGTTCAGAAGTCACAGGTACTGGAGCAGGAGTGATAGAGAAGCAGAATCCCTCTTGCAGAATGTGCAAACCTCAACTACTAATTGGAGCAGAAAGAGTTTAGGTAGAATTGAAATATGTTGTCTTGGGCTGCCAGGAGGTGTGTGGAAAGGTATGGGCTAGAGGCAAAACTCTACTGAGAAGCTGCAGCTTGACAGCTGTGGATGGGCCTAGTAAAGTTAAAAATATGTTTGTGCCTCTGTTCTCACTTGTTACTGGAGAACTTTAATGGGATGGACTCCTTTTTCCTCTGCTGCTGCTCCTGGCCATCTGATGACTCTTTGATCTCGAGATCAAAGTGCAGATAGGACTGTTTTAAGTTGTGCCTGCCATCTGGATCAGTGTGAATCTGTTACAGTCAAGAGCAGTGCTGCTCAAAGCTGGGCTGGCTGGCTACTCTGCAGCCAGATCCACCCTTAGCTGTCACTCCCAATCAAATGAGCCCTTCTTACTCAAGCATCAAAAGGAAAGTGTGTTGTTTTTTTTTTTTGGGGGGGGGGGGGGGTAGGTGCGACTGGAAAATGCACCACTAATGCATCCCTCTAGAAACAAGTCACTCCCTCTGTGGATCCTGCTGTCTAGACTCTTCCTGTTCTTGCAGTTTGCTTTTGCTGCTGCCTCTCTTTGAGGTACTAAACTTGAGTGCTGTTGAAATCAGACCAGATCCACGTAGGAGGACTCCTGGGGTAAGAAAGAAGAGGGCTTGCGCTTTCTACTAGAGAAGCAAGGCTGCTAGAGGTGCTGAGTGGCAAGGAGTTGCACTGAATGCAGGCACTTCTTTTGGAGAAAAGGGGCTCGGGAGCCACCGTTTCTCTCCCGTACACTGTTCAGCTTTAACCGCTGCCCTGGTTACTGCTTGCCTGGCCTGGCCTTTGGACTGTCTCCTGCCTTTCATCCTGTTGCTACAAATGATATTATCTTCTTAATGATCAAGCAGATTTTTCTGTCTCCATTTCCTTATCCCCCAGCTGCTATCGCTAGTCAGGGAAACAGTCTGCATTGGCTGACTGGGTCCAGTTCCTCTCCTGAAATCAGTTTCTGTTACCTCTGCTGTGATTTGGCTAAAGCAATACTCTCTTTTCATCTTTAACATCTCCTCACTTGACAGCAAGGTGCTGCTGCTCTCTAGGAAATATCTCTGAGCTGCAGAGGGATAGAGCTTTCAATCGGGGGAGGGGAAGAAAAGAAAAAAAAAGAAAAAAGAAAAAGGGTTTAGATGCTACAGCCCTAAACTGGTGACTACTTGATTGCTTGTGGTTCCTGGAGCAGCAGGAGAGCGAGGGGTGCTAATGAGGTTTGTAGTAACAGCGTGGGCTGCCTGGAGGTGGAGGGGTCAGGGGAAGATGCTGAGCAAAGAGTTGGTCTGAGAGCCTCCCTTGAGCCTTGCACATGCTGTACCCGGGCCCCTTTCCAGGTGGCCAGTGTTTGTTGCCCTTTTGTCCTGTTAAAGCCCAAATGACAGAGATACCATCTAGTGTTTAAGGACCTGCCCTGGGAGCTGGAGGAAGGGATTAATGCCTGCCTTGGCCTGAAGGGCTGCTGTGGAGAGACCATCCGGGTCTACAGAGAAGCCTGGAAGAGGTGCATGCCCCTTGCTAGTAAAGGGACACAGCAGCCAAAAGGCTAAAATCTGTGGGAGACCGACCAAAAGGCAGTTTGAAAGACTGGCCCAGGGAGGAGAGCAGCTGCCTGCGAGAAGTAGCCTGGGCTGTGCTCTGAGCTCTTTCTTTAGCTAACAGCTCCTCAGTGCACAAGCAGGTCTCCCTGCTCCCAGCTGAATCCCAAACAGTGGCACCAAGCTGGGCGCGCTCCTCAGGCCCGTGTGAATCTGATGTTCCTGTGGTCTTCAGCAATGGTCCAACCTCAACCGAGGAAGGAAGGAGTTATCCCACCCTGCCCAGTTCCTGGTGGTGTGGGGCACATTCACGGGAGATGTAGGCTTGAACCCCCTCAGATCTGGCTGTCTTAACGTCTGTCGCCTGGTTAAGCGTGCGGCTGTCAGTCCAAAGGCGAGTGGCAGCACCGCCGACGTGCTGGGGGTGGAAGTGGCTCCAGCTGCTGTGCTCGGTGCTGACTCTGGGTGCCAGGCTTGTCCTGGGAGCAAGCACAGCTTTGGTGCTTCTCTGCGTTGCTGGGTCTGGTCATGCGCTGCAGCAAAGCTGGGGCCTGTGCGAAACTTCCTGGTGGAAAACTTGACCAGGATCTTTGCTGCTGGCACTTGAACAATTTGAGTTCAGGGTACGGTTTTGCAGTTGGGTTATAGTAGTCGCAGAGGCCAGTCCCTCGGCCGTTGTTTGCGGTGCCTCCCCTGCGCTGGCATTAACTACAGCCCGGCTCTGCCTCCCGCCACCCTGAGAAGGAACCGCTTTTACTGCTGTGGATTGCTTGTGCCAGCAGATGGGAAGCGGTGGGTAGGAGATGCTAAGGAATGGAACAGTCCTCAGGGACAGTGAGATCTGGGGTGGTTCAAGCTGGTTTTGAGACTTGCACCCACGGTGCTCTGGGACTTACCCGTGATCGTGCGTAGGAGTCTGTGCCAGAGCGGTGAACGTGCGTCCGTCCGAGGCTGCTGTCTGCGCTGCCCAGCCGTTCCTCCCGGCTGCTTTTGTGCTCTCTCCACTCCTGAAGAAAGACTCGAGCATTCATATTTTTAAGTCTGACCACTCGTATTACACAGGCTGGAGAGACTTTCTCAGGTATTTCTTCCTAAAGTCTGTAACTAAGCATCTGTGTTTCTCTTCTGCTGCTAACACAGGATCTCTTCCGTGCCATAGCTTTTAAATTTTTCTTGTGTAGATCATCTCAGAGGTAGCAAATTGTGCCTATTGAATCAACTCGTCCGGTTTTCAACGCGTATCTAGAGCAGTAACCTTACCTACCCCCATACCACAGCTCCTCCGGGGCTCTGCGCTCGCACCTCTTCCACGGTGTTCGGCACAGAGCGATGCTCCCTGGTGCGGGAACCTCCGCGACTGCCTCGCTCCCGGCACCGCGTTGCCTCGCCGCCCGGCTGCCTGCCGAGGAAGCGCCCGGGCGCTCGGGTCTCCCCGGTGAAGCGCGGGACTCCCCGCTCGTCGTCGCTGAAACCCGTGCTGCTGATTTCGGGCGGTGGGTCCCGTCTGTCAAGACTGGTTTGGGCTCTGGCCCTGTTGCTGGGGTGACTGCAGCCTTTCTCGGCTCGTTCCTAGCCCCGGGTTTACCTCCATCGCTCAGGCTGTTTAGGGCTCAGCCCGGCCCTGACTGCGCCACTTTGAGCTCCAGGAACTCTGACGTTTTCTTTATTTTTTTTTCGCCTCTGTGTGCCTTTGAGCTGCTGCTTCTTAATTTATGGCAATAAAGCGTAACCGAGATTCCTAACTCTGCAGCCGCAATGCAGCAAGGAACTTGCGTTTCCTCTTAAGATTCTTTCCTACATATTCTCCTATTTTAAAACAGTCTTTTTTTCTGTATTGGGCTCTTGCTGTAGAAAGTGTTCTCTATAATTTTATAGATGCTGTTAAGAAATATCAGATGGCAAATAAAGAAAAGTACCTACAGATCCCCCTATCTCTGCACAGAACTCATCTGTGCTTCATTAAAAAATGAGGGATTTATGCTAGGAGGAAGATGCCAATTCCTTGGAGCTCGTGCAGTGCCTAGATTTTTTTCCACCAGCATTTAAGTCAAACTTAGTAACACACATAAAATACTGCTGTGTGGCTCCTTCTGTTTAGTGTTAATTTTGCAGCTCAGCCAGCTCCTATCCCCACAGTGTAGCACTGCCGTGCAGGTGTTCAGACATCTAATTTACTAATTTCAGCCCAGGCTTGGCTGCCTAGTAGCAGTGAGAGGAGGGAGGGTTTGTAGGGATCGGTAGGAGCTTTCATGAGACCAAGCGAGGTAGCTTGGGGGGAGGAACAGCCGCCACGTGGGCAGAGCATCCTTCCTTCGGGTTGTTTCTGGGCTCTTCGTGAGCATCTTAACCAACCCTGACTGCCCTGTAAATGAGATAATGGACGTAAGAGCTATCTGAAATGATTAACATCTGTAAGAGACGTTAAAAAATCCCTGCCCACTCCCAAATTCGAGCACTAGAAGGAACCTGGAGAGACCAAGCCGTCTATCCCCACCTCGAGCCATTTCAGGTGCGTGTGAATGTGACCTGATCTGAAATCCTCCAGCCATGCAGGTCCCCCAAGCACCGTATTCGCTCTTACTGCTAGAAAGCTTTTTCTAACATCCAAGCTAAATGTTCTTGTTTTTTACTGAGATCCCTGCCTGGTTGTCCTCCCTCTGCTACTCGGAAAGCGTTGTTTATTGCCTTCTTCATCCGAGCAGCGTTTTTCTATCCCTGCAGCTCGTATTGCTTTCCTCGTGGTCCCTGCTCCTTTCCATTTCCATTTCCAGGAGTCCCACTCCTTTCCATTTCCTTGATTATTCTTGTTTTTCAAGACCTTGAATTATTTGTGCTGCTTCCTTCTGGGCTTATCCAATGGGAGCAAGACACCAAGTGCTTCTGACCCTCAGCAAAGCTGCGGGGAGCTGACCGTTCCTGGCGTCTCCAGAGGAGCGGTTCCTCCAGCACCAGCGGTCCCTCCGTGCCGTGCCGTGGTGAGCGGAGGTGCATTCTCAAGGCTCCCGTGGACTGAGAGGCGCTGGCTGTCCCCACGGGGACCTCAGGATGCGCAGGCTGGTCTCCGTGGCCTTTGCACCATGAACGGTGAGGGTGAGTGGGAGGAAGGGGAGCTGGCCTGCAGCAAGTTGTGCGTGTCCTGCGAACCTACCAGGCTATGATGGAGAGAGGAAGGCGGGAGGGATACACGGTGAGGACTGCCAGCAGGTGGATGCTGCAGGTGTGGCCGGCTTTGCCGCGCAGGCTGCTGGAGACCTCCAGGACCACGTGGCTGAAGCTGGTGAACGAGACCGGGTCGCATGTGGCATCCGGTACGATGAGGAAAGCTCCCAGCACGGCGCTGCTCCAGGGTGTGCTGCTGCAGGCCAGGAGGGCCGGGGCCCTGCGCCCACCAGTCAAATGCTGGAGAGCGCCGGGGGCTGGAGGGGGCAGAGAGAGTTTGGCGGCCGTGGGACAAGCCGCAGCTCAGCATTCCTGCGGTTAAGCTCCCCCGCAGTTGTGTGGACGCGGTGACTGTGTAGCAAAGGGTCTTGCAGACCGTCCCACCCCCGCCCGGTGCCATCACCAGCAGGGTGGAGGGCTCCCGGGTGAGCGTCAGGCAGGTGGACAAGGTGGTGCTGGCGTGGGAGCAGGAAGCTGGGTGATACCTGGGGCAGAACAGCATTGACCCACAGAGCCCCGAGGCAGAGGGAAGCGAAGCCGGCGTGTCCGTAGGGAGCACAGGCTTTTCCCCTCCCGGACCACGTGGAGAGCTGCTGATCGCTCGGAGGCAGGAGAAGGGGGAAGGGCAGAGCCAGACGCCCCCGGAGCCCAGGGAGCCGCACAGGATGGACGTGGTGTCGGGGGGTCCCTGGGTGGCTTCGCGCCCGTCCTGGCGGAGCAGCCGCGCGGAGACCCGGGGGCGTTTGCCGCGGTGGCAGAGCCGGGGAGCCGCTCGCCCCGCCTGGCCGATCTTCCCCCCACGCAGCCCCGCCGCGCTTTGCGTCCCGCGCAGTACGGGCACACCGCTCGCCGTCGCGAAGGTTGGCACGACGTGCACGCACTGCATACGTGTTTCCGCAGGTTCGTGTGTTTTATAGGTTGTCCAAGCTGGGCAGGTGTCCTACAGCCACGTGGATGTTTTCAGCCATGTCTTACATGGTGACCTTAGGCTAGGTTTTGTAAAGTTGATTTTTTTATTTTGATAGACTAAAAACATAACAAAACATTGTTTCAAAAGTGCATACTGAGGGTTCAAAGGCTTTTGCAGTGGCATGCAGAAAGCCCTGCGCATCAGTGACAGATCCTGTTGCCGTTCTTCAGCCTGAGGCGTTTTCTCTGCGAGGCTGAGTCCTGGAGTGAGGTATTCCTCACGAACAACAGTGCTGAACTTGGTCCCAAAGCACTGGCCTGACTCAGAAACTAACTCAGGGCCACATGATACGTTAGCTGGGAAACTCGGCAAGACTGCAAGAATAGAAATACCACTTTGCTGGACTAAACCACCCAGCTCTCCTTATTCCTCTCGGTGCTCCTCTGACCACCCCGGCACCCTCCAGGGCCCAAGCACTCTGTGCTCCTCATCTCTGCAGCCTTGTCCCTTCTTCCCAGCTGCTGGAGACACGATTTGCTGGTGTGATTGCTTCTGAGTAGTTTCCTTTAGACATGATTTGGAGGAGAAGAGGTAAATGGTTTCTCCTGTCAGATATTCAGTGGGTATGTAGAGATACACTGGGACTGGCCTTTAGATGTACTAGAACTTGCATGAATATTTCAGGCTTTGGCCTCTCTTCTGAAAAGTGAGGTAGCCCATGCTTAAGAAATCATATCTGATCCACAACAGGAAGAAACATCTAGAAGAGCTCCCTGTTGACTAGCTGCACTCAACAAAAGCTTGTCCTTTTGGCTATGCGCCGCACTCAATACTTGTGCCTTTACGACCAATTCAAATGGGAGCAAGGCGAGCTCTGTGTTTTTGCTGTACATTTTCTTCTTTGTCTGCTGCAAGGTTTTTGCAGGAATTACCTCCGTAACACAGTATTTCTGCAGCCCGTCTCATCTGGTGGGCACTGATGAAAGAGAACGAGGCAACTCCTGGGGGACAGGGGTAAAATGATCTAGTGCAACTGTGGATGCAAGAAGTCCATAAACTGGTGACTGCCAGGAACGGGGAGACATGCACGTGCAGACACCTTGTGTTCAGACTCCTTGCATTGCTTGGGGTCTTCCTACTCCTGGGTATGGAGCATTCTGGGTCTGGGTGTTGGCAACTCAAATACTTAGATCTCTCACTAATCAGGAGGATACCTACCTGCAGGATATATTTTCTCCTCCAATTAACACTTGCTCCAGAGCGGCTCCCATGAGCAAGGGAGATCAAGCTGATCTTAGGTCGACTGGCAAGATCTCCAGCAGAGACAACTCCGAGGAGGCAGGGTATCTCAGCTGCAACGTGAACCGTCAAGTAGTACCAATTACTGGAACAGGGAAAAGCTACAAGACACAGCATCCAAAGGCAGCTGATCCCAAACTCTGTGCTACATCTCAGATCAGGTTGATTTCAGTCAGTGTGTCCTTTGCCACTAACTTAGGTACCATACCCTGGCGTCCCCATGGTCTCTGCGGGGTGTCCAGGGTTTAGCAGCCCTGGAGAGCAGGTACACCGAATCCCTCATCTTAAATTTATGTGCCACAGGGTGGCGATGACTACTGGACACTTGCAGGAGGCAGTTTGAGTGCGGAGGGGGAGTTCTGAGGCTTGGTGGTGCTTGAGTGGTTCAGAGAAGTTGGAAATTGCTGGTTAGGGGCACGTACAGGCTTTTTAATGGTTTGCTTTTTCTTGGACTTGCCCTTGCAATTAACTTTTGTCATATGTCATTGATCTCTCTTTCTGAGAAGAAGGTATTCAGAGCTCCATTACCATGGTGATGAGCAGGATGTTGAGTGTCTGCACTGGGAGAGGTTATCTCTGCTTGCTTGTACCTACCCACTTAAAGGGGCCTGAAACCAACTCTCTTTTCTTCAGCAGTTTTAACAGGTGCTCCCTGATCTCTTTGGTCCTCACACCGTAGATGATAGGATTGATAACACACGGCAGTAACAGGTATGTCATGCTGATCAGGTTGTGCACATCCCCAGAGATGGACTTCGCCATGCGATATACTATCGAGGAGGAGAGGCTGGAGAGGTAGGTTGTCAGGATGACCATGAGGTGAGTGGCACATGTGTGGAAGGCTTTGTGCCGGATGTTCCCAGAAGCAATTTTCAGGGCTGTGCGGATTATCTTGCAGTAGGATGTCAGGAGGAAGCCCAAGTCGAAGATGATTGTGATGGCTCTCATGGCGAGCCCTACTATCTTGTTCCTGGAGATATCCCCGCAGGACAGGCTCACCAAGGCCATGTGCTCGCAGACAAAGTGCTCGATGACATTAGAGTGGCAAAAATGCACTTTGGATGCCAGGATGACCACGGGGCTGACGAAAGAGATGCACCTCACCACTGCAGCCAGGGATAACTTGGCCAGGTATTTTCTGGTCATTATGTCTGTGTAGCGCAGTGGGTTGCAGATGGCCACATACCTGTCCAAAGCCATGAGGAGGAGGATGTTGCAATCCAACATGATGAAGAAGTACAGGAAGAACATCTGTGCCAAGCAACCCCCCAGTGAGATGTGGCTGAGATCAAAGACAAAACCCAGTAGCATCCTGGGCACAAATGTGCTGGAGCTGCAGAGATTGACAGTCAGCAGCAGAGCGATCAGCAGGTACATGGGGGAATGGAGGCTTTCCTCCACCCTCACGGTGTAGATGAGGATGGAGTTTGCTATGATAATCAATAGGTACAGGCAGAAAAAAGGGATGAAGAGGAGGAATCTAGACTCTTGGACCCCAGGGAATCCAACCAGGAGGAATTCAGCCTGAGATGTGCTGGCCAAATCCGTCTGGTTCCAGCCTGCCATCCTGGAGTGTCAATCTGCTGCAAGGTCTCAGCTTTCCTGAACCTGAAAGAAAACATGATTTCTCCCTCTGCCTATACAGATCTCTTCTCACTGTAATGAAATTCTTGTTATGCTGGACAGGCCAAGGAACTCAGCTGCGAGAAAGGGAGAAAGCCTGATCTCTGACAGAGGACTCCGCTCATACAGCAAATGCAGTGCTAAACGTGTCACGATGTCCATGGGCAAGACTGCAGTGGCTCACATGAAAACTGGTGTATACACAGAAGATCTTGGAACAAAGCACATCCTTGCTGTGTTCAGGAGCGAAGATGACACGGATGCTTGCACTTGTAGAAACACCAAAACAGGGACATGAGACAACTGATTCCCTCCCCCCCCCCCCCTTACTTTACCTGGTCCTGCAGCTCAGGGCTTTACAGCAATACTGTGGCGGCTCTGATGAACCTTGCAGCAGTAATATCCAAGTCCAAAGGAATCCATTGCCTGTACTTTCTGTTCAGTTCCTTTGGTATCTGAAAGGCTGCAGAAGCCTTGAAAATGAGTTCAAAATTCTGATTATTTGTATTAAAGAAGCACTTAAACACTCCAGCTTTCAGGAGTTACTGTGCTAAGTCCTTCTCAAACAGTTCTAGCCTGCCAGCAATTTTATCCACTAACCAGGAGGGCCTGGGAGGAGGGAAATAGAGAAAGGAGGAATAAACTCATAACCTGAGCCGAAGGCTGAGCCGGGTCTCTTCTGCCTCACCCTTGCACTGAACCACCAGGTCTCTCCACCCGGGTGATGCTCAGAGCACGTTTCTCAGTGGGAAACAAAGCCGGCAGTATTCCTGCGAGGCAAAGGGCAGGTTTCAATGTGCACATGAGCCCAGCGAGCTGCGTTTACGGTCTCCATAAATCCATGCGCATGCATGCAAGCTACAGCCCTCGGTGCCTGTGCAGTTTGATAGCGCGCTGAAGGGGACTGACCCTCCCAGACAGGACCCAGACAGCTCTCCCTCCTGCACGTGTGTTGATCCACAGACAGCATTAGCTTCTGACAGTCCCAGATAGGGACCCCTCTCTCTTTTCCACTCATGCACTCATGGCCTGTGCTCAGTCTACTGGGACCATCCTATTTTCCTCCTCCTCGTCTTCACGACTATCATGGTCTAGTGGTGAAAATAAATATCCTCATTTCTCTCCCATCAAGTTTTTTTCTACCCCCAGCTTCCCACAGATAGTTTAGTATTGGTTTTAAGATTTAGCATTATTGATGTTCCTGACGCTTTGCATCAGATGTCATGAAGCAGGCATGTGTTTTGTTCAGGGTGAGGAAGCAGGCGCAGAACACCTCACTGCTACAACAGAACATAAAATATTCACCGCATGTTTTTGGCCTTGCTAGAGCTACGATTCCTCGGGAATCTCAATCAGTTTATGGCAGGGATTAGCTGTTCTGCTGCAGAGCTGAAACCTGGGTCCTGATGCAGCCCGTCCTATCTGTCCTGTGACTCTCAAGAAGGTACCAGTGATAAATACACCTTGCCTGGGAAGCCTTGGGGAAGGGGGGCACAGACCGTGGAGCACTTGCCCTCCTCTCTCCCTCTCTGCCCTGCCCCTTACCTTTGCCTGTCTAACGGGGAGCTCAGCGCCTGCAAAGTCGCCTGCATCAGGGCTGGTGAATGAGGCCGCTGCTGTCACGCGTGGGAGCGTTCACTCTCCCGTGGAAGGGGCAGGAGCGGGGGGGGGGGGGGGGCTTTGCTATGAGCCTGTGAGTGCAGACGAGTGTGTTTCTCCTTGTTCTGGAAGGATGAAAGTCTTTGTCAGTGTTAGCAAAGAATAACTAAATACAATTATCAACACAACTCCTTTTGGGGGATGGAGATTAAAGTGACTCAGGATTGACTGAAGCATCTCAGTTTTTCTGTCTTTATCTTTAGCAGATCTTTTCCACTCTGTTATTTCCTTTAGAAAAATGTAAATCCCTATTTTCCTATTTTGAGCTGAACACCAGTCCTGCCCCAGCACTGACCAAAGCCTTTCTCTTCCTTCTGGCAACAGACCAAAATAGAGAGAGACAGAATTTCTCAGCTTGGGCTCCTGCAGGATGGCAATGCAAGAGCCTGAGAATCCTTTCAGTAGGGCTTAAGGGAAGTTCCTGGGTCACCACACCCAATTCCTGCTGTCACAGGTGTTACTGCATATGATCTTCAAAAGCAGCACTCTGAGTGCTTTCTTGAGACTAATTTGGCTGTTTCCCCTTCTACTCAGCTCTTCCTGCATCTCGTTGCTCCAATAGCGAGAACTGGTCTCCTTTCAGCCTAATAAATCTATTCAGTTGCTACCTTACTGTCCTGGGATCGACAACGGCCTTTATTTTACATTGCTCATCTCCTTCCCAGGCGTCCACCCACCAAGCAATCCGGTCCTCTCCTGGCTCTCCTCTAGCCAGACTAAACTGAGCTCTGCTAGTGTCCTCTCCTAGGCTCAGGTCCAACATGGCTGAAGCAGGGGTACTACTGAGGAATTTTTCTCCTACCAGATGCCCCATGTTGCAGGGGCACTTGGTGGTGTGGCAGAAGGATTTTTTTTTCCTGCGTGGAAATGCACTCACCTGGACTGAAGCACAGCAGGAACGAGGAGTCCTCAGGCTGGGAACAGGATCCAGTAGCTCCATCCTTGGCTCTGGAAACAGCTATTTATCACGGCTGCTAGCACATCCCATGGGGGTGTGTGTGTGTGTGCTGTAATAGACAGTGTCCCAGAGGAGGCCACTTTTTAAGACATGACTCAGGCGGCTTTGGTCTCTTGAGCTCAGCAGGCAGATGTATTCCTTCTTGTGCTCCAAGTCTCTGCAGCAATGCATAGCTTCCCATCAGCCTTGACCCAAGAAGGATCATTTTAGACCCAATGAACCAACACATGCATCAGCAGTATGTACTCACCAAAGTGCCTGATGGGACAGAAACGTTATTGGGACTTTCCTTGGGAGAGGAGCAGGGATGGAGGGGTTCCCTCAGCGGGAAATCCGCCATGGGCATGTGCATCGTCTTTACGGGACATTGGAGAGAGGGGCACGTGTGGCCTGAACGCCTCTCCACCAGTGCACGACAGAGTGAATGTGCCAGGGACTCCAGAGTCCATCTGCAAAATGCCAACCCTGCTGCAGATAGCTGAGGATCACCCCTGCGTTGACCAGAATGGAGATGGGAGCTCTAAGGATGAACTGTGGCAGCACAGGAAGAAGCAGCCAAGTTTTCCAGAGCTGGGTGGGAGCCTACACCAGAAGTGGGAGGTGACAGTGCAAACAGGGAGCCATTTGAGCATGGCCAAAGGGCTCCCCATGCAAATGCCACAACCCTTGTACCATGAAGTGCACTGGGATAAAAAGCATCCCTATTAAAAACAGATGCAGAAATGATAAAGAAGGAGAAAACACATGGAGGAGGAGATGCTGGATGTGCAAGCTGGAAGTGCAGGCAAGAGAAATGATGGGCAATGAGAAAATCTTCTTTAAGGAACAGAAGAAATCTTGTGGCCAAAGGCAGCTGGGTAAACTGTGGGTGTTAGTGGGGACCGGCAGAAGTGCTTGCATGCCTTTCTGCTCCGCACTTGGAATGAAGCTGGAGCTTCTCTTGATCCCATATGATAGCACAGGTGGAAGGGAAAGTTTGACATTTACTACAAAGGAGGTTGTGAAGCAGCAGCTGCTAAAATTAAATTGGGTATCTGACATCATATGGCTGAGAGGAACAAATTGAAGGGCTCTCCAATGCACCCAGGGTGTTTTTCTTGTAAGTGCTTGAAACTGGTGTTTCTCTCTGGTGCTGCCTGTGCTCAGTGGTGCAGCACTGGCAGTCTGTGGAGGTGGCTCCAGGATCTAGGAAAAAAGACAGACCTGAACCCACTTTGGTTAGCATGCTCCAAATCCCCACTAGTCAGGACCTCTGCTCACCTGCAGCCAGATCCCAGAGTACCTGATGTGCCCTGGGAACAGGAAAGAAACAGTTAATAGAGGACTCTGCCAACACACAGCCAGAGACTAAAAATATAATTCATGGCAGTCAGCTCAGTTTCACAGAAGGTAGGTTTCTGGCAAGGAAACCTGCTATCTTTCCTGCAGGATTGTATGTTCATCTGCTGATGTGTGTGGGCTGTAACATAGGTGGATTTCTCCAAGGCATCTGTGGAAAGCTGTGCGAGGCCTTGGTTAGAAACCTTGTGCTATGAGGCGTGAACAGGGTGCAGCTGACGGTTCAAGCAGCTGATGAGTCACTCATGGTGCTCAAGGCAACATTACTAATAAGGAGGCCTCAAGGCTGTTCATAGCAAGGACTTCCAGCAATTACATCTTCCTCCAATTCTATTAAAGATTTTGTTGACAATCTGGATACCAATATGAGATCTTGAAACTTCTGTCCTGTGTGATAAATCCACCTCCTCCCTGGGTGATGCCTCCCTGGTGCTGTCAGTGCAGTCTGTGATGAGGCCCTTAATGACAGCATCAAACAAGACTGGTCCTGAGCCCCAGGACTGCAGTGTCCTTGGGGCTGGATATTTTGTCATCAGTGCTGCCCAGTAGCATCTCTTCTCCAACCTCCCCGCTCCTCTGTGTTGCCCTGCTCTTGAGCTGCCACTTTACCAGGGTCCAGGCCAGCCTGTTTCCACCACCAGCAGTTATCAAGGACAGCTGGTCTGACACCACCTCCTTTGCGTCAACCTGTGATGTGTCTTAACCCATTTCTACTCAGCTCTTGGTATTCCTCTCTTTAAGGCCAGCAGTCATTTACTGGATGAGTCACAGAACAGCACAACTTGGGCAAAAAATCAAATACTGATCACCAGGGGATTTATAAACAACCCTGGAAATCTAATATGTAATAAAAATGGAAAGAGGAGAGATAGGCAGCAGGCAGTATGAATGCAAATTACGATATTAATGAAGTTGCTGGGAAAAGCCAAAGTCTGTAGGAAATCTGCAGCCCTGACTGCAAGGTGAAGTCTGAGATCTACCTCCTCCAAACATTAAGAATATATTCTCTAAATCTGTACACTCACTAAGTGCCAAAAGTGGTAAAATTACTGTCAACATTGCAGAGAAAATGGTTTGGTCAAGTTCTGTGTTTGGAGAGAAGCTGGCCAGTGCCCCAGCATCGCATGGAGATTAAGAAGCACTTTTAGGCCCTTCAGGTCTGAAGTGTCTGAGAACATCTGCTGGAGGAAACTTCTGAATTGACCACTCTATTTCTCTTCATATTTGAATTGGCTGAGAAGGACTTTGCCCAAAATACAGCAACCGAGAAGTGCTGGTGTTTTGCCAGGGCTGGAAAACTGGGTCACTCACCCAGGCAAGGGAGTGGCATCAGGATCAAGCTGCAAAGGATTGAAAGACTAGAAAGTCATCAGAGTCACTCAACATGGCCACAGGTTTAATATGTTTTGTTACTCAGATTCCAGTGTTAGGATGTGTGGAAAAGGTGACTACATAGACATAACACTGTAAGATGTTGAGTGAGCACACTGGTACGTTCTCACCCAACTACACGCGTTGTGAACGGATGACAGCACAAGAAGTGCCCAGATGTGATCTCAAGAAAAGACCAGCAATGCAGGATCCCCATTGAACGATGAGGGCTGGGGAAGTGATGAAAATGATCAGCAATTCAGAAAATGTGGCCCAAAACCTCATGAAAGACTGAAAGAACTGGTGACATTTAGTACAGAGAAGACTGAGGGGAAGACACAAAACAGTCTTCAAACACTGTTGCAGAGAGACCAAGCAAAGCTTTCAACAGCAAAGAAAGATACACAGTGTAGAGGGGTCGTAACTGTGGAACCTGTTGGCCAGTTCCAACAGGGTAGAAAAGAGCAATCCCCAAAGCATGAAATCTCAGCTGGGTTCATGAAAATGGGCTGGCAAGAGAGAGGAAAGGAGAGTATCTGGAGAAGGGCTGCAGCATGTGTGCATGCACACTGGACACTGGGGAATCCACGCAGGAAATGCCTACACAAATCCCAAGGTTTGTAAGTTTTCCAGGTCCCACAGCCCCCTGGGAGGAAGAGATCAAAATGAAAGAGCCAAAGGGGATGTTCCCTCTCACTGGATCCTCCTGTGGAAGTCCACCACCACCCAGAGAAGTTCAGGAAGAAGAAGGATGCCACGGACCTGTATTTCCTCTTCTCTTTACTCTCTGTGTATTGGCATAATTCCCCTCCTCCCACCCCAAACTGATCTTCAGCTTCTTGTCTGATGTCAGCAGCATCTCCCCGTTTGGGTGCCTGGTGCTCTTCTACGTCCTGTTACCAGCGAGACCAGTGGGATGTTGCTTGTGGTGTTGGACAGGTAAGTGGCCACTGGCAAGTCCCGGTGTTTTTTTGGAGAACGTGAGCAGGCCCTCCTCAGGCCACCTTTTCCTCCTGACCATGCCAAGAAATGTGCCTGTTGTCAGTCCTTGCGATTGCTCTGTCCTCCCAGGAGCATTTCTATCAGTTCAATGTTCAAAATTTCAGCTGCTTATGCATGGCCCCACTGAGCCTGGCACATGGGGAGGTTTCCAGGAGCAAGGCAGCAGGGAAGGTTGTCAGAAGCACTGTCACCCAGCCCTTGCTTCAAGAACATCCTGATGTCTTTGAGCTTCAGCGAGCTGCCTGAGAAAAGCCTTCTGCACCAGATGTATGGACTTGCTCATGGCCTCGAACTGCTGCTCCCATTCTCTCCCTTCCTGTGTATGGGAAGCACAGTGTCCACCATGTACAGCCTTCTCTGCATCATGTGCCTGTTCCCCCCCATCAATCCCTTCATCCATGAGCTGAGAACAAAGCAGACCTGGGAGAATGCTTAGATGGAGCAAGTGGCCATGGCTCCGTCTCCTGAGACCTTTTGCCTGTGTCCTCCCTTTCAGCTTTGCTCAAGGTGGGGGGTGACATCTCTTGCTCAAGGTGAACCACATCTCAGTGACGCAAGTTGGGGTCGAGTAAGTACCTGCAAGCTCAGTTCCCAAGGGTGCTGGGAGAAACAAAGTCCTCCAGGAGAATGGTAATGAGCTGCTGGGTCCCTTCCTTGGCTGTGCTCCACCAGCTCCTGGCAGGGCAGGGCGAGGCCTGAATTCGGAGGTATGGTCATTGCCATGGGGTGGTACAGTCACACTCCTGCCATCATCTGCAACTGCCCCGGCTGCAAATGGGGCTGACAAACCTCAGCACAGCTCAGCTGGGAGCCTTCACACAACGAACGCCTCCGTCCGAGCTTCAGGCCTTTAATTTGACCATTTTTTGAGGGCTGGCTCTTGCGCTCTTGGACATAATGCTGCAGGTGGCAGCTTCTGGGCTCTCCTCAAAGCCTTCTCTGATTTGGGCACTAACAGTTAATTTTCCTGTGTAGATACCAAGCAGAGACAAAGGCAGAGACAGGTGGAAGGTTCCCACTGGTGCTCTTGTAGCAGCACCATGATGCCCTGGAGCCCTGGTGCTCCATGGCTGAGAGCCATGGCAGTGGGCAGGGTGCTGCTTCTGGGCACCTCCGCCGTTCAGCTTCCTAGCCACGTTTCCTTTCTCCCGTCTGTTTGATGTATGTGTTACTCTGCTACCTTTAGGGAATGGCTTTTGATTTGCACTTGAAACCTGAATCCTACGTGCTCACTCCATGTTTCCATGGAAGCTGAGACTGTTTCCTGCAGCCTTTTCTTTTTATATCTTTTATGTCTTTTTATATCACATCTTTGCTGTTTGCATTTAACCCCACAAGCTATATCACAAAGGATCGGTAAGAGCCTTGGCACCAGGATAGGTAGGAAAAGTACAACAAGAAACATCTTTGTAAGGTTTGTCTCTGGTGAGGGCGTCCATTGCAATGCAGTTATTACCAAGCCTTGGGCCTGATCCTGGGCAAACCCATGAACCATGTCTGTTAAACAGCACCAAAGAAAGTTTCTAGACATGCAGCCCCTGTGTTATGGCTATTTGTGCTTGCACAAGGAGCACCCTTCAGCCAGGTCCAGGACATGGATTGAGTGTTACCATGGGCCAGGGACTGCTTCTGGGGCAGGTTAGATGCAACTAACCTGTTTTAAAGGCTCAACAGCATGGACTTCGGCCACTCAGGGCTGGAGGACAGCTCTGGGCATATTAAGTGTACAAATATAGGTGGTATCCACAGGAGCAGAAGACCTCGAAAAGGGCGTGAGGAGGAACAGGTCTTATCAGAGCAGCGTTAGGGCAGGAGGTTTCTCCATAAACCCTTTCCATTTGTAAAGTCTCTAGCCTGAAGCTGCCCATGCCAGATGCCTGATGCACACGTGACTCAGAGGCTCCTGGGAATGCAGGATGTGCTGCATTGCCTATGCTGAGGTGCTCTGGGGGAGGATCAGGCCACCAGTGCTGCAGGGGACACCTGGCCAAGGAGCCCCGTCCTTGCGGTATGGCCCAGTGCCCCTCTGCAAGGGCAGCCCTCCTGGCCAAGGGACACGTGCCAGGTTGGTGCTGCTCTCCTCCATTGCCTGCCCGACTGTCCTTGGCCATGACACTTCCCAGATTAGTGTCCCTGGGCATCCCTGAGTACCTGCATACAGACCAGGGCTCGGCGGTGGGGGTGTGTGTGTACCCCAAACCCAACTCTGCATGTCTGTATGTGCGCAGCTGCGTGCGTACCGGGATGATGACTTTGGCTGAGAGCAAGAGAAAACATCTTTACTTCACCTCAAAAACACCGTGACAACATTCAAAAGCTCCCGGAGGAGCAGGACCCAGATTTCGGCCGTTGTCCCGAACTCGAGCAGGGGCTGCCCGTGCCGGGGGAAAGGACGGCCACCGCCTTCCCGCTGGGACCGGCGGGGATTTCTGCACTGGACGTGCAGGACGCGTGCAGCTCCGGGTGGCAGGCGGGGGATGGCAGGGAGGTGACAGAAAGGGGGGTGGCAGGGGGAGGTGGCAGTGCTGCTCTCTGGCCACGAGGTGCCTCCCGCGCTCCACTCGTGGTCCCTCCACCGGCGCCCGACCAGGCGGGGTCCCCCCGGGCAGCCCAGCTTCCTGCAGGAGGGAGGGAAAAGGTTTGGAGGAGCATTTATGACCATGTTTTTTAGTTCCTAGATTAGTCTGGCTGTAGGAATAGCCGCAGCAGTGGCCAAGGGCTGCTTTCCCTCTTCCGAGCGTTTGCTGGTCACTGACTAGTTAACAGTAATTGCTGCGGCTGCAAAGGTCAGGGCAGCTCTGCAAGGGCGATGTCTTGTATTAGAGCAGCTGCTGCTGTGGGAGGAGAGAGAGCAGCTCGGGGGCAGCCCCCTCCTCTGCAGCCCGAATCAGCACCGTGGGCCTCGCTGACCTGCTGGGCCTTGAAGGGGTTTGGGCACCCTCCCCGGGCACCTGGGTGCTGCTCCTGCTGCCACGGTCCTCCTGTGCCCTGAGACCCGCTGCAAGGGTTGTGTGTGAGGTTGTCCCTCCATGCGGTCCAGCATCCCAGTGTGAAAGGGGCTGCAGAGCACCGGGCCCAGCAGCTCCGGGCAGCACTGATGCACCCTGGGGCGCGTTTTGCTCCAGCAGCCCCGAGCTGGATGCCAGGGGCTCTGTGGGGCCCTATGTCCAGCCACGCTCTGGAGGGAAGCGGCAGCTCTTGCACTGCTCTTTACCAAGAGGGTTCGCCCGCAGATCCCTCTCCCCCGCCCGGGCATCGGCTCGCGCAGCGCTGGGTGGCTCAGCCTGCTGCAGCGCCTGGTGGGTGCCTTCCCCTCCCGGACGTCTGGGCTCCCACATCCCACGGCCACACAAGGGGATGCTGGAGATGGGCGGACGTTTTGCAATCCCGGCTCTGTCCCTGACCACTGTCAGACCAGCCCCATCCCCATCCCCTCTGTGCCCAGGCCCACCTGGGGCTCATCCCAGTCCGACAGCAGCGATGGGAGGTGGTGGTGGTGGCCAAGGGCCCCATCCCTGATGCTCTCAGCTCCTCCACGGCCCCGTCCTGCCCCAGCCTGGGAGCTGTGTGCCCCCCCTTGCAGTGCCACAGCTCGCACACGCAGCGAAAAACCCGTGTGGGTGGAAACAGGCTCTCTGCTCATGGGGACGAGCAGCTGCCCCAGACCCAGGATGAGCTGTGCTGACCTGGTGAAACTGGGCTGGGACCTGGGATTTTGCAACTGAGCTGTCAGTGCACCAGGAGCGAAACTGCGCCGAGACCTAAGAGCCTGGACTGCTCCTGTTTGCAGATGGGCAGGAGACTCTGCTCCGTCCCCTGGCCCTGCAAGGGGACTTTGGACTCGGCTGCCTGTCACCTGACAGACTGGGGCATCCTGGTGTGGTATTTCAGGGCCCTCTGACTTGTATTCTTTCCTGGCTTTCAAACAAGTCAAAAGTTAAAAGCAATTGAAAGTTTGTTTGTTCTTTTTTTTTTTTTTTTTTTTTCCCCAGGAAAGCTCCCTTCCCGGGAGCATGCATCCAATTAGTGCTAACGAGGTGGATGGGTAATTGCAGCTCAGGTCACAGGAGGGTTCCTTAATGGCTGGTGGCCGGGTGCCTGGCCCTGGGCCTCCTGGTGGGTCGCAGATGGGCCAATTAGCAACTTTGCAACTGTTGCTACTTCCAGCAGGGGATTTTTGCATCAGTTCCTGCCGGCTGGAGTGCTGGTTGCACCCAGGTGGGACGACCTGTCCCTGCGGAGAGCGGCCGAGGAGTGCTGCGGAGAGAGACCTGGTGTGCAGATCTCAGCGCTCCCTTAGGTTTGCATCCTGAGCATTTAACCCCTTCCTGGCCTCGTTAGTTCCTGTGCATGACCACCCAGGGTGGAGACTTTGGGGCCACTTGTGTGGGCTTGTCTGTGTCTGCTGGGCACCCTGTCTGTGCAAAAGTAATAGCCGAGTCCAAATTTTTCGGTGGTCTGTAAAAGCCTGAGAGCCACCCCCTGCCCCTAACTCAGCCCCTTACTGGGTGCTGGGACACCTTTAGGGGCTGCAAACACCAAGGTAAGAGGAGAAAACCTGTTCTGGTGCTATCTCCAGCTCTAAGTGCTTCTGAGCAGACTTTTAGTGCTGCAGATCCCAAGAAGGGTTTTAAATCACAGCAGTGTAAGGAGAGGCCGGTGCAGGGTGTTAATTTAGCAGGATTTAAAATGCACATTTATTTCAAGAGTGGCCAGCGGCTGCCCTGAAGGAGGGAAGCGGAGGCTGGGGCCTGGGCTGTGGGTGGAGGGACAGGTCAAACACTGGCAGGAGGATGGGTGGGAGCAGGGACTGTGCTTAGCCTGTGTCCCCCCCCCCCAAGCTGAATTTGCAAGGGGCACTATGGGCTAAGTCCTTTTAATTTGTTCGTATCAAGACTGGGCTGTGTGCACGCTGTTGCAGCCTTTCCACACTGGACCCCGGTCCTCAGATGGGGAGACCCAGGCCTGTGTATTGCTGAAGGAGCTTGCACCAGCCCAGGAGCTGCCATGGCACCGGGGCCTTTTGCAGCTCTGCAAACAGCCCTGGGGGGGAGCAGAGACACCCCCTTAACCAGGTATCGCTGCCCAAGCCCACGGGCCTCTGCAGCGTGGGTGCAGATCTGTGTCTTGCTGCTGCACTTGCCAGCACAGGGTAACATGCCCGGGATGCTGGTCTGCCCGGCAGTCATGGCATTAACTTGTTGTTTGCTTTGGACACTTCACCCGAAGGACAGAGGAAAAATCAGCAAGTGCAGTAACTGGCTAACAGGCAGAGGTGCCCTGCGGCTGATTATCCGCCCCTCGCGTGTCCCTCGTTCCTCCGCGGCCACGCTGCAGCGAGCGCTAACAGGGCCCAGCAGCCAGGGCTGCAGGTAAACAGGAAAGTGCCTTTTGCCTTAGGGACCTCCTTAATCGGCGGTGGGCAAAGCCCCGGGTCCGCGGGGAGCCGGGCGGCCGCACGGGAGCCGCGGGGCGGGCGAACGCGCGAAGCCGCGAGCGTCCTGGCAGCCGAGCGCCGGCACAGCACGCGTCAGGCGCCGCGCCGGGGCCGCAGCTCGAAGGAGCAAACTCGGCATCGCTCGCGGTCGGGGCCCTTCTCCGGGGCGGAAACTGCCGTGGCCGTAACCGTGCCCCCTAACTAATCAGGACTTTTATGGCCAGTGCTGTTTTACCACTGATTTTATGGCTGCAGTGGGGAGAAAGCGGAGTCCTTTAAGGGCCTAATCCTGCTCACAGCCAAGGCAGTGGGAGGTTTCTCAATGAAATCCCTGGGGCCAAGGGATATGTCCTACATGAATACCACCACGACCACTGCTTTTAGGAAGCCTGCTCAGCCAGCACCAGCCTTTCCCACCCTATTCCAAAATCCTTAAATTCAGTATCAGCAGGTGCAGCGTTTGCCCAGCTGGTGATCTGGGCTTTCTTTGGAGATGCTAATGCTGTTGGACACCAGCTTGAGCAGGCAGGAAGGGTAGCTGCTATTTCCACCCACTCTCCTTAAGACACTGCTTGCCCCAGTATGGTTGCTTCAGGATGTCCTACACGCTTGTGAGTCTGACGAGATGAGTCCTGCCCCTTCCCTAGGACAGCCCTGGTTAAAAGAGCAGTGGGATGTGCAGATGCACTTCTTTCCTTGGAGATGCAGGGTCCTAGCAGCAAGGTGGGTCTCTGGTCACTTGGAAGCCACGCTGACACGGAGATGGGGCAAGAAGAAGAGGTGCTAGTGGGGAGGTTTCCTGCAGAGGGGCCCGTGTTGGGTGCCGTGGTAAGGGGATTGCTGCTGCATGGGCTTTGCCTCCACGAAGTTTGCTACTGAGATGGAGAGCTACAGGGGACCAGAGTCAATATAGAGCAGCTCAACACACAGCCCCTTCAGCACCCTCATACACACGTCTCTACTTGAGCTGCTCAGACTGGGGCAGTTCTGTGCATGAACACAGGGTTTGAGGGAGTGAGAGAGAAAGGGAAAATCTTTCCTTGGTTAAAAGCAAGAAGATTTTGAGATGATGATTTTGCATCTATTGGATCTGGGTCTGTGCACTTGTACTGACCCTTATGACCTTATCAAATGCTCATAGGTCTGTGGGGGATTTCCAAGGGATTTAGTGCCCACATCTCCCTGACTTTCAATCCTAGCCTGAATCCTTACTACAGTCAGTCACAACCTCTTTGGGCATCCTGTTCCAGTGCTTGACCTCCATCATTGTAAAAAAAAGTGTTTTCTTATGTTCAGATAGAATTTTCCATATTTCAATTTATGCCTGTTGTCTCTTGTCCTGTCTCTGGGCACCACTAAGAAGAGTCTGGCTCCATCTTTACACCCTCCCTTCAGATGTTTATCAACACTGATAAGATCCCCCTGAGCCTTCTCTTCTCCAGGCTGAACAGTCCCAGCTCTCTCAGCCTCTTGTATGAGAGATGCTCCAGTTCCTTCATCATCTTTGCAATCGTGATGTCTGGTGTCATGCACAGCTGGCAAGTGGCTTGGGTCTGGAGTCAGTTTAGGAGAAGCCCTGGCCATGTCGTTTCCATTCAGCTGACTGTTCTCGCCTGCAACGCCAACCCCTGGGGCTTGTCCAGCCTGGGGACGATACTCGTGGCAGTGCATCGTGTCAGAGCCCGAGGGCCTCAGGGAGGCTGCCCGGCCCATTTCCCTGCCCTGCAGTGGGATCACATGGATGTTTGTCTAATTTAAAATCCTCCAGTTTGGATTGCCATCTTCTAAGTAACATGTTCAGGTGGTAACCACCTGTCCTTGTGCCAGGAGGAGGCAGCTTTCCCCTTAGGCTTCTCAATGGTTTTCTTTATGGTGCCCTATATCTTCCTTGGAAAAACACCCCCCAGCTGCATTGCTTGGAGTGCTTCGACGCTTTGGCACAGGTTGCCCAGAGAGGTTGTGGAGTCTCCTTCTCTGGAGATATTCAAAACCTACTTGGATGCAACCCTGTCTAACATGCTCCAGGTGACCCTGCTTAAGCAGGGAGGTTGGCCTAGATGATCTCCAGAGGTCCCTCCCAACCTTACCCATTCTGTGATTCTGTGGTGCCTGAAAGAGCAGATTATATGGAAAGGAGAATCTAGTAATGCTGTGTTCAGCACGCCAGCACAAAAATGCACATTCAGTTGTTGCAACCTCAGCCTATATGAACTCAGGCCCAAAATATGGTGCATTTTTAACTATGGATGATCATCAAACACTGGAGCAGCTCATTAAAACGCTAAAGAAATAATCTTTACACCAGAAGTGGATGTTTTTTTTTAGCAGACCACCTCTAACTCAGACAAGATTTAGCTTGCAAATGTCCTTCCAAAGCTCACGTTTTGCAAGGAGCAGATGGTTTTATAAGCCAGTTACAACACATACAGCAGGAGGAAGCAGTCAGAGATCAAACCAAAACAGATACAGAAGCATAGAGATCTGCAGCCTGTGTCGGAACCATAATTATTTTGCATTTCTACTGCGAAAGTTTTACTCTCAACTCTTCCTGAGTGATCCAGGTATTTGTTGATAGTCCCTGGGTCACTCTATTCAGCATCTATCCAGATTCAGATTTTTGAGGCCGATTTGGGTTTTGGAAAGCAAGAGGACCAAGTCCCAGCTGAGGTCACAAATCCTTAAGCACTGCAGAAAACTACAACATAAGCAGGCTTTAAGAGACTGGGGATATGGTCCAGGTTAAAACCAGCCTCACCTGCCCCAGCCTGGCTAGGGGGGGTCTCTGAGGAGGTTGTGGAGGTGACTAGCTGTGAGCTTGGAGGGTCCTGGCGGCACTGGGATGATCCCGGCTGGAGATGGTGGCACTTGCTCTTGGTGGCGCTGAGTGCTGGCATCAGCCCGAGTGGTCACAGCCACTGCAGAGAGGTGGCCACAGTGCCACAAGGGGAGCCCTGTTGTCCCCATTGCCACAAGTGGGGCCATGTTTGTTCCCACTGTGTCACAAGTGGAGTCATGTCTCTCCCTCCTGTATCACATGTAGGGCCATGTCACCCCATCATGTCACAAGGGGGTCCATGTTGTCCCCACCATGTCACAAGAGATCCAATGTTGTCCCTCCTGTGTCACAAGGGCGTCATGTCTGTCCCCATCATGTCTATGTGGGGCTATATTGTCCCTGCTGTATCACAAGAGGGGGAACATGTTATCCCCACTGTCACAAGGGGAGGCCATGCTTGTCCTCACCATGTCACAAGGGGGTCATGTCTGACCCCACTATGTCACGAGTGGGGCCATGTCATCCCCACTGTCACAAGGATGGCCATGTTGTCACCACCATGTCACAAAGGGGCCATGTCTGTCCTCACCTTGTCACAAGTGGCACCATTATTCCTACCATATCACAAGTGGGGTCATGTCACCACTGTCACAAGGGGGCAAGAGGTCCCCGCCTGGGGGCTGCAGGGATGTGTACCCAGCCCTGCTGTGCTGGCCGGCCGTGGGCTCATGCTCATCCCAGCTCGGGCTGTGATCATGGGGCTGGGCTTGGGCTGAGCTTGTCACCTCTATGGCATCGGCAGTTTTTGAGGCCACCCCATTGCACTGACCCTGCCCGACACAGCGTCCAGTGAGTCTGGCCAGGGAGGGATGGTAACGCTGCAGCCTGCAGGAGCAGTGATGACCTTGCATGGTCCTTGCAAAGCCTAGCCTGGTCCCAGTCCCATAATGCCCAAGGTGGTCATCTGCATTGTGCAGATGACAGAGCATCCACGTGCAGTGTTGAACATCCAACAGGCAGTAAAACAAGCCACTGATCCAGGGCTACAGTGTGTCCCAATGACATGGTTTCTCCTTGTATCATGAGAGCAAGAACAGCTGTAAGACCTGCCCCTGGTGGAGGTGCCCCTAGGGATGGTCTCCCTTGATTGGGGGCCCTGTCCATCCCCTCTGTGTCACCCAGGGGATTCTGTCTGTCCTGGAGAGTGGACAAGGATGTGAGCCACACCAAGCAAAGCCATGCTGGCAGGACAGCAGGGAGCAGGCAGCATTAGAAAGTATGAAAACATAACCCCTGTGGTGCTGGGGCCATGGAGGAAATAACACCCAGCATCACTGTCCTTCCCACCCAGGGATGAGCTGTGGTGTCTCAGCCCAGTGCTGCCATCGTGGCCACCGCATTGCTTCTGGGGACACCACTGGCACCCACCACTGGTCTGAGGGCCTGGGAAGGGATGTCCAGGGTGGAGGAAAGCTCTGCCTTTCCTCTGCAGGTATCAGCACTGAGGAGGTGCTGTGCCATTGGCATTGCTTCCTTGTGCCTGATGCTCTTCTCTGCTGGTATTTTGGGTAGGAGGATTCAGACCCTCTTTGGCTTAAGAGGAACCTTTTGCCCCAATGTTGCAGGTCAATGCCCTCCTAGTGACAAGATGCTTCCCTTCATCGTTACCACTGATGACCGTTTTTGCCTGTTCCTGTGGGTCACATTGCAGCTGTTGCTTTTCTGCCTGGGGCTGCAGCTCACTGGCCCTTGGGTAGGTGACTGCTGGCCCTGTGGCACCGCAGTGGATGGAGATGTCCCTGGCTCACCTGCTGTCCTGCGCTCGTGTAGTGGCCCCGGAGGACAAGCGCACTGGAGGAGCCGAGCAGCGAGCGGCCGCTGCGCCAGCGCCCAGCACCCTGCGAAGCCAGGAGATCCCACTGCTCCCTGTGCGCCCTGTCAGCTGGGGCTGCTGGCCTGCGCCCCCCAATTCCTCCTTGGTCAGCTCCGCAGGGAGAGACCCCCGTGACGTGGTGAGCAGGACTGGGGGTGCAGGAAGGGGGAGGGCGCAGCCTGGGGGACCTCTGCGGGCCTCAGATCTGGGGGCCACTGCTGCAGAGGGGCTGGGGCAGGGCTGTCCTGGGGCCGGGTTGGGGCATGGCGGTGTGGGGGACCGTGGCCATCCCCGGGGGTGGGGGGGATTCTGCAGCGTGGGCCCGTCCCCTCGCCATCCCTCTGCTCCTTCAGGTCCTGCACGCTGGGGGGGACCCGCTGCTCCACGCCGGGGTCTCTCGGCTCATCGCTGGGGTCCGTCTCCTCCTCGCCGGCGCGGAGGCAGCGGGAGGAGCAGGCAGCTGGCCCCACCGCGTGCGGCGCCCCCGGGGCCCCCGGCCCTTCCCCCGGGGCTGCCGCCCCGGCCCGGGGGATGGAGAGCCGCGCCGCGCCGCCGCCGGCTCCGGCTGCCCCCTCGGGGCAGGGCCCGGCCCTCCGCCGGGGAAGTGGGGCGGCGAGCCCGAGCCCGAGCCCGAGCCCGAGCCCGAGCCCGAGCCGGCGGGAGGGAGGCGCGGGCCCGGGGGGCCGGCCGGGGGGGCAGGCGGAGCCGCGGGGGCCCCGGCGCGGCCCCGGCGCGGGCCCCGGGCTGCCGGCGGCGGGCAGCGGCGCGCCGTCGGACGGGGCTCCGCGGCAGCCCCCCGGCCTGGCGGAGCTCCTGGGCGCGCTGCTCGGCGCCCTGCGCGACTCGCAGGCGGCTCGGGAGCAGCTGGCGGCGGCGCTGGCCCGGCGGCGCCGGGAGCGCCGGGAGCCGCCGCCGCGCTGCAGCCGCCGCCGCCCCGCCGCCGCCGCCGCCGGGCGCATCCTCCGCGTGCGGCTGCAGCTCGGCGGCGGGGAGGGCTGCGCGGGGCCGCCCCCAGCGCCCCGGCGGCGCTGCGGCCGCTGCGGGAGGCCCCTGCGGCGGGCAGCGGCGGGGCGGCGGCCGGACCCCTCCGGGGAGCGGAGCCGGGGCCCCCCCCGGGCGCGCCCGGCGGCCCCCGGGCCAGGCGGGCAGCGCGGCTCGCGGCCCCCGCGGGCGCCCAGCCGGGGCCCGGCGCTGCACCGGCTGCTGCGGTGCCTGCGGGAAACCTGCTGCCGGCTGCACCGAGTGGCCACGGCCCGCTGGAGAGGCCGCGGACGCAGCCCTGACGTGCGGTTCTCCAAACCCCCATTTTGGGCCCACCGGAGGAACAGGTTTCCCGACTACTGAGGGCGCCGTGGGCAGGGTGACTGGAGCCCCAGGAGCGATGGGGTGGGAGATGGAGCAAGGGTGACCGGAGAAGCCCATCTTCCCATGTCCCTGTGAGTACCATCCTTGCAGAATATAAGGTGCTCCTTGGGAAGGCTTCCCAGAGGAACACGGAGGCAGCCGCGGACACAAAACCTGCAGCTCCTCAGGAGGCTTTCCAAAGGCAGCTGGAACCCTCTGCCCTGCCGAGGTCTCCCTCTGACTGAGCACATTAAAAGTTTCTGCTTTCCATGGTGCTGTTGCTCCATTATTCTTCCCTGGTTCAGGGCATAGCACTGGTGCTAGAACATTTGCAGGGGTTGATGCTGGGCAAATGACTATTCCATCTCTCCCAGCCCAGGAATCTGGCAGCCCCTTCTGCCCCACCCAGCAGCCAGCTGAAGCTCAGGGTGGCCTAAAGCAGGTCCCCTCCAGCAGGGTGGCCTGGAGTTGGGCTGCTAACAAAGGGGAGACTTGGTCCATGGCTGTTTGGGGCATGGCTAAGGTGCATGCCCCCCAAGCTGCCTGCAGAAGAGGAAATGCAATAGCTCCATCCTTGCAGGGCTTCATGGTTGAGCCAGGCAACCATGTGCTTTGCAAGGAGTCATGATGATTGAAGGACATTTGTCAGGCTGGAGCATGGGACAGAGACCCTCAAATGTTGGGAGTGCGGTGTTGCTGGGGCAGCCTCTTCCTTGGGTGTGATACCTGGTCAGACAGGAGCTTTGCAGAGGCTTGAGGAGATGCTGCCCAAGCAGGGAAGGGGAACAGTGACAGAGATGTGAGTGCATGGTTGGTGTGGGCTTCATCTTCCTGGAGATGCTGTTAGGGCTCAGTGGGTACTCCCAGCCCTTATTGGCCCTGACCAGCCTCACCTGGGCCTTACTCATCCCTGTCCATGGCCCAGGACCCTATTTCAGCCCAGGCCAGGGCTGTCAGTCCCTGCCCTATGACACTGTAGCAGTGCCAGCCTCCACCCTGCCACAATCCTGCCCCTGCCTAGCCACAGGCCCTGCCCATCTGGACCCTGATCCTCTATCTGGCTTCCCAGCTTGACTTTGGACATGCCTTGTCACCATGGTCCTGGCCAGCCATCACTTGACCTGGCCCTGACCTCCAGACTGACTTCCCAGCTTGACCTTGGACCTGCCTCATCACATACTTCCCTGGACTCTTAGTTGAAACTGGCCACCACCTCCAGGCCTGCCCTGCTCCCTCACTGGGGAGGGTGGAACGGGGCCTGGTCCTTGCATGGACCTGTCTGGTTTAAGTGTTCCCTAACCCGATGCTCCTCCAACATGGGTAAGTCTTCCTTACTCCCGACTTTTTCTCTGGTCTCAGGGGCTTGGAATTGCTCAAGGCCAGTCTTTCCAGTAGAGACAGAGGCAAAGGCAGCATTAAGTACTTCGGCCTTTTTGTGTCCTTCATCACAAGGGCTCCTGCTCCATTTAGGGGCAGGCCCACATTTTCCCCTAATCTTCCCTTTGCTGCTGATGTATCCGTAGAAAACTTCATTACTACCTTTGATATCCCTTGCAATATTCAGCTCCAGGTCTGCTTTCCTAAACTCTTCTCTGCAAGCTTGGATAATGTTTCTCTTTTCCTCCTGGGTCACCTGCTACAACCTCTTGTATGCTCCCCTCACCTTTTTTTTTTTTTCTTAAAAAAAAGGGAAAAGATTTTTTGAGCTTCATTGGGAGCTCCTGGCTCTCGTATGCAGGCCTCCTTTGTAGGATTTTGCATTTGTTGGGATGGACCATTGGAGAATGTGATCCTTGAACAGCAAGTCTCTCTACTGGATCCTTTCTCTCAGCAGGGCCATGTGCCATGGGATTGATCCAAGCAGACCAAATGGACCAGAGTCTTCTCTGTGGAGTCCAGGGCTGTGATTCTGTTTTTTTTTTTTTTTTTGCCTTACTTCTTCCTCTCAGGTTCTTCAGCTCCATCTCACGATCACTGCAGCCAAGGCTGCCCCCAACCAGCCCTTTTCTGTTTATCCATCCAGTAGTGTCTCCCCTTGCTGGTTGCTCATTCACCTGTCAGGAAATTGTTATCAGTGCACACCAAAAGCCTCCTGGATTGCCTGTGCTCTGCTGTGTTGTCCCTCCAGCAGGTATTGGGATGTTTTAACTAGGGGCTGCAAATGTAAGGTTTCTTTCAGTTGTCTGAAGAAGGCCCCTTCTGTTGTCCGAAGAAGGCTACTTAGAATCACAGAATCGGTAAGGTTGAAAGGGACATCTGGAGATCATCTAGGCCACCCCCCCACTCAAGCAGGGTCACCTAGAGCATGGTAGACAGGGTTGCATCCAGGCAGGCCTTGAAGATCTCCAGAGAAGGAGACTCCACAACCTCTCTGGGCAACCTGCTCCAGTGCTCTGCCACTCTCACAGGGAAGAAATTCCCCCTCACAGTCAGGCGGAACTTCCTGTGCTTCCATTTCTGCCCATTGCCTCTTGTCCTGTCACATGGGACAACTGAAAAGAGTTTGTCCCCGTCCCCTTGGCACCCTCCCTGCAGGTACTTGTACACATTGATCAGATCCCCCCTCAGTCTTCTCTTCCCCAGGCTGAACAGGCCCAGCTCTCGCAGACGTTCCTCACAGGGCAGGTGCTCCAGCCCTCTGATCATCTTCGTAGCCCTACGCTGGACTCTCTCCAGTAGCTCCATGTCTCTCTTGGACTGGGGAGCCCAGAACTGGACACAGCACTTGAGATTAGGCCTCAGCAGGGCTGAGTAGAGGGGCACGATCACCTCCCTCGACCTGCTGGCAACACTCTGCCTAATGCACCCCAGGAGACCATTGGCCTTCTTGGCCACGAGGGCACATTGCTGGCTCATGGTCACCTTGTCATCCACCAGCACTCCCAGGTCCTTCTCTGCAGAGCTCCTCTCCACAAGGTCAGCCCCCAGCTTATGCTGGTGCCTGGGGTTATTTCTCCCTAGGTGCAGGACTCTGCACTTGCCCTTGTTGAACCTCAGGAGGTTCCTCTCCACCCAGCTCTCCAGCCTCTCCAGGTCTCTCTGAATGGCAGCACAGCCCTCAGGTGTGTCAGCCACTCCTCCCAGGTTGGTATCATCAGCAAACTTGCTGAGGAGGCACTCTGTCCCCTCATCGAGGTCATTGATGAAGAAGTTGAACAGGATGGGACCCAGGACTGAGCTCTGGGGGACGCCACTAGCCACAGGCCTCCAGCTAGACTCCATGCCACTGATGACAACCCTCTGAGCTCTGCCTTTCAGCCAGTTCTCAATCCACCTCACTCTCCACTCCCCTAACCCACACTTCCTGAGCTTATCCAGGAGGATGTTATGGGAGACAGTGTCAAAAGCCTTGCTGAACTCAAGGTACACAACGTCCACTGCTCTGCCCTCATCTACGCAGCCACTCATTCCATCAGAGAAGGCTATCAGGTTGGTTAAGCAGGATTTCCCCTTGGTGAATCCATGCTGGCTACTCCTGGTCATCTTCTTTTCCTCCATATGCCTGGAGGTGACATCCAGAAGGAGCTGTTCCATCACCTTTCCAGGGGTGGAGGTGAGGCTGACCAGCATATAGTTGCCTGAGTCCTCCTTCTTGCCCTTCTTGAAGACTGGAGTGACACTGACTTTCTTCCAGTCCTCAGGCACCTCTCCAGTTCTCCAGGACCTTTCAAAGGTGATGGAGAGCAGCCTGGCAACAACATCCACCAGCTCCCTCAGTCCCCGTGGGTGCATCCCATCTGGGCCTGTGGATTTGTGAATGTCAAGCCTGTTTGGAAAAATCTCTAATCCTATCCTCCTCAATCAAAGGAAAGTCTTCCCTTCTCTGAACTTTCTCCCTCACATCCAGGCTGCAGGATTCCTGGGGGCTGCCCTCAGCAGTGAAGACTGAAGCACAGAAGGCATTCAGTAACTCTGCCTTCTCTGCATCCCTTGTCACCAGGGCCCCCACCCCATTCAGGAGCAGGCCCACATTTTCCCTAGTCCTCTTCCTGCTGCTGATGTGTTTGAAGAAGCCCTTCCTGTTGTCCTTAACATCCCTTGCAAGACTCAATTCCAACAGGGCCTTAGCCTTCTGCGCCGCATCTCTACATACTTTGACTGCAGTCCTAGAATTCTCCCAAGTAGCCTGCCCCCTCTTTAACAGTCTGTGTACTTTCTTCTTCTGACTGAGTTTGGCCAGGAGCTCCTTGCTCACCCATGCAGGTCTCCTGCCCCTTTTGCTGCACTTCTTACTGATAGGGATGCACCACTCCTGAGCTTGGAGGAAGTGATGTTTTGATACTAGTCAGCTCTCCTGGACTCCCCTTCCTTCTAGGGCCTTAACCAATGAGATTCCACCAATTAGGTCTCTGAAGAGCCCAAAGTCTACTCTTCCGAAGTCCAGGGTTGCAATCCTGCTTGTTGCCTTACTTCTTTCCTGCAGCATCCTGAACTCCACCATCTCGTGGTCACTGCAGCCAAGGCTGCCCCCAACCTTCACATCTCTAACCAGTCCCTCTCTGTTGGTAAGGACAAGGTCCAGCAGGACACCCTTCCTTGCAGGCTCCTCCACCATTTGTGACAAGAAGATGTCATCAATGCATTGCAGGAGCCTCCTGGACTGTTTGTGCCTTGCTGTGTAGTCCCTCCAGCAGATGCCAGGGTGGCTGAAGTCCCCCATGAGAACCAGGGCCTGTGATGGTGAGGCTACCTCCAGCTGTCTATAGAAGGCCTCATCAACTTTCTCTTCCTGGTCAGGCGGCCTGTAGTAGACACCCACAATAGTGTCCCCCATGCTAGCCTGACTTTTGATCTTTACCCATAAGCTCTCAACTACCTCCTCCTCTTTCACCCCTAGGCAGAGCTCGATGCATTCCAGTTGCTCTCTCACATAAAGAGCAACTCCACCACCTCACCTTCCTGGCCTGTCTTTCCTAAGAAGCACATAGCCATCTGTGACAGCATTCCAGCCATGTGAGCTATCCCACCATGTCTCTGCGATTGCAATGAGATCATGGCCCTGCGATTGCACACAGATCTCCAGCTCCTCCTGTTCGTTGCCCATGCCGCGTCCGTTGGTGTACAGACATTTCAGAGAGGTGGTCATGCCTGCAGGTTTCCCAGGAAGGCTGTATGGGGGTTGCCCATAGCCATGTCCCAAATGCACATCCCCAGTTGCATGTACCCGTTGGAGGCCTCCCAATCCAACTTGTGTTTTGTTGTCTACCCTGTCTGTATGACACGCCCCCTCCATCCTCCTACCTAGTTTAAAGCCCTCTTTACTAGGCTGGTCAGCCTGTTTGCAAAGGCAGATGTACCCCGCTTGGTGAGGTGAATCCCATCTCTTGTTGCCAACACCAGCTGTACAACTAATTCTTGAGTGCAGGATCTCCTCACTCCTCCTCAGGCCCTTCTCTTTCACCAGCAAGATTGATGAAAACATCACCTGGATGCCATGAGTAACACCTGATATTTCCCAGGTCTCCCTTGGTAGTGTCATTGGTGCCTATTGGCTGAGGACCCAACAAGCCTAACAGTCTATCCACAACCTCCCAGACTGAGCCCCTAGCAAGCCTCCCTAGAGGACATATCAAGTCAGCGGATGGGACCTCCATCCCTAACAGCAAGAGATTTCCCACTACTAACACTCACCGCTTTCTTCTCATGCTTCT
The DNA here is from genome assembly GCF_028389875.1 of Rhea pennata. NCBI lineage: Eukaryota > Metazoa > Chordata > Aves > Rheiformes > Rheidae > Rhea > Rhea pennata. The sequence continues at coordinate 216,244,000 of NC_084663.1, forward strand.
ATGTGGCTCAGAATCAGCCGGCACAGTTTTTATTTTGTTTTGGTAGAGCTCCCAGCCCCTCATTTGCTACCAGGGCACTGAACTTTTTGGATAGGTTGAAGTCAGAGGGAACAGGGGCCTTCCTCCTTGTGCCAGGAGTCACAAGCTTCCAGCCTTCACTATCACAGGCAGTCTTCACTTCTCAATATGATAGGCACAGATACCACCTGTCCTGCCCTTGGCACCACAGAAAAGAGTCTGTCCCCATCTTACTGACAACCTGCCTAAAGGTATTTGCAGACATTCGTAAGATCCCTTCGGTCTTCTCTTCTCCAGGTTAAGCAGGCCCAACTCTTGCAGCCTTTCCTCATAAGGGAGATGCTCCAGTCCCCTACTACCAAGCACCTCTCATTTTCTGAGGGTATTTTATGTTGTATCCATTAAAAAAATATTGTAAATTTGTAACCAAAGCTAGTGGAGTACAGCAAGTTAAGCAAAGGTGATGGTGACTACCAGAGCTGCGCACAACTCATAACGTTACCGTTTATTGAACGACTCAATTGGACAAAATAAAACCCCTGCGCCAATGAAGTATGATGAAAATGCTCACAAGTGTGTGAATGGGTCTGAAAGTGCTGCTCGCACTGCCATTGTAACAGCAACAAGTCTGAAGTGCTGCTCCCATCCTCATGTGTGTTGCATGCATAAGTCAAAAGCAGCCAAGATCACAGCCATCTTCCTGAGGCAGCATTTCCATGTAGCTGAACTGGAAGGGAGGAGGAAACAGCCCCCTGGCATATGAGGGGCAGGGCAGAAGTGGGCCACGGCACTAGAGGCATGTCCTGGTCTACAGTTCTGGGCTCCCCAGTACGAGAGAGACATGGAGCTACTGGAGAGAGTCCAGCGCAGGGCTACGAGGATGCTCAGAGGGCTGGAGCACCTGCCCTATGAGGAACGGCTGCGAGAGCTGGGCCTGTTTAGCCTGGGGAAGAGAAGACTGAGGGGGGAATCTTATCAATGTGTACAAGTACCTGAAGGGAGGGTGCCAAGGGGACGGGGACAAACTCTTTTCAGTTGTCCCATGTGACAGGACAAGAGGCAATGGGCAGAAATTGAAGCACAGGAAGTTTCACGACAACGTGAGGAAAAACTTCTTCCCTGCGAGAGTGGTAGAGCACTGGAGCAGGTTGTCCAGGGAGGTTGTGCAGCCTCCTTCCAGGAGACATTCAGAACACACCTGGCCACGACTTCTATTTTTAAAGCCTGCTCTAGGTTGTGGAGTCTCCTTCTCTGGAGAGATTCAGAGCCTGCCTGGATGCAACCCTGTCTAACATGCTCTAGGTGACCCTGCTTGAGCAAGGAGGTTGGACTAGATGATCTCCACAGGTCCCTCTCAACCTCAGCCATTCTCTCTGTGTGTGATCCTGTGTGACATGGAGATCTGCCAGCTGTTCCTCAGCATGCCCTCAGTCTGGCTTTAACGTCTGCCTCAGCCAGCACTGAGTGCTTTGCCAAACACTAAGCCCTAGGTTGCTCTTTTACCCCATTACCCCCAGGCCTCTAGTCCCTCGCTCCAGGCTCCATCCACAGGTCAGCAGAGCACTGGGGATTTCCACCCATGAGGGCTCTCAGTGCAGCTGGGAAGGGGAAGCTGCAGCTACCCATTAACTAGTAAAACAGGCCAAACTTTGCTCCTGGGCCACATGTACTTGTTAGACATTGTGAAGAGGAGTCTTCTTTTGAAGAGCTCAGATCTCTGTGTGTGTAAACTATGCAGCAGAACACATCTCTTCCTCTTCTTGGTGGAAATAAGACAAGTAGGTACATTAACTCACTAGAAATCTCATGTATTTTTTTTTTCCTGTATTTGCAGCACTCATCCATGGGCACACTAGCACGTGAATAAATAACTTGGGTGGTAGAAACCATTGTATGAATGAGCAGCATCACCCCCCAAAAGACAGGTAAAAAGCCCTTGAAGAGATGCAGCTGAGTGCATGAATGAGCACGCCTGTGGCTCAACACGTCAGATCGTAACCTTTCCTGTGCTTGAAGAGAAGTAGCTAAGAAGCTCTTCAGAAACAAAAAGCTTGGAAGTCCACAGCAGCTTCGAGCTGACCTGTGAGTGCCACTCAGCAAAAGCAGAGGCAGAGTTTCCTCAAAAATTGCAGAGGGTCCAAAGGACCACCATGATCTTCCCATCAGAGGAGAGCAGTGGGAGGAAAAGTGTAGCTCTTTGGAGAAAGTCTTGTTGTGCAGAGTGTATTCTACTTTGCTTCCTGCCCGGTTCTGCTGCCATGAGCTGAATGGACAGCTGCCAGTTAAAGAGCTTCACAAAGCCTTCCCAGAGGCAGAGCTGCTTGGCCATCATCCCACAGCCAATGGGGTTCAGCATGAGGGAGAGGCGGGAGCAGGGGGAGCAGGACCAGGTAGAGGTTGGCCATGATGATGTGGCTGTGGGGGTGATGCTGTGGGGGGGGGGGGACCCCACCAAAGCAGGGTGTTGGGGGCAGCAATAGCACAGATATGGGCTCTGCGGGTGCCAGAGGCTTTGGTGTTGCCTCCTTGGAGAAAAGGCTGGAGGATCAGGGCAGAGGAGAGAGCGGTGCGGAGGATGTCGAAGCCCCTGATCAGCAGGACAGCCAGCAGCCCACAGACTGCATTAATCTTGATGCTGAAACAGGCCTTGCTCACCATGAACACACGGTCGCAGTGCGCGTGAGGGACAATATCGGTGCAGCAGCCACCAGGCTGCAGGGTGGAAGAGGAGACCAGCACCACTCCCATGAAGCTGCTGCAGCAGGCAGTGGTGATGAGAGGGCTGGTGAGGATAGTGGTGCAACTCCAGGAGTAACAAACGGCCCAGTACTGGTCCAGGGCCCCGAGCACGACGACACCACGCTCCATCCTAGTGGCTGCATGCACAAGGAGCACCTAGGCCAGGCAGGCACCAGTTGAGTGCCTTAAGCCTCGGCCAGAAGCCGCACAAGGTATTGGGCAGGCCAAGGGGCTCATCGCTACGTCTGTGCGGGAGAGTGCACAGGGGAAAGAGCACGTGGACTCGTGCAGGGCCTCCCTCTGCTTGGATGAGATGCAGCAGGCTGCAGTTGCCTGCTAGGGCAGTGGGGTCCCCGGCGTAGATCAGGAGGTGCAGCCACACAGCAGAGCCCACCTGCCTCAACCCCTGCTAGAGGAAAGGCTGCGCAGCTCCGTGGGAAGGAGGCAACGTCTGCAGAGATCCTGTAGCAACAGACCTAGAGCTGCTGGCACAAGAGGGGTCAGAACAGGGTCCACCATCTCTTGCAGCAGCGAGGAGCAGTGCATTCAGCCTATCTGCTCTTTCCGTCTGGCTCTCACTGCAGAGACTGTAGGATCTTCACTGTTTTGGCTCCTCTTCCCACCACGTCTTTTGGTTAAACTCTCCAGCAGGGTCCACAGCTCTTTGGGAAGGACCTGCAGGCCAACAGACAACACAGCCTCTTACAGCTCATTTCCTTAGCACACAAACAAAGAAGAAAAGCAGCCGGCAGAGCTCAGGCACAGATGTCACTTATGCGCTGTTCAGCATCGGCACGATGGCATCAAAGCTGAACACCCGGAACATTTTCCAGCTCTGCATTGGCTGACCTTCACATTTACCACCCCTTTCAGTCTGCCAAACAGGCTTCATTCTTGCCTGTAGCTAGTGACCCATTAAAACATAACCATTCGTAGCACATATGTACAATTCTCCCACCATTATGGGGTCACTGAACTTGGAAAGTTTCAGCAGGAGAGACAGGGGACATTTAAATGGAGTTTGTACTTACTGCACAGCTCTGTGTAATTTCTGTGGCCCCTCGGAGGCAGCACACAGAGTTCACTGTACAGAGATCTGCACGTGCTCATGCGAATGGGATGTGCATGGGCCAGAACAGTGTTTCACAAGCTCTGCAGCCACTGAAGGGACAGTTTTCACTAACCATCTCTAAAAGCAAGAAGTTCTCTGCCTTCTTTATCTCTGCTCCAGGATGCACAGCCAAAGGCCTGCTGACAGAGCTGTCACTGAGAAAATGGTTGAGGCAGAGCCGAGGGTTGGACCCAGATCTGGTTGTGCTGATCGCACAGCTGCGTCGTCTGGTCCCTGTGCTGCATCCTCCAAAGATGTGCCCCACATCCCGCTCTGCGAAACCCAGAGCGGAGCAAGTAATTCATGGTACGGCAGGGACTTTGTGCTTGCAAATAGAGACAGAATGTCCATAGTGTAGCAGGGATGATGGGGCCTGTTCAGGTGGGAAGTGTCTGGAGATGCTTCATGACAGCCCTACATCATTCTACAGGTCTAGTTGAGAAGAAGCTGCAGCTGAAGTTGGACCGGCAGCAGATGACAGCTGGAACTTAGAGCCTCTTGCAAGAAAAGGCAGTGAGCACCCGGTCACGGATCTCTTTGGTTTTGACGCCATACACTATAGGATTCATCATGGGAGGGAAGAGAAGGTACAAATTGGCCATCAAGATGTGCACATGAGGGGCAACGTGGTGACCAAACCTGTGGATTACCGACGAGAGAACCACGGGAATGTAGAAGACCAGGATGGCGCAGATGTGGGAGAGGCAGGTGCCAAGTGCCTTCAGTCTCTCCTCCTTGGATGCCAGGCTCAACACAGTTCTCAGGATCCGGAGGTAGGAGTATCCGACGGAGAGCAGATCCAACGCCATGATGAAGAAAGCCACAAAGAGGCCGTAGATATTGTTGAATGTGGTGTCAGCACAGGCCAGCTTCACCACCGCCATATGTTCACAGTAGCACTGGGAGATGACGTGGGAGCGGCAATACGGCAGGCGGCGGAGGAGGAAGGGCAGGGGCAACGTGAGTCCAGATGCCCTGGCCAGGGCCAAGAGCCCAATCTTGGCTATCAGGGAGTTGGTGAGGATGGAGCTGTATCGCAGGGGGTTGCACACGGCAACATACCTGTCAAAAGCCATGGCCAGCAGCACTGCCGACTCCACGATGGAGAAAGAGTGAAGGAAAAACATCTGCACAAGGCAGGCCTTGAAGGTGATCTCCCGGGCACTGAACCAGAAGATGCCCAGCATTTTGGGCATGGTGGTGAGGGAGAGCACCAAGTCGGTGAGAGCCAGCATGGAAAGGAAATAAAACATGGGCTTGTGGAGCGATGGCTCTGTCTTTATCACATACAAGAGGGTGCAGTTCCCAAGAAGGGCTGTGGCAAACACCGTGCTGAACGGGATGGCAATCCAGCGGTGCAGAGCTTCCAGCCCCGGGATGCCAGTCAGGAGAAACACAGGTGGGCTGGTGGTGTTGGAAGCAGAGAAGTTGACATGGAGAAGCATCCTTGGAAAGCTTCACCTTAGAGCCTTTCCTTCCAGTAAAACATAACAGAAAGAACCATCAGGCTTTGCAAAACATGCACACTTTGTGCCACTTTCACTGCAAATCCCTTATCCCGTGTGGAGTTGATTTGTTACTCTGCCTGTAAGGCAATCATGACAAGGTCAGTCTGTGGAGATCTTCAAAGACAAAGTGTTCTGATATAAAATATGAAGTATGATTACCTTGCAGGGGACAGGAGGGACCGTGCAGCAGCAGCCTGACAAGGAGCTCTGTGGAGACAGGCACCTTCCTGCAGGTCTCGCCCAGGGCAGGAGAAGAGCATTGAGTGAAGACGTCTCTCGTTTCCTGGAGCAAATGGTGAAAGGTGCAGCAGGTGGGGCCCAAGCAGTGCAAGGCCCACGCAGCCCGGACAGCCTCATCCCGAGAGGTCTCTGACACTGGTCTTCCAGGATCCCTGCAGCACACCTGGGGGAAGTCTGCCAGCTGCATACGGAGGTGCAGCCACAGCTGGAGACCAGTTCCCAGGCAAGGCAGCTTTCTGGTTTGACCCAGCACAAGCTTTTTTCTAGCCTAGCTAGAAAGAGAACCCGCCTGTGAGCCCCTACCCCCAGCCAGCAACCCGCACGCAAGGCAAAAGGTTGGTACTTTCATCCTGCCTTGAGCTTATAAGCTTCTGGTGCAAGAAGGGGAATTAATAGGAGCCTAGTGAAAACTGGGTCCCTTCTTGAGCTCTCTGAGTGCAGACCCCTTCGCGTCAGCCTGCAGTTCCCAGATTGCACCAACAATAGAACCATAAATCAGAAGAGCTCAAGTTGGGTTTTGTCCCCTCCCACTCCAGATCTGGACCTACATCAGGGCTTGCTTCAAACTCCCCCTCTCCTCTGCTCTCGTTCACTCCGTTCCCTGCCCCAAACATACTCATAGGAGCATAGCAGTGCATGTGGGAACAGATTCCCGGAGAGGACTCACCAGATTTCTGAACGAGCTGTGAGTATGTGACCGCTCGTCTTCTGCAAAGGCTCTTGTGCAAAGGACCTCAGTCCCTCCGGCCTGCTGAGCAGACTCCAACGGCCGAGCTGCAGCTGCAGAGTTTATAGCTCCGTTGCCTCCAGGGGGAAGATTTCACAAACCAGCAGGGAATCTCTGTGCAGTTCTCACCCTCCCGTGTTCAGCTCCAGAAGACCAACGTTAACTCTTGCCTTTGGGAGAAATGCTAACAGGACCTTGCAAGAGCAAATGGAGGAAGGACAGTGATTTGCATTCTCTCCAAGCTGTTTGCCTGGGCCAATGAATGGCTGATCCCTAAGGCAGACTCTTAGGTGACTTTCCCTCTCTCCTTTTACAAAACCCAAGCAATCCATTACTGCCACCATCTCCACCCACCATGGCGAGAGCCAGCCAACCATCCTCGGTGCCCAGTACTTCCCACAAGTTCTGCTCCAGCTCTGCGAGAGCTCTCATGCTGCCTGCATGGGCCACCTTCTGCCTCGGTAAGTGCTGCCCACTCACAGCGCTGCAACTGAGGGGCAGAGACCACGAGCATGGGAGAGGCTGCAGAAACTGTGAAGTGGTGTGCAGAGCACAACATGCTGCGCTGTTTCATCTCTGCATTGTCCACAGTGAGCCTCCCCACCACACCAAGTCTTCTTTAAGATGAGCTACAAGTATCAGTGCCCAGAGCAGGACACTAGGTTTGTATATTAAGTACTAGCGAGAGAGAGGAAGAAGTAAGTGTGTGTTTTGTTCACACAGAGGATTGTAGGATCCCACATGTGCTTGCCCTTTCCACATTACTAATTGTGGCATGAGCCTCACTTCCTGCTGGGTTGGCTTGCACCAGCTGTGGCTCTGCCTCCCTGAATTTATAGCCAAGGTAGCTTACTGCATTGCAGAGTCCTCGCTCTGCAATAAACTATTACATGGTCTTGACAGCGTTCTCATAGTTCTAGTTTCAGTATTTGATCTTAGCTTGCAAATAGCAACCCCTAGTAACAGATGTTGAAACACCTCTTGGTTTGGGTCATGTGGAGGAGGACTCAAAGCAGTTTGGAGGAGAGATTAAATGCTTTGGAGGTCTAGGAAGTCAAGTATCTGGAGTGCCAAGGTGATGAAGTCTAGCCTTTTGGCTTGTTGTGGAAAACAGAAGGTCCAAGTACCTGAGAGACTTGCTTCTCATGGCCGTACTGCCAGCTGGCTAATTTAACCCTTCTGTGCCTCTCTTTCCCCTGTAAAACAGAGCTGGTTCACAGCACTTCCCTCTTTTAGCAAGGCTTTGAGGGTAAGGAGTAGAAAGCACTGTGTGAGGGTCAGTGCTGGAATTGGACCAGCCTTATTCCAGTTTGCAGCGGACTGCTCTCTTTCCTTTTTGGGTGACACCAGCTTTCCTTCCTAATGCAGGAGACCCACAAGACTCTACGAGTGGGAAACCCATTCAGACAGGGCCGACATCAAAGCTGTCTGGGCTCGGCTCCAGCAGAGACAGCCCCGCAGCTGACAGTGCCAGCCTGAAGAAGAGCGTGTAGCTAGGGAATGCACTTAGTCAGTGTGTTCATTACACGGGGACCAGGTCTCATAGCAAAATTGCTCTGGGGAACAAATGTGAAAATAAATATCTACTGCAATTTTCCAGGGTGGGACTCACGTGGGACATGCTGGTCTCAGAACAGGATCTGGTTTACAAACTGCATAAGTGTAGGGGTTATTAGAGTGCCACTGAGCTGCCAGCCCCAACGTATTCTGGATCTTCCCTCTAGGGGCAAATAAATGGATGCAGACTCTGTTTCTAAATTCCACATTTTGGACTGGATAGGCAGGGACAACAGTCAGGGGCCAGTCCAGAATGAGAGGAGAGGCCAGACAACCCCCAAACATTCATGCTAAGAACCTGCATGTTTGGATCCTGTGGATGATGTGGCTGAGTGAACCTGGACAAGGGGCACGATGATATGACTGAAGGTCTGTGTGCTTGAGAAGACAGGAGAGGGTTTTCTGCATGTAGCATATTCCTCTCCCTGTCTATGCCAGCTGTTCCTGTGCCTTCACTCCCAACTGCTGTGGTGGTGTACCATGTCATGCTTGAATCACTCTAGCCCCTTGTCCCTCATCTTGACAGGCATCTCAGGTTTGGAGGTGGCTCACTTCTTGATTGCCGTCCCATTCTGCACCATGTAGCTCATGGCAGTGGTCATTAGGATGGACCCAAACCTGCACCTGCCCATGCTTTACATCCTCTGTATCGAATCATAGAATCAGTAAGGTTGGAAGGGACCTCTGGAGATCATCTAGTCCAACCTCCCTGCTCAGCAGGGTCACCTAGAATGTGTTAGACAGGGTTATATCCAGGCGGGCCTTGAAGATCTCCAGAGAAGGAGACCCCACAAACTCTCTGCCTGGTGCTCACCACTTCCACCATGTCTTAGCATGTGTTCTTAGGATTTTTTGCTTTCAATCCCACAAGATTGTCTTTGAGGGCTGTATGGTCCAGATGTTCTTCACCCACAGCTTCTCTGCAATGGAGTCAAGGTTATTGCTCACCATGGCTTTTGACTGTTACTTGGCCATCTGCAAGCCCTAGCACTGCTTTGCCGTCCTGACTAGCCCCCGCCACCACCACAAGCTGTTCTCGGCTACTGTGCTGCGTGACCTCAGCTTCATGATCCCTCTGACATGTATGGTGAAGGGCCTGTCCTACTGCAGCCCCCATGTCATTGCCCACGCCTGCTGTGAGCACATGGTGGTGAGGGTGGCCTGTGAGGACACTTGACCCAATAACATGTATGGGATCACTGCTGCCACCGTTGTGATGGGCTCAGATGCCGTCCTCAGACTACATCCTCACTTGCTCCCATGTTATTGGTTACTGTCCTGCAGTCCAGGAAGCCTGGGTCCGAAGGCACAACATCTTGTGTGAAGTGCTGGTTAATGAGGCGAAGAGACTAGAGTGGGAGGTGTACGTAGAACCCCACTTCAGAGACAGTAGCAACGAGCTTCTGAAACCAGATTTGATATTGGTGAAGAGATCTCGGGCAAAAGTAGTTGACCTCACGGTACGCTATGAAAGCAGGATGACATCCTTGAGTGATGCAGCGGCAGAAAAAGTCCAAAAGTCTCTTACATGCTGATCCTGAGGGTGGTCACGAGCCTCTCCTCCAAAGAGGCTCACCTGAAATCCTCTCGTACCTGTGGCTCCCACATCTGTGTCATCCAGCTTTTCTACACACTGGCACTTTTCTCCTTCTATGCCAAGCGCTGGGGCCATGCACCTTACTATCCTAACAGCCGAGCTCTACATGCTGGTGCTTCCCATGTTCAGCCTGTGCATCTATGGGATGAGGAGCAAGCCAGTCCAGGAACGGGTGCTGAACCTGGTTGGGTGGAAGGAGTCTTGACTCCAGCTGGTCCCTAGTGCCAGGTAGGATGGAATGTAGTTCAGAGCAGCAAAAAGCAGGCTTCATGGTAGAAAGACCCTCTAAAGCACAGAATCACAGAATGAGTAAGGTTGGAAGGGACCTCTGGAGATCATCTAGTCAAGCAGGGTCACCTAAAGCCTGTTAGACTGGATGGCATCCAGGCAGGCCTTGAAGATCTCCAGAGAAGGAGACTCCACAACCTCTCTGGGCAACCTGCTCCAGTGCTCCACCACTCTTACAGGGAAGAAATTCCCCCTCACGGTCAGGCGGAACTTCCTGTGGTTCAGTTTGTGCCCATTGCCTCTTGTCCTGTCACATGGGACAACTGAAAAGAGTTTAGCCCCATCCCCCTGACATCCTCCCCAGGATATTTGTACACATTGATAAGATCCCCCTCGGTCTTCTCTTCCCCAGGCTGAACAGGCCCAACTCTTACAGCTGTTCCTCATAGGGCAGGTGCTCCAGCCCTTGGATCATCTTCATAGCCCTACGCTGGACTCTCTCCAGTAGCTCCATGTCTCTCTCGTACTGGGGAGCCCAGAACTGGACGCAGTACTCGAGGTGAGGCCTCAGCAGGGCTGAGGAGAGGGGCACGATCACCTCCCTCGACCTGCTGGCAACAATCTTCCCAATGCACCCCAGGAGACCATTGGCCTTCCTGGCCACAAGGGCACATTGCTGGCTCATGGTCACCTTGTCATCCACCAGCACTCCCAGGTCCTTCTCAGCAGAGCTGCTCTCCAGCAGGTCAGCCCCCAGCTTGTCCCGGTGCCTGGGGTTATTTCTCCCTAGGTGCAGGACCCTGCACTTGCCCTTGTTGAACCTCAGGAGGTTCCTCTCTACCCAACTCTCCAGCCTGTCCAGGTCTCTCTGAATGGCAGCACAGCCCTCAGGTGTGTCAGCCACTCCTCCCAGGTTGGTATCATCAGCAAACTTGCTGAGGAGGCACTCTGTCCCCTCATCCATCACAGCACTTCATAGAAGACTGTTACCACCTTAGAAATTAAAGTCTGTCCTTTCACACGTATCTTTTCTGCACACCTTATAACCCTCCATATATTCACTTGCTATTTTTAAGCAATTACCTGAGCTTGGTGTCTGGCTATGAGGGGTGTGTGTTTGTGAATGAGTGTATTAGGTGCATATGCACTCATCCTGATGTTGACCCTAAATATTTTTTTCCTCCCCATCTTGTTTTGCAAGTTTACTGAAACGTTTGTGGCAATCACAAAAACACAGTTTCTTTGAAAACAAGGTCTGTAAGTCACACTGAAGCCCTGCAAAGCTGCATAAGGTTTTGTTCCTTTCTTATCAGAAACATCCAAATGGGATCATCTTGAAAGTGTTCCTCTACAAAGTTCTTTTCCAGTATTTTCATATTACTCCTTAACTTTCTGTGTTGTTTTGTCTATACCCTAAACCTTTAGGCATGGGATTGGGGCAAGTGCCAGCATTCCTTGTGTCTTCATTGGCCCTTGGACTCCTCTGAGATCCTAGTCCCTTGGACACAGCACTTCAGCAAACTGCTCTCTTCTTTGAGGTCACGTAATTCTGTAGGTGCTGCATTGCTGGGACCGTACTGCATTGCTGCTTCCCCCCGCATGTGACACTTACATGAGGGGCTGTGTTGGGGAGAGCAGGAATGGTTTGCAATGGGATACAGAGCACAGCTGCAAAGTGATTTTTAACTATGATGAAATCTCATCTCCTAAAACTGGACGATGACTTGCCAGTTCAGTTTTCCTTATGCCTTCACCAATGGAAATCATGGCAGAGCAAATTCCCTTTGAGGATTTTTGCATTTCAGCTGGAATGGTAACTGAAAGAGGCAAATTCAGATCTAGCGGCGGTGCCTGAAACCTCTATTCAAGACTTCTTAAGCCTAACAAGGCAGAACGGAATTTTAAGGTTCAACAGCCAAGGCCAAACCTCAAAGGGACATAATTCGTACTAGGGATAGGGAACACCAATGGGATCTGTGCAATAGCATGACTCCTTTCTCATGCACCTTCCAGGGAAATGCCCTCTGCACAGCAGATGAGGGTTACTGAATCCCTATTTCCTTGGGTAATAATTATCACTTCAACAGGCTTTTGCCTGTCTGTCTCTTAGTTATATGATGGGCTATACCTAGAAATGCAGTGTGGGAAAAAAGCCATGCTTTGCATCCTGGCGCACTGGGAGAGCTGCTGACCAAAGAAAACATGAAGGGATTTCTGCCCAAGTGACCTCTTTAGTGAAAATTTAGAAGCCTTCTGTAAAATACTTTCCCAGTGAGAATACCTCCCACTCTGCAGAGGAGGGAGAGGCCTGAGAGGTTTTCTCTGAGACTTGGGGGAAAGTCTGGGACCCTGCATGTATCCTGCACAGACCTAGAGAGCAGCTCCCTGAGGAGTCCAACCCACTCCCGGTGATAGGTCCTATCTCTGCACTTGCATCTTGGAGAAGATCGCAACCCAGCCTGTGTTCCCAACTCTACCAGCATGTGATAGTGTGGCCCCAAGTTTGGAAAGAGCGATTCATGGATTCTGGTTCACTTTTCCAGCCCAGTTGCAGTGGACCTGGCCTGCTCCCATCATCCAGTCCTGCCATCCAGGGGAAGGAGTCTCCTCTTCCCAGAATCTGTGGCTTCAGTAATTGCAGTTGTCCTATGAGCACAGGATCCCCTTCCCATCATGGATTTAGAGCTCCATGCAGGGAGGAGACGCTGCTTGGTTAGTTACTTTCCCAGTCATGGTGGGAAAGCAGGCAACCAGAGCTCCCATCTCTGCTCCTCCATCAGGCTTGCTGAAGCGGGCCTGTCCCATCCTGGCTGCAGCTGTGTGCCTCTGGAGCATGCAGGAGATGCCCAGATACAGAGAGAGGGGTGCTGGGTGGAGACACAGAGCACTGCCTCAAGGAGGACATGAGGGCCCTTGTTCACAGAACAAAGCAAAAATCTGTCAGGACTCACCTCCCCTGCACCTGCTCCTGTTCCAAGTGCCCAGCATCTGAGCACAGTTAGGATCTGCACAAGGATCCTAATGCAATTGCCCAATATACGACACTCATTGCCCCCACAGGTGATGACTCAGAGCCTGAGTCATCTCTGAGCAAGGTAGTTTGGGAATAAGGAGCAGTTTGGATGTGGCAGCACAGTGCTCCACTAGCTGAGATACAGAGGAATAAATGTACCCACCTGTCTCCTGGCACCAAAACTTACTGGGGGGGGTCAGCAGAGCATACTAGCATATGGTAGTTACACAGATGCACCAAGGTCTTCCTTCCTTAAACATATGGCCTACAGCTGCACAGCCTGAGATACACAAAGCCATGTTCCCTAGGTGGGAATACATCTTCATCAGAGTACATCAGGTAGCTGAGAGCAGGGTGCACAAAGCAGCTTTCCACTTGAAAAACGTCAGGTCTAGCTCCTGCCTCACGCATGGACTTTCCTAGTGGCCCTGTGCAATCCAGTGAGTTCATAGTCAAAGGGAATACAACAGCATTTGCATGACTGATGTATGCGAGTGGATCTTCAGGATGGTTACAGGTGTGAGTAAAGATCCAGCCCGTTCAGTGTGCAATGGCAGCCCTCTTTGCTCAGTAGGTTTTCAACGGCAAACTCTGCCTTTGCAGCAGAAGTGAACTTAGACAAAATATCTTTGCAGTTAAACAAACTGCAGATTAGAAGACTAGTCAGTAAAAGAGCTAGTCAGCTGCTCTTATGTTCATGTGAGTGCATGCGTGTGTGTGTGTGTACTCGTTTCTCTCTACCATGTGATAGACACACTAGGGATTCCATTAGGCAGAACTATAAATGCTCCCAACATTAAAACCTGCCAGCTTGGAGAGGCAGGCAGGGTAACCGGTGGAAGCAGAAGTAGCCAGCATCTCTCCTGCAGGGGCTGGGTAAGTAGGGTACACACACTGATTTATCTGAAAAAGTCTGCAGCCACAAAGCAGGCAGCTTATCCATCAATGGAGGCTTTTAAACAGAAGCAGTACGACAGTATATGCTGCTACAGTGGTGTCTTTAAAAATTAAAAAGAAAAAAAATCCCCCAAATAAATAAGAAAAAAGTCTGGAAAAGGCCCCCATGAGCATCTCCAGTTTCATATTTCTTGATCACAATCTTGAAAAAAAATTGCAGCTTAGGTTTTGAAAAGAATCTTAGGCAACCCTGGCCTTTTGCAGAAGAAAATCCTCTGATCACCTTGTGCCTCGTGATCTCATGGAGTTTGCTTTACAAGGCAATAGGTTTAGGGCTAAACTTTACCCACAGGCATAGCTTTTAATCTGCTCTGTTCTGCTGGCTTGCATGTTCTGAGGAACAGGGGTGTGTGTATGTGGGAGGGACCGTGTGTGCTGGGTTTTTGAAAATGCTTCTGCAGTCACTTCGTGGACCACCTTCCACAGTCTTACAGATGTTAAGGAAATCTGCTCCAATCTGACATCCCTGCTCAATGCAAGATCACTAAGTACTTTTGTCCACCTTGCTCCTCTGCACTAATCGAGAGTCCACCTCCCAGGGCACTGCAGTTCTATGTCCATCAGGGCATCACTGCCGTCACCACTGGAAAATCTTAAAGCCTAGACTGAATTTCTCTTTTTGATGTTTAAGCCCCTGACTTGGCCTTTTCATAGTGGACATGTAGGACATATTTTCCCTTCACACGTCACAGTAGTCTTCAACATGCTTCAAGACTCCTTGCGACCCATTCCCTAGTCCAGCTGGTCTCCTGAGCTCGCCGGCTTGGCTTCACCCTAATTTCTAGTCTCTGAATTCCCTCACGGTTGTCATTATGTTTTGACCATGAATTGCCCAAGAGAACAGCAAGCCATTGGAGTGGTGCTCGGGCAACGCTGTCTCTGCAGTGAGGTGTTGCGTCTCTGTCCATGCAGCCCAGAGCTGAGCAGGCCCTTCCGGCTGCCACAGCGCACTTCGAGCTGCTGAGCCCCAGCTTGGACCTTTGCCCTTGTCTTTCATTTTCATCCTACGTGCTCATGTTCCCAGGAATGGTAAATCAGAAACAATTCTGAGAGTACTATTTTCTCAGGAACTTTCCTTTAATTTGCTAACATTGTGTTTTGTAAATAACAAGAAAGGAAGCAATCATATTTGCCTGGAAGGAATTTAGCCTTGATAAAGTGATGCTTTATGGACAGGTCACACTGGCTGCCAGGTCAGGCAGGAAAAGATCAGTCTATCGGACTGAGGGATGGGTTTCCTCCTTGGGAAACAGAAACCCTAGTATCTCTCTCTTTTCCAGGTGCGACAGTTGAAAGTGATGTGAGCAACAGGACCTCAAAAGCATGGGAGTATTGAAACCACGTGTACAGATGGAGTGCTTCCAGGACTGGTCTTGGCACTGGTGTGGGGAATTTGTGGTGCCTCTGCCATGGCTCTTTTTTGAGACCTCTTCTGTGTGCCTCTGGCCAGGCATGGCCAAGAAAGCTGCTTGAGAGGAGCAGGTAGAGAGGACAGCTGCTGGTGTGACTGGGCTTGGAGCTCTGATCTCATCAAGGGGGCAAAAGAGCAGAGACTGTTTCACTTAGCAAATGCCAGGCTGAAAAGAGGGGCTCGTTGCCTGTTTACTGTCAGTTTTTATGGGGATGATAGGTTGTCACACCTAGAAGAGCAGAGACTCAGCTCTGTGACTGAGGAAGACTTTTCCAGTCATGTCTTTCTAGATCTAGAGAAAGAGAGGAGCTGAGGGTGGGAAATTAAATAAACAGGTGCTGATGGAGGATTTAAACACTCTCCTGCCAGTCTGAAATAAAACTTCCATTGTCCAAGGTTTTCTGACTTCCACATTTCACGGTGGCATGTGAAGGATGGACAAGGATTTGGCTGATTCTTCATTGTTCTGATATAGGGACTATGGGGCATCAGGGGAAGCTAGCAAGCATCATGCTCAGAATGAAGGGAAGAGGTTCTTTCATAAAAGCTGTCATTAATTTGTGGAACTCCTTGCTACACGACACTATGGATGCTATAATTTTACAGAGAAGAGACTAGATAGCTTTCTGAAAGAGAAAATCCTGAGATAGTGTTTATAAAAACAGAGAAACTAGACATTGTTCAGGAAGTGCCTGAGCTTCAAATTGCTGGAAGCTGGACAGGTGATTACGGGGAGTATTATGATATGTTTGATCGGTTGTCATATTCTTCCTACTTCTGATGTTGGGCATTAAATAGGAGGCTAGATGAACCTTTGGTGTGATCCAGTGTATGTTGGTCCTGATGTTGTTCTGTCACGTTCACTGCAGACAATGCTGCCACAGCTGAGCAAGGAAATCGCCATGCCCCACTCCCATCCCATAAATGTCTCATTGTCCAAGCTGCACCTGATGGGCATCCCTGGGCTGCAGCACCTGCACCACTGGATCTCCATCCCCTTCTGTATCATGTACATCATCACTTTGACTGGGAACAGCAGCCTCCTGTGGGTGATAAAGGCTGAATCCAGCCTGCATCTGCCCATGTTCCTCTTCCTGTCCATGCTGGCTGTCATTGACCTGGTGATGTCCACCTCCATCACCCCCAACATGCTGGGCATCTTTTGGTTTCACTCCACTGCCATCAGCCTGGATGCTTGCCTCACGCAGATGTACTTTGTTCATGCTTTCTCTGCGATGGAGTCGGGGGTGCTGGTGGCTATGGCCTTTGACCGCTACGTGGCCGTATGCAACCCACTGCGGTATACGTCCATCCTGACCAGACCCGTCGTGGCTACATTTGGCTTTGCTGCCTGGCTCAGAGCTGTGGTTTTCATGAGCCCCCTCACCTTCCACATTCGCCGCCTGCCTTTCTGTGGTCCGGCAGTCGTGGCCCATTCGTACTGCGAGCACATGGCCGTGCTCAAACTGGCCTGTGCTGACACTGCCTTCTGCAACACCTACAGCCTCTCCATCTCCACCTACGTGGTTGGCTTTGACTCTCTGCTCATAGCACTCTCATATGCGCTCATCCTCCGAACCGTGCTCAGCCTCTCCTTCCCAGAAGCCCACAAAAAGGTCTTCAGCACCTGTGGCTCACACCTTTGCATCATGGCCCTCTTCTACATCCCCGGGCTGCTCTCCATGTACGTGGAGAGGTACTGCCAGGAGCTCCCGCCCCATGTGCAGGTCCTACTGGCTGATCTCTACCTCCTTGTTCCTCCAGCATTCAACCCCCTGATCTACGGCATCAAGACAAAGCAGATTCGTGATGGAGCACTCAGAGTGATCTTCCGAAGGAGACTGTGACCCACTGCGGGAGGGCTGGGGCTTGGCCTTGAGGACACACAGCTGGGACTCATGAAGAAATGTCCCGTCTGTCCCTAGAATGGTGAAAACCTCTACTTGGCCTCAAGTCTACTTGACTCTCAGCATGCCCACAGGTGCCCCGGGAAATGTTGGTACTCACTGAATTCAGGACAGCACTGAGGACTTCAGGCAGTTGTTGCCCTGCCAGGCCCTAGCACAAGGCAGAGACCTCTATGCGGTCCAGCTCCCACGGATCTCCCAATGCAAGAAAATATTTCAGCCACTGCCTAAACCTATTCCCGCAAAATGATCTCATGCAACCAAACCACTGCAAATAGCTGCATTTTCCTAACTTGCTCATTTATGTGCGGTGCAGCTGTGCCAGGAGACTAAGGGACATAGGATCATAGGGACATAGGATAATTCAGGCTGGAAGAGACCTTGGAAGGTCTCTAGTCCAACTTCCAGCTCAAAGCGGGGTTGGCCATGGGGTGAGAACAGATTGCTCAGTGCTTTATCCAGCCTGAAGGGCTCAAGGGTGTCCAGCTTTGCTTTCTGAGGTGCTGAGGAGCAGCTAAATGCTTTGCTGAGCTCAACTGAGGCTGCAAGAGCAGATCCAAACGTGTCCTGGCACAGGACATCTGAGAACATCCCTTCCCTCTCCACGAAGGCCTGTCAGCCCCGGGGAGCAGGTACCCACGCACAGTAACTACCTCCCTGAACTCACACAACACAGCATGCACTTTCATCTCTCACTGTCACCAAAGAAAATTACCTGAATACCTCTCTGAATCTCCCCTGCCTCTGTTCCCCATCGCTACGGTGGGACTACACCAGATCATGAGTTCAGTAGCACCTGATTGCCACTTCTTTGAAGAGTTCTTCACTGTGTAACATGTACGATCACACTAGAGATTTTAGAAATGGCTGCTGGGTCCCTTTGCACATGAGAAGTGCTGCGGTGGGAGGCAAATGGAGACTGGCCAGCCACTCAGATCAACACAGAGAGAAAACACAGCGCTCACACAAACACAGGCAGCGCCAGTGACCGCATCCTTTCCCCCCTCTTTGGCTGACCAGGATGAAAGCAAAGGCTTTCATTGGAAAAGCGGAAATTCTGTGCACAGATGTACACATACAGGGATCAGCAGAGGCCCCTGCTGTTCTCTGTGCCTTGTCCCACATCTGTCCTACTTATGGCTGCAGCAGAGGTTCTGCATCGCACCTAGCCTTCTTCTCGTGATCGATATTATCCTGTCACAGGGGAGCTTCGTCACTGCATCAGGAACAGGTCTGTGGGGTGCTGAGATTGTCTGTCTATGTGATTAAAGACTCATCTCCATAAACATGAAGGAGCAGAGAAGCAAGGCAGGAGGGAGCCTCCCAGTAACCTCTTTGGAGTAGCAGAGCCCCCGACGTGGGTGTCCCAGGGGGACAATGAGCCCATGGCCTGACATGAGACCTCTAAGATGGGCAGAAGGTCTCCTGGGTCACCTTACAGGCTGAGGGGGGCTCCTGCTTGGGGAGGACTCATTATGGGATACCGGGAAGGGCAGTCTGGGATTGCGCGGGACTCATCATGGGATGTGCAGTGGACAAATCAAAGGTGGGGAAAGGGAGGAGGCAAGGTGGATGGGAGATGTGGGAAACAACCATGGGAAAACAGCGATAAGGAGATAAAAGGGGCCAGTTGTGTGTGAACAGGGAGCTGGTTTGTATGCCTGTCTGGCCATGCCCTGACTCACAGTCTGTCCTGTGCTCTCATTAAACTCCATTTCTAACTACTTTCCTGGGAGAGAGGATCTCTGTTCCATGTGCACAGGGGTGTGTGTGTCTGAGTGCCACCCACTGCACTGGGACCACAGGTCACAGGGGCTGATGAACACGGGGTGCTGGCACTGGAGAGACCGGAGGGCGTGCACACAGTGCATGCACGGCAACACACGACCACTAGCACATATCCAGCTGGACCAGCCCACAACCAACGTAAGAAATTCGGGAGCCAGGTATTGGAGCGACCACGAGTCTGAGCTGGATCTTGGAGAGAGCAGAGGGTCTAAGGGCTTTGTTACTGGTGGGACCAGGGAGTCCAAGCTGGCTCCTGGAGAGAGCGTGGGGTCTGGAGGTTGGCTCCTGGCAAGGCCATAGGTCTCCAGCTGCTGGAGAGACATTTACTTGCGTGTCTGTGTCTGTGCGTGATGCATCTGAGAGACCATGGGACCCAGGGCCAGCTTCTGGCTAGGCTGTGTGTCCAGGGCCAGCAATGAGAGGGATCCCTGTATGTGTACACCTGTGCACAGAATTTCCGCTAAAGGCTTTCATCCTGGTCAGCCAAAGCGGGGAAAGGATGCGGTCACTGGCGCTGCCTGTGTTTGTGTGAGCGCTGTGTTTTCTCTCTGTGTTGATCTGAGTGGCTGGCCAGTCTCCATCTGCAAGCACTCCAGGGCAGTGTCTGCTTGCACGGTGGGGCCAGATCAGCAGCCAGGAATCTCCTCAAGGCAAGAGCAATAAGCACCCCAACATGCATGACACAGCAGGTCTCCAAGTGTGCGAGAAGCACACGAGAGCTCTCTTGGGAAGACAGTCTTGCCCTGGACATACCAAGAAGTCCTGATCTGCGGTAGAGACATTTCAACAGCTCAAGTGAAGTCTACAACAGCCTAAACATAGAAGAGTCCTGCTTAAAGGTGCTCTCCCGACCTACAGTGTAACACTACATCCCACCCCTGCCACTTGACCTTGCAGCCTAGACATTCCCTCCAGGCAAAGGGAATGATGCCATTTTGTGTGTCTGGAAAGGAGGGCTGAAAAACATCCGACACCCTGAGGCCTCTGCAGGGTGGAGAGTGGGTGCACTTGTACCTGGCTGGGCTTGTTCAGATGGGGAGAAGATACCGGTCTCTGGAAGGAGGAGAGGGCAGGAAGAAAGGACACCTGAGAGCATGGCACCAGGGCTGACAAGGGGACACAGCGCTTGGAGTCCAGGGACCTGAACGATGGATGGTAGAAAGGCCCTGTCCTGAGCAGGCTTTCAGCTGCAGCTCGTAGGAGCTGCCTTGAGGTAGAAGCTCTGGCAGACTGAAGCTTCCGCAGTTTCAGGGCTGAGGCACTCACGCTGCCTCAGGCCTGCGCCTCCCACTCCGTGCTTGGGGCAAGGCAATGCTGGACCCCCCCCCCCCCAGGCTCTCTAAGGCTGACTGGTTGGAACGGAGTTCCTGGGACAGCGCAGCTCCCTGGGGACCTCTCCACAAAATGGAGCTGCAATGGAAGCTGTCTCTGCATCTCACATCCCCCAGGCTGCAGGCAACAGGAAGCCCTGAGAGCGGAGGCAAAAGTGAAAGGGCAAAGCAGAAGCGGAGCTCAGCTGAGCACAGCCTGGGGGGAAGCTCTCTCGATGCCCCTCTCAGTACTGTGCTTATGTGGCCCTATGCAGCTCAAACGCCTGCAGTGACATAAGTGTATCTGCTTGCCTTATGTGGGGCAGCATGGCTTTATGTGACTGACGAGAGAAGAAATGAGACCTCGACATTATGGCGTGATGATGGAGAGCTAATGAAAGACGCTGAAGTCCCCTTGAAATTTTCTGTCTCCTCACAAATGAATCCCTGCATCCTCCTGTCCTCTCCCCGGGGATTCCCAGGAGGCAGATTAAATACTCCAGCATTGCTGCGCTTCGTGCTGCACAGAGACGCACTGCTGCAGCCGTCCAAGTGGCAGCCCTGCAGAGAAGACAGGCACCCGTGCTTAGCTTTCTCAGCTGACGGGGACCGGGAGTTTCTATAGAGCCCTTCTGGGCTGTTTTGCCCTTTCCCAGGCCAAGTCCTGGCCAGTGATCAGGCTTCCTCAGCACTGCTACCATGCTGATAACGGTATGGAAGCTACTGCCTGATTGTGCCAGGCTTGTGGAGCAGAGCTTCTGGAAGCAGAAATATTCTTCCCTCCAGTGTCGGCACCTGGGGACTCAGCTCTGGCTGCAGATGCTTACCCGTAGGTGCCTGCAGGTAGGTGCCCAGTGTGCTTGTGTGCATGAGCAGTAAGCGCCTAAGCCATGACTGCAGTTGGTGGGGACCTAGCCGTGGGGTCAGTCAATCTTGCAGAGCAGCTCAGCTCACCCTAGGGCAGGTCCCCACATCTGGTGAGCTGAGGCCCTTGCTAGGCTCCATTGGCAACGTTCTCCCTCTCCTCTGGACTCTTAGGGTGTCATTTTGCTGCCCCTTATTTGGATGTCTGGAGCCTTTTGAGATGCCCTCAGGCATCCATATGGGGGAGTCAGACAGTCACCCAGGGCCTGCAGGGGACCTGCACCCGCTGGAGAGGGAGCGTGGGCCGAGGGAGGGACACGCTGGGCATCTCCGATGGCTCTAGGTATGTGTGCTCAGGCTGCTCAGCCGTGTCCTGGGGTCGTGTAGAGACACCCTCGCAGAGATGGTCAGAGGTAGGTGAGCTGAGCTGGAGCTTGCAGCATCTCAGGGTTCACAGTGCTGTTTTGCAGGAGGGGCTGGTCTGCAAGGCTGGTGCCTGCCCCTGCCAGTGTGGGGGCTGCTCTGGAACATGCACCCCGGTCAGCCTGGTCAGCCTTACTGCTCTGTGCAAATTTGGGGTCACATCCAACTCCTGCAGCTGCTGGTTACCAGGGTGTAGAATGCATTTCTGTTCTGACTGGCCTTTTAATCCAGCAGCTCTCGCAGGAGCCCCACACCCAGGGTTAAGCCATAGTTCAGATGGGGGTATCCTGCAAAAGTCTACTCGCTGGCACTGAAAGTTCAAGCTCTGTGTTTCTTTAGTTAGTTGTCGCCCAAAATCTACTTTGTTACTATTCTGAATGAATCTAGCTTCTGCTTCTCATTAGTGTGACACTGACCATGCCTGGTTTTAGTCAAATGATCCTGGGAGTGGGCTGCACACCCATGAATTTTACTCCGTGCTGTCACTAGCATGAGTATTCTCACTCATGGGCCACCCCATAGCCTGCTGTTTGCTAAAAGGTGATTGATGGTGATCACGCAAGCCATTTCTCTTAACGGAGAGGTGCCTGGTGCTGTCAGCACTTGCGTGGTCTTTGCAGCTTTGCGGGGAGAAGCAGCAGAAGCGGTAGCAATGTTTAGTCACAAATGAATGTGTAGCTCCTACCCACAACACACACTCTTCTCCTTCTTGTCTCTCCAGGATTTTTCTGTGATGTTTTTGCGTTACCTTCGAGCTTCTCCAGCCAGAATAAAATCCCAGAAATGAATCTTTCCCTCTTGCTACTTCCTAGTTTTACAGGCTTTTCTCATGGGAGAATGACAGAATGAAGACAGCATAGCAAAAGGCACTTTCATGGTCTCACTGATGTCCCAGGCCATGTTCTGAGACCACCATTTGCCTTACAGATTTGGAAGAACTTCCTATGTTGAGCCTACGTCTTTCATTGCAAGGAAGCCAAGACAGCTAAGGAAAAGCTCTGTCCACAGGAGTTTCATTCCAAGCCACTGACCATTTGCCCTCCTTTCATAGCATATCTCAAGATGTTAAGTGAGTGGTGGTAAGCAACTGATAAAGATACAAGCCTTTTACAAGCAGTGTGCTGCCAAAGCACGCTGGTCATCCCGGGTGGCACAAGCAGAAAGATGATCTTCCTCTTTGCTTTTTGCTCCTCTTTGATAGTAACTCTGTGCTTCTCTTTGCTCCTCTTTGATAGTAACTTGCAAACTGTGAAAGTACCCTTTATTCCACATTTCTGATCCATTCCCCACACCCAGCCCTGTTACGCTGTAGCGCTCCCATCTCATACATCACGATAACGAGGATTCCTGTTTTGGCTCGTGGCTTGCTTTGTTGTCCCCACCTTCTCAGTCTTAGTTCTGAACACCTTCAGGCTCCTGAGCTGCTATATTTTCCCGCATGGCTTCAGACCCCTTCAAGTGCCCCAACAGCAGCTCTTTCTCTTTCCTCCTTGTGGGTGTTCCTGGCCTGGAAGCTTTCCACACCTACCTGGGCATCCTTTTCTGTTTGGGATATATCGTGGCCTTGGTAGGAAATGGTGTGGTTCTGCTTGTCATTGGGCTGGATGACTCCCTGCGTAACCCCATGCATTGCCTCCTGGCCATGCTAGCAGTCATCGATTTGGTGATGGTGACGTCCACTGTCCCCAAGATGCTGAGCATCTTTTGGCTGGACTCTACGGAGACTGGTTACATGGCCTGTTTTGTTCAGATGTTCCTTGTTCACTCCACAACATCGGAGGAGTCGGGAGTGCTCCTGGCCATGGCCTTTGACCGCTACGTTGCAATCTGTCACCCTCTCAAGTACCAAGCTGTCTTGAATCGCCGGACAATGATCCAAATGGGTCTGGCCATTGTGGGGAGAGGTCTTCTCTTCATGGCTCCCTTGGCGTGGATGATGACAAATCTGTCTTATTGCCGGTCCTGTGTGGTTCTCCACTCGTACTGTGAGCACGTGGCCGTGGCAAAGCTGGCGTGTGCAGATCCCTGGCCGAGCAACCTTTACAGCGTGGCTGGATCCTCCCTTATAGTGGGGATGGACGTGGCTTTCATTGCTGTGTCTTATGGGGTGATCCTTCAAGCTGTCCTGAGGAAGAAATCATGCAGGAAGGCCTTCAGCACCTGTGGGTGTCATATCTGTGTGATGCTGCTGTATTACATCCCTGGAGTGGTCTCCATATATATACAGGCATTTGGCAGCAGTGTATCTGTGGGGGCACAAGTTCTCCTGGCCAATCTCTACCTGACCCTTCCCACCATGCTGAACCCCATCGTTTACAGCATGAGAACCAAGCAGATCCGTCGGGCGGTGCTGAAAGTGTTGTTTTCCAGGAAGGTTCACGCCTGACAGAGTAACCAACAGTGCTCCAGGCGTATTCATCAGCAGGGGACACCAATTTCATCCCCACTGGACGTGCTCTGTGTACAGAGCCCTGGGAGGGGAGAGCGCTCATTAGCTTTAGTGGCCACTTTGGACCCTTCTCTGTGACGTGACAAGAGGTATTTGGGATGGGGCAAATATCAGGGTCACATTTCCTGCCCTTTTTTCCAGGTGATACAGAAGAGTGAGCCGCCACGGTTGAGTTTTGAGATGTTCCAATGCCATGAATGTTCCTGTGAGAATGTAAAGCAGCAGTTTAGGGCTTTGTGTATTTTTATGTCAATACACAGATTCTGTTGTGGGGGATTTTTTTTCTATGTTGTCTTTTTTTATTCCTTGCTAGACTAGCAGGACTAGCAATGGAGGACTGTCACACATTGCAGGTCCTCTAGCCAAGCAGAGGCCTTTCTTGCAGAAAAGGCTGACCGCCCCTGAGCACAGACCAGCTTTTCTGGGGTTGTGGGTGCTGACCGTAACTAAGCATTCAGTAAGTAATATGATGACCTAGTAAAGTATACCAGTGTGTCACTCAGAGCAGAAAAGTGGTCTCTCACCAGCTATTCTGCAGAGCACTGGAAACAGCTGGTCAGAGACCTGCCCATAGTCTGGAGGAACAGCTAGAAGCAGATGATGATGGGGAGAAAACATCCTGAACTCTTTAAAGGACTCTGTCAATCCAACAGATTGCACAAGCTGGGTGAGGAAACCAAAGTGGGGAGATGCATGATCCTGATCTCCATACCTCATAGTAGTGAAAGTAAACATTGAGTGGTTTGGGAATACTTACTAATCCAGTGTCTTGCTGTAATGACCATATATTCAGTAACAGCTAATCCTAGCATGCCATAGGTCTGAGTGTGTGTCCTGAGTGGGGCTAACTTTTGCTGCCAGTAGATCAGCTGCTTCCCAGACTTCTCTGAGCCCTCTCTGTGCCAGTCAGCTGCTTCTAGCCAGGATTTGCAGACCCAGTCTGGATGTCACAGCATCCTGAGTGAGGTGACACTGCTGGGTGCTAGAATCTTCCTGTCCTGGGATCCAGGATTCATCTGGAAAGGGCTTGGACAGGTCAGATCCTCCAGCAATGACAGGTTTTATCTGGAAAGTGCAGGCACAAGGAACAATTCTGTGGCCCTACAGTTCTGGGTCAGCATGTGAAAAACCTATCTCTGGCCTTGGGTGATGAGATATTCTGCAGGCAGTATTTTGGACTGATAAGAGCCAGAATGCTCCTTGGGTCTGAGGGCTGAGGAGGAGCAGAGGGAAGGTAGGGAACTGGCTCTGTTAATGTAAAGATTCAGAAGAAAAGCATGCATAGTTGCATGGCATGTTTTGTATGACAGCAAGGAACTGGAACACCTCTCGCCCTCCATGAACACTTTGAAAGCCAGAGGTCCACATAGTCACCACCACCTCCCTTACAGCTCTGGGAGAGAGACTGGTGGATGTGCATCATTCCTCTGACTATAGCAGGTATCAGCTTTAGGTTGGGATGAATACTGCCCTAAAAGCACTGTTTCTATCCACAGATATTTTGCAAATCTGGAAGGCTAGCTCCAGATGTAGACAGATACCATGTCTACAAATTTCACTTGTATTTGTTCACATGAATCCCACCCAGAATGTTCTGTTTAGACCTTGAAATTTTACATTATTTTAAAAATGAACCTCAGTGCAATTCATTCAAATTCAAAATCAGTCCAAAGGTGTCATTCTCCGGATGTCAGAAATCTTGTCTTTGTGGTGTTTTTCTGGTGCACTCCTTCCTGGCAACTTGAAAAAAACAGATGTCAAAATGTTTTGGCTATCCTGAATTTGTATTTTTCAGAGCACCAGTCTGAAACTTGTAACCTGGCTCTTAGAGTGCTGCCTATGGTTCTGGGCTGGGAGAGGATGGAGAGGTAGCACAGCTCATGACATGGCATGGCCCTAGGAAGAGTCAGAGGCGCTACCGATCCGGCAGCAGCCGGAGGTGAGATTGCACTTGCATTTTCTCTGGATGGAAAGTGGAAGAAGGTCTTTCTTCTGGAGACAACTTGCTCACTATGTTCCTTTCTTACTTGGTCACCTCCAAACATCTGCCATTTGAGAAAGAAATTAGATGAGCGAAAACTGACTTGGGACTAAACCCAGCCTCTTTGCTGAGATTATTGTAGGTGATGTCTGGAGAAGGCTGGTAGCCATGGGAATTGCTCTCTAGGAGGAAACTCCCAGCAGGGCTGTTTGGGTGATCTATGCCCAGACCTGCAGCCTGGCCTTCACATAGAGAGGAGTTTCTTCTTGGTGTGAGCATCCTTGAGGTGAAGGATGAGCTGAGGTAGGTGGGCGGCTGTGCCAGTGGACTGACATCAGCCGGGCTTCTGTCACCCACAGGATACGGCAACCTGCTTCCAGTGCCGGGGGACTGGAGCCTGATGCGAGTTTAGTGTTTGCTCTGTGTATGCACACAGTTTGAGTCAGGAAAAAGATGACTGTGCTCTTCCTGGAAATCCTCTTGAAAAGGTCAGTTCTCTGAAATGTATATCATAATTTTTTTTATTAAAATAAATTGCAAACCAAAATCTGTAGAATTCTGATTTTTAAAAAGTATTTTTTCAGGTAAAAATAAGCCTTGAGTTAAAGTAAACAACTAATATCAAACTTTTTAACTAGACCCAGAAATTGTTAAATGGTAAAGAGTCAGTTTGTTTTTCTTTGTACAAACCAATAAATAATTGGCTGAAACAAGTAAAACTGGTTAAATTTTCAGTCATAGGTATTATTCTGCAATGCTTTTGTGCAATAGTAGGCATAGGAATAATAAGCAAGCGCACTGGGAATCCTCACAGACAAGCAGAACATGAGAGGGAGGATTATTTCACATGACCCGAAGCGTGCATGGGACTGGGTGAAGATGATGGAAGGGACAGGCAGCCCCTTGACAAAGGATCACGACTCAGTTCCAGGTCATTAGCAACTCCAATCTGAATGGCCCAGAAAGACTGAAGTGCTCTCCAACAAAAATCAGAAAGGAGGGCAGCTTGACTTCACAGCTGGGAACTGGGGGCAAAGCATTATTTTGGAAAGGCTCCTTGCATCTGCAGTGCAACCTGTGGAGGAGAGCAAGCACCACGGTCACACACGGGAGCAGCTACAAGCTCTTGGGTCAGGATGCTCAGATGGTGTGAAGGATGATTACTCCAGCGCTGGAGCTTCACCTGTGGCCTGAATGGGTGTCCTGAACACTGTGCCAACAACTGGGCTCATTCTTGTGCCCTTTCCTGCAGTAAAGGGCTGGGTAAAGAGGAATTAAATGACAGAAACAAAGGGTCAGTGTGTGCCTAGGAAGTGGTAGAGGTGATCTAAATGCATTTCAGCAGGTAATACCCACGGCCGATGTTTCATCAAGTTCCGGTTGGCCAAAGCTGATAAAACTTAAAGGTGGAAGGAATGTAGGCAAGAAACCTGCAGAGAAGAGAGAGATGTTTTGAAAGAATGCAGTGAATAGCCAAACCTGCACCCTGGCATGCTTACAGGAAAGGACAGCTGTGGTTAGGAAGGTGAACAGAACCCTTAATACTTCATTTAAAACACCAGGGACAAAAATGAAACGGGGAGCGAGTCAGGGTCCGATGCAACTTAGAAACTATTAAGTGTAGAGAAAGCAGATAAAAGCAGATGAAGGCAAGGTGTCTTCAGTTGGACTAAGAGGTCTTTAGCCTGTTTTGCCAAACTTTATTAGTCCTGGCACACTATGGAGGCTGGAGACATGCTTCCTCGGGCCATTACTTTAAGCGAGAAAGGAAGATGATGTGGTTAGTTACAGATTGGTCAGCCTGACAGCAATGTCCTACCAAATGAGAAACAAGTTAATAGGAGATTTGGTCAATAAAGAATTAAAGAATGGGAATCAAATCAAATTAATGGCAATCAACGTGTCTTTGCAGGAGATTGCTTCTGGCAAACAAATCTGATCTCATTTTCCTATGAGATAGCAAGTTTGGTGAATCTCTGTGTGTGTGCGTGTGTACTGCACATGGAGTTATGCAAGCAACATGCTGCCTGCTTCCAGGGGAAGAGCTGGCAACATGCAACATCTGTGAGCTGCTAATGAAGAGGATGAAGAACTGGGTAATTAAGAGACTGTAGAATGAAGTTGTCAGTGAACAATCATCACAAAATGGTTGTGTTTCTGCAGGGACTCCATAAGGGCTGGCTCTAGACGAGAAGCTGTTCTGTACTACTTTCATCAGTTATCCCCAAATCCATACATATTCAATGTAGACATATCAGTGTATGACCCAGGAAAAGCTGCATCGCGAATAACGATGGGGAGAGGCCTGCAGAGCAGTATAGGGAGATTGGCAGATGTGATCATCTGCAATAAACTGAGTATCAGGGCAAGGAGAGTAGACCAGGTGTTCGGGGCACTGTGTCCTGGCAAACAGAGACTCTGGAAAGCAACTCATGGCACACTCTGAGGACAGTACTGAGGCCCGATGAGCTAGTGAAACTTTGCACGCGTAAGAGGGAAATGGGGAGACTTTCCCCCAAATATTTGGAAATCTTGGAAATATGCGGAAAAAAAAAAGCCTCTCAAAAAGACAAAGAGATAGTGGAACAGACCTTCAATGTATTAGGAATAATTCTTCAGTCATAGGAAGTATGTACCTTCATGCAATGGAAATACTGTGCCATAAAGGGCTGTCTGGCCAAGTGTAGGCGGTAGAGTAGGACGCTATGGCTGGAAGGAATGGTAATGCCAAATGGGAAGAAAAGCATGTGGTTATAGCCATGCAAATGATTAGCACTTGAGACAAAATGCCAAAGGATGCAACTTCTCCATCTCTGGATGCCCACAAATTGGCACTGAGGGAATATCTTTCAGGAAAACTTACTTTAGAGAAAAATCTATGTTATTGGGCTTTGGAGAGGAAAAATGGGTATAACTCCACTGTTTGTGACATGAACATCACCCAGGACAGTATTTTGCTTTCTTCTGACCCTCAGTTTCATGGACTGTATACGTGTGTATGGGTAGTATCATTTTAATTGTGCCCTCCTTGACTAACCTTAGCAATGGCTGTCACTTGGAAAATCATTTTCTCTCATCTCAGTTTTTGCTGTGGGCATGTTTATAGAACAACATTCTATGGCTCGAGCCATCAGGCAGATAGGCACGCTGCAAATGTTAGAGACAAAATAGTGTCTGGAAGGGGGAGCAGAAGGCATCCCTGACCACAGCAGCAGTTTAAAAGCCTCATTGTAGATAAAAGAGGCCCCAAATAAATGCAATAAAATTGTGTGACGTGTGAAAATTGCGAGGTGCAAACAGTTTTATAATCAAACAGGCAATAACAAAAGCCTAACCCTTCTGTCAGTGTGTTTCAGGAAATTGAAGTCCAGAACAGAGAGCTGGCTTGGTTTACACTGGCTATGTCAGTCACCAACCAATCCAGCACCAACTCTTTGCCTTTTCTCCTGGTGGGCATCCCTGGCCTGGAAACTCTCCACATCTGGATTTCCATCCCATTCTGCTTTATGTACATCATGACCTTGCTGGGGAATAGCACGATCCTTCTCACTGTAAAGCTTGATGAAAGCCTCCATGAGCCTATGTACTATTTCATGTCCATGCTGGCTGCCATTGACCTCATCTTCCCAACTGCTGTGGTTCCCAAAATGCTTGGTGTATTCTGGCTGGATGCAAGAGAAATTGCTTTTGAGGGCTGCTTCATCCAGATGTTTTTCATCCACACGTTCACAGCAGTGGAGTCGGGGGTGCTCCTGGCCATGTCCTTTGATCGGTACATAGCCATTTGCAATCCCCTGAGATACACCATCATCCTGACGAGTTCAAGGACCACCCAGATAGGGCTGCTGTCTCTAGCCAGAGGAGTTGCTGTCATGATCCCTTTGATGTGCCTTCTCACCAGCTTACCATACTGCAAAACCAGAGTCATCCCTCACTCCTACTGTGAGCATATGGCTGTGGTGGAGCTGGCCTGTGCCGACCCATCCACCAGCAATCTCTACAGCATCATTGTGGCAACACTCTTGGTGGGGTCAGACTCCATCTTCATCACCTTCTCCTATGGTATGATCTTCAGGTCTGTGTTAAGGCTGCCGTCCAAGGAGGCACGCCTCAAGGCCCTTGGCACCTGCGGGTCCCACATTTCCATCATCCTGCTGTTTTACATAGGTGGCCTCCTCTCCATGTACCTGCAGATGTTTTCCCTTGGCTTGAATCCTCACACCCAAGTCTTGGTGGCTGATTTCTATTTGACAGTCCCTCCCATGGTCAACCCACTCATTTACGGCATAAAGACAAAGCAGATTCGGGAAAGGATTGTTAAACTCCTAGAGCGGTTGGCAGGACTCAGTATCTCACCTGCTGATAATGACAGGGCAGATACTGAGAGAGGGAGACTCTCCTAGAAGGAGATTCACCCCATCCTCAAATAGGTGTGAGGTTAGATGAGTTGAATTATCTCCCAGAAATATCCATTTCTCTCCAGTTACTGGAAAGGGAACCTGCACTAGATGCCTGGATTTGAGAGGCCAAAAGTTCACTGAAACGAAACTAATGGGCTGGTCCTGGTGGGTGCTGGGCAACTGTTTCTTTGTCCAAAGCACTTACATTATCACATCTTCCCCCCATACAACTCTATTTTTAAACACTTTTCTCCAAAGAAAAACAAAGTGTTTGGATCATTCTGCACTGTGGGCTCAGTCTTCTGTGAATTCTAATTTAATCTCAAAAGCATCCAGGTATAGGAGTGTTCATACTGTTTCCAAAGAGGACTGAGATCTTTGGGCCTGATCTGCAGAGGGATTTTGATTTATTGGGGGCTAGGCACTGGCATCCTTCTGAGGGTCTGGATATGGGAATAAAATTTCAAAGGTATTCAGACACCTGATAAGATTTTCACACTCAAAATCAGTGGTATAGACTGCTGCATCCTGGAAAATCTTGCAGGGTAACTATGTGCTACATATTTCAGTGGGTAAAGCTTTAGTGGGACATTCAGCAGCCCTGTGAGGCCTCTAGGTCACTGCTGTTTCTGAAAACTTCACCTTATGTGAACTCTGGTTCCCTGGAAGGTCCCTTAAAATGTGTATGTGTGTATGTGTGTGTGTGTGAACTCCTTTAACTTACTCATGCCTTTAAATCAACTGTAAATAAACTCCATGGAAAGTCCCTTGTCTCACATGTCCTGTGTGCACATGGTAGAGGGCAGTAGCAATAGCAGGGGTGAACAGAGATCTGGGACCCCATGGAGAGGCAAAATCCCCTCTGAGAAATCATCACCCAGGTCAGTCAGGGACCATTTCCCTAGAGAGACAGGACCAGCAGTAGTTATGGGTAGCCTTTTTGCACGTGGGCTGGTGCCTGGATTGAGACGAAGACATGCAGAGGCTCCCAACAGCTGCTTGTGGCAGCTCTGGGATTTCCAGCTCTGGTGTCAAGGCCCAAGAAACCACAGAGGTGGGTCTCAAGCTGAGCTCAGAAGACACACCCTGGAGCAGATAAATACCACCAAGCCTCTGATCTGCCAGATAGCAACTTTATGGCCCCCACTGTGCAGAGCCAAGATGACACACAGATCAGGGGATGCATCAGCTGGGGAGCATAGCTCGGTCCCCTCAGCAGCTCCAGTGTGACGCTGCACTGCTGGATGAGTTTGGCAGGTAGGGACGAGCATTTCGTACCAGGCAGCTGGCACTGATTCTTAGGAAGATTTTGACTCTAGGGAATGTGTAACATGCCCAGAGGGCCATGGGCACTCCACCAGAAAAGGTGGCTACCAGCAGTGCAGTCAGTCTGTCCTGGTCGGTGCTGCATTTCCGGAGTGCTCGCTCCCCGAAGCGTGACACAGAGCCCTTCTCCCACCATGTCCCTTCCAACTCAGTGCAGCCCAAAGCCTCCTCAGCTGTTTTCTTTTACCTGCTGCTCCATCCCTTCTACATCATTGGTGCAAGCAGCAGTGGGAGAAGGGGAGGCCAGGGAAAAGAGAAAATAAACATTTTCGTGCAAAAACATGAATACTTGAAAAGAAATCTGCTTTTTTTTAATAACCCATTGAGTACTCTTCCCTCATATCTCCACGCGCCTCGTTTCCCAGGCAAGTGGTTTTCACCAGTTGTCGGCAGGCAGAGCCTCATGTGCTGGAGCAGCAGGTTGGTGCCAGCCCTGGTTTTCTGGGGTCTGTGCCTGGCACCTCATGGCAGTGGCAGGAGAGAGGCCTGCAGCAGCGCAGGGATGGACATTTGTGGGACTCCACCTTTGCTGCTCCTGCTGAGCCCATCTGCCCACCAGCCCAAGGGGTCAGACCCAAACCCACAGTGCTGCCAGGGATGTGAATGCAATGCATTGCCACGGAGAACCCTCGGGGAGAGGAAGTATTGACATTTCAAAGACATGTAGAGAGGGAGCAGCTGACAGAGGCACGTGACAGAGGCACTCAGCAGATACAGCAGCTGGTACAGCAATTTTTGGGCTCCGCTTTGAGATCTTCTAGGAACTTCTGCGATCATTGAAGGATCTCTGGGAACCCTTCCAGGAACATGAGGGTACTTGCTGCTGCCAGGAAATGATAGTTACAGAAAGCTAGGGCTCCTGGCAGGCTCTAGCAGGCTCTAGCAAGTTCTGTCAGCTGTTCTTGATCAAAGGGACCTTGAAGCTTTTGTTCCAGCTGATCTCTGGGTGGGTCAAGCACCATTTTAGCTGTTGCTCATGAGGGTCTACATAAGAGCTGAGCCAAATGTACAGCAAAAAGAGGTAGTGGTTTATGCAGGAAGGGGCAGCACAGGCTTTCTCTGCAGCGGTGATGGTATGTTGCATAGCAACATGTCCCCAGTACCTGCTGGCGCAACTTTCCCTGAAATATGAGAGGCCTTTACCGAAATGGAGCTTCAGAAGAAGGATAAAGATTTTGGGCAGGGTGACCTGCTGGAGCAGTGAGAAATGGTCATCTACCTGCAGGTGCTGTATGGATTTGGGAGATCTGTGTTGCTAAGTAAAAGAGTTGTTGGAAGAAGCTAGCAGGTTGCACAGCATCAGAGATAATGAGAAGGAGATTGACTGGATCTTTTCTGAGGCCCTGCAGCTTCAAGAGCCTGAACCCCTCGGTGTACTGAAGGAGGACATAGAACTACTGGAGAGAGTCCAGTATAAGGCTAGGAACACCGTGCAAAGGAAGTTGAAATGTACTGAACTATTTTTGTTCCCTTGCACCTCAGGCCTTCTGTAGGTGACCTGTGCAAGGGCAAAGCAGCAGTATGAAACGTGGCACGGTGAAGGAAAACGAGTAAGAAGTAAGGCACAGCAGACAGAAACCCTAATGCCCTGAGCCCAGCCGCCTGCTCGCCTGCTGCCTCAGCAACAGGACTGGGAGGGAAACGTGTGGCGAAATCTTGGGGAGATGAGACTGGAGAGGGTGGGCAGAGAGGTGTTGGACTGAACTGGACCTTGGGGAAGGGGACGAAGGTGTTTCCCTTAGTGTTTGTTTGTCTTTTTCTCCTTCTCCCTCAGCACTTGAATCAATAATCACAAGTTTATGTTAATTGGCAATACATTTAGTTAAGTGAAATTCCCCAGGTCAGGAGTGTTTTGTCCATGACAGAAGCTCTTCCCTTCCTCGGTCTCCTTCTTTGTCCACCCTGCTTCTATGTGCTGCTCCTGGCCACCTTCCACATGGACCTGCTCTGCATTCAGCATTGCACTTCCACCAGCAGTTCCTCTCTATGTTCATGTTTCTCCACATATGGTTCAGTGCTGGGTTTGGGCATCCAGCCCGTTTTTAACCTGCTTCTGTTGCGATACAAGGGGCTGCGTGGAAATGCGGTATCTGTGACTCTTGTAGCAGCAGAGAACAGCAATGTTGGGGTGGTGGGATCCATCTGTGTGTTGTGCCCTCCCTGTTCTCACAAATGGTACATGGGGTCATGTCTCAAGGTCCCAGCAGCCAAGCAGCAGCTTCTCTCTTCCTCCAAACTCTGACCTGGTCAACAAGCTGGCTGCACTGGGGACATCTTACTGCAAGCAGCAAGAGGCCAGAGCCTGTCCCTGCAGCCAGGGTGTGCGTGGCGGGGGGCACACAGCATTCATGTTTGAAGGGACGTCTTCAGAACACCCTTCCAGCTACAGTCTCTCACCAGGATGTCCCCAGCGTTTTGCACACTCAGCCAACTGTGGGCCTGCCAGGCAGCGTAGTGCTCCAGAGCTGATCCCATCATATACTCCTGTGGACAGGTTCCCATTCATTGCAAGCTAAGGTACGTGATTTGTCTGTCTGAAATGTGGTTTCATTTCCTTCGTGAGGCCTCTTGCCCTGTTCACAGTACAATCAAGAAGGAGAAGACTTGGTGTGGTGGGGAAGCTCACTGTGGACAATGCAGAGAAGAAACAGCGCAGCATGTTGTGCTCTGCACACCACTTCACAGTTTCTGCAGCCTCTCCCATGCTCGTGGTCTCTGCCCCTCAGTTGCAGTGCTGTGAGCGGGCAGCACTTAGCGAGGCAGAAGGTGGCCCATGCAGGCAGCATGAGAGCTCTTGCAGAGCTGGAGCAGAACTTGTGGGGAGTACTGGGCACCGGGGATGGTTGGCTGGCTCTCGCCATGGTGGGTGGAGATGGTGGCAGTAATGGATTGCTTGGGTTTTGTAAAAGGAGAGAGGGAAAGTCACCTAAGAGTCTGCCTTAGGGATCAGCCATTCATTGGCCCAGGCAAACAGCCTGGAGGGAATGCAAATCACTGTCCTTCCTCCATTTGCTCTTGCAAGGTCCTGTTAGCATTTCTCCCAAAGGCAAGAGTTAACGTTGGTCTTCTGGAGCTGAACACGGGAGGGTGAGAACTGCACAGAGATTCCCTGCTGGTTTGTGAAATCTTCCCCCTGGAGGCAACGGAGCTATAAACTCTGCAGCTGCAGCTCGGCCATTGGAGTCTGCTCAGCAGGCCGGAGGGACTGAGGTCCTTTGCACAAGAACCTTTGCTGAAGATGAGCTGTCACATACTCACAGCTCGTTCAGAAATCTGGTGAGTCCTCTCCGGGAATCTGTTCCCACATGCACTGTTATGCTCCTATGCGTATGTTTGGGGCAGGGAACGGAGTGAACGAGAGCAGAGGAGAGGGGGAGTTTGAAGCAAGCCCTGATGTAGGTCCAGATCTGGAGTGGGAGGGGACAAAACCCAACTCGAGCTCTTCTGATTTATGGTTCTATTGTTAGTGCAATCTGGGAACTGCAGGCTGACGCGAAGGGGTCTGCACTCAGAGAGCTCAAGAAGGGACCCAGTTTTCACTAGGCTCCTGTTAATTCCCCTTCTTGCACCAGAAGCTTATAAGCTCAAGGCAGGATGAAAGTACCAACCTTTTGCCTTGCGTGTGGGTTGCTGGCTGGGGGTAGGGGCTCACAGGCGGGTTCTCTTTCTAGCTAGGCTAGAAAAAAGCTTGTGCTGGGTCAAACCAGAAAGCTGCCTTGCCTGGGAACTGGTCTCCAGCTGTGGCTGCACCTCCGTATGCAGCTGGCAGACTTCCCCCAGGTGTGCTGCAGGGATCCTGGAAGACCAGTGTCAGAGACCTCTCGGGATGAGGCTGTCCGGGCTGCGTGGGCCTTGCACTGCTTGGGCCCCACCTGCTGCACCTTTCACCATTTGCTCCAGGAAACGAGAGACGTCTTCACTCGATGCTCTTCTCCTGCCCTGGGCGAGACCTGCAGGAAGGTGCCTGTCTCCACAGAGCTCCTTGTCAGGCTGCTGCTGCATGGTCCCTCCTGTCCCCTGCAAGGTAATCATACTTCATATTTTATATCAGAACACTTTGTCTTTGAAGATCTCCACAGACTGACCTTGTCATGATTGCCTTACAGGCAGAGTAACAAATCAACTCCACACGGGATAAGGGATTTGCAGTGAAAGTGGCACAAAGTGTGCATGTTTTGCAAAGCCTGATGGTTCTTTCTGTTATGTTTTACTGGAAGGAAAGGCTCTAAGGTGAAGCTTTCCAAGGATGCTTCTCCATGTCAACTTCTCTGCTTCCAACACCACCAGCCCACCTGTGTTTCTCCTGACTGGCATCCCGGGGCTGGAAGCTCTGCACCGCTGGATTGCCATCCCGTTCAGCACGGTGTTTGCCACAGCCCTTCTTGGGAACTGCACCCTCTTGTATGTGATAAAGACAGAGCCATCGCTCCACAAGCCCATGTTTTATTTCCTTTCCATGCTGGCTCTCACCGACTTGGTGCTCTCCCTCACCACCATGCCCAAAATGCTGGGCATCTTCTGGTTCAGTGCCCAGGAGATCACCTTCAAGGCCTGCCTTGTGCAGATGTTTTTCCTTCACTCTTTCTCCATCGTGGAGTCGGCAGTGCTGCTGGCCATGGCTTTTGACAGGTATGTTGCCGTGTGCAACCCCCTGCGATACAGCTCCATCCTCACCAACTCCCTGATAGCCAAGATTGGGCTCTTGGCCCTGGCCAGGGCATCTGGGCTCGTGTTGCCCCTGCCCTTCCTCCTCCGCCGCCTGCCGTATTGCCGCTCCCACGTCATCTCCCAGTGCTACTGTGAACATATGGCGGTGGTGAAGCTGGCCTGTGCTGACACCACATTCAACAATATCTACGGCCTCTTTGTGGCTTTCTTCATCGTGGCGTTGGATCTGCTCTCCGTCGGATACTCCTACCTCCGGATCCTGAGAACTGTGTTGAGCCTGGCATCCAAGGAGGAGAGACTGAAGGCACTTGGCACCTGCCTCTCCCACATCTGCGCCATCCTGGTCTTCTACATTCCCGTGGTTCTCTCGTCGGTAATCCACAGGTTTGGTCACCACGTTGCCCCTCATGTGCACATCTTGATGGCCAATTTGTACCTTCTCTTCCCTCCCATGATGAATCCTATAGTGTATGGCGTCAAAACCAAAGAGATCCGTGACCGGGTGCTTGCTGCCTTTTCTTGCAAGAGGCTCTAAGTTCCAGCTGTCATCTGCTGCCGGTCCAACTTCAGCTGCAGCTTCTTCTCAACTAGACCTGCAGAATGATGTAGGGCTGTCATGAAGCATCTCCAGACACTTCCCACCTGAACAGGTCCCATCATCCCTGCTACACTATGGACATTCTGTCTCTATTTGCAATTGCAATGTCCCTGCCGTGCCATGAGTTACTTGCTCCGCTCTGGGTTTCGCGGAGCAGGTCATGGGGCACATCTTTGGAGGATGCAGCACAGGGACCAGACGACGCAACTGTGTGATCAGCATAACCGGACTTGGGTCCAGCCCTCGGCTCTACCTCAACTGTTTTCTCAGTGACAGCTCTGTCAGCAAGCCTCTGGCTGTGCATCCTGGAGCATAGAAGAAGACAGAGAAGGAGGAAGGGCTGAAGTCAGAGCAGTTGGGAAAGGGCATGGCACATGGGATGGTGCATAGTCATGCTAGTCTCTCCAACTTCCTCCACTGCAACAAAATATTGTTGTATTTTTACAAACCAGGAAATGAGAGCAGTTTAAAGCCATGTAGATGAACACCTAAATATTTAATGAGTCTTTAACAGGAGTTATGGGAAAAGTCTTCCTGGGGGCTTGAGATAGAGACTACCTGAAATCTAAATTCCCAAAGGGAGGCGTAGTCATCAGAATTATCACATCCGAGTATCTCTCTCTTTCTGAATAAAATTTCATTGAGATTTGTGGTTTGTTTTTTATTAAAGCACTTCATGCTCTTCACAGAGAGGGTAAAATTTAGCCGTTTGCCCTTTCTGTTGAGCTGTATGTTCTAAGTAGGATCATAGGCAAGATACTGCTGTGATTTAAAAGCCTTTTTCTAACAGTGATGTGGATTAGATTTTCAAGTGAATATGGGAAACTGAATTTGCCTGCACCCAGTGGGTAATCCAATAATACCAGTAGCAGCTTGACACCTAACTCATGCTGGAGTGCTGCTTTTGGCTGCACTCTCCTGCCAATAGAAACCACATTTTCAAGGCACAGCAGATGAAATCTTGTAATTGGCACCATAAATTTTATCCTAAAACCATTACTACCTGTTTAATTTTTCTGATTTCTCTTCCTACTTGCCTGTCTCAGGATCACTTCAGCTTTAGGGTGGCTGAAGAGTTCTGGTGCTGTATCTGCATGAATCACCCTTGAAAGACATCTTCCTTCCTGAGTGTGGATAGAGTGCTGGCTGGGCTACCATATGAGATATCAAAACTCACTGTAAGTGAGATAAAATTCTCCAGAAAATGAGCTTGAAGACACAGAACACCCAATACTTTACTGTTTCTTTTTTCCAGTTCAAAATCTTGTCTCTTGACAGACAGCACGGTTTCCCAACAAATGCTTACCTTAAGATATCAATAGAATCAATGCACCTGTAACTCATTTAGGGACCTACTGAATAGCCATCTTGTTTCATAGCCACCAATAGCTCCACTCATAGTGAGCTTTTCTAATCCTTTTTTTTTTTTTCTATTTATGCTCCTGGCGTTTGCAGCATTCACAGAATCACACAGAATCAGTAAAGGCTGGAAGGGACCTCTGGAGATCATCTAGTCCAACCTCCCCACTCAGCAGGGTCACCTAGAGCATGTTAGACAGGGTTGCATCCAGGCGGGCCTTGAATCTCTCCAGAGAAGGAGACTCCACAACCTCTCTGGGCAGCCTGTTCCAGTGCTCTGTCATTCTCACAGGGAAGAGGTTCATGGAATCATAGAAACAGGAAGGTTGGAAGGGACCTCTGGAGATCATCTAGTCCAACCCCCCTGCTCAGCATCAGCAGGGTCACCTAGAGCATGTTAGACAGGGGTCTTCCCCTCTAACATGAGGGAACATGAATTCCCCCTCACGTTCAGGCAGAACTTCCTGTGGTTCAGTTTGTGTCCATTGCCTCCTGTCCTGTCACATGAGACAACTGAAAAGAGTTTTTCCCCCGGCCCCTTGACACCCTCCCTTCAGATACTTCTTAATATTGGTAAGAATTTACCCCACTCAGTCATCTCTTCCCCAGGCTGAAGAGGCCCAGCTCTCACAGCCGTTCCTCATAGGGCAGATGCTCCAGCCCTCTGATCATCCTTGTAGCCCTATGCTGGACTCTCCAGCAGCTCCATGTCTCTCTCGGACTGGGGAGCCCAGAACTGGACGCAGTACTCGAGATGAGGCCTCAGCAGGGCTGAGGAGAGGGGCAGGATCACCTCCCTTGACCTGCTCGCAACACTCTGCCTAATGCACCCCAGGAGACCATTGGCCTTCTTGGCCACAAGGGCACATTGCTGGCTCATGGTCACCTTGTCATCCACCAGCACTCCCAGGTCCTTCTCTGCAGAGCTGCTCTCCACAAGGTCAGCCCCCAGCTTGTCCTGCTGCCTAGGGTTATTTTTCCCTAGGTGCAGGACTCTGCACTTGCCCTTGTTGAACCTCAGGAGGTTCCTCTCCACCCAGTTCTCCAGCCTCTCCAGGTCTCTCTGAATGGCAGCACAGTCCTCTGGTGTGTCAGCCACTCCTCCCAGCTTGGGATCATCAGCAAACTTGCTGAGGAGGCACTCTATCCCCTCATCCCCTCAAAAGTTGAACAGGATGGGACCCAGTCCTGATCCCTGGGGGACGCCACTAGCCACAGGGCTCCAACTAGACTCCACACCACTGATGACGACCCTCTGAGCTCTGCCTTTCAGCCAGTTCTCAATCCACCTCACTCTCCACTCGTCTAACCCACACTTCCTGAGCTTATCCAGGAGGATGTTATGGGAGACAGTGTCAAAATCCTTGCTGAAGTCAAGGTACACAACGTCCACTGCTCTGCCCTCATCTACGCAGCCAAACATTCCATCAGAGAAGGCTATCAGATTGCTTCAGTAGGAATTCACCTTGTTAAATCCAGGTTGACTACTCTTGATCACTTTCTTTTCCTCCGTATGTCTGGAGACGACATCCAGAATGAGCTGTTCCATCACCTTTCCAGGGATGGAGGTGAGGCTGACTGACCTATAGTTGCCTGGGTCCTCCTTCTTGCCCTTCTTGAAGACTGGAGTGACATTGGCTTTCTTCCAGTCCTCAGGCACCTCTCCAGTTCTCCAGGACCTTTCAAAGGTGATGGAGAGCAGCCTGGCAAC
Organism: Rhea pennata; assembly: GCF_028389875.1. Lineage (NCBI taxonomy): Eukaryota > Metazoa > Chordata > Aves > Rheiformes > Rheidae > Rhea > Rhea pennata. The sequence continues at coordinate 216,283,890 of NC_084663.1, forward strand.
AACATCCGCCAGCTCCCTCAGTCCCCGTGGGTGCATCCCATCCGGGCCCGTGGATTTGTGAATGTCAAGCTTGTCCGGAAAAATCTCTAATCCTATCCTCCTCAACCAAAGGAAAATCTTCCTTTCTCCAGACTATCTCCTTTGCCTCCAGGCTCTGGGATTCTTGAGGGCTGCCCTTAGCAGTGAAGACTGAAGCAAAGAAGGCATTCAGTAATTCTGTCTCCTCTGTAGCCTTTGCCACCAGGGCCCCCGCCCCACCCAGCAGTGGGCCCACATTTTCCCAATCTTTCTCTTGCTACTCATTCAATTGCCATTCAATGGCAACGTGTTCCACAGTTTCCTGTGCATTTGTTTCTTACAGTTTCTCTCCTGAGCTGTTCCTTTTCCAAGACAATGAATTCTCATCTATTTATTCTCTCTATATGGATACTGTTCCATGACTTGGATGATTTTCTGTCTTTCAGTCACCACACTGGAGAAGGTGCTGTTGTGGGGCTTGGAAGTCAGGATATGGAGTTGGGGCCTCAATGCTGGGAACTGGAGGAGGGTCACAGATGTGGGGGACAGGCTCTGCTCCAGCATGCAGAGGCCCTCCCCTGCCTTGGAGGCACATTAGCTTTTGAACACTTACAGGGTTAAAATGCGGAAGTGTTTGGTGGCAGACACTTTCTGCCACTGCTTGGAGACCCCAGGAGAGTGTTGCCAAGATCCCATATAAGCACGGAGGTGGAGTGAGTGTGGGAGGCACCTGTGTGCTGGGCATGGAAACCCAGCAGGCAGAGGCGCTCAGGTCTGAGCTCTCCTCATGCACGGCAGTGGTGAGTGGGCATGTCAGCTGAGGGGTTGAGAGGGCCGGACCATCATCTCATGCCTGCTGGTTTCCATGGAGGCAAGATGCCAGGGTGTCTCGTGGCTCTGGAGAGCTGTGTCACTGCCGACCCAGGGAGCCAGACCCGACATCCTGGGCTGAGCCAGCCAGAGGCAGCTCCTGTTTGGCTCATTTGGCAGTAGCTCTGGGCTGCTTGGGTCAAACCTGGTTTGGTTCTACTTTAGGATGAAACTCAAGTTTGCTCCATCTCAAATGTCTCTCCCCCTCCAAGGACTGAGATTCCCCTCTCCCTTTCTGTCAACCCTTCCAGCAAGGCACCCAGCAAGGTGTTTGCAGGTTTCCCATCTGCCCTCAGGAGCCAGCGCTTCCCAGGACACAGGGAACGGCTTCCCAGGTAGGTCTCATCAATCTTGTTCCTGGACGGGCATCTCTGCCTTGGGCTGCCGGAAAGCCTCTTCCTCGCCGCGATGCTCTGCAGGACTGTTCTCTCCTCCCCCTCTTCCTGCGCTGCCAGTCTGTTGGATGGTCTCAGCTGGGAGCACATCCTCATATTAAACAGCACCTCAGTTTCCCATGGCAGTGTCTGGATGAGTCTACTGCCTTGGCTGGTTTGCCTCCAGGTTTGATTGTCAAATTGAGAAGCATGGGAAGAGTCCTGCCACACACCTGCACTCTGAAACCTCCCTCCCTCCCATCTTACATTCCCTGCCTTTCTGCCTCTCTTCTTTGCTCCTTCAAACAGGCGACTTGGCAGAGGAAGGTCTCCCAGGATGACAGTTTCTGAGGAGTGTGTGTGCGTGTGCATGTGTGTAATCAAGGGGAGAAAACGGTGCTGGTAAAAGCTGAAGGCAAGCAGATGAAGGCAAGAGGGAGAGGAGATGAGCTTCATGCTTTTGTCTGCTCAGTGACTCCCGTAGAATGTGTCCACGGGATGGTCATGGAGGGGCTTTGAGTTACAGTCAGAAGGTCAGACCATTGACTTGCTTGTCTAGGCTAGAGCTGGGGTTAGTTTAGGGATGAGGTGCTGGTATGGATTTGGTGCAAACTCCCAGTACTTATCCCTGCTACTGCCATTTCCAGAAATGATCTTTGAATAGTGGTTATTCCATCCAGATCTGGTCTGTGCTGTCACATACACGTCCTCAGGGGAGTCTCTTGGAACCCGGTCACCAAGGTACCCGGGACAGGGCAGGCAAAGCAGCAGGCTGCAGTCCCTCAAAGGCAACCCGATGCTCTCCAGAGGTCCCTTTGAACCTCTATCATTCTGTGATCCTGTGCATGTTATGAAGTCCCCCATCTGCCTTTCTAGTTCTTCATTTCGGACTCCCTAAGTCTCTCTTCCTTTAGACCAAGTTTTCCTGAGACATCGCTGACATCCACAGCTGGCCACCAGCCAGGCACACAGCATGGGAAGTGTCCTAGCCTGCCCTCCTCGTCTCTGGGGACTGACACTACAAGTGTGCTCGTGGCCTTTGCTGAAGTCCGAGTGCCAGTTTTGGGGCTGGGCACTGGGCACAGGCAAAATCCATTGCCTGCTGGTGCAGCCAAGCCCGACTCTTGCTAAAGCCGAGATGGGACCTTTGAAGTGGAGTCGCAGCAAGGTTGTGAGCCAGCAGTGAAGATGAAAATGCAGACTTTGCAAGGCCTGGCATGTGTGAGGATGTTCTCCATGCTAGCAACGAATACCCATATGTCCACCTCTCTACAGCTCCTTTGCCATTCCAGGAGGGCTTTTTGCTTGTGTGCAGGCAGGGTCGTCACCATCCCTGCTGCTTTCAAATGACAACACTGCTTCTCCCCCTAGGGCACAGAGCTGACAGCATCAGCATTGTAGCATGATGATTTCCAATCTCACCGTGTACAGCCCAGACGTATTCCTCCTGACGGGCATCCCTGGGCTAGAAAATGTCCAGTCGTGGCTCGCCATTCCTCTGTGCACCTTGTACGTGGCTGCAGTTCTGGGCAACTGTACCATCCTCTTCATCGTCCACACAGAGCCGAGCCTCCACCAGCCCATGTACTATTTCCTGAGCATGTTGGCCCTCTCCGACCTGGGCCTCTCGGTGTCCACCATGCCCACGATGCTGAGCCTCTTCCTCCTCAACTCCCGGGAGGTGAACGTCAACTCCTGCATCGCCCAGCTGTACTTCGTCCACACGTTCTCCCTCATGGAGTCGGCCATGCTGCTGGCCATGGCCTTTGATCGCTTTGTGGCCATCCAGCAGCCCCTCAGGTACACTTCCATCCTGACGGACTCGACTGTCCTCAGGACTGGGCTGGCATTTGCTGTAAGGAGCGCTTTTATGGTAATGCCTACCCCCATTCTCCTCCGCCGGCTGCAGTTCTGCCTTCCCAACATCCTCTCCCACTCCTTCTGCCTGCACCAGGATGTCATGAAGCTGTCCTGCTCTGACAGAAGGATCAACAGCATCCTTGGGCTCTTTGTCGTTGTCTCCACCATGGGCCTGGACTCTGTGCTCATTGTCCTCTCCTACATCCTCATCGTCAGCACGGTGCTGGGCATTGCATCCCGAGACGAACGCCTCAAGGTCCTCAACACTTGTGTCTCCCACATCTGTGCTGTCCTGATCTTCTATATCCCCATGATCGGCATTTCCATGATCCACCGGTTTGGGAAACACGCCTCTCCCCTGGTGCATGTCCTCATGGCTGATGTCTATGTGCTGGTGCCCCCAGTGATGAACCCCATTGTGTACAGTGTGAAAACTAAGCAGATTCGGCGGCAGATACTCCTGAGATTTCCCAGGCAAAGACTGCTGGAAGAACACTAAGCTTTTGTTAGACACCCGTTATTCAAATAGCTTTACTGTAGGAAGATACTTTTGCCCCAACTCTTTCTTTTTATTTTCTTGCTCAGATTCACTGCCCCTCTGTTAAAGAGATCGTGCGAACACAGCCTACGTACTTCCAGACCACCTTTTCACTGGCTTGGCCTGGAGGAGGACATCTCTTCTTTTGCACTGGGGGCAATGGCTCTCCTTGCTTGGGCTGGCCTCTAGTGCACAAGCAGCACACTACTTGCTGTGTGGTTGCACTCTGCAAACTCACAGGTGCCACGTCATGGCCACAGGCAAGGCTGGGGAAGAGCAGGCTCGTGCTCTCCTGAGACCCCACTTAAAAACAAAAGAGGGGTTATAGCAATGCTTGTCAGTAAGGTGTAAGAGCTCCCCAGGAGGTTTTTTTCTGGGTGGTAGCTACTAAATATTAATACGTATGTAACATAGAATAGGGGAAAACTGAGAAATGTCCAAGTTTTAGCACTTCATTTAAAGTACACGTATTTAAATCCACTCAGGTCACTGTTGCAAGATACTAATGAAGCACCGTGCTTAGAAAGCAGGAAGTTTGCTCTAAGAAGAATGTGCATGTCTGTATGAAATTTGAGGGTGAAAAGTAAGAGCCACCATCTCCTTGTGCTTCAAACTGTGCAGCTGTGAAGGGGAAGGAGGCAGCTGAGGCTTCAAAGCAGTGACTGTTGCTTAGGCAAACTGGAGTTTGGGAGGTAATCCTCCTTCTCTGCTGGGAGGTGATCCTGCCCCTCTACTCAGCCCTGGTGAGGCTGTGCCTGGAGCACTGGGTCCAGTGCTTGGCTCCTCAATGCAGGAGAGTCATGTAGCTACTGGAGTGAGTCCAGCAAAGGGCTACAAAAACAATTAAGGGAATGGAGCATTTCTCCTACGAAGAGAGGCTGTGAGAGCTGAGACCGTTCACCTGGAGAAGAGAAGACTGAGGGGGATCTTGTCAATGTGTGCAATTATCTGAAGGGAAGGTGTCGAGCGGATGGGGCCAGACTCTTCTCAGTGGTGCCCAGCAACAGGACGAGGGGCAACAGGCACAAACTGAAACACAGGAAGTTCCACCTGAACATGAGGAAAAACTTCTTTCCTGTGAGAGAGTGACAGAGCACTGGAACAGGTTGCCCAGGGAGGTTGTGGAGTCTCCATCCTTGGAGATATTCAAAAGCTGTCTGGACATGGTGCTGGGCAGCCTGCTCTAGGTAGCCCTGCTTGAGCAGGGGTGGGGGGGGGGTTGGACTAGATGGTCCCCAGAGGTCCCTGCCAACCTCAACCATTCTGTGATTCTGAGTTGCAGAATTGCCTTAAATGCAAAAAGGCTGGAAACATGACCTATGGGACTGTTGAAAGTGTAAAGCAGTGGCTGCTCAGCGCACTGAGAGAACAGCAGTGGAAACAGCAATGTGGGTTTCAGAGGAAATTCCAGCCTGGCCATGTGTGAAAATTATTGTCCTTACTGAGACCGCTCCTTGTTGACGATAGCAGTTACCTGCTGCCAAGGTAGATAGAATCATAGAATTGGTAAGGTTGGAAGGGACCTCTGGAGATCAACTAGTCCAAACCTCAAGATATGCAGATCCCTGCAACCCGCTTGAGCAATTCCTGTGTTTGACTAAATTCTTCCTTCTGCTTTTCTGCTCTGTGTCTTTGCCCCACAATGATGAGGCGGTGATTCATCCAGACCTCCCCTCAGAAACTTTCTTTAGACTGAAGATCACAAATCTACTCCCATGCACACGTTTTTGTGTGCAGATAGCACATGCAGGCTGTGCTCTCACTCACACCTCCGAGCTATCTGAAGATGTTATTGCCCCATCATCCCCTTCACGCAGTGTATCGGCTCCCAGCTTCACCCTCCTCTGTGAGATCCCACCACTAGGCAGCCCTCATCCAGACACCCCTCCGGTGCTCTCCGTGGTCTCCTGGTGCCTCCCTCACCTCGGAGCACTTGTCTGCCGGTCCACCCTGCCCACCATGCACAGAGCGTCCTCCACATTTGCCCCACTTGTGTCCTGCCAAGCTGGGTTTACAACTCAGGCTGAGGAAAGATCTCCACAGATTTGCTCTCTGCTTTACCAATGCATGTTGGAGCAGGACCACAACAGGGGGCTAAAGCCGTTGTAGGTTCATTTTAAAAATAAAAGTCCACTTTCTGGCATTTGTGATTTTGCCTCTTCTGCTTTTGCAGCAGTCTTTTAAGTATTCGGTTCAAAACTTGCAGGTACTTTCCCTCCTCAGACACTGGCCCCATCGTGCTCATCCTGCAAGTGGTTAAAACTGACCTGTACTGCAGGAGGTCACGGTTTCCCACAAAGCTACCAAAGGCCATCAACGTGAGAAGGACGGACATACCCACCAGACAGGCTGGTGGTCAGAGCGCATGCCTGGAAAGCCAGTGAGTGGACCTCTGAGGCTGGAGAAGCCCCAAAGGGACTTCAGCTCCCCAGGAGAGTACGTTGCGGGAAGTGCAAAGGTAGGTGCCTCCTGGGCTTGTGCTGGGACCTGTCAACACTGCAGTCTTCCCGTAAAACCTCCAGGTCACCTCACATCAAGCATATCCCAGCACCAGAGGGGATGGTGCATGCCGATCACCATCCTTCCTTCTTTTAAGGTCTTCCTCTTATGTTTATAGCTTGTTTCTTGTACTCTGAATCGCCACCCAGTTATGAGCTCTGACACACATTTGTCCGTGCCTATGGTGGAGAGCATTACACACATCCCACTCCCTCCCCAGTCCCTACCCCGCACTCTGCCCCAGCAGTGATGCCTGTGCTCATGTCCGCTGGGACCGTGCCGGGCTCAGTGCTGCCGGGGTGCCTTGGACATGCTGCTGGTGTGGCCGCAGAACCAAGCCCCTGGGGCGATGCAGACACAGCAGCCACCTGGGTGTCAACCCCATATGCACTAAGGTTTGGTGTGGGCTTTTCCCACTGGGACCTGCCAAGAGAGCGCAAGCTCTGAGCACACACTGCTGGGGGGACTGCAACTACCCAAGCCAACGGGAGGGCTAAGGCGGAGGTGTGGGACCGCAGTTAGATACCCAGCCTCTACCGGCTTTAAACCAGTGAGTGGCTTGCCAAAGGGCGGCTGGCTGGGCAAGGAATTTAACCCCGGTCTCATGAGGCAGCCACTAGAAGGAGGGGAGGAAGCTGGAGAGCCAGTAGCAGCCTCTGGTCATCCTGGCCAGGACCTTGTTAGCTGCAGGAGTTTTGGAGCAGCTTGGAGCTTCTCTGAACTCAGCTGGTTGGCAGCTTTTCTCAAGCAATCGCGAACACCACGCCAGGGCAGAGCATGCATAGCCTGGTCCCCAGCTCAACAGTTGGGCCTGATCCTCCAAGGACTGGAAGTGGATCCTCCCAGTCTGTAACTGTGGGGTGCTACACGTGGCACAAAGACAGGTCTCAGCATCCTGCTGGGACTCCTAAATGTCAGTACCCACTTCCTGCCCCCAAGCTCCCTCCCCCTCTGATGTAGGGTAGCAGTTTGGCAGGAAGAACCCCTGGCAGTGTGCAATCGTGCCCACACCAATCCAACAGACAGGGGCATGTTTTGTGCTTCCAGCATGCCTGTCATACACCTCATGCCCAAGCCCAGATGCAGAGCGTGGGGAAGGTGTGTGAAAATAGCTAGATACCCAGCTCCTGGGCACACCTGATGCAGGTCTTTTGCTCCGCCAGCAGAATGAAAACCAAACAAAACTTGAGAAGACTATTCCTCACTTACAGCATGTGCATGGAGAAAGGAGCAAAAAAAAAGTCTTCAGGCTTTCTCTTTATTACATGTACAGGTGTGCTCTGAGATCCGGGTTAGCCCAGGCAAAGTGACGCTTACAAGTTGTTTTGTCTTGGAATTAAAACCACTGGTATTTCCCAGCTGCATCATGGGCAGAGGTGGGGCAGAGTGTGGATATGACCTCATCACCTGAAGAATACCCTAGCAATGCGGGCTCGTATCTGCTTGGTTTTCGCACTGTAGACTATGGGGTTCATCAGTGGTGGGACCAACAGGTAGACATAACCCATGAAGATCTGCACCAGGGGAGAAGACCCGCCCCCAAATCGGTGTATCACAGACAAGCCAATCATGGGCGTGTAGAACAGCAAAACGGCACAGATATGGGACACACAGGTGTTGAGGGCCTTGAAACGCTCCTCCTGGGAGGCGATGCTCAGCACGGCTCTGAGGATCATCATGTACGATAACAGAATGAGAAGCGAGTCCACGCCAACAGTAGAGACGATGACAAATAAGCCGTAGATGCTGTTGACTGCAATATCTGAACAGGCCAGCTTCATGACCTCCTGGTGCAGGCAGTAGGAATGGGAGAGAACATTGTCCTGGCAATACTTAAGCCTTTTAAGGAGGAAGGGGAGGGGAAATATTAGACCCACACCTCGTACCATGAATGCTAGTCCCATTCTTATTATTCTAGGGGTAGTTAAGACAGACGCATACCGGAGCAGGTTACAGATGGCAATGTAGCGGTCAAAGGCCATTGACAAAAGCACAGAGGATTCAATGAAAGAAAGTGAGTGGATGAAGAACAGCTGGACAAAGCAGGCATTGATGCTGATCTCTCTGGAGTTAAACCAGAATATACCCAGGATGGTAGGCATGGTGGAGACGGATAAGCAGATGTCTATGAGAGCTAGCATGGAAAGAAAGATGTACATAGGCTCATGGAGACTCAGATCGGTTTTTATAATAAACAAGATGACAGAATTTCCTAGCATGGAAATAACATACATGGAGAAGAATAGGATGGAGATCCAGAGGCTCACAGTCTCTTGGCCTGGGATGCCTGTGAGCAGAAATACTGTGGGCTTCATCTGCGTGTCATTGTGCATGAACATGGCACATGGGATGGAGCTGACACCCCTCAAACTGTGCTTCCTGTAAAGGATCACAAGAGATATGATGATATTTATTTGTGCTGTCCCACTGCCAATTTGAATTGAGGGACTCCAAAGGGCTCAAGGAAAAGAAAGTAGGTTAAAACCAAAATATTGGACTTATGCTATCAATAAAAGATCTGGAATGAACCTTGGCCTGAGATCCCTTTGTGTCTTAGGTGCTAGTGACTATTTGAAGAGTTTACTAAAAATTCAGTAACAAAATAATACAAAAAATAATCTCTTCAGGGAGAGGATTCCCTGCTGAACTCTAGGGGTCATGTGGAAAAGCAGGAAGGTCTACAGAACCTTTCCAAACATAATTCCTTTGCTGTACACATGTTCATCACAAATGCACAGTGAAAGAAAGGTGTTTATTCCACATATTCATCCTGCCTTAGCCATATTTACCCATGTGTTTCAGTGCCTCCTGGATGGGTAAATATTGATGTTACTTCTTCAACATGGCTAACAAATGCGATTAAAAAAAAAAATCTTCTCTAAACTTATGGTACCCAGTGTTATTATTTCCTCTTGATCATCAAGAGGAAAGGTCAGAGTTCTGGCTCTCAGGGGACTAGAAGTTGGCCTGAAGAATATCTTTCCAGATTCACTGATTCTGGTAGACTTCCTCTAGGTTTATGTAACAAATCAGAACCAGTCCGTGCCAGCAAGGCACTTATTAGGGTGTAAATCCAAACAGGAGTCTACCTCCTCTGGCCACGTGGTGGTTGCATAAGTATCTGTCTGTCACAAGGCAGTAAGGAGAGCTACTTTGAGAGGTGGGCAACATCATCAGTGCATGAATTCCTCAAGCAACCTTGTAGGACTGGTATTTAGCAATGGCATGTGTCATTGTGCACAACAAACAGGTTCCCTTTGCTACACCTCAGAACTCCTTTTTGTCAGAACTTAAATCAGTAGTTTTGCTTGTCTATGAGATTTTAGCAAATACTGCACAGAATAATGCCTCAGCCTTGTGTATGAAATATAAAACAGCTCTAGTCAGATTCCAAGAGACAAAACTATGCAATTATTTTGTGAACAGGTATTTCAAAAGCTCTACTTGCATAAAAAATGCTTCCGGCATGTTTATTTAATATCCGTTTCAGACAAAGATAATGGAAAGTGAAGCTACGAGTATTCTCTCCATATCTTGTCTTTCCCGTACACTTCTTTCCTCTTTCTCTGACACATTGGAGAGCTGTGAGAATGATTAAAATCCTGAAAAGGATGCCTTATTGTGAAAAAATGTAAGGAGCTCAGTCTATGAGGTATATCACAGTGAATTTGAAGGTCTGGAAAATCACAAACTGGAAGTCTTTACTCAAGAGACAAAATTTTAGCTCAGTCCTCTTCAGCCTAGCTATCAAGACATAATAAGATGCCGTGGTGGAAGTCTGAAGCGAGACAAATTCAAATTAGATACAAAAGAATGCTTCAGTTATAAATATAAAATTGCCACAATTCCATTAAAGCTGTGCTGGATTCACCATCTCTGGTGATTTTTTTAATGAATTTTGGAGGAGGAATTGGGTGAAGGCTCGTTTCTTCCACACAATTTGTTTGGAGGAATTTCTTCTAATTTAAACAAGACGAACTCAAGGCCAAATGTACAGTTTTGCTGAAGATGAAAAACAAGAATGCTTGTGCCCTATGGGGTCTTATAAAGTGCAATATTGAAACCAGTGTCTAGATTAGCATACCCATAATGCATTGAAAGTTTTGTCTGTGATACTGTTATTATATTGAAAAGTCATAGGATAACATTTTGCACAAAAATCTAAATATTTTCCTTGCTCTCTGATCTCTTTAGGAGATCTTTTTTTTCTTTTTTTTTTTTTTTTTTTTTTAATCTGAAAATGACCTCAAGTTTTGTGCAAGGCTGATAGAAAAGGCAGTTCTCAGAGACTGCATGAACTCTTTCCAGCAGAAAAAAGATTGATGACTTCCTGCCAATAGCAGTCCTTGGTGCAGCAGATGTTTGGCTGTCTTCACTGTCCATGGTATCAGGTGAGGAACAGAAGACCATCTGCCAAGTACTACGCCGTCTGCTCACTGAAGTGTAGTAAGATATGGCTCTCTAGGACACTCACTATCTCCTATAATTCAGCTGTGCATTTGCGGACAGAGAACTTTAAATGTTTGATCTTTCAGGAAAGAACTTCAATATGCTCAATACACACAAAAATGTATTTGAGAGCTCAGTCTATGTACAGTACTGTAGTTTATATATCATCTTGGAACTCAGCTGTGAGAGGTGAAGCAGCTTTGTTTTAATTTAGTAGTACCATACATTGCTTGACCCACAGCCACAGAGCAGGGCAGGTAGGAGCCAAGCATCTACAGTCAAACCTGAGAAGAGAGTCCATGGATAGACCAGACTCTAAAAGAAATGGATTCTGCCTGCTGGCATGCAGCTGACACTTCTCTTACTCTGGCCAAGGGTGTGCCCTCCTGGCAGCACACACACACCGGAGGGTCAGGGCACCGAGCCCCTGTATCCACGAGCACCACATGGCATGGATAGACCAGGTCCACAAGTTACAAAGGGCTAAACAGAACCGGGCAGTTCTGAATGCTTGCGCTTGCCCAGTGGAGCATTCTGCTAGGATTAGACCTGCTGCTGTCTCCTGGCATGTTAACATGATGTGGTTACTAGCCTTTGCTTTGCTTTTTAAAGACATAAAGGTAGAGGAATCTGCTAACCTACCTAATTCTGCTGGAAGGGAACAGTGACTGTCACGCTGGAGGACTAGGAGCTGTTGCAGAGTTCGTCCTGGCTGCAGGCAGGTCCACTGAGGGGACTGCGCAGCAGTGTCTATGAAGCAGTCTCATGCATCTCCATGAAGTATGTTCATCCACCTGATATGCTCAGCTGATTGCAGATCTGTTTCAATGCTACTCACTGCCTGTGGTGATCCCTAGGGAGCCAAAGGAAAGGCGATGACACCAAACAGCCTGGCTGGGACTGCTGCTGAGTCATGCCACTCCCGGACACCTGGCTTTTATTCTTGCTCTAGCTCCAAGGGATTAACCTCATGTCTATCTCAGGGGCACACAGGCTCAGATGTCAATGATCCAGCAGCTACCACTGGCTCACTGCCTATTGGGACATCCACAGCTGCCTCAAAGTCTGCAGCTGGAGGTAAGTTGCTCACTCCAGCATCTACATCCAGTTGTACTGTCCAGATTTAGAAAAAACTACTGGGGGTCTGTGTAGCCCAGAGAGTGAGGCCTTCAGCAACACACGTGACACCACTACACCGTCTTAACTTTGTACCCTTGCTAACCTCAGAGAGGTTCCAAATCCATCCCCAGCCCAGCTAAATGGTCATTCCTGGAGCAAAACCCTAATCCTCCCACAAAAGAGGACTTCACCCAGTGCGTGAAGCACCAGACAGGAAGGGGGAGCAGTGTACACAGCTGCATCTCAGGCTTTGGTAGAGGTGTCACATTCCTCATATAGCCAATCTTTTCCAAGGTGCAGTCAGATACCAGAGCTGAAAATGCAGATGGAGATACAGAGGCTGTCAGCCCAGAGAGAAGTCTCCCTGAACAACACTTTATAACAACAGAAGTATGCCACATTTCCTCACCCTGGTGGTTCACCCAGTAAAACATTCGTCCTAAGCCCATAGGAATATAAATCTGGTCTGTACCTGGGCATGTCCCTTGTACATTTTTCTGCTGGTACATCTCTGCAGCAGATTGTGCACAAGGTATGGTGGAGGCCAGCAGTCCCCCAGGTGTGTGTGTCACAGAGCTAGCGAGGATGGCTAGAAACCAGCTGCCAGCATTCATGGCTCGTTAAGTCGCAACACAAATTGCACCCCTCCCCTCCCCATTTGGCCAGGAGCAGGGTTCCTTCTTTCTACTCTTTCTTGGCTATGGTCAACATGCACACAGCGCTGTGCTGCTCTGCAGTCTCTTCAGGATCCTTTGCCAGATCTGTGTTATTTTGATGTTGTATACAATGGGGTTTCAGCATGGAGAGGAGGAGGACATAGATGAAGCCCATGAGGATGTGCACCATCAGGGAAGCATGCTCCCCAAACTGGTGGGCAGTGGTCAGTCCTATGAGGGGGATGTAGAAGATCAGAACAGCACAGAGGTGGGAGACACAGGTGTTGATAGCCTGGAGATTCTCCTCCCCAGAGGCAATGGCAAAATAGGAAAGGAGAACAAACAGTGAGTCAATGCCAAATATGGACAGGACTGCAAAGAGGTGATGCTGACTCTCCTGTCTAAGCAGGTAAGCTTCATCATGTCCTGGTGAACATAGAATGAGTGGGACAGAGTGCTCCTCGCAGCAGCTGGAGGAGGAGCAGCATTGGGAGTGCAAAGACAACAACTCTGGAAAGCATCACCAACCCTATCCTGGCTATCCTGTGACCAGTCAGGATCAGAGAGCATCTGAGAGGGTTGGAGATGGCATCAAAGCCGTCAAAATGTGGTTAGAAGAAGATTTCAGGTTTCTCTGCAGGAGGCACGTGGCTAAATTTGTTCTATTATTTCAAGGAATTAAGAACATGAGTTGCTTGATCAAAGTCACCAGCTGCTTTTCAATCCCCTCTCAGCGTTCTCAGCCATACAAACATTTCCCTGTCCATTTCATTTTTTCCTTACTCAGGCTTACTGTGCAATGTTACCAAGAAATGACCAGTTCCTGTGGCAGCTCCCATATATAACTCACATTAAGTGCAAGCAACCAAAGCCTTGAGGTTAAGAGAGTCACTAGCTTAACTGAGGTACCAAAGCCAGTTCTATTTCAGGGGGAGACCTGGAAAATAATATATGGGGAAGAATTGCAGGGCTAGGTAAGAGTGGACACATTTACTGTCCTGACACCTTCCAGGACTCTACGGTGTCTCTAGGCCCTTAGCATCCTCACTCAAAAAGAGCTCCTGCCCTGGCAGAGCCAGGGATGCCTGGTGACAAGACCACTGTGTCTTCATGGCTGAGACAACATCTTCCACCACCTTCTTTTGGCCCTGGCAGGAGACAGGAGCAGTGGGATCAGGCTCACGGTCCAGCCAGAACAGAGTTGCTAGAGCTCTTGGAGAACTATAGGCCAGTCAGTCTGCCCTCGATCTCTGCAAAGGTGATAGAGTAGCTATGCTGGATCCCATTTCCAAGCATGTGAAGGACAAAAAGGTGTTCAGGAGCAGTCCGCACAGCTTCCCAAAGAGGAAATCATGCTCCACCAACTTCAGAGTCTTCCTCAAGGGGAGGACTGGCTGGGTGGAGGAGGAGAGAGCAGTGGATGTTGTCTACCTTGACTTCAGAAAGGCTTTCAACACTGTCTTCCCACACATGCTCCCAGGCAAGCTGAGGAAGTAGGGGCTACATGAGCAGACACTGTGGTGGAAGGCCAAATGGCTGAAGAGCAGAGCTCCAAGGTTTTTGCTCAATGGCACCAGGTCTGACTGGAGGCCTGCAGCTAGCAGTGTAGCCCATGGGTCTGTGCTGGGTCCAGTGCTGTTTCATTTATTCATCAGTGACTTGGACGATGGGGCAGAGTGCACCCTCAGCAAGTGTGCTGATGATACACAGCTGAGAGGAGTGGCTGACACACCAGAGGGCTGTGCTGCCCTTTAGAGGGATGTTGACAGACTGGAGAAATGGGCAGAGAGGAAGTTCAACAGCGGGGACTGCCAGCTCCTGCCCCTGGGGAGGCCCCAGCAGAGGCTGAGCACTGGGCAGGTGGAAAGCAGATCTCCAGGAAGGCCCTGGGGTCCTGGTGGACAATAGGTTGACCAGGAGCCTGCAATGCACCCTTGTGGCCAGGGAGGCCATGAGTATCCTAAGCTGCATTAGGAAAAACATTGCCAGCAGGTTGAGGGATGTGATCTTTCCCCTCTGCTCAGCCCTGGTGAGGCCACAGCTGCAGTGCTGGCTCCAGTGCTGGGCTCCCCAGGACAGGAGAGACGAGGAGCTGCTGGAGTGTGTCCAGTAAAGGGCTATGAAGATGCTGAAGGGACTGGAGCTGGAAGAGACCAGCCTGGAGAAGAGAACCCTGTAGGGGGATCTTATCAATGCACGTACATTTGCAAAAGGAGGGGAGTAAAGAAGATGGAGCCAGATTCTTTTCAGTGGAGCCCAGTGACAGGCTGAGAGGTGAGGAGCACAATCGGAAACAGGCAATTCTGTATGAATTTAAGACAAACGTATTTGTGGTGAGAGTGACTGAGCACTGGCACAGGTTGTCTAGAGAGGTTGTGCAGTCTCTACCCTTGGAGATACTCAGAAGATGTCTGGACATGGTCTTGGGCAATGTGCTCTAGGTGAACCCTAGTGTGGTAGCACCACATGATCTCTAACAGTCCCTTCCTACTTCCACCATTCTGCAGTTCTGCGAACAACCTCATTCTTCTCTTTGTTCTTTCAAAGCCTAGAAAACCAGGTGCCTTAGCCCTGGAGGCCAGGAGGGCTGGGCTGGCACCGTGGTTGTGATTGGGTGGTCTGGTAGCTCAGCAAAACAGTTTTCTGAGCTGACGGCAAAACATTGAGCACTAAAGCAAAACCCTCTGTTTTCTGTGTCTTCTGCTCTTTGGAAGTCTCCCAGGTACATGCCTGTAAGTCAACTGTATGAAGGGGTATGTGGGCTCACAGGGCAAATCCTCAAGGAAAGAGATGGAGGGAGATCTCATCTCTCTGTAGTGGAGGGGATAAATCTCCTGTGGAGTCTGTTTATATTCAGGTCTTGTTCAGTCATGGTGCTTCTTGGACTTGAGGCAGGGCAAGAACAAGCTGAGGGGGGCTGGATCACAGTTTGATGCAACTCCATCGCGCTATCCGTTGTTGGTTACGAACATGTAGAGCTCCTCTGGGTTTAATGCACCTCTCTTACTTTCTTTCTGCATGTTGGAAGTGCCTCAAAAGAGACTCCCAGAGGACCAAGCCCTCTTTTCGTACCAGGACCTGGATACTGGAAGGTTCAGGCCCATGTGTGATGAGTGTTTGGACCACAGCAAAGCTTAAGCCTGCTGAGTGCCACTGTAATGTCTGCCCAGGGCCACCTCCTTGGCCCAAAGAGAGACATCCCCCCCTTCCTTGGAGGAGTGCCTGTGCTCCTCCTCCCTGGGTTGTCTCAGGTGCTTACAGGCCAGGCAATGGGCACTTCCTCTTCCTGGCATCCCTAGTCTGCTCACAGTCTAGTACAGAGAGCCAGACCCCAAAGACATCTGTGCCTTTATGCCCAGAGGCAACTGGAAGCTCTTGGGATGGCTTCTGTGGCCCCTGTGTCTTTCCAATGCACCATCTTCCTGCCCCTGCTTGTCACAAGGACAAAATGCTTCTGGTTTCTGCAAGGGAGAGCTGAAAGCCATGCAATGGAAGAGCTGCAGATTGCCGAGAATGGCCAATGCCTTCTGCGGGTGGCAGCGGGCATCTCTCATTTGGCTGCCTGCCAAGGACGGCGCCCTACAGAACTGTCTGAAAGTCAGCAGAAGACACGTAGCGCCCGAATGTTTGAGAGACGAGGAGCCGCCAAACAGTCCTGCAGAAGACTGTTTTACTGCAGCTAAGTTGTGCAGGAGCAAATCCAGAGCCCCCTGCTCCTGGTCCAAGGCTCCCCGGGCCCTGAACAGGGAGCTCAGTGCTTACCGCGGATGGGTTCCCACGGGTAAAAGCAAACTGCCCGTCCCGGCCCCATTCCCCTTCCTGCAAGGTGCGAAGGACGCTGCCACAGGGTTTCATTCCTTCCTCCCTTTCCCCCCTTCCCTTTTTTTCTTTCCCTTTTTCTTTCTTGTCTTTCTTCTCTTTCTCCTTTCTTTCCACCCTTTTCTTCTTCCTTTCTTCCCCATTCTTTCCTCTGCTCCTTTACTTCCTCTCATTGTGCTTCCCATGTTTTTCTTCCTACATTTTTTCTCACATGCTTTTCTCCCATTTTTTTCTCCCTTTCACCTCTTTCTTCTTTCCTCCCTTTTCCCCTTCTTTTTTCCACCTTTCCCATCACCCCCTTTATTTTCTTCCTCTTTTTTCTCCCTCCTTTTTCTCCATTCTCTTCCTTCCTTTTAGCCCCCCTTTTCTCTCCTATCTTTGCTCCCCCTTTACTCCTTTTTTTTTCTCCTTCCTTTTTCCTTTTTTCTTCTCCCTTTTTTCTCCCCTCTTTTTTCCACCTTTTTTTCTCCCACCCGGTTCTTCTCGCTTCCTTTCTTCCACCTATTCCCCCCTCTTTTTCCTTCCCCTTAATTCCTTCCTTTTACTTTCCTTTTTCCTTTCCCCTTCCCCCTTTCCCCTTCCTTTTTCCTTTTTTCCCTTTTCTTGTCTTTCATTTCCTGTCTTTCCTTTGCTTTCACTTTCTTCTTCCCCTTTCTTTTCTTCCTTTGGCTTTCTACCCCTTAATTTCTTCCCTTCATCTTTATTCCCCCCCCCTTTCTACTCTCTTTTTCTTCTGTTTTTTTTTCTCCCCTGGGATTTTCCCCCCTCATTGTGTTCTCTCTTCTTTTTTAATCCTCCTTTTTCCTTCCCCCTTTCCTATCCCTCCCTCTCCTATCTCTCCTTTTTTTATCTCCTCTTTTCTAATCTGTCTCTCTTTGATCAACCCCTTAGTTATCTAACTTATCAACCCTTTAGTTATCTACCTATTTCCTTCTTCCCCCTTCCCCTCTTTTTTCTCTCCCCTTTCTTATAGACATCTTCTTTCTTCCAACTTTTATCCCTTTTTGTCCTCTGTTCTTATCTTACCTTCATTCTCCTTCCCCAACTCTTCTACCCACTTTTTTCTCCCTCATGTTCTCCCCTTTTTGCTGCATTTTTCCTCCCCCTTTTTCTCCCCCATTTTCTCTCCTATTCTTTTATTCCCATTTTCTCCCTCTCTTTTCTCCCTACATTTCCTCCCCATTTTCCTCCTCTTTTCCTCTCCCCCTTTTTCCTCCTCCTTTTTTCCTGCACCTTTTCCCCTCCTTTTTCTGTTTGCTTTTTTCTTCCCCCTTTTTTCTCCCCCTCACTTTTCTTCCTCTTTCCCCTCCTTTCTCCCTCTTTCTTTATTCTCTTTCTCTCCCCTTTTCTCAAAATTCTTTTCTTCACCCCTTTCCCCCCTTTTACTCTCCCCTTTCTCCCATTTTTTCACTTTCTTTCTTTCCTCTTTCTTTCCTTCCACATTCCTTTCCTTCCTCCTTTCTTTTCTCACCCTGCTCTTTTCCTTCCCTTTCTTTTCTCTCCATTCCTGTTCTTTCTCTTGACTGTCTCTCCATAGCTTTTCTTTCTTTCTTCTCTTCCCCCTTTATTTTCCCTACATTTCTGTAATCTCCATCTCTTCTCTTTCCCTTCCTCTTTCTCTTACTTTCTTTCTCTTGCTCCTGATGTTCATCTTCCTCTTGCTTTTTCTCCATCTCCTTCTCTTTCTCTATATCCTGTTTCTTGATCTCCTCCTCTTTCTTGCAGTTTTGAAGCCCACAAGCAGCAAGCAGAAATGGCAGAAGCTCCCAGGAGGTCCATAGAGGGGCACTGGGAAGCAGGACAGCAGCTCTCCAGGGAGCAGCTGGAGGATGTTGTGGGGCCAGAGCCAGCTGAGAGTTGTGGAGACTGGATGGAAGGTGGTTTTCCTAGGGTCTCTTTCTCCAAGATCAGCTGATTCCTTGGGTGCAGCAAGGCTGGTTAGCTGAGGTCCTGACCTTCATGCCTTGCTGGTGGGAAGTGAGCATGGAGGTCAGGCCCCCAGATGCCCTGTCTCCTGCGAGCCACAGCCCAAGTGTTGGCGATGCTGCCTCGTGTGACAGGCCAGCAGTGGGAGGGCTACATGGCGAGGCTGGCTTACCTGGACTGGCTGGGGTAGGGTCTTCTCTTCGCCACAAAGAGCAGCCAGAGGCTGACCAAAGAGAGGCTGCTCAAGGCTGGAGGCCGGCTGTGCTGAGCTGTCCCCGTTGGCCAAGCCTCACCTCCAAGCAGAAGGCCATGCTATCCACCTCTTTCTTTTCTTAGTCTCAGCTGCTGCAAGCAAGAGGAAAGCAGAAGTTGAGTTCAAAAATCGGGAGCAGAGAGCTCTGCTGCCTGGTGCATGTGTGCAGGGCTGGATGATGCCAAATGAGGAGGAGAGCTGTGTGAGGAAACAGCGACTCCACCGCAGCAGGGCCGACAAAGGGCTTGCTGAGGGAAGAAGCACATCAGCTGTAAAGCTGGGACCATCCCTCCGAGCACGCCAGCTTTCCTGCTCTTTGGACGTGCTCGTGACTGTTCCCTCCCAGAGCAGGGCAACATGCAGGGCACAGCAATAACAGCGGGGTGCTGGGCACGTGCTGAGGTTTGGGGCATGGCAGAGGTTCCTGGGGTCCCTGGAAGGCAGATGTGTCGCTTGGGCAGCTTGCAGTGGCCGCAGTTGGGATTCCACTATCTGAGCATGTCCCTACCCCAGGGCTGGCGAGAAGGGCCGGAGGAGCTGCTGCTTCTCGGTGAGAAGGCAGCTCCTCCGCTTCTCTTCAGAACTCACCTGTTGAGTGGCCAAGCGCCTCTTCAGCAGCTGGTGGGCCTGAGACAAGGATTTGCATGCTGCCAGCCTGCAAGAAAGGGGTGGAGGTTACAGAGCTGGCAGCAACGGCTGCCGGTGGGTTGCTTCCACCGCGCAGAAAGATGCAAGTGGCTGCAGGGAAGAGCCGAGGTGGCTGGATGCCTGTGGAGGAGACGCCGGGATGCCCCAATGGCCCTGCCTCTCTGCATGAGCAGGGAGCTGGTGGCAAAGGTGCTGTTGCAGACGGCCACTCAACCCCGTGGTTCTTGGGGCCATTTCCCCCGCCAAGACTTGGATCCCTCCCGCCAGCACCCGGCAAGGGCTGGGGCAGAGGGACCTCCCACTCTGCTGAAACCAAGGCCTCCACGGTGCGGCACCTGGCGACCCGGCTGGCTCTGAGAGCGCAGAGCCCACGTGAGCAGCTGGTGGTGGGCGCCGTTCCCCAAAGCCCCGTGGTGTTGGGGCGGAGCGGACACGCCCCAGATATTTTGGCACCGTCGGAGCTGACAGCCTGGTCGAGGAGCCGAAGGGAGGTGAGGCTGGGGCAGCTGGGGCTCGCCGTGCACGCAAGCAAGGAGCTGCGGCGCCGGCTCCAGCGGCTGGTGCTCGCGCGCTGTCCCACGGCGAAGCGGCTCCCGAGCGCTGCCCGGGGGGTCCCGTCCGCCGCCTCCAGCGCCGCTCTGCTGCGGGCAGCTCCCCCGGCAGCTCTCCTCCGCCCGCAGCCTGGCCGCGGGCAGCCCGAGCCCCCCGGCAGGGCTCCCCCGAGCACGGTGCTCGGGCGACGCTCCTTCACCTCCGGCGACCTGCAGCAAGAAGGAGAAAGAGCCTCGGAGCCCGCCGCTCCTCTCCGGGAGAGGCTCAGCGCCCCGGACACATCCCTCCCGCGTGGCACCACTCCGCACCGCCACGCACCGGAGACCCCGCTCCGTGTCCCCCCGCGGCGTCGCCGGGCTGAGCAGAGCTGCAGGGAGGTGGCAGGGAGGTGGTGGCTTCTGCACGCCAGGAGGTGCCTGTGGAGGTGTCTGAACCTCCAGCGGGGCCTCTGCTTTCCCTGCCCACAGCCCGAGCTGAGCCCCAGCCAGCGCGGGGAGGACTGTCGGCGAGCACGGCGCCCGGCACCCCCCGCAGCCCGCGGCGTGCCCCCAGGACTCACGGGAAAGTGACCCCGTAGGGGCCAGGGGCCACACGAGGATGAGGGTGCTGGTGCATTTCTGAATTTTAGTTCATGCAGCTTTCCTATTTCTGTCAGCTCTGAGGAAGTTAGTTTCAGTGTAGGGCTTGCAACAGCTATGGGCAAGAAATGCTGAGTGTAGGGTAGAGGTGCTGGATAGCGAGCTGCTTAGGGCTCATAGCTGAGGAGCCTGGCTGGTGTACGGTGCCAGGAAAGCAGGACACTACGTACTGATGCTCTCTTACACGTAGTCCAGTGGTTAAAGCACTCCTATGTGAATGAGGAGGATTTAAGCTCAGATTCTGGTACAACTTCAAGGGCTTTACCCCCCCTCTCAGCTTACTGGGGTGGGAGGCTCTCCCCTGCTGAGGTTGTCTGTAGAAATCTCCAGTATTTGCTGGGCTGTGGCATAAGTCCCTCGGTTGATGACTGGGGCTTTCCTCTGGACTGGAGAACCCTGTTGCTAGATCCTACTTTGATGGTTCTTCAGTATTTTAACCAAAATGGGTAATTTTAGTAGAAGAGGCTAAGAACCTAGGTGAATGAGTTCCGTGCATTTGCCTCCTAGGTGAGGTTTTAATTATGATAAAGCCTGGAGGCAAAATCCTGTGTGAGGCCATGGGTGTAGGCTAGTCATTTCTGCAGAGCCGTCAGGACATGGCAGCTGTGCATGCATGCAGCAGAAATGGGTTTGCTGCAGTGTGCAGAGATTTCCAGGAGCATTAGTTACACAGCTGGGGACAGAAGGCCTTCTTCCCCTGCTCTTGGACCATTCAGACTCCTCTCCACTTCCAGAGTCCATGGACAAGCACACCAGCA
The DNA here is from genome assembly GCF_028389875.1 of Rhea pennata. Lineage (NCBI taxonomy): Eukaryota > Metazoa > Chordata > Aves > Rheiformes > Rheidae > Rhea > Rhea pennata. Next base: position 216,304,867 of record NC_084663.1, read on the forward strand.
GATAACCAGACTCTCAGGTTGCGGTACCATGCTGTGCATCACGTCTTTATCACTTCACAGGTTTCTGAGAAGTTAGTTTCTGAGAGTTAGTTAGTTTCTGAGAAGTTAGTTTCTGAGAGTTAGCAAAGCTAACTCCTGACATATGAATTTTCAGGGTTTAAAAAAAGCTGGGTTTGTCTCCTTGCAGCTGTCTTCATTCCTCTGTGATTTATTTTTTGTATGCAATACAATGCAAATTGCAAAGCACCAAGAAATTTTGAGGTGTGCACTGGAACAAAAGTTTATGGGGAAGGTTATGAACAATTTAATGGTTGGAGGCAGGTGTATGTACCTCATGCTGTAGTCTAGCATCCCTCAGGTAGTGCTTTGATGATCCTGAAACATGGAAATGTACAGCATTACCACAAGAAGGAAGGAGCCCTGGGAGGCTTTTGGCTCTGCTACACCACAAAGGGTGGGCAGCTGAAAGCTCTCAGTGTTGGGTGATGTCTCCTTGTGTGATGGAGCTGAATCACACCACTGCTGTGCCTGGTGTGCAGACCTGTAAACTGGTGAGTTCTGTGCTAAAGCAGTAAAGAGGTTCTGGGTGGCTAGCCTATTTCTGGCCATGCTGTGACATCCCTGGGAGATGCTGGTCCCTCCTCGTGCTGAAGCAAGCATTTTTCATCCTTGCTTAACTGCTTCACTGAGGGCAAAACCTGGGCTGATGCTTCAGCAGATAGTCCTGCAATAAGGTGTTGCAAAGAGGAGAAAGAGCATGCTTGCTCCCATTTAGGCTTTCCTCCTGCCTGGCACAGAAGCCTTGGCTGTGCAAAGATGCTTCTTGATTTCGTCTTTCTAGCTGGGAAGGGATGAGCGGGCTTGTTTGAGTTAAAGGAGATCTGGGCTCAGGGTACTGGGTCAGACATCTCCAGTCTGTGTCTATTCTGTGTATGAGACTTGGCAATGAGCTATGGAGTCTGGAATGTGGTGTGAGCACAACTTTCTGCTCCTTGGATGTTGTCCAAGGGTTTCAGTGTGGCTCAGCCTGCTATAAATTAGCCATAAGACTGTGGTAAGGAAGATGTAAAAATATTTTACTGCTACAAAGCACGTCTCTGCCTGTTCCAGCTCCTTTCATAAGTTATTGCAACATTAGCAGTCACATACACTATACCGTAAAAAATGAGAATTGTGTGATCTCCCAAAGTCTCTTAAAGCCTTGTAGTCACTTCTAAAGTGCAGCGGTGCATCTGTTTATCCAGTGCACAGCAATACCCTCTGTAAGCCTAGGCTGAGAAGGGATGAAAGGTTGTGCATCTTACTGAGATAGTAATCGAGCAGTTATTCACTTCAGAGTTTTTTGAGGAGATCTGAGCTTACCCTTCTGTGCTGGCTGTAGCAGAGGACTGACAGTGCCTGTCTTGTTCTTGATGGCCTTGCAAGAATTACCTCTGAGATGTATGTGCTGGGCACTTAGTGTCATGGTGCAAGCATTAGTCAGATGGACTAAGCTCCACCAGCAAAGAAACGATGTTCCCGCAGTATTTGACTCTCAGGTGGCAGAGTGGACCAGGAGAAATTATGAGATTTGGGGTTGTTAATGAAAGACTTTATTAAGGGAACAACCATTCCAAGGGTCTCTGCTTGATAGCATGTGAGGCTGGCATCTGGTTCTGCCCATCACTCCTTTGTCATTTTGTTAATTGGCAGATGTAGTCAGCTGATATTCCTTAATGAATGAGTCAAAAGAAGGGGGTGTGGCGTTTCAGTGGTCCTAAAACTAAGATATTACACATTGGATACTTAAAAGTCATGCAGCTGCCTTAAAAAATAGGAAATTGCTAGTTTGGAGCTTAAGGGAAAATTAATGCTTTGATTCTTTTATGAGCTTTCTTTATTCTGACCGTTTAGGAACCCTCACATCTGATATGCTCTGCAATTGAGACAAACAAAAGGTAACTGAAACAAAAATCTGAACATGTCTAATCCTCAACACTAAGAGGGTGAAAATGATTGAAGGGGGCTATCAGTAACCAGAGTTATTTGAGGAAATCATGTACAGGCTGTAGGGAATGTGCAGGCTGCTGGACCATTGAACAACTCCAACATTTACCAGTTTGGGACAAGCCTAATATTCAAATTCCACATATTCATTTGGGAATATTATAAATGACTACTCTTGTCCTAGGTAGCATGGGAGTGATAAGGAGCTTCTGTAGTGGCCGCACATGTGTGATTTATGGACATGTCTGTCTGCCTGTCCTTCCTTGCTTCCCCTGACTTTTGAACTATTGACCAAATTCAGCCAAGTTTGGCTGGAGGGTAGAGCTTTAAAAGCATTCTGTTTCTACAGGTTTCATAACAACCAGCAGTGAGGGAAAGTGAAAATTCCTATTTGTTTTCCTTTATTGAGGGAACAGCTAACAAACCATGGTTGATTAGAGGTCAGAGAATCCACACAGATGAGACATGCAGGAACTGGGCAGCTTCCCTTTGGTGTTTGCTGCTGTTTGTTTGCAGGAGCACTTCGGGAGCTAGAGAGGGGTCTGTACCAGCTGAAGTTAAACACGCCTTCATTTTCTCACGCACTTCAAGCTTTATCCCTGCAAATGTCACACGATGTGGCCTGGGAAGCATTCACGGAGCAGCAATCTATGGCACTGGTAAAGTCATCTGTGAACGAGTGGATGTGCTCACCACGTGCATGCAGCGTGGAGCAGTGGGGTTCCTGCAGGTTAGTGTACCTATGGGTCACTCTCGCGTCCTGCAAAGGGGCTGTGCCTTGTGCTCTGCCATACACTGAGCTGTGACAGATGTCAGAGTGGGCGTCTGAGTCAGCTGGGGCAGCTGCCCTGCAAAGGGAGTCTCAACCTCCCCCCGGTCCGGGATTGCTCACAGGAAAGAAGAAAGGAGCTAACCCACCCATGGAAGGGCATTGCAAATGTGAACAGTGAGATGCTTTGTTTGCTTGATGTGATTTTTTTTTTGCTAATGGTGGAATTGGTCCCTTTGCTGAATGCACCGAGCTGAACATCTGTCAATAGGCCAAGAGGGCTTCTGCAATGCAGTGTCCCCACCTGTGCTCTGTTAGGGGTCAGAACAGCCCACATGCACCTGCCATGCTGCTCACTGTCTCTCACATGTACATTTTGTGCCAGGTTGGTCCCCTCTCAGTGTCTCCCCCAGGTCCCCTGTGCCTGCAGAAACAGTCTGGCAACCTGTCCCCGTATCTCCTTCATTCTCATGTAGTACAGCATGGGGTTAAGGACTGGTGGGGCAAGGAAGTGGAGGAAGGAAAGGAGGCTGTGGGTGATAGCAGGAGTAGGAAGGCCCAGATGATTGATGAGGGACAAAGCCAGCACTGGGGTGTAGAAGAGCAGCACCACAGAGATGTGTGTGAGACATGTGCTCAGTGCCCGGACTCGTTCCTCCATCAAGATGAGGCCCAAAATGCTCCTCAGGATCCAGACATAGGACAAGATAATAAGCACCGGATCAAGGCCCATGGTGCTGAGCACAATGAAGAGAGTGTACATACGCTCCCTGGAGCCAGCACGGGCCAGTTTCATCACATCTGAGTGGAGACAGTAGGGGTGGGACAGGATGCTGGTCTGGCGGTACGGCAGCCTTTGGAGGAGGAAAGGGAGGGGGATGTGCAGAGCAATGGCCCGGACTGTGATCGCAAGGCCGATCTGAAGCACCCTGGTGTTGGTCAGGATGGAGTTGTATCTCAGAGGGTAGCAAATGGCCACAAAGTGGTCAAAGGCCATTGCCAGAAGCACAGAGGACTCCATGATGGAGAAAGCATGAATGAAGAAGAGTTGAGAGAAGCAAGCATCAGAGGTGACCTCTCTGGAGTCAGACAGGAATACCCCAAGCATTGTTGGCAGGATGGAGGTGGACAGGCCCAGGTCTGCCACAGCCAGCATAAGCAGGAGTAGATACATGGGGGTGTGGAGACTCGGGTCTGTCAGTATGATGAAGAGGACTGTGCCATTCCCCAGAGCAGACAAGAGGTACAGAGAGCACACGGGCACTGCCAGCCAGTGCAGGCTGTGCTCGAGTCCCGGGATGCCCGTCAGGAGAAAAGTGAGAGGGGGAAATATGCTGATATTGGCACTGGGACCAGTGTCCTGCATCTCCGGCTGTATCATCTCCGGCAGGGGGGCAGCGCTGCAAAAAGCAGATGTGAACAGTGAGTGGGAGCATGAGAGCCTGCAGGCACATCATCTGAGCCATGCTCCTGCTCTACAACCTGCAGGCTCAGCTCTGGAGGAACATCTTGGCTTTCTGAGGCTACTCTTACTGCAGGCTGAAGTACTTCATTAAGTGGAATAGGTTCATAATATTTTTAGTCTAGATTTCCTCACTTTCCACAATACAAAAATTTCATTGAGCAGAGTAGAACTGGGAAATTTTATGCCACTTCTTTGCCAATTTTTTCCCCCCCTAGAGCTGGTACCCCAAAAGCTACCTTCACTCTCATTTTTTCATGCCTCTATTTCTTCAAAGAAGACAAGAGGAAAAATTACTACTCCTTGCTAAAAAAGACTCCTTTTATTATTATTTAGTTAAGAGGGTCAAAAGGGCTGCTCCTATTTCCTGGTTTCAGGAGTACATTTGTGCTCAAGTGTGTCTGGACCCTTACGAATACAGCGTTTGAACCATACAGGAGATGCACCTCTTAACCGTGAGCTGGTTTGCAAAGTCCTGTCTAATACCCTCCATGGGTATGCTACAACGGAGAAAGCAAAGCCCCTCAGTAGGGTCCAGCAGATGCATCTTAATATTTCCTTTAAAACATTCCTGACCCAGGTATTAGGGATGGAGAGAAAAACCGAAAACATCTCAGAAGCATCTACAGATCAAGCGGCTATTAACAGTGGGGTAGGTGGAGTCCTTTCAGGCGATGTGTGTAGCCCAGCAGGGCCCAGAGAAGGTCGGAGCTGGCTCACCAGCTGGGAGTGTGCTAGGAGCACTGTGCAGAGCCTCCCTGACGTGCCCTGGTGGTGGCGAGCTCTGCTCAGGCTAATTGTCCTCTGCTGAGAGGCACTATCCGGCCACGCAGGGTGCAGTAACGCGGGCAGCAGTCCTGCTGAAGAGGAAAGCCAGCCGCTTGCTGGCTCCTGGCGGGGTCGTGAGGGCTCAGGCTGGGTCTTTGCAGCCTGCTGGCTGGAGGGCGGCAGAGGGTCAGCAGCGCTGGTGCTTCCTTGCAAACGTTAACCCAGGCCAGCAGCACACCTGGACCGATGCTGAGCAGTGGCGCGGGCTCCTGAAACCTGATTAATGCTGAAGTGCATCTGAATCTCCCTGCCTTGGCGAACCCCCAGTGCTGACCCTCCTCCTGCCATTCCCTTTCTGTTGCTCCTGGGACAGAGCCCTGCATCTGCCTCCGTGCTGTCTCTGCACCGAGGCTGGAGATGCTGCCGGCACACACCCCGATGGGTTGTCCCCCTCACTTGCCTGGTGGCTGAGCACCCACCTTGATGGGACACTGAAGGATGGGGTCTCACTGCACCAAGGTGGTGGGACAGACCCACCCATTGTTTCACCCTCACCAAGGGACACTTCCCTCTGCCTCATGCTTAAAATACAATCACTTTATTTTCCATCAATTAGCTCTCGAAGCCTGGCTCAGACCTCACGCAGAGCACCGGAGCAAAGCTCCAAAGGAGCATTGCAGGTGTAAAACCAGTGTAAGCTGAGGATGTGAAAGGGAGTGTGGGTTTACTGCAGAATTTGTCATTCCTCCTCTACTATTAGCTTTTCTTTCCCCTCAGACTGCACATTTGTTATCCCAGCTGGGGAAAGGACCCTGTTCCTGGCTGTCTCTTTGGAAAGGGTAAGATGCTACTGAGACAACCTGTTGGTGCGACTGAGTGCTGTGTTTGACAGCAGTGTATCCTGGAGGACCCGAGGATTTGGGAAAGGGCTCCGATGTATTGCTTGGGGTCACTATTCATGGGAGGCAGGAGCAGCAAAGGAGGGTTTTGAAGCAGTGAGTGGTCTCCGTGGCATTTTCAAAACTGAGAGCTGCCTCTGACCTGCCTGAATGCTCCATTTCGACACAGCTGAAACAAAACTGCTGGGAGTTTAATTTTACATGTCATTTGCTGCTGCAATACTTAGAAGAATTAAAAGAAAAAAAATGAAAATGAAACCAGACCTTTCTGGGGAGAGAGGAGTTAAAATGAGATTTTCTAGTTATCAAAAAATGAGGAAGGAAGGACTAGTTAGGAAAAAAAGAAAGAAAACTGCCAAAGGATGTCCATTGTGGTTGAACTCGGGCTAAGAGCTACGTCTTTGGCTAAGGCAGACCCAAATGGGCGTTGTTAAGGATCTCTAGTGAAGGCCTCTGGCGAACTCACCTTGCTCGGGCAGCTGCGGACGGTGCGAACGGCCTGGGGAGGGATGAGCACATGTGAGCCCTGCTGCCGCCGCCGTGCTGTGCACGCAGCCCGCCGGCGTTTATAGTGCAGTGCTGCAAAGTCCCTCAAGGCCGGTAGCAGCAGCTGGAAAGCTCCACTTCTCTCCCCGTTTCCTCTAACGCTGCGCGTGCTGGCAGGAACTTCCCGGTGGCCAAACCGCTGCAGCAGCTTGTGCCTGCCGCAGGGAAGCACCCGAGTGTCTCAGATGCAGAGCGTGAAGTTGAGATCTGGAGGCTCCGAGCTGCAGAGCCCATCTGCCATGCAAAATGCAATCCTCTAACCAAATCAGCATCGCTTTCAGGGCTGATGATACTTAAACACCTTCTGCAGCGCAGTTCAGATTTGTGCTCTGCCAGCAGCCTTCAGAAAAGGGTGCTGGATCACTCTCCCAGGGGCTATGAAGATGCTCAGGGTCTGTTGGTTCAATCAGGCCCAGCCCAAGTATGCAGGGAGAGGATGCTAGTGATGAAAAGCACTGTGGGAAGAGTCATGTCACCTTCTCTGGCCCCAGTGAGACCTGCTGGGGTGCTGCCTTTGACAGCAGGTAAGGGATACGTAAGGATATTCCCATGATAAGGGCAGGTGCACCCCATGAAGGGCCCTGTGTTGGGTCCCCCAGTCTCACTTGCACAATGAAGTTTCCCTTTCACAGCCACCGGCCACAAGAGAGAGGTGGGGGAGAGGCAGACTCAAGCCTCGCATTGGGTGGCTCTCATGATCCCATAGACAGCCCAGGAGCTTCCATGCAGTGGCACCAGCCACCCTGAAGATGGGCTTCCACATGACCAGGCACTTCTGCCTTACTTGGGTGAGCTTTGGACCAACACTAACAGGGGTACAGCATGCACTGGACTCTATTCCTTGCAGGCAGAGAATAGCTTTGGAGGCAAACAGCCCTTGGAAGAGCAAGTGTCCATCTGAAAACCATTCTGCAAATGGAAACCATTCTTAGATGTGCTCTCTAAGGCTCATTTCCAGTGGCCAGCTCCAAGTACTGCCTGTCTCCAGTGAGGCTCTGACACTCACCCAAATGCTTTCTTTTGCTGCGCTCCCAGTTGGTGCTTTTTAGTTTCCCCTTCATTTTTCCATGTTAGTACTAATGTATTACCAGAATTTAATCATTTAATTCATTTAATGGATGCATTCACAAATAAATCCTATTCTCTTCCACCCTGCAATGCACCTGTCAGCACCAGGGGCACATCTATGAGGGGTGTTCAGTGCCATGAGGTCCTAACTCAGGCTGGAGGGAAACTGAAATCACACCAGCCCCTGGAAAGGTCAGGTCCTGCTGCCTTATTTATTGTTTCTTCAATGCCATTTTTCTTCACTGATGTTATTCTCTTCTTCTGTATTGCCAGGCCTCAGTGAAGTCCACACCTAGTATATTCAATATGGTTGTTGATGCCTTATTTAAGCAGCTCCCAGTCACTCCAGTGATATCCTCTCTTCTGCCCCACCTTATACACACAAGTATCCTGCTCCCCAGCCTAGCTTCCTGCTCTTTCCCATTTTCACCTTTCTACGAAAAACACATTCTACTTCTGCTCTTCTCTTTATGGGCACACCCAGAGACCCAGTCCCATTTTTCTAGAGACTAATGCAAGTTTGGTTTTGGTGTTTACACACACACGCACCCCCATCCACACACACATACATGTATATGTGCACACACCTATACACACACACACATATCCATGCATGCATCCACACACGTGGACACAGCTACGCAAAGCATGGTACTCTCAGCTGAACCTGAACCTTTGCCCAATGTGGAGGCTTGGGACCCTGGGCCTGTATTTGCCATTCAAACCCTGACTGCGCCACAGAGGTTAGGTGGTGGCACGACCAGAGCTAACCTGTGCTGATGCAGGTGTCCATCGGGATACCTTGCCTCTAGGAGCTCCCACCTATTTTGCAAAAGCGGAGCTGCGATCACCATCTAGCACTGGAGGGTAGTGGTAATGCACACCTACCTCTCACCTGAATTTACCTCTGTAGTTAAATAATCCTTAGAAAAACACTGAAACTGAGTGATATTGATGCTGTAACTTTCTAAACAGTATGTCCTTGTTTGGTTTTAAATTATCATCTCCATGCAAGGGTTAGAGCCAGATTGTGCCTGGCTTCTGCTCTACAGGTGGTCTGACTCGATAGTTACCATGGTCATGTTTTATTTATTTTTCAAATACATTTGACAAGGGGCAGAATTTCACCTGGAAAACGACACAGTAAGTTCTTCTACACTGCTGTGCTTGCTCATCTTTGTTGCAGCAGGAGTTACCTTGCAGAGGAACTGGGCTGCTTGAGTGGTAGGAGTCCACCTTATTCTGTCAGAAGATAGCTTACTGGTGGTAGCACAGTGTCTTGCCTTGACAAAGGCTGCTTGGGAGAGCACAGTTTATAACTTCAGAAAGCCCATGCTGTAGATTTTAGCCTCTTGATTTATCAGCAAAGAGCTTGCAAACATTAGGCAGGAGTAAAGCAATGATATTCTACAAGAATGTTTGAGAAAGTATTTAGAGTAGCCAAAACTTCCAGAAACCTGCTGCTGTCTACACAGGCCTTAAAATGCTGCAATTCTGCTTTCAACATCCCTTGTTAACACTTCCTTTTCCTGTACAAAGCCTGATATTTTTTTCTTCCCAGTAATCAGGATCCCACTTCTGGTCTGTAGCAGGGGTCACCATCAGGAGCCTTTGCTCTTCCCTCCCCCTTATGGGGAGATCTGCCGTCATGCTCGCTAGGTCACCCGTGGTGCTCACAGCCCTCGAGAGCAAGGACCGCAGCTGTGACTTCCCACTGTGTCAGAGAAGCCCAAGGGGTTTGGTCTGGCTGGTTAAATACGGCTTTCCAGGCAGACCGTCCGCCCAGTGCGTGTCTGCAGCAGATTGCACAGTCAGGGCTGCCCCTGGGTCCCTGCCCAAGTCCTCTGCTGTGTCTGGGGTAAGTACTGGAGGGGATGGCTGGAAGAGTACGGAGTACATGCGTTCTTCCCCAAGAAGGGCAATTTATTTGAGGACCTGAATCAACATGAGAAATTCCAGACATCTCTGGCAGAAGCAGAGAATCAGCATATTAGAAAAGTGCTAAGACAGAAAATTGCTTTACTAAATCTTAGTTTTGATCCCATCTGTACAGATTGTCTTGATCTGAAAAGCCTTCCTGAACATTGATCTTGATCAATGATTATAAACTTCTTTCATCCCCTCAAATGCTCTGTGAACAGTATGTTTATTTGTACAATAAATTTACTCTCTCCAGGAGCAAAGAGGGGTCTTTAGCTCCTTAACTTTGGTCCTTTAGGTCCTTATCTACCCTGCTGCGATAGAGCAGCACCCCTCATGAGCAGGGCGATTTGCAGGTGTGAGGGGACCCAGCTGCTCCAGAATGGTGCCTTGCTCATGTGAAATCTTGAGGACTTTTTTTTTTTTTTTTATTGGTAGTAGATAAGGTCTAAGTGTGGGTGTATGCACATACTTAAGAGCAAACCTTAGCTTGTGCTTTTCGGTGATGGAAACGTGATTGTTTCCTGCTGAATAGAGACATGCACATTTTCCCTGATCTGCCACGGCCAGAGCAGAGGATGTACTGCTTTGACCACTGCCTGTTTAGACTGTGCTTTTAACATGCACTAAATTTAACTGCATTTTCTGACAAACCTGCTTGGAATATTTCCTGGGAAAAATGGAAATTACCTTGGAAATTCTCCCCCCTCCCTACCCTGCTTGCCTCTGCCTCCTGGTCCCTGTACACAGCAGCTGGTCTCCCACGGCAGCCAGTGGAGCTGCCCATGACGCAGGCTGTTTGCAGGATGGTAAGATGAAGACACAGCATTTGTTCTTCAGTTTCCTAATGGCCTCAGGCACCGCTTCAGGTCATAGTTAGGCCTTTGAGTTTCTTCCTTTCCATGTAACATTTTTGGCAGCTGAAAAACACAAATCCATTTTCCTTCCATCAGGGCTAGTTTAATCAATTGGCCTACAGGTTTGATAAAGCTCCTGAAACTTTTTACATTTTTACTGTGATAAAAAGGGGGAAAAAATCAACACAGATCCAAGTGTAATGGTACTGCGTCCCACCGCAGAGCGAGATGTTATCTCTCTGTTTTGGCTGCACTTGGTTTTGCACAAATCTTGACCTTTCCCTGTCTGTGTGTCTCTCGTTTTCCATCCCCCTTTCCTTCCTTCTCCTGACTTCTTGCTCCAGCTTGTGCAGAAACCAGCAGTGACTTTGTCTCTGCCAAAGTGACAGAGACTCTGTCTCTGCGGCTGCCTGCGCACCGTGGTGGGAGGAGTGGGTGCCTGGGTGGTGTTGGGGATGCAGCTCCCCAGTGTCCTGCCTGGCCACCCCTGCTGCTCCTGCTCCCATCGTGGCTGTGGGAGCAGCAGGCCCCTTCCCTAGGACTCGCCTCCCAGGTCTCTCCCAGCCCTTGTCTTTTCTGCTTTCACAGGCAGGAGGACCTCGGCCACAGGCCCTCACCCTGGTGTAGCGAGGTTGAACTTTGCCTGCATGGCTGAGAAGCTCTCGGCCAACTCTTGAAAGGGTTGAGCATGAAGGTATCCTGCAACCCCAGATGTTTAGCGTTCAGGGACTATGATTGAGAGACCCACCGTATGCTGTGCTGCTCTTTCCCTCATTCTTCAGGGCTGCACACAGCCTGGACAGGCGCCTGAGCTTCAGAGGTCTGTGTCTGATCTGCTAATGCCATCCCTTGGTTTGGTGTGATGGATGAGGCATGGATGGCAGCTGCACAGGTGTTTCAAAAGCCTGCCTCTCCAGCCTCGCTCTAGTCAGCGTGTGGGCAGAGCTTCATAAAGCAGTTGTTATTCCAAGAAGCTCTATGACTGCTAGGCTCCTGTGCCCTCGGTGCATGGGATGCCCACTTCCAATAAGACTGGTTTCAGTCCCCTGACCTTCATCCTCACTGGAATTCCTGGTCTGCCAATGAGTAACTACTGGATGGCATTCCCTCTCAGCTCCCTGTACCTCCTCATGCTCTTGGGGAACTGCACCTTGCTCTGGACCATAAAGACAGACCGCAGTCTCCATACACCAATGTACTATCTCCTCTCCATGCTGGCAGTGGCAGACTTGGGCTTGTCTGTCTCCACACTACCCTCCATGCTGGGTATATTCTGGTTTGAGTCCACATCCCTCCATTTTGATGCGTGCATTATTCAGATGTATTTCATCCACTTCTTCTCTGCCATCGAGTCTGGTGTTCTGGTTGCAATGGCCTTTGACCGCTTCGTCGCTATCTGCTACCCTTTGCAATATGCCTCTGTCTTGACAAGTCCTCTGATCATGAAGGCAGGAGGGGTGATCTTCATGCGAGGTGTCTGTGTGGTGCTCCCAGTTGCTGTCCTTATTAAGAAGCTCCCTTTCTGCAGGTCCACACTCCTGTCACACTCCTTCTGCCTGCACCAAGACATGCTGAGGCTGGCTTGTGGAGATGTCAGGGTCAACAGCTTGTATGGACTGACTGCAGTGATACTCACCAAAGGCCTTGACTCCCTGACCATCCTGCTGTCTTACATGATGATCCTCAGGGCCTTTATGAGAACCATCTCCCATGAAGCCCGAGCCAAAGCCTTTAGCACCTGTATCTGCCACCTCTGTGCTGTCTTGCTCTTCTACATCCCTCTCATTGGTTTGTCCATCATCCACAGGTTTGGGAAGCACCTGCCCCCACTTACTCACACGCTCATGGCTGATGCCTACCTCTTGGTGCCACCTGTCCTGAACCCGCTTGTCTACAGCTGGAAAACCAAGCAAATCCGCAGGCGAATTCTCACCCTGCTCCACTGGAGAGGGGCCCAGCAACAGGTCTAGTCCTGGAGGGGCAGCACACCAAAGCCAGTCTCCTTCCTTTCCTTTACAGATTGGTTGATCATGGAGAGTATTTTCTGGGAGAAAATCATTCATGTTACTTCACTCCCCATGACAAACCTGTCACCCACATGGAAAAACAGCTCATTTTTCTCCTCAGAGAAGGCTGGATTATGGCAATTCATGTTATTCCACCTCTCATTTTGGGATGTTTCATTTCTCAGAAAGTCTGCAAGAGAGCAGAGCTAGTGTGAGCTGGTCGTAAAGCTGGACTCCCTTCAGCTATGGAGAGAGAAGACTGCTGAGAACAGATTTTAGTCAAGGGATTCACTGCTATTAGCAGTTTTAATCTCTGAAGAAATGCAAACAGTATCCTAAGGCTTGTGCTTTTAATTAGAAATATCCCTTCATCAGTCAATTACATTAAACCCTCGATTCCCAGACTTATGTGGTTATAGGAGACTCTTCAGCTTTCTTTGCACTAATAAAGTGATTTGTGTCTTTGCAGTTGTGGAGACCAGGTAGGAACTAACGCCTATGGCACAAAGAGTGAAAACATTTGAGTCCAGACTCACTGAGGGGGTCTGCAAGGGGAGTGTATGTCTTTTTACTGTCTCATGATATCATCTCCTTCGCTCATAACTCTCTGGGATCATTGTGAAAATCTCCCCAACCTCCCCAGGCATAATTCAAATGAGAGTAGGATGTCTGTCGTAGAAGAGTGGTTCCACATTGAACCTGGGTGCAGGAGCTATTCAGTGCACTTTGAACATCTCCCACCATCCAGATTACTATTTTTGCACCCTCAGCTATGCTGCCACCTTTCCTTGGGGTGCGCTTTGCTGTAGCATCATGGAGATGGTGCACACCAGGGAAGGGGCTGCTGCAGCCATGCCCAAGCCATTTCCCCCTGCGCGGATCTGTGCACTCACCCCAGGGACTGGCAGCTTGTCTTGTTCAACCCAGCTTCCCACGATAATCTGCTGTTCTGATCTGGCCTCCCACTGCTGCTAACTGGGTTGTTTCACCAGAAAATAGCAGCTGTTACTGGACTCAATCCCTCTCGCTTGTCTGGCAGGGAAGAGCTGAACCTCAATACTTGGCCCGCTCTTCTCAGACTTCCTTTTACCTCTCTTGCCTTTTCCACAGCCTTTTGCCTTATCCTAGTAGCTTACTGGCCAAGAAAGAGGGAGCAGAGTGAAAAGAAGGAGAAAGAGAAACCATCATGTTGGAGATCATGTTGGCTGTCTGATTCGTGGTGGTGGGTGATGAAGGCAAAGGAAACAGCCCATTTCAGGGTGGGCACTCAGCTGATTTCAGTGTGGCTGTTTAAAGAAGAGCTACAGGGTCAAAATTGGAGTTTAGGAAGCCCTGACCAGGTATTAGCACGCTTCAGCAAACTAGGGACATGCCGAGCACTATAGGGCTGTGCTGAGAGAGCTGGAGAGCTTTGGTACATAGAACAAATTGATGTATTTTTTTTTTAAGAGCAATTTTTGGTCAATATCATGAGAGCTTCTCCTAACTCTCCTAGGTGCTGTTATGGAGAATCCAAATGATGGGAATCGTTGTGGTGAGAGGGAGTTAGGTACTGTGGCACTGTACTGATGAGCATGGAAGAGCTCTGTGAAAATGGTACCTGGGTTCTTCTTTTTCACCAGGCAAAGGAAATCCTCTGTCTCTTCCACTGTCTCTCAGGTACTTTCACTGTGAGGTAGCAGGACAGGAACACATAGGTGCTCCTGTGCATGCTGCAAAGTTTCGTGTCACTCAGACAGTAAGAAGGGATTGGTCTGCAAATATGTGCTCAGTGCAAAAAGAAAGCTGGTTACCGGGGAGATATGAATGTCCCAAGCTGGAAACATTTCGCATAAAGATTTTGTGCCTGATGGCTGGGAATCTGCTAGAATTCTCTCCGTGTTTTTTTCCAGGGTCAGTAGTCCAGTCTGACGTTTTCCCGGTGTGTCTGAAAAGCAGATGTCTGAACGCAGGCAATTTTACTATGTAAAGCCAGAAGCACAGCTGTTATAAATCAGTGTTTCCCAGTGAGTGGTGGCTTACTCCAGCTCCCTATCAAGTTTTAGTCCTTTAGAAGTCCAAGTTCCTCTCTGCTCTGTGTTAAAAGAATACTCAGTGTTTTTGCTCAGCTTTAATTCCAATGTCTGCTTGTACTTCTGCTAATAGGAGAATTAGCAAAGGACACAACAGTCTGCTCCCTCTCACCTCCTGGAAGGTGGTCATGAGCTTCAGCCTGAGGCTTATATTTCCTTTTTTCACCCTGCTGTGTCTCATTATGCCACACTCACATATAACTTCTCTTGGATGCAAGAGAGTAAACAATTTCAGCCCAGTTTGTGGCTGAATCAGATGAGTAACAGACAGACCATAACATTGTAAAATGGCCTAGGTTGACCGTTGCTGTGGTGGCCAGCACCCAGACGTTCGCAGATGAATAAGCCATCACAGTCAATGTTCCCAAAGGGCTGACTCGTACCATACAGACAAAACTATGAGATAGAGCAGGACGTTTGCATTCTCTTCCTGAAATTGCCAAGCTGCTTTGATCTGCCAGTGAGAGGTTAGAACTTGGGGACCTAACAACGGAGCTCTGAACTCTCAGCAGTATCACACTGTACGTGCATCACATCCATGTTGCTGTGTGAATGAATGAAGAAACAGCTTAACTCTTGCTTGAACATTTTGCCAAATCCAATGAGTCAGATTCAGCATGCTATGGGCAATTTTTTGCTCTAATTGCTCTAATCACCCGTGGGTGGCGCAGAACAGTTCCCTGAGATGCTTTGAGGTTAATGCAGTTGATACACGTCAGCTGTTGACAGATCTGGTGGTTGTTTTGAACCTCTTGCCTCAAAGGCAAAAAAACCCAGCTGGGTTAAACTGACAGCTGGATTAGGCTGACTTCATTCGTTTCAGCTAAGAGATGTTGGTTAATACTGGGGCTCTAACTTACAGACCCAAGAAGCCTCTCCTTCCAGGCACAGGTGATAGGATAATTTGTCCTTCTTGCTTTAAATGGGGCTTCCCCAGCTTTCCTGGCGATGGTCCTTCATTCCTGAACAGTATGCAACTTATGCATTTCACTCCCAGAACACCTGTGCGACACTGAATAACCAGATTTGTCGTAGTGTTTGTATTTGTCCTAAAAGCATCTCACTGTCTCTACCAAGTGACTTGTCAGGTACTTTGCTGCCTGTTAGTTTAGATTTGAACATGAAATATGCCACACTGAGGCTTGCATGCATTAGTAATGTGTGCAGCTCCCTCTAAGCTCAGCTATTCTCCAGCTATATCTGAGTTACAGCAATTTACCAGCTTCATTTAATAATTGACAGGACCATCAGGCTTCCTAACATTTATTGTTTATTTTTCTGTGTTTGATTTTCCATTGATGGCACCAAAAGTAATAACGTTCATTACAATTCTTCTACAAGTGCTTTCCACCTGTTCTCTTTCTCTTATCTGCATTTACTCAGCCCTGTACCTACAGAGTATATTTGCCGTGACAAAATTCCCTCTTGCCAATAAAAGTGTAGGTTCTCAACTTCTGCTTCACACCAGTGTATGTGCCCTGGTCAGTAAGGTAGCTCTGAAGATGTATGGGGATGTATGGGATGTGAAAATAAACCATTTCCTCGTTGCTTCTTATTCTGGTTAACATTTGTGTTGTGTACAATTCCACATTTTAATCAGAATTGCAGCTTTTTTACTGAACTAGCTAATCATATACAATTCTTGGAACAGATTTGCCTGTTTTTTTGTATCCAGCAATTTTACAGAAGCTTCCTTCCAGGAAAACAGAAAGGCTCTGTATGGCAGCACAGCTTACGTACTGGTAAAACGTCATCCACTCTGCAATGCATAAAATCTTGGTTCTGATTTTACTGTTAATCCAGAGACAAACTCCGAAACTGGGTCAGATTTGGACTACACTGTCAAGATATCTGGGGGAGGTCTAAAATTATTTTGGTAGCAACCATCCACCTCTTTTGTTTATTCAGCTTGGGATTTCAGAATAATGAGGTCCTGTTAAGTTTCAAGGAATTCTGGAGTAAATCCACATGAATGGAATTCCTGAGAAGGGTTACATGTACATTGGGAAAATGTCTGATTTTCCCTTTGGAATTGAATATGGTCTCATGTGCTGACCTAGTTTAAACCCACAAAACCCTCTGTTTACTCCTTCACATCCATATGTTTGCACATTGCCAGAAAGAACAACATTTAATTCCATACAAGCAGATTTCCTACATCAGTCTCAGCCTTGAGGATGAAATAGATCACATCTGAGGCCAATGCTTCCAGAATTATTTGGATGTGAATGAATGAATGAATGAATTACATATTTTGAATGGAGACACCATAAAAGGGAGCACAGCTTTTCAAAGTACTGAGGAATAACTCCAAAAATCATACTTCTCTAAATGAAGTCTCTAGGTTCAGCACTGGATTCAGAGACCTAAATTTAGGACCACCTGTGGGCCAAGGGTCTAAGCTCCCATGACAGCCAGAGGTAGTTCAGTCAGTGTAGTCACCTGAAGCCAGTAGAGCACATCTGCTCTTAGGTGAGTTGAACTGCTCTGTGGGCTCAGGCAAGGAACCTCCAAATTAAATCCTGCAAAACCACATCCTATTAAATAATTCATCACCTTAAAATCCATTCTGTACTAGATCTTAACCAGCAGAACCAGGAAAGATTCTTCTACAGAGCTCCAAAGTTCTTCCTCTTCTGTCTGATCCTTGGCTCTCTACTCAGCCCTGCTGAGGCCTCATCTCCAGTACTGCATCCAGTTCTGGGCTCCCCTGTACAAGAGAGACATGGAGCTACTGGAGAGAGTCCAGCGCAGGGCTACAAAGATGATGAGAGGGCTGGAGCACCTGCCCTGTGAGGAACGGCTGTGAGAGCTGGGCCTGTTCAGCCTGGGGAAGAGCAGACTGAGGGGGGATCTGATCAATGTGTACAAGTACCTGAAGGGAGGGTGTCAAGGGTTCGGGGACAAACTCTTTTCAGTTGTCCCATCTGACAGGACAAGAGGCCATGGGCACAAACTGAAGCACAGGAAGTTCTGCCTGAATGTGAGGGGGAATTTCTTCCCTGTGAGAGTGACGAGCACTGGACCAGGTTGCCCAGAGAGGTTGTGGAGTCTCCTTCTCTGGAGATCTTCAAAGCCCACCTGGATGCAACCCTGTCTACCATGCTCTAGGTGACCCTAGTTGAGCAGAGAGGTTGGACTAGATGATCTCCAGAGGTCCCTTCCAACCTTACTGATTCTATGATTCTGTCCATTGGAGGTGTTTTAGAGTTGTCTAGATCACGCATGAATAAAACCACAGATGTCTCTAGCTAGCAACAGCAGCATGTTTAATCATCAGACATTCATCCTGGTAGGTGGCAGTGACATTTCTGCCCAGTCTCTGTGCTCTAATCTCCTTGTACTTACTAGAAACTCTACAGACTATATTTCAAAGGTGGAGAGCTTACATGTCCCGAAGTATATTTTGCCTTCATGCAAGTTCTCTCAGATCCAGTTCTACCTTTTTTGATACTGCCAACCACACTGAGTGTGGATTGGTTTAATTCTGTGGAAATTGCCTTCACAGTCTGTAATGCTGTCTTCCTCAATGAAATTCAGTCAATGGGATTGTGTGTCCTTATCACAGTGGCATCCAGTCATTTCATCAGAATAATCACCTCTGAGAAGTACCCAATTCCTCCTAATCTTGTTAATGGAAAAGTAAGAGTGATGACTTTATCCAGAAATACCTTCATTGTCCTTTCAGGCTCTTGCCTCATTAAATACTCTTTTTTAAAGATTTACATTTGCATCAGAATGCAGCAGTGGCGGAAAGGTCAATGACCTGCAGGACGTGAGTATAGCACATTAAAGCAGGTCCTACAGTCCTTGTGCTGTCTCACATTCTGACTCTGAGGTGATGCTGAACATCCCAGGACATGCATCTCGGAGTCCTGAAACAGGCACCTCTCACATCGATTTTCTCCAATTCCTCCTCTTACCCCTCCTTCCTCAGTAACTAGCATGCGTAGGCTGAGGAAACACCTCTTCTATGTCCTTTGTGTGCAGATGGTTGCCAGGAGGAACACCAAACATCTCTACATGAGATCTGTAAACCATTTTGTCCAAAGAGCAGTTGTTTACAAAATTGTTTCCAGAGGAGATTTTATTCTCAAAGGGACTGGAAGATTTGTGAGTGTGAATTCTAATGGAAAATTACCCTGCAATCCTTTGAATTACATCTCTAGTTACACTGTTTTTTTTCCGATGTCTAGTGTTTTCTGTTGGCTCTGCTTCCACTACATCTCTTTGAGAAACCCTTTCAGAAGCACAATATGTCTGTGAAACAAACAAACAAACAAACAAAAAAAAAGTACACTCTTGAGCAGCAACAAGATTCTGACTTCACTCAACATCGGAGTTACTCAAATTTCAATTATCAAATCTGCTTGATTCTTCTCTCATTTCCATTTGAAAGCGGAGTCATATGATAACATTTGCTTAATTGCCAGATTGAAATTTGACCAGTCTGATGATGTTACAGTACTTTAATTTGTAACTGCAGAGTAGCATGTAATGTTATTAATGTATCTCCTCATAGATCTGTTCTTATTTCCTTGCTGTTATTACAGAGACACTGAATACAATTGCTTCTTAAAATTATGACATAAATATGACATCTGCTTGCTTTTTAGGTGACAATGTTAACCCATCTCACCAGTTACAATATGCCCTTTCAGCACAAATATCGGGAGACAGTAGAAAGACTGGAAATGGGTAGCTGCAATTATTTAGCTTTTGCATATGTGTATTTTAGCATGGACTAGCAGACCTTGCTGTTGTTGTTATGCAAACCCTCAACAGAAGGATGAACTGAAACACAGAGACATTACAGCAGACTGATAAAAGTGAATTGACATATTTGACTTTATCAGAGTGAACCTATTCAACCTACAGAATGCAGAATACGATGATGAAATCAAAATCCCAAGTCTTTTCAGTCTTTTCAAAGTGATATTTAGAATTTCACTCTCTTTAAACCTTGAGAAATGGAAAAAAGACAATTGTCAAACTCTGCAGAATGCAGGCACCATGACGTGACCACTTTAATTCAGCTGGAGCCAACAGTCTGAAAATCCTTTGGATTAATTAATTTGCTCAATACTTTTCCTTCTAAAAAGAAAAGCCTCCCACAGAGTAGGCCATGTCTTTTCCCAGCCGCCAAAAGCACCTTGGATTCATTTGATCCAGCTTTAGGCACTCAGTCAAGGTTCCTCCGTAGAACCCAGGTACCTTAGGCATCCTCTGTCACATCCAGTAAGAGATGAGCAGCTCACGCCCTATGGGCAGAAGGCAATTTTCTCTCTGCTGATGAAGCAGAGGAGAAGGAAAACTGGTATCCTAATCAAGGTGATTCCAGTAAATGGAATAAACCTTTCTTCCCACACTGATGTTGTCCCATTTCACTGAACTGTGTTGTCCTAAGTGACTGTTGGTCTTTTCTGCATACTTTGTGGGGCAATATAGCGATCTCTCTACAACTAATCTAGTTGCCTCTCCTTCTGCTGCCTGTTCATGGATGAGCTGTGCTTTGGGTGGAGGTAGAAACCATGCTCCCACTGGCTGGGGCTTCACAGACTGTTCCTGTTTCCAGCTCTTCCACGCCCATCAGAAGGGAAGGACATCTGTCTGGCGGTCAGGGCACTTACCTCTCGGTTTCAGGAGCAGGCACCGCTCCCACTGAGATCACTCGCAGGCAGTGCCCGTGACAGTGAATTTCTTGGCTTTACCTTAAAGTTTCTTCCCAAGCAGAGTAAACATATTGCATCCCAGCTGCTATTTACAGCCTTCAGACAAGGCAGGTCTGCTGGCAGGGGTTTGGGACATGTTGTAGGTGTTGCTGCTTTAAGCTTGTGTTTTAGCAAATTACAGGCAGGTCGTGTCGACCTATATTCATCTCTCTGCTGCCTCTGAATCACCTCTATCTACCAGCTTCACTTAATATAGGAAAATGAGATACATGGCTTTGTGATGTTTGCAGATCTCTCTCAGATTGTTTGATTTTCCACTCACTGCATACCAAATGCGGTGAGTTTGCTGCCTTTGCGACAGGACTCCCTGTCCTTTCTGCATTTTCTGAATCTTCTCATTGTATTATTTACCCGATGCCAGCCATTAAATATGTCAATGTTTGCCCACACAAGAGCTCGTTCACTTCTGCAGGATGGCGTGCTGGTGACAGAGGATCTCCTGTGTGTCACTAATGGCAGCACAGGAAATTGACTGACACCACTTCACTTTACCAAGGTCTTTGTGATGATTTCAATTAAAGATACTGTTTTCCTACTGAAACGGTCCAGCTGGTTTGGCCTCTGAAAGAATTACAGCTGTATGGGTTTAAAAGTGCTTTGTGCAGGTTTAACTGTTCTCTTCCCTGTAGAAGACCGTGCTGGAAAGGAACTGCATGGTTTTATAATTTCATCCAAACTTTGTGTTGAGGTCATCCTTTCCTTCATAAGCTGAAATAGCTAAAGCAGTTCAGCTTTGGGATGGATCATAAAGCCAGAAATAGTGGTGCTCCAGCAGATGTCTGATTTTTTATTAGTAACACCGAATGAGGATTTTATTTACATATAGCTTTGAATTTCGGACAAACAGCCATGTCTTTCACTGCTTCCCAGATCTGAGTGTAAATCCACAGAAGCTCAACAGTCACTCACCAGAAAAAAATATATGTACAAAGCCTTTGGTGGTGTAAGTGGTATCACCTCTGCTGAAGTCTGATGCAGAGACACCAGCTGATCCTACACTGAGATTAAGATCGTGATTACTAAATATGGAAAGTCAGCTGTGTTACAGAACCTGGGAGAGTTTGGGAAGGTTTTAACCACAGGCTACCGAACAGTGATTTTCTGGCATGGCGTGCAGCGTGGGACCAGTGCCAGGAGGGAATTCTGCACTTTGGAAGCTAGCGATGCCTGGAAACACTGCACAGGAATAACTAAATGGAGCCAGAACTGGATTTGACCTTCCCTTGATCCTGCCTTTCACTATGTGCAAGAAGTCTCACAGTTGGCTTGGACATCCCAAACAGTGCGTGGAGACACACTGTTAACACCAGGCACAGCAACAAGGCCTTTCCAGGGTTGAAACAGTGATACTCACAGAGGATCGGGCAGATGAGGTGCCTGCAGCAAAACCTATCTCCAGGTCTAGATTCTGAAAAAACAGACTCAGCTATCCTTCCCCCTTCCATACACATGTACAGCTGCCCCAGACCTGAGTCCTGCCCCATTTCTCTTACGTCTATCGTGCACCTTCTGCAAACCCAAACCAGAGCCTGACCCAAAGCCTCCCTTCTTCATTCTCTACAGCACTTCCCTCTCACCATAAATCAAAACCCAGCACCGTGGCACACTTCTCCAGTATCTAGCAACACCATCCACCTCCTTAAGCCAAGCTCACCAACTCCACCATAACCCTCAACTCATATGTGCAGTGGGGACCAGCAATGATGGCTGACTTCAAGTAGCTGCTGGATCTCAGAGGTTTAACTCACCTCTCCTGCCCTCAGTGGTCAACAGGTACTTCAACCTCATCCTCGGAGCTCTGCAGGGGGATGGATTCCACCTAACGCTAAGGACAAAGTGAGATACTCAAGCAGGAAAGCTACCCATACTCTAGAGTTATGCAGTCCTTCAGAGGATCTTCCATTAAAGCAGCTGGTCTGTGTCCAGGTCTTTCAGAGCTCTTTTCCTCAGTGCTATTTTCTGACCATCAGTAGGCATCTGACCTTGAAAAATGTTGCATCACTGTTTAGAGCTGCCGGTGCCAACAGGGTTGGCTGCTCCTTTGGTAGCAAGCTGGAGAGACAGTCTGCCAATGAGGAGAAGACATCTCTCTCATGTTGTAATCTCACCTTTCAGAAAGCTAGGCTATTTTTGTCAAGCTGAAAACAGTGGCTGTGACCAAAGAAAACTGCATATAAGGACATAGCCTTTGTATTTTGAAACATTTCTTGAAGAGAGAGAGATGAACAACACTCCCTGCCTTCCTTTCTCTCCCTCCCTGGACCTCCAAAGTCTGGGGCAACCTTCTGGGATGCTTCTGGGCTGGAGGAAAGGGAAACCACAGCAGCAGGCTTTGCTCTGGGTTTGAGCAGTGCGATCTCACCTTTCAAGTTATACCTGTGCATGGACGTAGCTCCCTGTCAATCCATGACCCATCCCTGAAGAATCCTTCACCAGGAGAAAGGAGTAAAGACAGGCTGGTGCTGAGGTCTCTTGTGATTATTTCAGGTGACAATGGTGCTGTTCTTCCGCATCTTACTAAAATATTTCCTTATCCTTATATGCATATCTCCGTTGAGCAGCTTCCTGAATGTTATGAGAATTTTTTGAATAGTATCTTCTAAAGGCTTTTGCATGGGAGGACCATGCCCCCACCTTTCCCTTCCCTCCTCACTATCCCTTCTCACATTCCTATCAGTAGTCACACACTGAACTCTGGCCTGTACTGTAAATACGATTAGGATTGGCTTAGGCTCAAATTATAAACATTTCCAGCAAACAGGCTGATGTGTGCCAAGTAGGGTCCATGCTCCCCCTGAACTGTGGTTCTGGGAAAACAATTTTGTTTAAATGGGAAAATAGATGGACAGATTCTCACATTCTTCTCTAGATGCATGCAGTACCTATGCTTCTGGGAAACACAATCAAGCAGAAAACTGCAAGAATAACTTAGTGAGAACGCTGTGAAAAACGTCATTGCAGGGAGCTCGGTACATATGGGTGATTCTTGAGACATGAATCAACGGGAGTCATAAGATTTCAAGGGCATCTGGTGCAAAATGAATCAATCTTAACACTATACAATAGGTAGGCTGCGGAGTGTCTTAAAGTCTCTAGTGATTCAAGCGAGACTAACATTAGCCGTTTTATGCTGCCTGCTGGCAGACATGGGTCTGCCAGATAACCCTGGGCAGTCGTTCTCAACTCTGACCCTCTCCCTTGTCCCAGCAGACACTACGTGGGTTCTCCTGCTGCACAAGTGTGTACTGCCAAGCTGCCCAGCAGGCTGATCTTGAGAGGACCCTGAAGCACTACATTTATGACAGAAATAGTTGATCAGTTCAGCAAATGCAGGCTAGGTAATGAGGGGAAATTTTCTCTCTGGCAGTTCCTAAGGGTGATGCTTCACTCTGCAGGCTGGGTCGTTGTGTCACTTGCAGTTTCCAACCTAAAGATGTTATTCTCCAGCTAAAGCTCATTTGCTCTGAAGAGCAGGAGAACATCTCAGCCAGAGGAAACTAAAGGTCTCTCTGGCCTGCCATCCTGCCATGAATAGCAGCCAGTAATGGGCATTTAGGAAGGTTATTTAAAATTTATCCTTCCTCTGGCACATCTCCCAGCTTCTAGCATTCAGTTTAGAGGCTTCCTGAATAGGAGGCTGCATCCTGACCATCATGTTTAATAGAAATCGATGAACTTCTCATCTAAGAATTTGTCTAATACCTTTTTGAAATCTAATTATACTTTTGGTCCCCATGACATCCAGTAGCAATGAATTCCATGATTTAATTATGAGCTCTTTGTAAAAGAACTTTTTTATTTGTTTTAAATCTACCACCTGATATATTCATGGGGTGTTGCCATCTGTGTAGTTCATATAAAGTGAGAAAAGATGAATAATTGAATAATTATGCATCTTCTCTTTCTCTTTCATTATAGTATAGACCTTTCTGATTTTTTTTGTCTCTTTTCAAGGTTGAAGAGTCCTAGTATATTCATTTCCTCTTCTGTGAGAGCTACACCGCACCTCTGAACATGCTCATGCCAGGAAGTTAGAAGTTAGTTAGCTTCAATAGCTCTTCCTCACTTTTTTTTTCCTTTTCCCCTGTGATACACATAGAGATAACAAACTTATGCCAGTACCAGTAGGACATATGTCACTAAGTCACGTTGTATTCATTCAGCCGCAAGCCTTGGCTTGTGGTTTAAGAACCAGGTAGGAGTAGACAGCCATCGCGCATCTGCACTCATAAATTAAATGTGTCCAGGACTGTTCTTTGGCATTGAGGTCAGCCAACACTGGGTGGTCCAGGATCAGGTTAGCACAGTCTTCTGCCCCTGAAATGAGATGGCCACGTACAAGCTGCCCATGCAGACTCCTGAACCCCTGCCTGGGGATCGCTGAAGCCCTTGCTGGTTAGGGCAGCACCATGCCAAGGAGAAGACAAGTTAATGGGATAGATCGTGGGCAGTGACTCAGCACTGTCTAATTTACCGTTTTAGTAATATCACTTAGATCTAATGACTGTATTTACTATAGACTCCTCATATGAGACCAGACATACCCTTTTGCTCCTCTGTGTCTTGGCTTACAGCCACAAAAACAGAGGTTAATAGCAATTTCCACCTCAGAGCTGAGATGGTAAAGATAAACTTATTATCATGAGACATCCAGATACAACTGGCTTCTGGGCCCTCTGAGAGGATATCCACTAATGTGTCTGTGTTTGGTTTTGTAATATGTAGTTTGTTTTTATTGTGCAATGTATAATGATTTTAATTAAACATTTTGCATATCGCTATTTGTGGAGGGAATAGCTAGCACACTTTCACCTCTGCTACTCTCTTGGAGAGATGCTGCAAGCACTCTTCTTGAAAAATTCATTATTACATGCATTACAGACCCATTCTCACAATAAAAATTATGTATATTGCCAGTATGCTGCAGCATTGCCAGCCATAAATCACAGGGAACTATAAACACGTCGCCCAATAAACCATCAAGAGAAAATCATGCCTGCTGGGAGAGCATCATAAATGGAAAAGATCATTTACTTCATGTACTATTTTCACTCATACATTTCATGCTGTTTACGCGTGGAGAGCTTGGGCTCCACTGAGGCTCCCGATTGGTTGTGTGACCGCAACGGGGTCAGTCTTCAGGGTGAGTTATAAATGCTGCCCTCCCAACAGCAGGATGTGGATGCAAGTTCCTCCTGTGGATTGTAACTGGATTGTACTGCCTTGCAACGTGTGCGCAGGTCGTAAAACACCCGGTCCGGGCTGCTGATCCTGGTAAGTACCCCAGATAATTCGCAGCGTCTTCCTCACGAATGCGTTGCACTCACTGTGTAACTGATCTGGTGACTGCGGTTTACGGGGCCTGGGTACCGACGCAAGCGGAGAGTGCATCTCTGCGGCGTTGTCAGGAGGTCCATGACACTCCATGGCGCCTGCTGGGTCCGGGGTGATTAAAGCAGGGAGCTGTAATTTCAGCCAGCTCCCAGCCTTCGCAGCCTCAAGCTCTGCGGTGTGCCCTGCACACCACCGTCAGTGGGCCCAGCGCTGTAGGCACACGGCAAACCGGTGAATGCCTCCAGGGGAAGGTTTTGCTACTGCCGTGCCATGAATCACTGTGCTGCTCGATGTGCAAGCCCAAAGAGGAATCAGCTGCTCTTCCACTGTCTGGCAGCCCAGCTCAGCCAGGGGGAACAGCACATTCTTATTCTTGCCCTTAGAGCCCACAGAAATCAAGCTTTGTAGGTGCTGCATTCCCAGACTCGCTTTTCTAACCCTTCTTCAGCTAAATGGCTCGTTTCTTGCTTGGACGCTGGAGCTGTCAGCAAAGCATTTGTGGAAACAGCAGTCTCTTCTTGGGGAAAAAAGAAAAAAGATGTTTTTGTTTCACCCTTCCCACCCCATCTCCCAGGCCCCTACCTTTGCCTATGCCGAGTAGATTCCCTTAAAGCACCAGCACTTTGCTAAAACTACTGAATGAAAATTAAAGCTCTAGAAAGAGAAGAAGCCAGAATTTGGCCGTTGAGTGCTGGAAAGGGAAGGAGGGCTGTGCATCCTAACCATGTCCCCTCTGAGGCATCAGCACTTGTGTCTGACCCCATCCCCTCGGGCTATCTGGAGAAGCTCTTCTAGCATAAAAAGTAGTAAGCAGTGGGACTGTTTTCTTTCAGAAGCAGGATGCCTTTTCAGGTCAGCAGCAATGCCATTAATGGCAGCTACTGCCCTTAATCTTTAAATTCACATCCACCTGCAGCTGGAGGCTTGTTTTCTGATAAGGGCTTGGCTATGGTGTGAAAAGTATAATTGGTCTCCCTCAGCAGTCAACTGGGAACTATAACTGGGCGCTATACGTTTATGTATATATAAAGGCTTGCAGTGGGGTTCCTTCTGCAACAGCTGTGAGTGCATGGTGAACCAGAGTATTTCTGAGGTGAGCAGAGCTAACAGAGCCCATTTCTTATAACCTAGTGTGGTAGGTGTCACTGGTGCCTGACGAGGTTTGAGCTTGATATGGAGGTTTTCTGGCAGGAGGAACGCCCCAACAGACCCGCTCTGTGTTGAATCCCAGTGAGTTCATGACTGGTCCTTTCTTTCTGAGAGTGCACTAACAGAATCTCTCATCCTTATCCACCTCCATATTTCTGGAAACAGAGCAAATCTTAATATCTTTGAGATTCCTAGATATTTGCCAAATTTTGCAGTAAGGGAGCCTATTAGACAGACATACAAATATACACGCACCCAGCCTTCAGATGAAACTGAATTGCATGAGATAATAATCTGTATTTCTATGCTTTCTTTGGTACTAATTAATTCTCACTGATCAGATAATATTGTCTTGGCAGAATGGGAATAATTATTATTTTAGGAGAGTGCAAAACAGATTAGGATTAGGACAGCTTCCAGTAGCCTCTGGACAGTTTGCTTTTGCCTACACTGACCGCTGCCTGATGCCTATGGGGAAAGTGCAAGATGACGCCTGGTAAGTGGCTGCACCCTCTCCTCCACTATCTCATGCACTTCCTTCTTCAGAGGGATGGCAACTTGTCCATCAGCACTTGACATCCTGGGGACTACATGCAGACAAATGACTGCTGATGATAATGTGCATCTTTGCCCTGAAAATAAAATGTTCTTGCCCAGAGGGAAAGGTTTTGGGGTCCTCCTCTGGTTGCTGTCAGATTCATGTTGCTTTTTACCCTGGAGAAGGAAGATGTTTTTCTTTTCTAAGCTTTGGGCTTTGGGCTTATGTTCACACACAGGCTGAGAGTCTAATGGAATGAAATCTTGTCAGGGATGTAATAAGTACATCACAGAGGATAAGTGTATTTATACAAAAATGAACGGCACTATAGCAAACCCTTCTTGCTTCTTCAAATCATAATTCAAACTTCTGACCTGACTGTTTTCTACCCTACAGAATGCCCATTAAGCCTGAAATGTCCTCCCCCCCGCTTTATTAACTCTTGTTTTGCACATCCACAGCTTCCCACTTCATCTGTGCAGACAGTTATTTAATCACAGGAGACAACCAGGTTCATCAGGCATGGTCAGCCCTTGCTAAACTTGTGCTAGTTGTTCCCTGATTGCCCTCCTGTCCTTCATGTGTCCAGAACACAAACGGACTCATGAGGACGTGCTCTCTGGTGTTCTCAGGCAGTGTGGTGAAGCTTTCCAGCCCAGGGTCCCCTGGATGCTCCCTGTGTCATGGAGCAGGGTGGCTGCCCACCAGGGCTGGGGGATGGGAGCCAGGGATGGCAGCACGGCAGGCAGGGCAGCATCTACATGGACCAGGACAAGAAGACCTGAGAAGCTCTGCTGGCAGCCACCTGGGCAAGCCATTGTCTTGACAGCCATGCGTGGAAAAGGTCTGAGGCCAGGCTGGGAATTCACATCTGGGGTTGGGATGAGCAAGGCGCAAGGCTAGGAATAGGCGAAGCTGTGGCACAGCTCAGGAAAGGACCAAGAGCAAGGGAGAATTTAAATGCAGCTCTTGAGCAAAGCAGGAAGTCCACGATGGGGCATCTCAGTCACAAGTCTGATCTGCAGTTGCACAGCCGCACAATGCCAGGGCTGACCTTGAATGAAAGCAGCTAACCCTTATGAAATGGGGAGGGGAAGAGGTTGCAGACCCTGAAACTTGCCTTTCTCAAAGACGGACATATCATGGGCCTTTTCCCAGGCATCAGGGACCTCTCCCACTCACCATGATGATAGATCATTATCATCCAGTAGTGCATAGACAACAGCCTCGTAATCACATCAGCCAGCTCCTCCAGCACCCATGGGTGAATCCCCTCTGGCCCTGAGCACATGAATACCTCTAGCACTGAGAAGTTCTCAACCTACAGCTCCCTGCTGTTGGCTCTCCCTTTGCTTTTCCAGCACTGGGACCTGTTGAGCTGGGAGAGGCTTTGCCCATGAAGGCTGAGGCTGAGAAGAGTACTTGAGCCTTCCCCATATTGTCCCTTGCTGTGTTATCTCCCCAACATTTAGCCCACATTTTCTATGAACTTCCTTTTGCTCTTAGTCTACCTGTAGGATCACATCTTATCACACCTAATATGGTCACTTGTCCTTGCTGTGGCCCGTCTGATTTCATCCCTAAGGACTCAAGCAATATTTTACACTCTCCAGTTGCATTGCCTTGTCTTCTTTCCTCTCCTCTTGCACTCTCACTTTTTGCATTTTATGCATTCTATGGTTTAATGGGCAGTCAGAGTATAATCATATGTGACTTCATAGTAATTACCACAATGTCCTAAATAGCACAGAGGTGTCTGCCCAGGTTGTGGGTGAAGTGGAGGGACATGGGGCTTGACATTATCCAGTTCTATATTCAGTAGAGAGTCCAACTATGTGGAGTTTCTGTTGTTGATTTGTTTTTAGGTATAGGTCATGTGAGATCTGAGCTGGGATGGAGCATGACTTACATGCCACGTGGGAATTCAATGGCTCCTACTACCAGCCTTCAACTTTCCTCATGATGGGCATCCCAGGGCTGGAAGCCCTTCACCACTGGATCTCCATTCCTTTCTGTGCATTGTACTTTATTGCCCTCTTGGGGAACTGTTTGATCCTCTTCATCATCAAGAAGACCCAAAGTCTTCATGAACCGATGTATTACCTCCTCTCTATGCTGGCGGTCACTGACCTGGGCTTGGCTTTGTGTACACTGCCTACTACTCTGGGCATTTTTTGGTTTAATGTCCGAAGGATTGAGTTTGACACTTGCCTTACTCAGATGTACTTTATCCACATACTGTCCCTAATTGAATCCTCTGTGCTCCTGGCAATGGCATTTGATCGGTTTGTTGCTATCTCCCATCCACTGAGATACCCATCCATATTGACCAAGACAACTGTCATAAAAATAGGGCTGGCAATTATATTGAGAAGTGTACTTTCCCTCCTTCCAGTACCCTTCTTGCTCAAGAGATTAACCTATTGCAAGAAGACTGAGCTTTCTCATTCATTTTGCTTCCATCCTGATATCATGAACCTAGCATGTGCAGACATAAAAGTCAATGTCTTCTATGGTATGATTATTCTCTTATCAACAGTGGGAATGGACTTCATCTTCATTGTGTTATCCTACATTCTGATCATTAAAACTGTTATCAGCCTTGCAACCAAGGATGAGTGTCTCAAGACTTTGAATACATGTGTCTCTCATATCTGTGCTGTCCTAATATTCTTCATCCCAATGATTGGACTGTCCATGATACATCGCTTTGGAAAGAACATCCCTCCCTTGGTTAACACCTTGGTGGCCTATACCTACCTTATAATCCCCCCTGCTCTCAACCCTATTATCTATAGCATAAAATCAAGCCACATCCGGGGGGCTTTGCTCAGAGCACTGCGGAGGAAGAGCTAGCCCAGCTGACAGCTTCCTCCACCAGTTCTGGTAGCAAGTGCAAGTAGACTGGTTTCTTGGCACTCCATTAGCTGAGATCACTGTCTTAGGATGAAAGAACTGCAAATCCACTTGGGAGCTACACCTCAGCCCAGACTTGTGGTTTCCCCTTTTTTTTGTCCTAGTGTGACATTTGGTTCCATCTGTGAACACTCCAGGCTTTGATGCCAGTGTTACATACAGATAGAGGGACCCAACTGTATGGAGAAAATTGTGGGAAAATGGTCTACCTAACTTTCTCTTTTCAGGTCACACAGTGAAGTGGATCAAATAGCCTCTGTAACGCATGTTATGCAAACTGTGGTAGCCAGATAACAGAGTTTAACCTTCACTCAGACCACCTAGCGCAGGGTCATCACTCCCTCATGCCATAGGATAGCTAGCCCAGGTGGCAAGCTCTACCAGGCAGGGCTTGGACCAAGAGTTTGGAATCACCCTGAATATCCCAGTCATTATTTGCTCAACTGAGAACATCCCACAGGAGCCTCATTTCCAGGGCCTGGGCATAGAGTATTTTCTGAGAATGAGATCCCTTTAAGTGGGCCTCTAGCACTGTCAGCCCTCCCCTAAAAAGACACAGCCTTCATCTTCATTTGTGTTTCTAAATTGCCATGTACACCAACAGTACTACTTTTTCATCTCTTGTTGATTTCATTGAGCCTTACTATCTTTCCAAGTTTAATGTTCCAGTCATTGCTTTGCACTGAATTTAATGTATGTGTGTATTAGAATACAATAACCTTAATAAAAACTCTACCAGGTCAAAAGACATCGTGAAATCTTTTTTCTTGGTTATATAACATGTTATACTAGGCTAGTTTGGCATAAAATCTTCAGGATTTACTGTACAGGATTGTATGCATTATGTTTTCTTTGGATGGTGCCTGAGAGTCTGGTGTACTTGGCATTCTTGATACTGATTATGGAGGGTTCTATTTCCAAGACGGAATAGTAATGACTAAACTTCCTGACACTATGACCACATACTAAAATCTTCTGACTGGGATCAATAAGACACTGATGTACATCTCAGAGAACAGGGGGAGCTTCCAGTCCCTCCACAGGTGGGAACTGATAGCATCTCCCAGTGTCTTACTGCTCTGCTGTAGGATGGGTCTCAACTAGGCACACAGTAGGATTTCATGATCGTGATCCTGGCTTTTTTTTTCCCCTGCAGAGAGAATAAAATTGCCCAGAAGCTTCCATGCCACCAACTGATGGATCCATATTTTTGTTGCTTGCGTGCCATAGTTTGGCCAGCCTGGAACAAGGTGCAGACTATGAAGAAATGGTCAGTATTGACCTTGGAAGGGTGAAACAACAGAGCAATATAAGTAGGAACGAAACTTCATACCAGAATTGGCCTGCTAAGCACTTACTACTTCCTTTGGAGAGTTTCAGACTAAGATAGGACTGCTCTATTCATAACCATATTTAGAAGAAATAGAGAAAAGAGTAATGAGGGTACATCTCCATAGAAAAATGGAAAGGTAGAAGGGAAGATTCCCGAGGGAAGGATTCCCAGGCCACTATTTGTTTGGGATATTGCTGGTTATTTTCCTGAAGATCCCTGGGGGTAATTGCACAGAGTAAAGTACTACTCAGCAAAATACCACCAAACCCTCTGCCTCAGTGGTAGGCACAGTCAGGCTCAAAGCGCAGGCCCCTCTTGCCTAGGAAACACCAAGGCAGCAGCAAAAGCTACTGGATGTAAATAGTCTAATGGGAGCACTCTTTGCTCAAAGTATTTACAGCCCACCTCAGTGCTAGTATCTAGCTTTTATCAGAGGAAAGTCTAACATAAGGGAATAAACAGTTTTCAGCAGAAAAGCCTAAAGAAGAACTTTACTGGGAAGAAGCATTGCCTGCAGGACCCTGCACAGCATTGCCCCCGGTCTGAAAATTTCCAGATAGTTTCTCCCTGGACTGCTCTGCTTCTTAGCTATGACCATTTTGAGAAACAACAAAAGCCCAAAGAGCCTGTACCTCAAGTGAATGTGCGTTTGGGTGGTAGGGGCAGCCAAGGAAGAAGTGTATGGACAACTTATTACAATACCAGGAGACCACAAAGAAGTGAGGCTTACGGTACAGTTGGCACACCTCCATTACGTGGTTCAGCAGAGCATTATCTCTCTCCCTATCCACTTCCAAACCTATATAGACAGAGGGTACTAAGCAGATGCCCAAGTATATTTGGGAACCTCTAAGTAAGGTGCCATCTTTTAGGAACGCATGTTCAAAAATCTAATTTTGAATGCCTCAGGGAATGGAAAAGGTAATTGTAGTTTAACATTTGCGTAAGAGAAAAACAAGATAGAAGAATCACTTAAATTGGCTAACTCTTATTCTGTGATGCCCTGAGCACCATTTGTATCATGCAATCACAGTATTTGCCAATGAATTTATTTCCTAAGAGGCACAGGAAGAGCAGTGGGAAACATAAATAGCTTGCACGGCACAGCGTGTTTACCTTAAAAAATATCAGACACAGAGTGTCAGGATCCCCAGTCTTGAAACCTGCAGTTCTGAATCTCCTCTGCTCCACTGTTCTCCTGCTTGGTCTTGCTGTGGTAGCTGTAGAAAATGTAGTTTACTTCCAGTATAAGCTGTAGGGAGCCATGTTGTATTTCCCAGCTGGGCTGGTGCTTGCAGAACTTCCTCTGTTTTTGCCCACAATCTGAATGTGTTCTGGTTTGACTGAAGCACCACAAGTCCAGACTAGACCATGCTAGACCCATGGATGTCTGAGAGTCGGGTGCAGGTCAGGTCTGATAAGCTGTGAGGTCCTGAGTTCAGATCCACTGAAAAAGCCAATGCTTCTACTAACTCTAGGGTTTGGGATGGGTTAATTCCTGGGAGATGACCTTTCCTGCTGTGCATTCCTGCAGGGAAAATGAGTATCCTGCAACTCCCAGTTTTAAGTTTTGCTTTTTGGCCACGTGAGCCCTGGTGTCAGCAGATTCAGCATCCAAAGCAGAGGAAGGAGAGAGGCATTGAGGGGGCACAGAACATTGTTATGGCTTGAACTAGCCAGAAATCAAGATTTCTAGTTTGTGTCATTTACTTTCACTTTGGACTTGTTCCAAACTGAATCCCAAATGAATCATAGAATAGAATCATAGAATCAGTAAGGTTGGAAGGGACCTCTGGAGATCATCTAGTCCAATCCCCCTGTTTAACCAGGGTCACCTAGAGCGTGTTAGACGGGGTTGCATCCAGGCGGGCCTTGAAAATCTCCAGAGAAGGAGACTCCACAACCTCTCTGGGCAACCTGGTCCAGTGCTCTGCCACTCTCACAGGGAAGAAATTCCCTCTCACATTCAGGTGGAACTTCCTGTGCTTCAGTTTGTGCCCATTGCCTCTTGTCCTGTCAGATGGGACAACTGAAAAGAGTTTGTCTCTGTCCCCCTGACATCCTCCCTTCAGAGATTTTTTTCTTTTTGCACCCCAAATTTCCTGAGAAGTGAGAATGCAGAGGAAACTTCCAACTGAAAATACCAAACAGAACTGTTTCACAAAGGGTGTTCCCACCCATGGGAGAGATTCCCTGCCTCGGCCCTGGACACTGGAGCAGGGTAGGGAGCAGCGAGCAAGGTGGTGGCTCAAGAGGGTCCTTGGAGCCCTTGGTAAGGGGCACCCTGGCAGGTTCCCAAGTAGGAGGCATCTATCCAAGATCACATTCACTTTGCCACAGGGTTGAAAGCAGCCCTAGTACAGAGTCCTGTGAGCTCCCCAGGCAGGAGGGACATCGCTGTGGTTCACAGGGATGGGAGGCTGGTGTGTGTGTGTGGGGGGGGGGGTGGCCAAGTACTAGTGACAGGAAGGACAGCTGTGGTCAGCCTGCCCAAGGGCCCTTTTCTCTAAAGTCAATAAACTTAAGGCTCAGATGATCACTCAGAGCTGCATGTCTGCTTTAGGAGCTGGAGCATGGCAATGCAACTTACGTGGCCATGTACTGTTCGTAGTTGTACATACAACTGGAAAGTGTGAGAGAACCTGCTGGAATAGGAAACCACAGGTAGCTCTTAATGTGAGAGGGTGAGACAAGACAAGATGAAGAGAAGGAAAGGAAAATGGAGAAAGGAAAGGAAAATAAGGAAGGATCATTAGCTATCCTTGCAACACTTTATTCTTCTTGACCATATCCACATGCCTAGCCTTTCTCCCTCTCCTAAATAAGATGGCTTTACTCCATTTCTCATTGGGCGCTGGCTGGTGCTTGCTTCTGCCTGAGCATTGCCTGGGCCAGAGCTACCCGGCAGCAATTGGAGCTGTCCCTGGAGAAAGGAACCCATTAAACAGTGTGGATGTTTGGGGACAAGGCTCAAGCCCATGCTCTGCTTGCATTAGTACGGGCACGATGGGTATGACTCAAAACACAGCAAGCTCCCGCCCATGACATGAGTGTATTTATAAAATAACAACTGAGTTGCAAATGGAGATGATCAGGCAGCTTTTCTACTTCCAAGTGATGCCAAAAAGTATAGGAAGAAACCATTTGATCAAACCACAGATTAAGGTGAAGTTTTAATTTTATTTCAAAAATGGTTTGATTTTGAATGATTTTTTTTTTTTTTTTTTTTAGTTTTTATTCTCTTTTCATTCTGAGGTAGTATTTTGGTTTGATTTACACTTTTTACTGATGAGGTGATATGGAAAAATGGTTACGTACTCACAAAGTCGCTTAGCTGATGTGGGTTACTAGGGTTTTAAGAGAAAAACATATTTAGATGAAAAATTTTGATCAACTGCAGTAACCCGAGAAGACAAGTATCAATAGCATTGGCCACTCCATTAAGACTATCTGTCCAGTCCACAAAAGTAGCCAGCTTTCAAAATCTGAGCATATGGACTTTCACAATCCTTGGGAGATGCTGTCCCAGAAGTGGAAAAGGTCCAAGACACAGCAGCAGAGGGCTAGGAGGGACACCAAGCGCCTAAATGCAAATAGCTGGATGTGAAAACCGTATTTTTCCAGAGAAGAAGGAGGTCCAAGCTCTGCACGAAGCAATCAGATGAAGTCCAAAATAACCTAGCAAGATCTAAAAGAAACAGGCTATTTCTCAGAAAATTTCCCTCAGAAAACAGGGATTGCAACTGTTAATGCTAACAAAAATACAGAAGAGCCAAGTAATCGTATGCATCAGGTTTTACACGAATCTATCAAGGTGCTGGAAGAGGTCTAATTGTCCCACGTGTGACTGCCACATTCACTTTTTGCAGGGGCATCTGATACCTGCTATCAAAGCAAGTGTGACCCAGTCCAGTAACCCCTTCAGGTGGCCACTCCTGCCAAGGGCTGTTGCGGCCGGAGAAATGCCCGTTTCTTTGGCTAGGGGTGCATGCTGCACCAGAGGCGGAGCAATTCAGGCAGCGAAGTTCATCCATGATCTCATTTTCTTCCCAAACCTTTTCGGTCTGCTTGCAATGCAAAGAGGCCCTGCAGTCCTTGCAGGGCATATATTTAGAAAGCAGAGGTCAACAGGCCAAATCCACAGAACACATCCAAATTTGTCATTCCCCTGGGACAGTTTACACAGCTATCACCCAGTGGAAATCAATGGAGCTGTGCACATTCACCTCTGCAGAGAGCTGGTCCCACGGGGTTAATAAGATAGATCTCGTTATAACAACCTCTTATGCATATTTCTTTTTAGAAAGCTTGAAATTACTGGAGGTTGAAAAATAGGAAAACAGCTAAAAGGGCTTTTGAGGACGCATCATATGTTCCCATCTCACTGACAAATTGCCAGTAGGAGAAGCAGAAAGGATCATTCAAATGCTGAAAATTGCTCCACTGCCTGCTTCATCCTGGGAAGATGGAGCCTCAGACCCATCTTGGCTCCGTGAGAGAAGCCTGGTCAGTGTTTGTGTGTTTACACTGCGATCAGCTTTGGTGGCTGCTGCTAGTGGTTCTCTGGCTAGGACAGTTTTATTGTCTGCAGGTGGTCATGTTTTGCTAAATGTGACTACTGGGGCTTCCCAGTGGAAGGAGCAGCCTGGGAAAATAATTCGTATTTGCTGGTGTTTTTAAAGATGATCCAATTTTTATCTCTTCAGAAAGGAAGCTCCATACAGGACCTGGTCTTCATTGCGCTAGCAATCCAAAATCATTATTCACATCTGAAAACATTGGTGGATTTATCAACACCAAAGAGCTAAAGATGAACTGAAACATCTAGGGATAATTCACTGTGTTTGTGTGTGTGTGTGTGTGTGTGTGTCTCCCAGTCACATTCTCTTATAAGAAATGAATAGGATGGCAGATTTTTTTCTGGAGATTCACACTATAATTACATTTCAGTAACCAGCAGGTAAGTTGGCTCAGATAATTGCTGGCAATAACTGAAGTGTTTTGTTTCTTCAACGTGCGTCTTAATGTAAGTAGTTTGCTGAAAATTTCATCAATAAAATGACTTTTAGGCAACTTGATATTAACAGTCTATTTGCACTGTCTATAACGTGTGTATAAAAGGCTAAAAGCTGTTGCTATAAGAATGTCACTCTTATATGTTATAGATTCAAGATGGAAAAAAATCCAACATCAGGGAATAATAAGTGACCCATGTTTTAGAGAAGAGGCTTCACCACAGAGAGGCAGTAGAAAGAGAAGTTCTTTTCAACCAAATATTACCTTTAGAACGGTCTATATTAGCAAAGTGCATAAAAACATTTTGCATCATTGTTTTACATGGCATAAAAGTTATTGTAAGAAAACTCAGTAATGTAGCAAACTGGGCTTATGTACTTGACCGCATGCCACAAATACAACGCAGGAGAGCCAATGGATTTATCTAAAACAAGGGCAGAACGTGGCCAAGGGGACCGCAGCTCACTGCTAGGTCCCCAGGAGAGTAAGATGCACCCAAGGCTGTCACTGGTGCAGCTCATTGCCTTCTCCCTCTTCGGTCAGCATGCCCACCAAACCTTTTTTGCTATCTTATCTGCCATTCTTGGATTACAAGACTACCAGAAACTTACAGATATATAATAAGCTTTATGGGGATGAAAAATGAATAGTGATCAGAAATTTCCTTTCTATAGGTATTCTGATATTTCACTGTATGTTTTCAGGAGGAAGAGATGAAAAACCGTTTTGTACATGCACACAAATATGTATGCATGTCTCAACAAATATGCATGTCTGTGGGTGGGTGTACAGTATTGGGGATAGTGAAGCAGGGAGGCAGTACAGGAAGTTTCACAAAGTATGTTTCTAACAGAATAGTGCAGTAGATCAGGAAAAAATCATGCAAAATTGAAGTTCTTAGATCTATCATTTCAAGTGTTGATATTATAATATGTTCTGTTTAAAATAATTCACGCATTTCCTGATCAGATTCAAAGATCGCAATTTTTTGAGTGTATATGTTGTTGTAGATAGCCATAATTGGCTAAAAGAATAAGAGAGGAGCTCTCCGTATGCACCTTGCGTCTGTATAGGTGTAGCAGCTGTAAGATACCATTGCATCTCTCAAGCATAGCCCCTTGGCATTCACAGTCATGGGAAAGGATTTTTAATGGTGTTTTTTCTCTTGCCCTTGCAGTGCAGGAAGTGGGATGGACTAGCGTGACTGCGCATCGCCTTGTGTGCCATGCCCTTCCCCAACAGCTCTGATCTCAGCCCTTCCTCCTTCATCCTGGCCAGCATCCCTGGGCTGGAGGGTGCCCACTTCTGGATGGCGATCCCTCTGTGCTCCATGTACATCGTGGCCATCGCAGGCAACTGCGCAGTGCTGTTCATCGTGAAGACAGAGCCGAGCCTGCACGCTCCCATGTACTTCTTCCTCTGCATGCTGGCAGCCATCGACCTGGCCTTGTCCACGTCCACGGTGCCACGCGTCCTCTCCTTCTACTGGTTCAACACCAGGGAGATCAGCTTTGGTGCCTGCCTCCTCCAGATGTTCCTCATCCACACCCTCTCGGCCATCGAGTCCACCATCCTCCTGGCCATGGCCGTGGACCGGTACGTGGCCATCTGCCACCCTCTGCGACATGCTGCCATCCTCACCAATGCCCTGACAATGAAAATAGGCCTGGCAGCCATGATCAGGGGAGTCCTCTTCTTCCTGCCCTTACCCTTGCTCCTCCTGCCCCTTCCTTTCTGCAGCTCCCGAGTCCTGTCACACTCCTTCTGCCTGCACCAAGATGTGATGAACCTGGCTTGTGCCAACACCACTCCCAGCATGGTGTATGGTCTCACCGCTATCCTGCTGGTCATGGGGCTGGACGTCCTCCTCATCTGCATCTCCTACGTCCTGATCCTAAGGGCTGTCTTGAAGCTGGCGTCATGGAAGGAGAGGCTCAAGGCATTCAGCACCTGTGTTGCCCATATCTGTGTGGTTCTGGCCTTCTATGTGCCACTGATTGGGCTATCTGTGGTGCACAGGTTTGGGAGAGGCCTGGCTCCGTTGGTCCGTGTCACCATGGGCAACGTCTACATCCTGGTGCCTGCTGTGCTCAACCCCATCATCTACGGGGTGAGGACCAAACAGATACAAAGGAGGATCCTGAATTTAATTCACATATATAAAATCAGAACTGCTCAGTGACCCGTGCTCAGTTGTTGCCTCTTTTATCTTCACATCATCTCATCTTGTTTTTCACTCAGAGTCTCTGGAGCAGGGGCTGTCCTCTGTACAGCACATGGCCAGGAGACTCCTAAGCACTAACACAAGGCAGAAAATAAATAGTAATTGTAAACTCCTTTCGAAGGTGTTTACCTCCTCCAAACTTGGAGTGAATCTAGTAGGACAACCCTAATCCAACCGTGACCAGGCAGACAGCTTTGTGGCGGAGAAAAATGACTCAGCAAACTAATAAAAATATCTAGACTCTCCCCATGGCACTTCTTAGTTTCCATCTCTCCCACAGCAGTGAAAAAGCTGAGTGAATGCTACAGCTGTCTTTTCTTAAGTCGTACTCTACTGAATGATGTGGTTAATTCACTCGGTTTGTGCCTGTGGCACATTCACTTTCAAAAAATATCTTAATATAACAGAGGTTTTTGTCAGAAACTTTTGCTGTAACAACAATCCTTGAGTTAAATAATTACAGCAAGTGATATTATAAGTGTAAAAATTCACTTCGGAAAAAGGAATTCTCTGGTCTTGTTCTGACCTACTAGGTGTTCAGTCAAGACATCTCAGCCTCTTTATAGCAGACACTCTGGACAAACTTCAGACCTGGAGTTATTGGCAACAAAAGTTAAAATAATTTCAATTAATAATTACATTCAAGAAAATATCAATTTCTCTAGCAGAAAATAAATGAGTTGTAAATTTTATTCCCTTCATATCCTTCAGATGTGTGGACTTCCTAAAGAGTTATGACTCAATTTCAAGATCTTTCTCTTTCAAGATTTGCTTATACTTCCTAGATATCCCACATGAAATCAGAACCTCACAACCTTTTTTCTCTTTATTCTCTTTATTCTTTGAGCAGTAGGACACTGTTACAGAACCCTTGTAATACAATGGAAGCCAAAAAGCCATGGGTCCAACACAGAAGGTCTGGAAGCAAAGTGTATTTGCTTTGACAAATCCACAGGTTCACACTTTAGAAAGTAACTTTTTCACAATATATTTCTGCAGAATGAAAAAGGAAAAAAAACAACAAAAACTGCATTTAACCTTTTTCAGTTCCACCACTTTATGTTTTGGAAGAAGGTTAAAGATCCTGGGAAGGAACGTTGTGCGATAGAATTTTAAAATTAAACAAATTTAAACTGGGCATTCTCAGTTTCTTTTTTTCCCTGATCAGTTGACAATGTTTACTTTCTCTATCTTTTTTTTTATAATAGATCTGTTTCTTCACAAATAGAAAGAAACAAGCAAAATCTTATTTTTCTTCTCAGTTTAGACATTGTCCTTATTGTTGGCTATCATAAACTGTCGTCTTCGTTGTTGAGGTGTCTGCTTTGCCATGGGCAGGAATGCGTTTGCTGTTCCTACTTACCTACATTGCCACAGCCCTAGGAATTCCTCTGGTGAACGGTGTCAGAGAAGTGCTACGTCTAATTTGGACATGCTGGCTTTCAGTACATGAGGGATTAACAGAAGGTGAATCACTAGTGCACAAGACCTCACAGATCAAGACCTTTCCCAGGTGACTAGAACAATGCCAGGTGCTTTTAAGAAGCCTGATCAACAGGAGGCCCATGAGCTCATGAACACTTAAGTCTTCATCAGCAGATGATTATCACAGAATCACAGAGTAATTCAGCTTGGAAGGACCTCAGAAGGTCTCTAGCCCAACCTCCTGCTCAAAGAAGGGACATCTCTGGGGTCAAACTAAGTTGCTCAGGGTTTTTTCCAGTTGGGTAGTGAAAACCTCCAAGGGCAGAGGCTGCACAAGCTCTCTGGGCAGTTTGCTCCAATGCTGGACTGTCCCTGTGGGGAAAAATTTCTCCTCATATCCAGCTGCAACCTATCTTGTTTTAACTTATGCTCATCGTCTCTCATCCCTCTGCCACATGACACTGTGAAGAGCCTGCCTCCATCTCCTTGATAACCTCCTCCTAGGCAGAGGCTACGAGTCTGCCAAAGCCTTTTCTTCTCCAAGTTGAACAAGTCCCATTCCTTAGCCTCTCTTTATGGGGCATTGCTCCAACCCTCAGCCATTTTGGCGGTCCTCAGGTGAACTTAATTCAGTTTGTCTACGCCTTTCCTGTACTGGGAGGGGGGAGAAGCGCCTTCAGAGGTGGCCAGACTTTTGTAATTGCTGAGATGGGGGAGGAAGTTTATTATGGGTCTCATGGGGCTAGTGGGAATGTGCAAAATATATTATGGACCTTTTAGGGCCAGGGCCAAAGGTGGGCGAAAGGAGGGATCGGAATGGATTAGAGGAGAACAAATTGAGGAAAATGGACAGAGTAGCCACAGAGACCAAATACACAAACGCTAATGAACAGAGACAACAAAGAGCAGAGTTCTCAGGTTGCTGACCTCTGGAAATCATCTAGTCCAATGCCCTGCTCAAAGGAGGGTCACCTAGAGCAGGCTGCCCAGGACCGTATCCAGGTAGCTTTTGCATATCTCCAAGGATGGAGACTCCATAACCTCTCTGGGCAACCTCTTTCGGTGTTTGACTACCCTCACAGTGAAAAAGTTTTTCCTTATGTTCAGATGGACCTTCTTGTGTTTCTGCTTGTGCCCATTGCCTCTTGTCCTGTCACTGGGCACCACTAAGAAGAGACTACCTCACAGAATCACAGAATCACAGGATAGTTGAGGTTGGAAGGGACCTCTGGAGATCATCTAGTCCAACCTCCCCGCTCAGCCAGGGTCACCTAGAGCATGGTAGACAGAGTTGTATACAAGTGGGCCTTAAGATCTCCAGAGAAGGAGACTCCACCACCTCTCTGGGCAACCTGGTCCAGTGCTCCGTCACTCTCACAGGGAAGAAATTCCCTCTCACGTTTGGGTGGAACTTCCTGTGGTTCAGTTTGTGCCTGTTGCCTCTTGTCCTGTCGCTTGGCACTACTGAACAGTTTGTCCCCATCCTCTTGACACCCTCCTTTCAGGCACTTATAGATGTTGATAAGATCCCCTCCCCTTGAGTCTTCTCTTCCCCAGGCTGAACAGGCCCAGCTCTCGCAGCTGTTCCCCACAGGAGAGATGCTCTGTCCTTCCGGTTAACATAGGTCAAAGGGTAGCACACATGGAATTTTGCATCTTGTCCATAACATCTAGGTGTGCTAAAACAGGTAGCTTACCAAAGACATGCTGTCTTGCTTTGGGTCCTGCAAGAGATAGAAAAGTCATTGCAGTCTGGTGCATTTTCTTCCAACTGTAAGTTACCATATATTGCAGTCTGTAGTCTATATTGTAGTCCGTAGCTTCAGTTTCCTTGAAACAGATCTTTTTATAACCTTTCCTGCCACATTACAGCATGTTTTATTTCAAAACAAATATTTCCATCTAAGCAAGTTACAAGCAGTTGCCATCTGGGAGTTAAAAGCAATTCTGTCCCCTGTCATTTTTGTCGTATCCTGTTTTATTACAGCTTAGAAGGGTAACAAATTTGCATAAAAATGAAAACAATCTGTACCTGCCTAATATGATTTTGGCAAGTGTGAATGAATTTTTTCAGAGATGAGCTATGGACTTAAACTCTTTTCAGATGGCTGTGGCACTGAAAAATGGCTCCTTCTCGTTCTCCATATGTTCCTTATTTTGTTTCCTTTTGTGCTCAGAGAAAAAATAATAAAGAAAAATGAATTAACCATTCAGAAAATGCTATTTTTTTTACTTCCTAGCCATCTATTTTTCAAGAAGATGGCTAATAGAGCCTCAGAATAGGGAGGCATGATGAATTTCCCCTGGGTACCAGTAAAAACTGCGTGATGTTCTTGCTCTCCATCTAGTTTTCCCAAGTCCCAACATTAGGCAAGGAGCATTGCCCTGTAGGCACAGGGGAGCTGCAGCAAGGCCATTCCTGCTGCTGCCTGAGAGAGCCTGGTGGGACATGGGAAGGCTGAATGCTGGGACCTGTGTCTGAAACATTGGGGAACTTCTGACATAGGCGGCAACAACTTCTGTCATTGCATCATCTTTTTTAACCCCAGCGGTATAAATTTCTGTGGTTCCAGGCTCTCCCTGTAGGGTGTGTTAGGAGTTGATATGTTGCCCCAGAAATTGATTTTTTTTTTTATTTGCAAGACTTGCTTTTTAATTGAAAATGGCTTTGACAAAGATTTAACAGAGAGATTCTGTATTGAACATCACAAAACCAGCAAAAGGAGGTGCAGTCTGCTGCATAGCTGTGAAAGCAAAACACCTGGCAGTCACTTAGATCTGCTTCTAGTTGTATGACCTCTTTACACTTCAGTGTCTTCATATAACAGCGATGATGGTACTGATTTCCCTCTCAAAGCATGTGTTAGGATTATAGTTGAAAAGTAACAGAGAAAGGATGTACTGCTGCTATTTGGGAAGTATTTCATAAGTCATGCTGCTGCAGCATTAATTTAAAAGCTTGGTTATGTATGTGATTTAATCTTGAACAACCCCATTGCTCTGGAGTCTCCCCCGAATAAATACACTGCAAGAAAAGAGAAATCGAACTGGGCAAAATGTAGCTGTCTAGGAGGTCATCAGCAGTGAAGGGGTTAAAAATTGTTTATCTCTCTCTTTAATGACATAGAATCATAGAATCAGTAAGGTTGGAAGGGATCTCTGGAGATCATCTAGTCCAACCTTCCTGAAACAACCAGGATCACCTAGAGCATGGTAGACACGGTTGCATCCAGGCGGGCCTTGAAGATCTCCAGAGAAGGAGACTCCACAACCTCTCCGGGCAACCTGGTCCAGTGCTCTGTCACTGTCACAGGGAAGAAATTTCTCCGCAGATTCAGGTGGAACTTCCTGTGCTTCAGTTTGTGCCCATTGCCTCTTGTCCTGTCGCATGGGACAACTGAAAAGAGTTTGTCCCTGTCCCCTTGACACCCTCCCTTCAGGTACTTGCACACATTGATCAGATCCCCCCTCAGTCTGCTCTTCCCCAGGCTGAACAGGCCCAGCTCTCGCAGCCTTTCCTCATAGGGCAGGTGCCCCAGCCCTTTGATCATCTTCATAGCCCTATGCTGGACTCTCTCCAGTAGCTCCAT
Source organism: Rhea pennata (assembly GCF_028389875.1). Taxonomy (NCBI): domain Eukaryota; kingdom Metazoa; phylum Chordata; class Aves; order Rheiformes; family Rheidae; genus Rhea; species Rhea pennata. The sequence continues at coordinate 216,348,477 of NC_084663.1, forward strand.
GTCTCTCTTGTCCTGGGGAGCCCAGAACTGGACACAGCACTCGAGATGAGGCCTCCCCAGGGCTGAGCAGAGGGGCAGGATCACCTCCCTCGACCTGCTCACAACACTCTGCCTAATGCACCCCAGGAGACCATTGGCCTTCTTGGCCACAAGGGCACATTGCTGGCTCATGGTCAACTTGTCATCCACCAGCACTCCCAGGTCCTTCTCTGCAGAGTTGCTCTCCACAAGGTCAGCCCCCAGTTTGTACTGGTGCCTGGGGTTATTTCTCCCTAGATGCAGGACCCTGCACTTGCCCTTGTTGAACCTCATGAGGTTCCTCTCCGCCCAACTCTCCAGCCTCTCCAGGTCTCTCTGAATGGCAGCACAGCCCTCAGGTGTATCAGCAGAAAGGCAAGGCTGCCTGCTGGGGTTTATCTGGCAGATACATAAATATCTGCTGATCCCCACAGTGCAGAGACTCTGCCTGGAAACCTGCAGGAGTCAGGTGAGTTTTTGGGGTTAGGGCAACGATTTGTTTTTCTGCAATACAGTCTTTAATGTCCGGGCTCCTTCTGGGCAGCAGCAGCAATTGTTGCAACAGCCCCAGATCAGCAAAGCTTACAGGCAGGTGTCCTGTGTCTCATGCTGCTTTGGCCTGGGATTTATGTTCATGTTCCTGGTGCTCTCCACAGAAGAATGAAATACTAAGTAAAGCAAATCAGTGGAAGCAGCTGGGAGGAAGGGGGTGAGACCACTCTGCAGCTCTCTGCTGCACATGGTCTCAGTCCCAGGAAGACTCCGAAGGGTCTTGTGTGGACAGAAGTATTGACTTAATCTGTGTTGCAGGGTTATTTTTTTTCAATGAACCTTGTTTTTCCCAGTTCCAAGGGAAAAGGCATGATCTGAGCAACATGTGCAGATTTAGTGAGCTCCTGTCTTTTTGTAGGGGGGAGAATGGATATCACTAGGAAATTACGTTTGTAGGGGGAATTACCAAAAGACCATGGCACTGGCTCAGTGTTTCCCACTGAGATCTCATGTTTCTCAACCATGTCAAATATTCCTTGCTACTGTTTACATGAGCAAGCATCGTGGTGCAAAAAGACGGCTTCTGGAGAGCTATAGAGCTGGTGCTTATAACTTTATATCCCCACTATACACATTTCAGGAAGGTTTACCTTGGAGCAGGTCTAGGTCTGGTCTCTTATGCTGGACACCCTTCGAAGACTGGAGAGTACCAGATGTGCTCCTGGTGGAATCATCCAATTTTGTTTCATCCAAGAAGAATCCAGTCTGCAGGCTCCAAGATGTCCCATGATGTGGAATAAAGCACTTTAACTGGAATTTGGCAGGAAACTTTCTTCAAAAGTGCTTTCCTCAGCTAATGCAAGCAGCTGTTACAGGGTTGTCTGTGTGGAGGTTTTGAGCACCTAGACTGTATCTCAGCCCATTCTATGATTACCACTGACAATATCAAATCTAGGGTGTTTAATACTTTTTTACAGGGTGTAAGATCTCTCAATATATGCAGAAGACAAAAGCATTTCATGTCATCTCTGAACTCTACCGCCTTCTCCCACTCTCCCACTTTCCTCCTGGCTGGCATCCCCGGCCTGGAGAAGGAGCAGTTCTGGATTGCCTTCCCCTTCAGCATTATGTATGCCGTTGCTGTGCTGGGGAACATCACCCTGCTTGTCTTCATAAAGACAGAGCCAAGCCTGCACGAGCCCATGTACCTCTTCCTGGCCATGCTGGCCTTCACTGACCTCGTCCTCTCCACATCCTCTCTACCCAAAATGCTCAGCATCTTCTGGACAGGCTCTGGGCAGATCGGGTTTCTCTCCTGCCTTACTCAGTTGTTTTTCATCCACACCTTCTCGTCAGTGGAGTCGGGAGTGCTCATGGCCATGGCCTGGGATCGCTACATTGCCATCTGCTACCCACTCCGGCACTCCACCATCCTCTCCATGCCGGTGGTGCTGACCCTGGGGAGCGTGGTGCTGGTGCGTGGGGTCGTCCTCGTCAGTCCCATGTGCTTCCTGCTCCGCAGGATGTCCTTCTGCCAGCAGCACGTCATCTCCCACTCCTACTGCGAGCACATGGCTGTGGTGAAGCTGGCATGCGGGGAGACCAGAGTCAGTGTCGTTTATGGCCTCTTTGTGGCTTTTGTGGTGGCTGGGTTTGATGTGACTCTGATTGTTGTGTCCTACACTGTGATCCTTCGAGCAGTAATGAGGCTGCCATCCACAGAGGCAAGGCTCAAGGCCTTCAGCACTTGTGCATCCCACGTCTGTGTCATCTTGGCACTTTACATCCCTGCCCTCTTTACGTTCCTCACCCACCGGTTTGGCCAGAGCATCCCTCACCATGTCCATATACTGGTGGCCAATCTCTACCTGCTGGTGCCCCCCATGTTAAACCCCATTGTTTATGGAGTGAGAACCAAGCAGATCCGCGACAGATTGGTCTTCTTCTTCCGGTATAAGGGAACCTCACCCATACCTATGTGCATCATGCACAGAATTTACTGATGACTGTGGTAAATTAAATGAGGGTTAAAGTTACAACCCTTTATTCAGGAGGAATGCTTCCTCCATGCCTGGTGTTCAGACAGTGCACTCTTGCAGGAATCGCTACACTACCTCTTCTGTTAGCACAGTCCAGAGGCTTCCATTTATTGCATGGCAGAACTTGGCAGAAAGTCATCCAGTCTGGCTTTTACATCACTGGGAGATGAAGAGTTCACTTCTCACAGAAGTTAGACCCCTCACTGTTCAAATTCTTTCACTACCAAGGAAAAAAAGAAACCTCTCATGATTAAAAGAATTTCAGTGTGACTCTTAGTCTGAGTATTTCCAATGGAGCTTTCTGCAGTGGGTCTTGTTGTGTAAGCTGTGTTCCCTAGACTGTGTGATGGAAAGGAGCTGAGACAGGAATGGTCATTGTCCTTGTAGAAGGAAATTAATAAAATTCAAGTTTAGGCAGCATGCTTTATTTTTTATTTTTTTTAATAAGGCAGAAACCAAAATAACCCTATACTAGCAAATTCCAGAAGTCCTATATAAATACAAACCCTTTTAAAAATATCAGAATTTCTCACTGATGTAATTACTTGGAATGACCTATCACAGCTAGAGCATTTCTAACAGAATATCTCTATACTAATACAAGTCACCAATCCCAATAAACAGGCAAACACATTCTACAATGCCACTGCTTTATATCTGAAAAATGTAGGAAGCAGAATGAGATGAGGATCAGATGGTGACCCAAATTCAAGATACGAAATTCAAATGTATTATGGACCTTGCAGTATTTTTAGTGCAACTCAACAGCACTCAATACAGTAGATCTAGAGGAGATCTTTGACCTTGTCTGGCATTTCTCAGAGCTCTTTATCTTCAGTAGCAGCTCTGGCTATCATGACAGCCCATGAGGGGGTTCCAGGGTCTGTTATCACTCCATGAGGTGGATACCAGCAGGGATGCAAGAGGGGCTCCAGGAAAAGAAAATCTACTTCTGCTGAAGCTAAGTAGATGCTAGGCTGCAGAAAAATGGGAGTCGGCCCAAATTGTTGGCCCATTCAGCCAATTATTTTAATTTCAGCTCAGTTTATTCTATTTCTTCAGGTAAAAAAGAAGCAGCATTTCCCAGAGGCTTGTCAGGAATTGGAACCCCACTGTGAGAAACTCTCTACTGCACATTTAATGTGAAATTAGTCTGTAATCCAGGTAACTTCCTGTCAATTCCCTGGACACAGACAAGAGGGAGGGGAAGACAAAGGAGCAGAGATACAACTGCAGTTCAAATAATAACCAGTCTCAGAGCACTCTTCTTAAAGTAGACTTGCACCATTTCTTGTGAACTGATGTTCAGCTGTGTCTAGTGAGACAGAATTCCATTTTTCTGTAACTGCCACAAAAAAACATGATTGTTCTCATTCCCATTCAGGATATGAGAGTGCCCCCCCAGCTCAGAGCTATGTCCATCCAGTCCAGCATCATCCTCTCTGCTGACACCCCAAAAGTGGTTGATACACCAGAGGACTGTGTTGCCATTCAGAGAGACCTGGAGAGGCTGGAGAGTTGGGTGGAGAGGAACCTCATGAGGTTCAAAAAGGGCAAGTGCAGAGTCCTGCACCTAGGGAAAAAATAACCCCATGCACCAGTACAAGCTGGGGGCTGACCTGCTGGAGAGCAGCTCTGCAGAGAAGGACCTGGGAGTGCTGGTGGATGACAAGATGACCATGAGCCAGCAATGTGCCCTTGTGGTCAGGAAGGCCAATGGTCTCCTGGGGTGCATTAGGCAGAGTGTTGTGAGCAGGTCGAGGGAGGTGATCCTGCCCCTCTACTCAGCCCTGGGGAGGCCTCATCTCGAGTGCTGTGTCCAGTTCTGGGCTCCCCAGTCCAAGAGAGACATGGAGCTACTGGAGAGAGTCCAGCATAGGGCTATGAAGATGATCAGAGGGCTGGAGCACCTGCCTTGCGAGGAACGTCTGCGAGAGCTGGGCCTGTTCAGCCTGGGGAAGAGCAGACTGAGGGGGGATCTTATCAATGTGTACAAGTACCTGAAGGGAGGGTGTCAAGGGGACGGGGACAAACTCTTTTCAGTTGTCCCATGCGACAGGACAAGAGGCAATGGGCACAAATTGAAGCACAGGAAGTTCCACCTGAATCTGCAGAGAAATTTCTTCCCTGTGAGAGTGATGGAGCACTGGACCAGGTTGCCCAGAGAGGTAGTGGAGTCTCCTTCTCTGGAGATCTTCAAGGCCCGCCTGGATGCAACTGTGTCTACCATGCTCTAGGTGACCCTGCTTGAGGAGGGAGGTTGGACTAGATGATCTCCAGAGGTCCCCTCCAACCTCAACCATTCTGTGATTCTGTGATTTTCTCCTCCAGTGGCAATGGGAGAAGTTTTCTGAGGTGCATTTTCACAGTGAGAAATGGCACTTGTACATCATTTTTGATTAGATATATGCAAAGGTTGCTGGCTGACTCATGTATCTTTTTGCAGCCTATCAGGTGTGTGCATATTAGCCGTCACCATCACATAATATCAGATATTCAGTATCAGTTTAGGTTCATACTCTAGAATTCCCTTCTCTATGAATAAAGTTGGCTGTGAAACCTGGATCTTTGCTCAGTATGGATGGTGTGGTCACTGGGATGGGAGGGGACAGAAGTGCCCTCCAGTCAGTGCTAAGGGAGTAAGGCTTTGGCATGTTGCTTTGAAATCCACAGGCACCAAATGGTCCCGTTGCTGAGAAAGATCAAATCTGACTGCTTAGGCGGGAAACCCTATCCTTGCAGGAGTGTGACCTCCTGACAATGGTATCTGAGGTCATAGCTGCCAAGAGAGTGAGGTCTTGCCACCGTCACTTTGCTAGATTCACAGCCCTCCTTCTCAGCCTCTGCAGAGGGGCTCCCAGGAAAGTTTTCCTGTGTCTGATGTCTCCTTGTGGAAGCTAGAAGCCAACACTACATTAAAGTCCTGCTTTATTTTGCACTTGAATTATGAACATATTTAGCTCCTGGTGCTAACCTAACACAGTTCCGTGGTAGCCTCTGACTTGACCCTGGAATTCACTGCTAACAGTACATTTACATCACCTCCTTTTAGATAGTGGAGCGATCAAAAAAAGAAGCAGAAGTCCCTAATGAGTCTGTGAGACCAGTGAGATTTTGTGGAGTAGTGATATAAATACACATTCTCTGGCAGCCTGGAGGCAAGATGCTCAGGCTGATCATGCTAGGGTGTTGCTCCATATTTAGGGCAAAAGTTATCTGCTTCTGTTGGGCTGCTTTTCACATTTTGGTTGTTACATAATTTCAGATAACTTTGTTAATGTTACCGTAGTATTACTGTTAATTGCTTTTAACTAGAGAATGCATATATAATGAAGAGCTAGTGACCCTCAGATTATTTTCTTGTCAGCTGAGGGCAGTAAGCACCATTCATCTGACTATGGAAGATATCTACTTTCAGGGGAGATGAAATGCATTATGGCAGTGCCTGTTTCCCTCCAGTGACTGGTGGGAACCCAGACAACCAGCTGAGAGGCAGACATCTGCACAGCAGATACCTACAGCCAGGTGAGGTGAGTATGAAGAGCAGTCCTTGCCTGTGTTTACAATCTGGGTGTAACAGCTTGGTGAGGTGGATAAGTAGCACTGAAATCTTGTTTTCTCAGCATAGAAAGATGTATCTTGCACATCCCAGCCCTACAGACTCGTTAATGGCCAAAGCTCTCCTCTCTCAGACAGGATGATCTGGTTGTTGCATGCTTTTTACCAGAAAATAGCACTAGCACTTGTGCATATGTGAATTCACAAGTCTTAGACGTTTTGGTCTCAGATTAGCAGATGTTCACAGCTCTGCTTCTTAGCATACTGAGGAAGGCTTGTTGGCAAGATCCTGCAAAATGCTGCTGCAGTATCTGGTTCTCAGCTGTGCACAGCTCTGGAAGTTGCAGACAGCACTTGGCTGAAGGAAATCTATATTAAGACTTTGGTGCCAAGATTATTTTTATGGAAGGGGAAAAAAAATCATCAGGTTTACATATTCACAGAATGAAAGAAAGAAAGCAGATGTGCAAATAATCAAAAGAGAGATAGAGAAAATGTAGAAAGTTTATAGCTGGCAGAGAAGAGGTGTTCTGAGACACCCACACAGAAGTGATGTAAGGATCTCATTCATCAAGCACTGGAAACCACTTTCAGATCTCAGGGTGAGGGAGTTGTATAGCAGTCTAAATACAGAAGTCTAGAGATCTGCACCATTCTCCTCACCTTGTTCTTCTGCAGAAGAACAAGGAAAAGCCAGAGTAAGGGCTGGTGATCTGGCCCCTCGACTTCCAAGTCCACTGTATGAGGTCAGTATGAGATAGAAATCTGTTGTCACCCTTCATCTAGCATGTCACTTCTGAAGTCTTTTTGCCCTCTGTTGCAACATATTTAATATAGTACCCCAACCATCAATCTGGTTTCTGTTTCACACTGCCCTGGCACAGGGATGTTCACAACTCAGCCTTCACTTTGGTGCTGTATACATCCATCTCTCTAAGCTTTCTGTTACTTGCGAGTTGCATTACTCCCTAAGAACAGCTCACAAAGGTAAAATGTCCTTTAACTGTTTCATAGCAAATTCAGAAATGTGGATCCTTCCATCACCGTTAGAAGAATGAAAAAGGTTTTACTTTTTTGTGTGATTACTCTTTGATGTTCTCTATAAATTCTTTTGTAGGATGCATTGGATCTGATATTTGAACTTTGATAGGACAAAGATGTTTCATTAGGAAAATGAGCAACAACAGCTTCCTTAGACCTTCTACATTCCTTCTAACAGGAATCCCAGGAATGGAAGGTGGGAACATGTGGATTGCTATCCCTTTCTGCTCCATGTACATTATTTCCATCCTAGGAAATAGCATGGTCCTCTTTGTCATCAAGGCTGACCACAACCTCCACAAGCCCATGTACCTCTTCCTGTCCATGTTGGCTGTCACAGAGCTTGGTGTATCTCTGTCTACGCTCCCCACGGTGGTGAGTGTGCTGCTCTTTGACTCACGGGAGATCAGATTTGAAGTCTGCCTCACTCAGATGTTCTTTATTCACTGCTTTTCCATCATGGACTCAGGGGTGCTGTGGGCCATGGCCTTCGACCGCTTCATGGCCATCTACAACCCCCTGCAATATGCGTCTGTCCTGACCAACCCACGGACAGGCCTCATTGGGCTGGGGCTCACAGTGAGGAGTGTTAGCCTCTTGATCCCCTTGCCAATACTTCTGATGAGGCTGCCATTCTGCAGATCCCATGTGCTCGCTCACTCCTTCTGTCTGCACCCCAACTTAATCCAGCTGCCGTGTGCGGATATCAAGGTGAACAGCATGTACGGCTTATTTGTCCTGCTGGCTACATTTGGGCTAGACTCACCGTCTATTGTCCTGTCTTATGTCATGATCATTAAGACTGTGCTGAGTATTGCATCCAAGGAAGAGCGCCTCAAGGCCCTGAACACTTGCGTCTCTCATGTCTGTGCTGTCCTGATTTATTATGTCCCGATAATTGGCTTATCCATGGTGTACAGGTTTGGGAAACATGCGTCTCCTCTGATTCACGCCTTCATGGCCAACACCTACCTTCTTGTACCCCCTGTGTTAAATCCAATTATTTACAGTGTAAAAACTAAACAGATCCGCAGAGGTATATGCAAACTACTAACTCCAAAATTGCACTGATATCATACAGAGAATATCCAGGAGATTTTGCACATAGTGAAACAGCTGATGAATAATAGTTTAGAGACTGTCTACTCCACCCTGTCATACGTTTGCCTGTTGAGGATCCCGAACTTTTAAACCCTTTACATGCTGCAGGTAAGGTATATTTAAGAGAGACATGGAGCTACTGCAGAGACTCCAGCGTAGGGCTATGAAGATGATCAAAGGGCTGGAGCACCTGCCCTATGAGGAACAGCTGCTGGGCCTGTTCAGCCTGGGGAAGAGAAGACTGAGGGGGATCTGATCAATGTGTGTAAGTACCTGAAGGGAGGGTGTCAAGGGGACAGGGACAAACTCTTTTCAGTTGTCCCGTGTGACAGGACAAGAGGCAATGGGCACAAATTGAAGCACAGGAAGTTCTGCCTGAACGTGAGGGGGAATTTCTTCCCTGTGAGAGTGGCAGAGCGCTGGAACAGGCTGTCCAGAGAGGTTGTGGAGTCTCATTCTCTGAAGATCTTCAAGGCCTGGATGCAACCCTGTCTACCATGCTCTAGGTGACCCTGGCTGAGCGGGGAGGTTGGACTAGATGATCTCCAGAGGTCCCTTCCAACCTTACCGATTCTATGATTCTATATCCTGTCGAGGCTCCCACCATTCTTTTTGTTGAACAAAGGAGCAGTATCTACAGCCTTCTATATATTTATTCCATTCCTGGTCAATAATGTGGGAGATATAATTACTTGAAGTTCCCAAAATAAAATTCCCCCTTTTAGACAAATAGGACATAGCATTGGAGATCCCTGCATAAGGTGGTCTTGTCTGTGCAATGACACTGAGTCAGAGTGCCCAGAGTTCCTGACCTCCTGAACGAGGATGTTGATCTTTCCACCTATGATTGCCTGGGCACACTTCTGCTCTTATGCTGAAGCACATGCAAAGAAAAATCTGATGCTTCCTAGATATGCTCAGCCATCTCTGCACCCGTTAGAGCATTGACGTACGTATGTGCAATAGCTGTTTGTCCAAGATTTTACATATGCAGCCAGACTTGCTAAGACTCATACAGGGCTGTCAGGTATTTAGGAACCCAGCCAAAGTCCTCTCATTCCAGCCAGGTAACATTTTCAGCAAGCACAGGGCTCCTAGGCACCGCATCAAGCCAAATCTGGAGTGTGTAACCGACTTATAGCTGCCGAGAAGATTGATCAGCACTGCCTTAAGAAACCACCTAATACAGATCCCACTGCATCCCATGAAAACAGAGCCTATGCAATGTCACTGCAGCAACGCTGGGCTCGGGATACCTTCTGGCTGTAGTGGAAACAATTATATGCAACAAGCAGACAGGTCGGATCATCAGCTGGTGTGAATGGCTCAGCCACTGCACAGCTGCAGCTCCACTGTCTTGTCTATGTCAAAGCAATGGGAGAACAAGCTCCCAGCTAAAACACCTGAAAGGAGGTGTCTGCATATGCAGCGGGTATTTAAGATCCTGTTACACAGGAGATCTAATCAGTACAGATCCTAGAGAGCGACTAAGACCACCCTAAAGCAGATAGCCGGCTTTCACCCCGGAATATCCTGCCTGCTCCCCATAGCTCCCTCTGCTTTGATTTCCACCCTTTGAAGAGGATTGCTCTGGCATAAGGTTAGAAAGCAGAGAGGTGAAGCCATGCTACGTATCTAAAACAAAACAAAAATATTGGTGGCAATGGTGGTTGCTGAGGACAGGGCTGTACATCAAAGGCTTGATCCTTCCTCACAGGGGCTGTGAGGATTGAGCATCCGTCACCCCAGCAGCAGGGCTGAGAAGGGCCAAAAGACTCCCGCCTTCCTTTTCCCCTGCATAAATCTATCATTGCTGAAAACAACCAAGAAACACTGGTATTTACTGATGCCTAAATGGGCACATGATTACCCAAGGGAAATCACAGAAAAACAACAAAACATACTTCATGTATTCCAAATCAGACTGAGAACTGAAAGGTTGTCAGTGCTTTACAGGTTGCCTGCTGAGCTTTTGCTGATGCGACCCAAACAAGACAAAGTTTCCTTTGGAGGTGGACAGGACGGGGCACTGGGTCAGATAAAGCTTTCACAGGGCTTCCTTGTCTCTCTTGGCAGCCAGAAGTATCAACAACCACCTACAAGTTCTGTTAGTTCTGCTGTTATTCACTGCAACAATTCCTATTTTGTAGCCTCTTTATTGCTAAAGCAAAAAAAAAAAAAAAAAAAAAAAAAAAAAGTGGATTATATATACCTACTCCAATACAGCTAGATTTTCTTCAGTCAGCAGTGCCCAATCTCCGTGCTTTGAGATGCATCTCTGTGGTATTTGTAACCCAAATAATATATCTGGTTACAATAATTTTTCAGATGGAAATGATTTGAACCTGATGGTGTTCCTGTGAGTTTGGACTGTGGTACACTCAAAAGCTTGTTATAGGTAGGAAAAAGCATACCTTGTAAGTGGAGCCAAGGCCTGATTGGTTTTGCTGTTAAAGTTTTAACCTTATAAAAATACAGAAGACTTATTATTAGTCTATTGTCTAACCTAGTGTCATCTGAAAGCTTTGAGAAATCACTGTGCCCTCCATCATCCAAGTTACTGATGAAAAAGCTGAATAAAACGAGTCTTAGGAGACATCCCTTGAGGTCTTGTCTGCTGACTCTCCTCTGAAGTGAAAATGACCTACCCTTTACTTTAACCTACTTCCCACCTATAGAAGGTTTCCTCCAACCCCTTTACAAATTAATTTCTTTAATAGTTTTTAGTTAAAAACCCTTGGACATCCTGATGTATTATCTGCACTGGATCTAGCTGCTTGTAGATACCCTCACCTGAGGGTCTGACATACTGCAGAGGCAGGATTTCCTTTTGCAGTAGCCTGACTGACTCTTTGCAAGACCATACTTCTCTGTATGTTTCGTGACCTTATTCTTTATCATAGTCTCTACTGTCTTACAAGGAGAGAAGTCAGGCCCACTGGCCGGTAGATCTCAGGAGCCCCTCTAGAGTCCCTTTTGCCGATGGTGGCCCCTGGTCCTCCAGCATAGTAACTGTTTCATAACAGTAATGGAGTTTCATACCCTCGCATCATGTCCAGGAGTTCTACAATTTCACATCTGACTTCCTTCTGGACTGTCAGGTGAATGACTCATGATCCTGGGACTTACTCATTTAACTGACATCTATTTGGTGTAATCCTTCCTCCCTATTTACTTCAGATTGATCAAGATCCTCTAATCCATCTGCTATGAGCACTGTGCCAGGTAACAGTCTACCCAACAAGCACCTCCACTGGTAAAATCTGATGTAAAGACTTCAGTGAGCCTCTCTGCCTAGCTGGATTATTGCTTTTGATAAATAAAACAAACATTTAACTGTTAGTATGAGCACCTTTAGCAAGGTTCTCTTTCCATTAATTTTTAGCTTTCTTAACCTCTTGTTTGTTTGACCTGTCGTATTTTCTGTGCTCTGCATTTTGACAAGCTTGTCAATTCTTAACGACTCCAGGCCTGCTTACCATGGCCAGGCCAGGCCAGCCTTTGACTTAGGAGTCTGATGATGCCTTTGCGAATATGCTTGGTTTGCATACTGTAGATGATGGGGTTCAATACAGGTGGGATGAAAAGGTAGATGTTGGCCATGAGAACATGGCTAATGGGTGCAGCATTCTTCCCATACCGGTGTATAATGGATAGGCCAACCATGGGGACATAGAAAATCAAGACAGCAGAGAAGTGGGATATGCAAGTGTTCAGGGCTTTGGCCTGTTTCTCTCTGGAAGTGATGCCCAGCAGAGTCTTGAAGATCATGATGTAGGACACAGTGATAAGCACTGGGTCTAGGATGACTATCAGCAGCACTAGAATTAAGCCGTACAGGCTATTCAGTGTGGTGTCTGTGCATGCCAGACGTATCATATCCTGATGCAGGCAATAGGAGTGAGAAAGCACATGGGACCTGCAGAACGACATCCGTGTAAGAAGGCAGATTAATGGGAACAGTGTCAGAGTGCATCGGCAGACAATCCCCAGTCCAACCTTTGCAATCTTTGTAGGAGTAAGGATGGAGGAATACCTCAGTGGGTAGTAGATGGCCATATGGCGATCAAAGGCCATGGCCAGAAGCACTGAGGACTCCATGAAGGAGAAGGCATGGATGCAGAACATCTGAGTGAGGCAGACTGGGAAGCTGATCTCCATAGCACCAAACCAGAACACATATGGCACTGTGGGCAGGGTGGACAGGGTCAGACCCAAGTCTGTGGTGGCCAGCATAGAAAGGAAATAGCACATGGGCTCGTGGAGCCCTCTGTATGTTCTTACCACCAGCAGAACAGTGCAGTTTCCCAGCATTGCAATGAGATACATCAGACAGAAAGGAATGAAAAAACAGCGGTGGAGATCAGCCAGCCCGGGAATGCCTACCAGCAGGAAGGCCAGGGCATCACTGCTGTTCCCTGGGGTCATGCTTGCTCCTTTTCATTAATACTCCAAGGTAACACAGGATAAGATTTCACAAGGAAATGAAAGCAAACTACTGACAGAATGCAATCCAGGGACTCAAAGTGAAGATCTTGGTTTTTTTCTCCTCCCTGAAGATTTACTGGACCAGAAGCTAGAACTTTGGAACTCTGGATTCACGTCTTGTCCCTGTTTCATTTCCTCTTGGTTCCTCCCCTGTAAAGCAGATAGTAGCATTATTTATTGCACCAGGGCTGCATCCCTCCCAAGACACTGCTGCAGTCTCTTCTTTCAGTCACTGTAAGCAAGATCACTGCCCTACCCTGCCACTCAGGCCTTGGACTCTATGTCCATCTGAGCCTTTCTCACCCAGGCACATCAAGCTCACAAATTGTCTACAACCCTCCTCCCTCCAGTCCCCACGTAAAACTGTTCTCCAGTCCCCCTCACACCTCTGCTCTCAGGCCTTGATGCATGCAGCCTCCCCTCCCTCCATCCACCTCCATGCAGGACACTGCTGGTGGGACCATTGCTACGCTTACCATCTGAACCACCCCCACCTCCTCCAGGCAGCAGATGACAGCTTCCTGTTTCCTTTCCCAAACTGGATGTCCAGCATGTCTACCCTTGGTCACAGCTCCATTGGCTCACTTGTTGGCTTTTCAGATGCCTTCTTTGGAGCTCCCTTCAAACCACCTCCGCTTCCTTCTACCTGGCTGCTGAGTTTTGTTCATGGTTCGATTGCTGCCAGATGCAGTCCTGCTTGTCCTGCACCTGCTATTCCTCAACATATCCTTATGCCAGAGATGAAGGGCAAGAGGTTGAAATTTTTTCCTCTGTCCTGTGCTCAAAAACAAGGGCTCCCAGGAATTATCAAAATAGAAGCAATTACTGAAATTTATTGTCACCCACTGTGATCACAGAGGGGACATGCGCAGTCTGGCAGGTTTAACTTTCATAGAACATCAGCAAATTTAGAAAGATATCATTTTCCTTTACTTCAGAGATTATTTATGATTGTAATTGTTGTTTCCATTATTACAGTTTTTATCGATAGCTTATCAAGCTAGTAGAAGCGACAGGTGTTTCAGTAGACATGCATCTTAGCTGTCTATGTAGCAACTGTAGTTCTTAGCAGTGATGTTAATACAACTAATAGCTATAGGTAAAATTAAGCAAAATGTACCCAAATCCAGCTCTCATTTCTTCTACAGAATCATTCACAAAAGGCTTTCAAGCCATAGCCTGTGGATGCCTCCAGGAAAAAGAGGGGTATGTGAAATACAACTAATGAAAGCAAAGCTATTATCAAAAGGATTACATTTTTTTATACAAGATCTCCATCTTTGGGGGGTTGCAAATTAAAAAAACTTGTAAAATGCACCTATAGACTGAAGTGCTCAGAAGGCATTTGCTGGGCCTGTCTGTTGTTCTCTTCAGGGGCTATAGTCACTGATACGGAACAAGTCAAACTTTTCCAGCCCTTCGCACCGCAGAATTTCATGCTCCATCTGCTTATGCAAACAGAGGACATGGCATTGCTTAAAATGGGTGCACACGGCCAAACTCATTAACGTGTCATCAAAAATGGAATTTGTGTATTTCCTACTGCCTCCCATCTCAGACAAAGCTCCAGACATCTGTGCCGCTGGTTCTTACTTAGCCAGCTAAATAATTCGCTTGATAACCTAAATTAGCAGACAGCTTTCCAGAGTGCTCGGGTTACTGAATAGATCCAGGTATCTGAATTTGGGCATACCATCTCGAACTCATGTCTCATCTTCATCATCTCTAAATGTGCTTTGGACACCTCGCAAAAATACAAGTTTATGTTGTTCGCTTCGTGCATCATCGGCTGTTCTGGCGTGAGTGAATATCCGTTAAACTGGGAAAAGACTAGCATTGCTTTTCCAGCTACCACCGTGGCAGAGTGGTGGGTGGGGAGGACTGGCCCTGCCCACGTCTGCTCGCAGTAGCCCACGCTGCTGTGGGGCGATACCATACGCGTGTGCGAACTGCCCCGAGGCTGCGCGTTTTTCCTGCCCCAAACGCCCTCGTTCGTTCAGCTCGAGTGCTCTGCAGCGGAGCCTGCGGAAGGAGCGCTCCCCTTCTGCTCCCCTCGTCCTCTCTGCTCCCCTCGTCCTCTCAGCTTTTCGCTTTTGTCCGCGGTGCAACACGCGAGCGACGTGCCCGCGCGCGGCGGCAAGGCACGTCCGCACGGCGCGGCGCTCGCGGGGAGGGAGCGGGCTCCGCGCGGCCCCGACGGTGCTCGGCTCCCGCGGGGGCCTTCGCCGACCCGCGCCGTCTGGCGGGCTCCCCGCAGCCGCGGGGGTCCATCCACCCGCCGCGCGGCCCCGGCTCCGGAGGGAGCAGAAGACACCGGCCATCCGGGTGGGCAGTGACCTGTACTTTGTGAAAGATCCCCTGGAGAAACGCATCTCAGAGGCTGACCTCAGAGCTTTAAATCCTGCCTGAAATACGTTGTTACAGCACCGGCTGTTGCTCTCTGTAGAGGTGTCCCCTCCCTCCTTCAGTGGGTATCTCACCCTGCATTCCCGCAGGGTCTCTGCGAGGTGGCCGGGGAGCATGTCAGGAGCAGACAGCGCACTAGGTCAGGAAGGGGTAAAAAAAGCCGATGAAAACCTACATGGAAAGATAGATAAACACACAAGGGGTGCACTGGTGATGGCTACCCGGGTGGCTAGATGATGGAGAGCACGAAATAGCTGTAGGAATACACAGTGGCAGGTAAGAAACTGATTGCAAACCAGATTATTCTTTCTCACAAAATCTGAATGGAAAAATGACGCTTTCTAAATTAAAACATCAGGATAAATCAGAGCTTACATACAGAAAGGTGGTGCCCCTTCAGACATCCTCACCTCTGCTCAAGTCCTCCAGCAGACAAGGAAGCAGGACAGAACATCACCTCCCATGCCTGGACATTTCACATGCAAAGGAAACTATGTTTTTATAACGCCCATGTGAAACCTCAGCACCAATTAGGGTCACCTGGGACCTTCTGCAGGGGTTGAGGCGATGCAGCTGCACACTGTCGGGAGCAATTGCACCTCCATCTGCAATTAATTTCAAATGAAAAAGAAATCTGGATGAGATTCAGCTCCAGATCCAGACTCCTAAATTTCACTGTCTCTATGCAGGTGTCCACACATGTGCTGAGTTTCTGATCTCCTGATATAGCTGGTGGGGATCTCATCAACAGTCTGAGGCCCCTAGAGACTGAGCTGTTGCTCCAGCTGAAGGTGCTGGCTCTAGGATGAAACTGCTGCTCTGAGCCAGGCCAGATGGGTCTGAGGTAATACAGGGACATGGCTCTTTGGAAACACTGCTTGGATTTCATCACTGACTGTTGGTTAAAACAAGGTACAGCTTTACACCTACAAAGGTGTACCCGTAGAAAATCTATTTGCCAGAAGTCTCCTGGATCCAAGCAGATGCTTTCCAACATTTAGGAGGGAGGTGGTTTGTGCAGCTCTGAGCACTGCTGCAGCAGTGGCAGGATTACTTTGGAGCCAGCCTGGGCACAGCTCAGGGACTTCTCCCGCATCCATCCCCGAGATGCAACCCAGAGGACCCCCAGGGCCATCGGCCACAGAAATGCAGCTGTGGCCACAGGTGCACGCGTGTGTATTCTTCAGAGATACCATGCTGGGGAACCTAAGATTTGCAGAAGACATATACATCTAGTTCTTAATTTTGCCCAGTTGCCTCAAAGAGGCTCTTTCTCCACTTGTTACTGCATCTGGGTGACTAAGCAGGAAATCTTCATTTCTATGAGGTGGAGCATGGGGCCCCATCTTCGTAGCAGCGGTTGCTTAGACTGGGCAAAAAAAGATTGAGGGACACGTGATACAAGGCTGTGAACGAGAACAAAAATAGTTCGGTTTCTGTGTTCATTTTATGTCAGTAGTAAGAGAATTGCTACACTTAAGGCTCAGTTAGTCCTTGGATATGAAAAAGAAGCTGATACTTCATAATTTCAGAAAGCTTTATCCCACCATTTTTGGTTTGGGATGGAAAATGAGTATACATCTGGTTCTGCTATTAAGTACTATCTGGCCTGGAAGAGCCCTAACAGAGGGGAGGAGGAGAAGGAGAAGAGTAATGAAAAAAGCAGATCAGAGAAGATAAATCATGTTGGACTTTCAAATCCTCCTTTTCCAAAGGTTACTAAGGTGGATCACAAATCTCTTAATATCCAAATGATATTTCTCAAAGCTTTTGCAGCAGCGTTGCCGTTGCTATGACATCAGATTTTGCTGGTGACATAGGAAAAACATTGTGGCCCTGTTCCCAGACAGTCCTTGCAACCTTTTCCTTCAACCCAGCTCTAAAGTCTTGGTCTCTGCACCTGCTGAGGATGGTGGGTTTATGCAGAGGGGAGTGGGTGGGACCTGGGCATGGGTGAGGCACAAACATGGGTGGTCTCACCTGCAGGAGGTGAGGAGGACTGGGTAGAGGCTTTGTGAGCACCAGCTCCTCAAAGCCCTGGTGCAAGAAACCCCTTCAGCAAGCGGGCTGCCTCTCTGCTGGGCAAAGCACATGCAAACCTGCTCAGGCGTGTGCAAGTGAGCTGGGGAGGTGCTAAGGTCTGGCTGTCCTTGCTGATAAGGGTTTTGTGCATACAAATGGACAGGTATCTTGTGAGAGGCGTCCTTTGGAAATGTCATCCGATAAGCACATTTCAACCAAGCAGTTGTTTACACATGTGAAAATGAAACTATTCATGCACAAATCCCCCTAGTTTCACTCTCAGACCTGTTTTCTGTCCGTGTATCTCCGCAGCATACAGGCAGCGTAAATAACAAGCGTGTCAGAAGCGGCTGCTGCAGAAGCAGAGCGCGGTTAGCTAGCTGGGTATTTCCACACCGTATCTTGGAGGAAGCAATGCTGTTATTTACATCTCAAAATCAATAAAGCGTCTTTTACTAAATCAAAGCAGATACATTGCAGCTTATCCTCATTTCAAGTCGTGAGTGAAAACACAACAAACATATCACAGAGATGCCTGCGTGTTGCTATGAATATATTCAAATTGCACGAACTGCAAGACCTGCCTTTAGAAATTCTCTGTTATGTTGACATTTCTGACAGGGAAGAATCCCCTACAGAGACATATGATCACGCCTTGCACTATATATAACACTAGCAGGGGCAGCACAGAGTCAGTAAAATAATATTTTGGCTTTACCTTCTTGGAAAGTGAAGAGAAATGTTTTTTCTGCTCCTGTAACTCTGGCGACTGTCGTAATTATGTCTGACAGTCCTCCAGTTAGCATGCTCCTTAGATTGACATTAACATTTGAATAATAATTCCTTCAAAGGCTCTGAGGTTTTATTAATCCATTATATCTTTCAGCAGGAGGTTTCAGAGTTACATTCCCAATAGATAGGCGATATGCCACAGCTGTTAATGAGAGTGTTTCAGGGTAGGGAAAACAAGTATTCTTCTCGGATAAGCATAAAACTCACACCCGTAATATTTTTCATAGCACAGACTCTATTAATTATCCTATCACTGGTGTTTGACTAATTCTTTCTCTTAACACTTTAAAAAATGCATACAATGTCTGTTACGAGCAAAGTAAGTTTTATCTTCCACCTGACACTTTCAGCACATTTTGAAAACTTGGATGACTCCATCTTCACAGCTCTCCATCACCCATGGACTTTGCAGTATATCTGCAGGAGGACAGGCTCCACGAAGACTGATGATGTGTCCTGACGATTAAGGAAGGATGGAGATAGCACCCACAGCTCCTGGCAGCTGACCCACAACCTCCCTCTGTTCAGGTTTTGCTATTCATTATTGCATGAAAACTTGACAATTACAGCTATCCATCAAAATATGCAAGTGACTGATGTGTCATTAACACATAATTCTTTAGAACAGACTCTTCTTCTGATTTATATAATTCAATGCTATTTTTCCAACCAGTCTTTACAGGGCATAATCCTCTGCTCCTCTTCTCAGGTAATGCATTCACTTACTAGTCTGTGCTGTCTAATGGAAATTCCCTGACTGTCTCTCCAAAGAAACACAGTGTGCTCATTTGTAAAAGGTTTGCGGTGTTGTCTCAGGTTTGAAGAAAGCCAGTGTGAAAGAGGAGAACAATCCATCAACCTGCAAATGAGGATGAAGAGAAGTTCCCCTCATTTCAAGGCTGCACAGTGTAATTCATAGTGATTCAGATTCTTAAAATCATTTTAAAATAACATTTCATCTAAATCTGAGTCACGTAGTTTGCAATCTTAAGTAGCTCGAGCACATCACAGAAGAGTCCAGATGACCAACCTCACAGCCAGTGTTCCTGCTGAGTAGCTTACCTGGGTGGGAAGCAGCTTACCCCTGCATTTCCATCCCAGTTTACACCACTGCCAGCGCTGGAAATCATGTTATTCTCTATGTTATACAAGCAAACCAAAGCCCCCACCAGCCCACATACCACCTCCTTTCCATGACTCAGTCCAGTCTTGGGCTGTGCTGGGCGTGCTGTGGTCCTGACTCAAGGAGACTAGCTTCCACCCCTGCACAGCTCTGCTCTTCCTTGTCCACTCCCTGTCCTTCCTGGTAACAGCTGTACTTCTCGGCATGTCCTTCGATCCTTTGGCCTAACCCTCATCTCCCACGCTGTGATGGGCAACATCTATATCCTCCTCCCACCTCCCTTCAGCCCTATCGTTTAGAATATCAAAACAAAGCAGATTTATAAAGGCATCTTTAGACTGGTTTGTTTATGGAGTCCTTCAAAATAAGTCAAGCGTGAGGAAAGGCAAACAAGCATCCTGAAAACTCAAAGTAGGGATTTGCAGGATAATTCAGGTGGGAGGGGAGCTCAGAAGTTCTCTATTTGAAGATACGCTCAAAGCAGGGTCAGCTATCCAGTCGGACCAAGGCAGCATGCAGGCTTGCTGAAGAGTATTTCCAGGAACTGCTCTACTGTCTGTATAAAAACCCTGCCCTTTGGCTGTGGAGGAAAAGCCTGCTGAGTCCGTGTGAGGTGAGGGCATGCCTTTGGAAGATTGCAGCCAAAACCAGCTGTAATAACAGGGACAAAACCAGGGAATTTCCTCCCTGGGAACTGCAGGAACCTGAATCAGGAGATGCCTGTTGTTTTGGCTGCACACTTGAGCTGGAAGCAGGGGTTTTCTGACCAAAAAGTATGAGAACTCCTTAACTGGAGTTAAGGATTGCAGTCTTTAGCTTGTGCTGTAATCCCCATCTCAGCTGTCTGCACTGGTCTGACGTTAGATATTGTGGCAGCTGGAACCCATCTGCCCAGGAGCTAGCTAGCTAACTATTCTGTTACTTTCAAGTCTTGGTCACTTATACGTATTTTCCCCTGTTTTGTTTAATAAAGTAACTAGTAAAAATGGAACTTCTCAACCTTGTCTCAGTGAATGAATATCCAAGCCTGGCCAGTTACAAACCACAGGTTGTGCTCTGGAGGGTGTGGGCTTCTCCTTATTTCCCATGAATCTAGAGCTGGGAGAACAACTGCAGATTTTTTGTAACGCCTAATTACTCCTATCACCCACTCTGAAACAGTCTCGGGTGCCAGGGCCCTTTGCCATCACGTTGCTCTACAGCAGATACTTGCACGGGTTTTCTCTTCCCAGACCCAAGCACGGTGCGCACACGAGAGCGCGCTCCAGAGTGAAGAAAACTCCATCTGCAAAAACTCTCAGCAGCAAGCAGTCCGCCCAGGTGTGCATGTCATTGCACTGACAGCACGAGCCCCCCTCGCCCCCCACTGCCCCCAGCACACAGAGACGAGAACACTCTGCAGATATGGCCTCGGGAGATATTTATTCAACAGTTGCAGCCTGTCAGTGCCCAAGGGGCATTTTCCCATGCCTGGAGGTACTTGCGGTAGAGCAGGGACTCTTCCTCGCCCGTCTGGTCCCTGGAGGCTTAGTGGTACTTGCGGGCCAGAGCATGAGCCACAACGCTGACCAGTTTTTGCCAGGCAGACTGGCAAGCGGGGGTGAAATCCCTGGCGAAGTGGGAAGCCAGGACGATGATGAGGATGTCTCCGAGGAGCTGGAGGAGAAAGAAGGAAGCACAGGTGGGGTTAGTGCTGCATGGACTGTGGTCCATGTGTGGGGACGGGAGACATCGCAGCAAGGAGGGCTTTGCTCTCTTCCTGGCTTCTCTAGCTCCACCGACCCCACCTTGTTTTGCCATTTATCTTTGATTATAAACATTTTTTTCCTTTCTGCAGGCTTTATTTCCCTGACTTTCCTGCAGCAAACTTCTTTCCTTTCTGCTCTGCCCTTCTCACTTGCGGCCTGTGCGTGGACCCTCTTGCCCATCCCCTCCCAAACAGCACCTTCCAACCCACAGGACTTCTTTTCCTTCTTCTGATTTCTCCATGAGGCTGTATTCCAACCCCCCATACTATCCCTCTTGCCTACTCTGCACCTCCCTGTCCCTTCTCAGCCTTCCTGCCCATGTACTGCAGTCTGGCTGCAGGGACTGGCTTGCTCCCCGCTCCCGGGGCTACCAAGACAAAACTCGCAGTCTTTCCATAGAAAGCTCTGGATTTTGAGAAGCCAGTTTGTGCTTGCCTCTTAAAAAGCTTTGAAAAAGGTCAACTGTTTCTCCCCATTTTTAGCATTCTAAAGCAATTTGGCCTAAACCCCATTCTGTAAAATGCTTTATTTTTTTCCTTTGGATACAAATGAAGAAAACTGCCAAAAACTATTTTTCTTTTGTGTTGGGGAAAAGTGTTGGGGAAAGAGGTAGTTTACCAGCCAGACAGGCAGCCCATACTGGACGAGACAGAGATCTACTCTCTTATTTTGGAGCAGGTTAGCTGCTCGTCTTGCTGTAGGAACTACAATTTTCTTAAATGATCTATTTAGCTTCCTTCTCCCCTAGATTCCTCCAACCCATGCTGCTTTTCCATCTGAGTTGGCTTTTTTTGCCCCCAAATTCCTTCCAACACCTTTTCCTCCCCAGTGCGGCACTGACATTACAAATGGGACCCTGTGGAAACCATTCACTCTCTTTCAAATAGTCCTGCAACAGCTGTTCACTCTTTTGGGTATTACACAGGGCTCTGCCTCCACCAGACCACAGAAACTACCCCCAGGCAGCTTTGTTGTGGGCAGCCCCTCCAGGTTCAAAGCAAAGCCTGGTGATCCCCACACTTTGCAGAGAAGGGGCTCAGGCTGTCAGCGTCGCTCACCCTGAAGTTCTCGGGGTCCACATGCAGCTTCTCGCAGTGCAGCTCGGACAGCTTGGAGTAGGTTGCCTTAATGTTGTCCAGGTTCTTCACGGCTTCCCCAAAGGAGGTGAGCACTTTCTTGCCATGGGCACGGACCTTGGGGTTGCCAACGATGGCAGTGGGGCTGGAGAGGTTCCCAAAGGAGGCGAAGAACCTCTGGGTCCAGGGGTAGACGATGAGCAGCCTGGGGAGAGAGAGATGGGGGGACACAAGCAGAGACTCAGACACCATTGACACTCCCTGCCTCCAGCTGCAGCGTTTCTCCATGCAGGGTGGCTGCAGAGCCGGGATCAGGAGCCCAACCTACCTGGCCAGGGCCTCGGCACCACATTCGTCCACGTTGACCTTGCTCCAGATGCTGGCAATGAGCTGCTTCTCCTCAGCTGTCCAGTGCACCATGGTGGCGAGGCGGTTTTGCTCAGAGCTGCAAGAGGACACAGACCCTGTAGCTGCACCGCAGACCCCTGGAGGCTTTTATCTGCTGCTGGCCGCTCCTCCCCATCCCACGCTGAGGGGTCATTGGCCAAGGCTGGGGTGGGGGTCCGTGTGGGGGGAGAGCAGAGAGAGGATGGCCAGGGTGTGGCAGACTGAGAAGAGGCCTCCCGTTATCCTGAATTCAAGAGCTTTATCCATTCCCTGCTGTGCAGGCAGCTCTCCTTTCCAGCTACCACAGGTGGACCCCTCCGCAGAGAGAGTGCTGCACAAGTTACTGTGCCGTAGCCCACTGCCACTTAAAGCCCATGCATGGGATTCAGTGGAGTGTGGAGCCTTGTGCCCTGACTCTTCCAAGTGGTGGACTCTGCCCTGACTTAGTCTCTGTTAATAAAGGCATGGATTCCCCCATGAAATTGCAGCCAGTGGCAAAGTAATCCAGTGGGCAGCTACAAGTAGACCACTTGGCTACCCAGAAAGGTGCTGCAGGAGGACTGCAGTCACCTTGCACCACTAGAAAGCGTGAGGGACATTATAATTGCTCAGAGGGCATCAAGAGTACTTAGGCTTTGTGGTTAAGTTCTGCATTAATCATTCTTCCTCTAACAGAAATTCACCAGAGCACTTTCCTTTTTCTTTGGGCATAGGTAGAAACTCCCCACAGACGTCCCCCCCTCAGCTATAACATGACCAAGCAGATGCAGGGCTGCTGGCCAGGGAACAAACATCAGACAGGTTCACCCTTCTCATCCCAGTTCTACTTCAATCCCCTTCCACAAAGGAGAGGTAAAATAGCCTTTTAGCACAAGGTTTGCTGCTGCAGGCAGCACAAAAAGGAGCAAAGCCAGCTCAGAGCTGTCCAGTCCCCAGAGGAAGTCCAGGGTGCTTTCCCGTGACAAGGCTGGTGCATTTTACACTTCCCCCAAGTTCAACCAGGCTGTGCCCAGCCTCTTCTGGTAGGAGGAAGAGGTGTTTGAACCCCAGGTGAACTGCTGGTCCTGTGCAGCTCTTGAGCACCCTCCCCAGCAGCAATGTGCCTCAAGGCAGAGCTCTCCTGTTTGGGTTTTGTGTTTGTTTGTTTTGGAGAAGACCCAAGAACCAGAGTCCTTGCAGAAGACACAGGGAGTGTTAGCCTGATCGCAGCGCAGCAGGGATGAACAGCTCGCTTCCTGCTGGTTTTACTGGGATTGGGATTGGGATAGGTAGGAGGCGCTGGGTCTTGTTCTCCCAGCAGGTAGGATGACCAGTGGCAGTGTAAGAGGAGGGTGTTTGCATGGCCACGCGCCAGCAGCACTGAAGAGCTGACCAAGCTCCTGTCCAGAGAGCTGGGCATGCCTTCCTCCATGGGCCATCTCCTGCTAGGAGTCTTCTTGGTCTTTTGCTGAAAATACAGAAAGGGGAGGAAAATCGATTGAAAGAAGGAAAATACTGAGCTAGATTTTTCAGTCTAGTAATATTCCTCTTCCCTTTAAATGGTAGAACTTTTTTTTTTCATAGAGGAAGGATTGAAAAATCTTCACTGAGTTGCTAACATCTGTCTTTTGACAAAAGTATTTAGGGCACGCGGGCAGCTGTGCTACAGCATGGTGATAAATTGAGACAACTGGTGTCCTGCTGCATGCACAGGGAGCCAGCGGGGCGGGGGGAGCACCCGAGCAAGGGAGAACGCAGCCTCGCCGCCGCTGGTGCCCCGGCTCCGGCACCGCGCACCGCCTTATCGGCCACGCCAGGAGCCGATGGAGCGTCCCAGCGCCAGCCGCCTCAGACGTTGCTTTGAGCCGCCCAGGGGGCTGCCGGGTCCCCGTGGCCGGGTGCTGCCGCGGGCCGGGCTGCTATTGCCAGGGAGGCAAAATGAGCACTGGGAGAAGATGCATCCAGGTGGATCTGATGCATCCAGGTGGATCTGCTTGTTGGGGGTAGGAACGGGGGTATCATCCCCGAGCTGGGCTGAGGACCGGGAGCAAAACCACCAGTGCTCGCATTGCCCTGTACTGTGGTGGCCACGAGGTCCTCGGGGGTGGAAACCTCTGTCCCTGGGGGGTGGGGAGGAGCATCCCAAATGGGAGCCCCAATAGCAGGAAAGGGGGAGCAGCCCATTCCTTCCCTGTTTTGCTCACCCATAAGGTCCAGTGTGACAGGTCTGGTGGGTAGGAGGAAACCTGCTTGTACAACTAATACAGTCATTTCTGCCTGAAATCTATGAACAATTTCATTGAAGAATCTGACTGATTTTTGTGGCCCCAAACACCACAAACAGTGTACTCTGTGCCTGCCCAGCCACTCTGCAGGGAGGAAAGCACTTAATAGCTCATAACAATAATAGTAGCAGTAATAATAATAAACAATAGTAATAATAATAGCAATAATAGCAACAACAGTAATAATAACAGCAGTTCATGAATTATATTCTCATGTACTCCACGTCTGCCTTGACACTAGAAACAAAGTCCCTCTTCCCTAAAGCAGTGGGTGCAAGAAGGAGGATTTGGGGGTCTCAGAGGGCACTCGACACCTTTCAGCAGGGCAGGAGGGGGGATGCTGATGAGTGCAGATGAAGCAAGGGTAATACAGAGTATAGCCAGGGTGGCAGAGATGCTGGAATACAGAGCTATGCCCTCTTTTTTTTCCCTTCAAAATGCAAGCACCTCTTTTGAGCTAAGAATTGTTTTTACTGGATCATGCTCAGACCCAGGTGCCTCCCACGCCACAGACAAACTCCTCTAAGGAGTCTTGCTCTGCAGACACCCAAATAGCTTTGCACACACAGAGCATCCATTGATGCTCACATGCAGAAAAATTATTAGTATTCACCACTATGGAATGACTGGGCCCCTAAAAAGCTGCAGAATGGGTGGTGTAGGATGAAAAAGAAGTGCATAAACAAGGTCTGGACAAGTCTTGATAGCAACATGCAAAATGTTTATCTATAACCTGCCCCCACCCAGCTCACTGCTAGGCCAGTATGAGTCAGCTCATTTTTTATAGGCTTTATGCCAAAGACGAGCTGGGGTGGATTAAAGTCTTCGCTTTGTTTATCCTCCTTAAAAAAATATGAATTCTCTGAGCTCCCCACACCTGCCAAAAATTACCCATATTTTACGGTAAAACATAGGGTAGTTCCACAGTGCAAACTTTTTTTTTGAGAGGGGCGAAGGTTTCATGTGTGTAGAGGTAGCAGGGCTGTGCCTAGCCAATGCTCCTGGGGCATGAGCACCATTTCCAGGGTTCAGGCAGATCCCACATCATCCCTTAAAAGACAAAAAAGAACAAAAGGAGTTGGTCGTTCCCTGAGAGGGAGATGCCTGTGCTCCTGGAGCTCACCCCACGGACGCCCCAGGCCCTCCAACCCCTCCATGCCATTCAGAGACACAGACACACAATGGAGACTCCACAGGATGAATTTTATTTGGTTGTTACAAGATGTAGGCTCCAGAAGAGGATTTCAGCTGGTGCACTGAAACATGGCTTCCCGCTTCCTGAGGTTTTCCTGCTAATGCTTTAGTGGTACTTGCGGGCCAGAGCGTGGGCCACCACGCGGACCAGTTTCTGCCAGGCGGCCTGGCACTCAGGAGTGAAATCCTTGGCGAAGTGGGCAGCCAGGACGATGATCAGGATGTCACCCAGGAGCTGGAGGGACAGAAACACCCCCAGGTTAGCAGCACTTAGGAGCCTTCAGATCCCCTTGCAAGTATTCACATCAGCCCTGGGGAAACCTCCAGGTGTTTTGTAGGCTTAAAGGTCTCCCTGGATACTGTGATCCTTTTCAAGATGTACCTTAAACTTTGTTCTCTAAAGATTCAGCTATCTAAAAGTGATTAATCCTTTTGGTCTGTCTAAAATGCAAGATGCACTTTAAATGCACTGAAGTACAAAATGCACCAGCCCCGTGTAGTCTGGGCCGCTGGGTCAAACCTCCTTTGCAGCTCCCCAGCTGACCCCATGCCAGCTTTCCTCCTTCTGGTGCTACCATGGGAAGAGTAAACAAAAATTCTCCAGGGATTCTGTTGATTAATTTTTTTTTCTTTCTTCCTTCTGAATTAATTTGAGGGTTTCTCCCAGGCAGAAGATGCTGTGGGGTGCCTGTGCTGAGTAGCAGGGAGCTGGCACACAGTGCAGTGCAAGGCACCCTGGCACTAGCAGCGGAGCTCCTAGGGGAAACCCTGCCAGCCTCAATGGTCGATGTCGGGGTTTCTTCCCCATTAGGAAATTTTCGGGTCAGAGATGTTGGAGCCCAAGTTTCCTCTCCCTCCAAGACCCAATTCTACTTTATTTTTGGTATCTAGCTGCTGCCTCTTGATGTTTGCTGCTCTCCTCCATGCCAGGTTTCGCTCTTGCTTCTTTGCTTTCCCTTGGCTCAAGCCTCTTCCTGCTCCGACAGCTGCTTTCACTTTTCTCTCCTCCTCCCTTTCCGCGATTAAACCACCTCCTCACCGCCTTTCCTTCTCCTTTCCATCCTTGCTCCCTGCAGACAGCTAGTCTCTAACCGCAACCACTCAGCCCTTGGTGCTTTCCCATGCTACAGCACAGCCCCTTCCCTCCTCTCCTGCCCGTCACCCTGCCCTCCAGCCTCCAGGGAGTCCCTCTCCAGCCAGAGTTCCTCTCTGCATCCCCCAAGCAGTGCACACCCCAACGTGTGGGCACTATGGCACAGACAAAAGCATGAGGAGACTCATACGAGTGGAGGGAGGCCTTGGGACAGGCAGGGGGACCCCAGGTGGGACCATCACTCACCCTGAAGTTCTCGGGGTCCACATGCAACTTGTCGCAGTGCAGCTCGGACAGCTGGGCAAAGGTATTCTTGATGTTGTCCAGGTTCTTCACAGCATCCCCGAAGGAGGTGAGCACTTTCTTGCCATGGGCACGGACCATGGGGTTGCCGAGGATGGCGGTGGGGCTGGAGAGGTTCCCGAAGGAGGCGAAGAACCTCTGGGTCCAGGGGTAGACGATGAGCAGCCTGGGGAGAGAGGGATGGGGGGACACAAACAGAGACAGACATGGTTAACGCATCCTCCAAGGAACAGGTTCGTCTCTGTCCTGGTGTCCAGGCCCCCGACCTACCTGGCCAGGGCCTCAGCACCGCAGTCGGCCACGTTGACCTTGCCCCAAAGCCCAGTGATGAGCTGCTTCTCCTCAGCTGTCCACTGCACCATGGTGTCGGATGGAGGGTAGCGTGTAGCCGCAGGGAGGTACGGAGGAAGTCTCGGCTCTCGCTCCCAAGGGGATCGCCCGCTGGCCAGCGGCTCTCCCCGTCCCCACTTTTATACACTCCGCTGGGCCCCTCCTCTTCCCCGCGCACCCCTCCATTGGCTGCATCCAGGGGCCCAGCAGCCCTGGCACCCCGAGGGAGGGGACGCGGCGTCAGGGTGGGGCCCAGGGCAAAGTGCCCAGAGCCACCACCGCCACCACGAGCCTGCAGGCTGCCTTCCCCTCTGTCCTCCGTTGCCACCTCTGCAGCATTTACCTCTGTGCAAAGGCTGAGCACAGTGCCCAGCACCATGCAAGCCCCCAGAAAGCCCTTGGAGGAAGGTACACACAAGGCTTGGGCTGCAGTGGTGTCCCTCAGATGGTTCAAAGCCACAGTGGACAGTGTTGCTGAGAGCCAAAAGACGAGGTCCTGAGGGTGTTGGGTCTGTTCCTCTGAGAGCCCCAATATGTACAAGTGATTTCTCCTTCTTCCTCTTCTTTTAGACCCTGTCAGGCTTGGGTTCTCCTCTTTCTCTTTTGTTATTTGACAGTTTGCTAACTCCAAGGTGACACTAAGAAAAGTGTAGGCAATGTCTACTGCAGTCAGAAAGCGCCCCTGCCTCCAAGAGCTTAGCAAGAGGCAAGAAGGGCAGACTGGGAGGGAAGCGTTATAGCAAGGGGCACACATAACCTGGACAATCTCAGCTTGCAGAGGCCCTAGAGGAGGTGGAGAAGACCAGCTGTACAGGGAACTGTATATGGCAGGAGACAGTGCTTGTCCCGGTGACATGGCATACAAAGCAGGAGCAGGAGCAAGAGCTGTTTTCCCTGATGATGGGGCAGGGGACACCAGTTCTCTTGTATCTGCTCACTTTGTGATGGGGCTGCAGCAGAGGACCCTCTGGCCAGGCTTCGGTGGGGGGTCTCACTGCTCCAGCAGCACAGGCATCCCCCAGTCCACTGCAGAGCAAGCTGCAGAGTTACTGAAAACCTGCCTTGGAACCATTCCCTCTGCTTTCTTCCTGATAACGGGGTGTGAGCGCTCGGGGGAGAGGAACCCGCTGCATGGACGTCCTGAGTGTGTCCCCAGGGCTGCAATCTGGGTCATAGGGGGTATTACATGTAAGGAGCAAGGAAAACAGATATTCTGTCCTTCATGTACATAAAACTACCATCCTTGGCCATGAAAGATACTTGTGTTTATTACATTCCACCTTTAATAATCTGAGAGTCATAATGATTTAGACAAGGAGCAAAAGGACCTTTTTTTCCTTCCCTAAAAGAAGTTACAATCAATGGACCTCATCTCACTGACAGTGGCTTGGAGTCCAGTTGGAGGCCTGTGGCTAGTGGCATCCCACAGGGCTCAGTACTGGATCCCATCCTGTTCAACTTTTTCATCGATAACCAGGATGAGGGGACAGAGTGCCTCCTCAGCAAGTTTGCTGATGATACCAAGCTGGGAGGAGTGGCTGACACACCTGAGGGCTGTGCTGCCATTCAGAGAGACCTGGAGAGGCTGGAGAGTTGGGCAGAGAGGAACCTCATGAGGTTCAACAAGGGCAAGTGCAGGGTCCTGCACCTAGGGAGAAATAACCCCAGGCACCAGTACAAGCTGGGGGCTGACCTGCTGGAGAGCAGCTCTGCAGAGAAGGACCTGGGAGTGCTGATGGACAAGAAGTTGACCATGAGCCAGCAATGTGCCCTTGTGGCCAGGAAGGCCAATGGTCTCCTGAGGTGCATTGGGAAGATTGTTGCCAGCAGGTGGAGGGAGGTGATCCTGCCCCCTACTCAGCCCTGGGGAGGCCTCATCTCAAGTGCTGTGTCCAGTTCTGGGCTCCCCAGGACAAGAGAGACATGGAGCTACTGGAGAGAGTCCAGCATAGGGCTATGAAGGTGATCAGAGGGCTGGAGCATCTGCCCTATGAGGAAAGGCTGCGAGAGCTGGGCCTGTTTAGCCTGAGGAAGAGAAGACGAAGGGGGGATCTGATCAATGTGTACAAGTACCTGAGGGAGGATGTCAGGGGGTTGGGGACAAACTCTTTTCAGTTGTCCCATGCGACAGGACAAGAGGCAATGGGCAAAAATTGAAGCACAGGAAGTTCCACCTGAATGTGAGGGGGAATTTCTTCCCTGTGACAGTGGCAGAGCACTGGACCAGGTTGCCCAGAGAGGTTGTGGAGTCTCCTTCTCTGGAGATCTTCAAGGCCCACCTGGATGCAACCTTGTCTACCATGCTCTAGGTGACCCTGCTTGAGGAGGGAGGTTGGACTAGATGATCTCCAGAGGTCCCTTCCAACCTTACTGATTCTATGATTCTATGACACTGTTCCCACTGTGCATTTGTATAGAAAGAATTGCTCTACTTAATCTGCAAAAGATTTAAAACATTAAACACAGTGATGTTCACTGGTCTCTCAATAAACCACCAGAGTATTTTAATTTACATTTTTTGTATGTTTATTTGTTAGGGTCTTGAACATCCCCTGGATTTTCCCCTCTCAGGCAGGTCTCACTTGCATGAGTGCATAAAACCAGAGATGGCTTACATTGTCCCATATATCTAGGCATCCTTGTTCTCCTAGCACCACTGGGTTGTCCCTTCATCCTCTTTCCCACACAGAGCAAGACATCCATTTGTGAGTGAAACAGTTGGTGTTTATTTGGCACTTAGAGCCCAGGAAAACCAAAGGACATATCTCGTTGCAGAGCTGTGCTCAGAAGTCAGGAAGATCTCCCTGTTTCACGCAGGGGCCATGTGGCTCAGTGGTACTCATGGGCCAACACATGGGCTACGACATGGACCATCTTCTGCCAGGTGGACTGGCAGGTGGAGGTGAACTCCTTGCCAAAGTGGGTGGCCAGGACGACAATGAGGATGTCACCCAGGAGCTGCAGGGATGATAAGGCCATCAGTCCAGCACCACCTTTTGCCTCGAGTCACACTGCTCTGGTCCACATGTGGACATACCAACTGACCAACAACCTTGTGTGCCTGGGACCACAGCCCAACTTGGGGTTTTTGGAGGATTCATTGCAAAACAAAGAGCTAATTTTTCACTACCCAGGGTAGCACCAAACGTCCCAAACAGTTTGAGTCTGCAGCACTCACTAGGGTGCCTGGATGTGCTGGATCCTCCTCCCCAAACACATTATTTTTCCCTTCTGTACTAGTGTCCTCTCTCTGCTTCAAATGGGGTTGTTCTCTCCTTTCATTTCCCTATCCCCCCTCTTTTCCTTGGCTCATATCCCTTCCTTCTGCATAAATGGCAGTGCTTATTTTCTCCCTTGATTTAACCATTCCCTCATACCCAAGATAAGCTCTTTGCTTCAAATTTTGCCTCCACTTCTTCCCTTCTGGCTGCATCAAGCCCACATTACTTCCTCCTCCACTCACTCTGCAGGCCGCACATATGCCACTTGGTGTTTCATTCACACTCGTGTTACCTGTGTGAGTCCCTTGCCTCACATCTCTAAACCATAACGCCTGCTGATTCTCCTTGAATATACCTATTCACTACTCCTTCTCCCCTCCTCTTTGATTACAGCTGATTCCCAGGCTCAGACCTCCTCAGAGATTTTTATCTCTGCAGAACAGAAATCTCTGTTCAGCTGAGAATGGAGTCTGAGCATCACTCACCCTGAAGTTCTCGGGGTCCATGTGCAACTTGTCGCAGTGGAGTTTGCTCAGCTGAGCAAAGGATCTCTTGATGTTGTCCAGGTTCTTCACAGCATCCCCAAAGGAGATGAGCACTTTCTTGCCATGGGCACGGACCATGGGGTTGCCGAGGATGGTGGTGGGGCTGGAGAGGTTCCCAAAGGAGGCGAAGAACCTCTGGGTCCATGAGCAGCCTGGGGAGAGAGGGATGGGGGGACACAAGCAGAAACACAGACACCATTAGCACACTCTGCCTGCAACTGCAGCAGTTTCTGTGTCCAGGATGACCACTGAGCACATGCTGCAGAGCCAGACCTACCTGGCCAAGGCTTCAGCACCACATTCATCCACATTGACTTTGTACTAGATGCTGGTAATGATCTGCTTTTCTTCAGCTGTCCAGTGCACCATTGTGTTGACTGAGTGAGTTTGTTTGGGGCTTCCCTGAACAATGACGAGGAAATGGAGCTGAAGTCTACCCCAGGGATTTTTATACACTAAGAACAACTTGTCCTAATTTCAGTTGATATGGC
Source organism: Rhea pennata (assembly GCF_028389875.1). Classification (NCBI taxonomy): domain Eukaryota; kingdom Metazoa; phylum Chordata; class Aves; order Rheiformes; family Rheidae; genus Rhea; species Rhea pennata. The sequence continues at coordinate 216,380,209 of NC_084663.1, forward strand.
CATTGGTTGGGGCTGGGATGGAAGCAGAACTGCACAAGGAAAGTAGCAATTTTGGATACTGTCCAAGAGGAAAAGAGGCCCTTCCCCCCCACCCTTCTGCCTTTGAGTGGACAAGCGGCATCTCGCACAATGAGCTTACAGTTGCAGCCCTGAGTGCAGGTGGAGCTGCCTGCACGGCTCCTCCTTGGCTATTGATTTGCAGCATTGCAGATGGGGACTGCATAAGCAGTGCAGATCCATAGCGACAAGCAGTGATGATCATAGGCTGCAATCTCTGCCTTGGCCTTGCTTTCAGACCACTGATGGTGTATAGTATATATAACGGTGTATAGTATAGGTGCCCGGCACTCAATGGGAATTCATCCTGAACAGCTCTAAGGATCATCAACCCCATCTCTAAGGAGCAGAGGCTTGCTGGGAAACAAGAATTGAATGAACAACCCCAAATATAGTCCCTGTACTTTAAACACAAGAACGTCCGTTCTTGTCTGTCCAAACAAAAAGCTTCAGAGCTTTCCATGCTCTACTGAGTCTAAGCTCTGCTAGATCCCATCTCTATTCCTCATGGTCAGAGAGAGTGAACCCATCTTGGAGGCATGGCTCTGAATTACAAGTCCCCAGGCACTCCATCATCTTGGCCTTGGTGCTATGAGGAGTATAAGCCAGATGCATGTCTTCCTTGGCTTTGGATCTAAGTGAAACTACCCAGAAAACATTTGGCTAGAGCAATTAGGAGGTGTGGAGGGAAGTGGGTTTTCCTCCTCAGGTTTAAGTGGTGGTTTAAGTGATTAAATGCAGAGACTTTGTCTGGTGACTTAAGCTGTAACTGATGACCTGGCCTTATGCACAAGACTGTTTCTCTAGTCATCATTCTAGTTCTGCTAACAGTATGTGTACAAATTGATTCACGTGTGTGCTTTCTCAGTTCTTAGAGGCATATGAAATGCGGAAGCTGTAATGCCAGTAAATTGATCTGCTGCAGAGACCAGCACGACTCACCAGCACCCTCCTAGCAAGTTATTTCATCAAAGCACTTTTCACACCATCTCAAGCAATGGAGTTAGTGCCGCTGGACTGCTATCAGCTGTCAGCTGAGACAAGGAAAAGCATGAGATGAAACCTCATGTGAAAAACTTTCAAAGGCTTTTCAGTTTTAAGATTAGTCAGACACAAAGATGTTTTAAGGAGGCCTCTCAGCGTGCGAGGGGAAGTGTTTATCATGATGTACCAAGCCGAGCTAATTTCTATAATTTCTGTCCAGTTCACAGAGTCAAAGGAAGATCTCCTTTCCTCCCAGCACACTCACAGCAATACTTGGCAGTATCTACGTCCCCAGTCAAGCTCCAGAAAGAGGAATAAGGGTTCAGTGGTCTACAGTCCACATGGAATGGATTTCACTATCCTCAGGACTCTTGGCTTAAGCATCCTTGCAGCTGGCTGTTTCCTCATGATATGGGTGAGACAGAAACCAAGGTCCTTCCTTGCCTTTACATGCAAGTGCCATGTACAGTGCACTGGGCAAGTGCCATGCCCAGTGCCAAGGACAAAAAACCAAGGACAGAAAACTTTTTTTTTTTTTTGAGGGAAACCACCCAGCTGGCACTGAATAACAATTGAAGTGATGGCCTTTATAAAACAAGCAGAATTTACTGGTCACTCTGATTGCAGCAGGCAGTGTCCCGCGCCAAGCTTTACCAGAGCCCTTATCAGCAGGAGTGGCAGAAATACCCAGCCTCTGCTGCTCTGGATCCACGCCAGCCTCTCTTCTCTCTCCTCCAAAAGACAGCCAGGCTGTCTTGTCGGTGTCCTTACTCACATTTTATTTGCTATGATCTTCCATCCTCAACTGAAGAGTCCTGTCTGGGCTCATTGCACTCTATGACAACATCTTGTGGTCTCCTAAACTAGACCAGGAGCTCACTCATTCCTCCTGGGGTGGATGAAGCAAACAGCAAAATGTGAATGTGTACGTACAGTGGTCATAAAACAGTCCTGCAGCAGCCAGCTCTGCCTTTCTCGTCAGCCACTTGGAAAGGACTCTGGGCTCCTAAAGATCACGTATGCCCCAATGCATTGTAGTCAAGTACTAATACTGCCTCTGTCCTGTGCCTAAGCTCTGCTCCCAGAGAGGACACGGTCTGCCCAGCGAGAGGGCCTGGGAATGTGCTTATAATTCCAGCTTTGGTGGAGTGACTTTGGGAGAGTCACTTTGCTTGCTGATGCCTTCATTCCCTGGCTGTGAAGGATTAGTGGGCCACTGAAGTCCTTCCCTTTGCAAAGAGCTTTCAAATAGGCTGACAGAAACACTGCTGGGATGAGGTAGCATCACTCTGACACCAGACCTCCTGTTGTGTTCATCCAGCCTCATGCCCAGGGCTCACCTCCAGCGCCTCTGCTTGGGGCTATTGGAGTTTCTGACTGCTCTGGCTTCACACAAGAAAGGGGCAACTTTTGCTTGGAAAGTCTGGCACACTAAACCTCCCTTTCTGGATCTGCAGCACCAGCACTACACCCTGCCCCTTGTCTACACCTTTAATTGCAGAATACGGCCAATGCATCTCTTTTAGCAAGTACTCACGTGTGAGAGGAATCTGAGGCACATAATTAGCCTTCAGCCTCTGCAGAAATCATTTCCCCAGATCTTCAAAGTCAAATGGGACCACTGGGAGCTGTCTGGACCTCCTGCTTGGCACTGCCAACATGGGCCAGTATTTGAGCACAGCAGGTGAGATTAAATTGAAGCACCTCAGTTCTCTGGAGACTGGACCACTGAGTGCCATGGTCAGGGAGCAGGACACACAGGTGGAGAGTTAATGCCTGAAACTCCTCACAGGAGGAAACTGCCTGAATGAGAGATTCCTAACTGAGACCTACAATGGGCTGAGGTCCCAAAGGACAAGGAAAACCATTGGCCTCCCTCTCAAATCTGATTCATAGGAAAAAATCATTTTGAATCCAAATGAAGAGACCAACAGTGAAACAACCCTCCAACCTTCCCTACTCCGGCATACATCTAGCTAATGCTGAAGAAGAAAAAGCGTTTCTAACTCCTGTGAGCCCCAGTTGAAATACACAGCCTAAGTTTTGGGCCCAGTTGTTGCCCATTGCAGTTTTGGGCCTGTTGAGGCGATAACCACCAGTGGGATATCTCCATGGCACAGGATGGAAGAGGAGGAACAGAATGATTCAGATATTCACAGATGATGAGGCCAAAACGTATTGCTGACCAGCTTGCTTGTTTCCCCCCTTTTTTTCTTTTCAATCCAGGATGTTCTAGGCATTGCCAGCAGGTTGTTTGTGTAGGACAGAGAGACTGTGAGTGCAGATCCCTGCTCTACCTGGAGAAAGGCAGAAAATTTATTCCTAAATAACCCAGAACATAGATTTCATCATTCTGGGACATAGACATGCCTGTCTAGATATTCCTGCCTCCATACCTCTTAAGTTAGTCTTAAAGCTGATGCATTTATGCAGAATTCTTCCATTCCAGTGAAAAACTCATTGTACCATTAATCTGAGTAAAAAAAGCTCTGATCAGTTCTATGTAAAGCAACTACCCTCAGTCCCTCCCCTCCAGATCGTACACATTTCCTTTAGCTGTCCTAGTCTCATCAAGAGGGCTGTAATGTGAAGAACATTTTTACTGCTGCTTCAGAAAATGCTTTTAGTTGAATTTTTTGAGATAGCAGTACTAAAATATGAAGGGCCAAATTTCTGTCTAATCTAAACTGGCTTCAGTGAATCTGTACAAATTTATACCCTCATACACCCTCACAGAATCACAGAATGGTTGAGGTTGGCAGGAAATTCTGGAGATCACCTAGTCTAACACCCCTGCTCAAGCAGGGTCACCTAGAACACATACGCGTCACAGGTTGAGGTGCTTTAGGGCTGGAGAACCTTTGCTTGTCCTGCAGCTTGGCCTTCTGCACAGGGTGGGCCAGAAATCCTCCTCCAGGGGTTTCAGCAGGCTCAGAAGCACTAGCTGAACTGGAATGTGCTCTCTAGAGCGGTGCCAATCTCTGATTTAAAGGTTAAGATCCCCATATGTCCCACTGAACTCCCTTTGCAGACGTGTGCTTATGTGTGGAGCACACACTTGTGTGCTGAGCTCTTGGCTGCTCCAGGAGGATAAGAAAGAACATTAGAGACCAGGTGGAAACCTTTAGAAAAGAGTCCAAAAAGCTGGTGAAAGTAGTCTCTCCATTATGACAGGACTGAATGCCTCCCCAGCGCATGGTCCCATCAGCCCTGAGTCCCCTCTTTCCCCCCCCCCCCCAGTGACCCCAGCCCGACCCTCTCCCACCCCCACAAGCAGCCGCAGAGACAGGAGATCATTAAGAAGTTCAGAAAATAATTTTTATTGTCTGTTAGAGCCACATCTCCTATCAGAAGGTCTAATGGTATTTGTAGGCCAGAGCATGGGCCACCACACCAACTAGCTTCTGCCAAGTGGCCTGGCAGGCAGGGGTGAAGTCCTTGGTGAAGTGTGCAGCCAGCACGATGATGAGGATGTCTCCCAGGAGCTGGAAAGGAGAAGGAAGGAAGTCAGGTCAGCACTGTGCTGAGAACTCCCTTTCACCCCACTCAGGACCCTGGTGCCCCACTGCTTTTGCAAGGACAGGGAGGCATCTGGATCTTGCAGTTAGGACCCAGAGGATCTCTTTTAGCTGAATTCTGTCTGCAGAAAATAGTTTTGTCATGACCACATGCACTTATATTTACCCACTTTAGCCTCCTTGCATCTTCTTATATCTGCTTTTTCTAGTCTCTAGTCTTTATTTTCACCTTCTCTGACTTTTTTTTTTTTTTTTTTTTTTTTGTCTGCTATGAAACCCTATGGCAGAGAGTCAAATCAGTTCAAGGGCTCTCTGCTACATCTCCAAAGCATGGTTTGAAGAGAAGTGGAAACGGAGGCTTCCAGACACACCACATCCAGCCCCCTCAGCTCCTTCCCGAACTGCTCCCTGTCTTCACTCGTTGTTGCTTCATGTTCCCTTGCACCCCAGTCTCCTTCTGTTTTCTCCCTTTCCTCATCTGCTGGCCATGGCCCCCTCACTCAGTCCTGTCCTCCTTGTATCTAATCCCACTTTGCATCCCTAGGGCCTCTGCTTCCAATGGTGTCTGGTCCCTGATGACCCCACACTTGCTTTTTCCTCTCCTCATGTGACTGTCAGCCTTGCAATAAAGGAGTCAAAATCCCCCTCACCCCCGAGGTTTGGGAGGTGACATGGAAACACCCTCCAGACCTTCCAGACCCTCTTCTCCCATAACAGCCCAGCTCTGCTCATTCCATCCTTCTCCTGTTTTACTCAAGTCACGGCTGTGCCAGGCTGCAGGCTTTCACAGCACCTCCCTGCCCTTGTCCCCAAAGCCTTCACAGATTGGATTCCTTTCCTGGCATTATCAGACTCCCAAGTTCTCCTTGTCTCCCTCCTAAGAGCACACTTTCCATCCCAGACAGCCCCTTTCTGTTTTGTTTCCTAAAATCAGTGCTATTTATGCTCCTTGAAAATGCCCCTGGCTCTGAGCTGTTCTGAGGGATGGAGGGAGGAGAGAGAGGAGGACAAGCCCTGAGCATCGCTCACCCTGAAGTTCTCGGGGTCCACATGCAGCTTCTCGCAGTGCAGCTCGGACAGCTTGGAGTAGGTTGCCTTAAGATTTTCCAGGTTCTTCACGGCTTCCCCAAAGGAGGTGAGCACTTTCTTGCCATGGGCACGGACCTTGGGGTTGCCAACGATGGCAGTGGGGCTGGAGAGGTTCCCAAAGGAATCAAAGAACCTCTGGGTCCAGGGGTAGACGATGAGCAGCCTGGGGAGAGAGAGATGGGGGGACATAAGCAGAGACTCAGACACCATTGACACTCCCTGCCTCCAGCTGCAGCGTTTCTCCATGCAGGGTGGCTGCAGAGCCGGGATCAGGAGCCCAACCTACCTGGCCAGGGCCTCGGCACCACATTCGTCCACGTTGACCTTGCTCCAGATGCTGGCAATGAGCTGCTTCTCCTCAGCTGTCCAGTGCACCATGGTGGCGAGGCGGTTTTGCTCAGAGCTGCAAGAGGACACAGACCCTGTAGCTGCACCGCAGACCCCTGGAGGCTTTTATCTGCTGCTGGCCGCTCCTCCCCATCCCACGCTGAGGGGTCATTGGCCAGGGCTGGGGTGGGGGTCTAAGCAGTGGGGACTCGGCCTGTCAGCTGGGTGGTCAGTCTGCACTGAGGTGTGGTCTTCAGGGAAAAAGTCCTGTAGCAAGCTTAACAGGCACAGTCAGGACACAATATCCCGTTATCTCCCTCTACTTCCCTCCTTGTGCGTGTGCTCACCCTACACACAGGCACACATCACTCAGTGCCTTCATGCCTGCAAAAGCCACTGACCCTCATGCAAGGTGTTTTACCATGGTCTCATGCATGCAGCCCCCAAGGCTTTGACCCCCTGTAAGATGCACGGGTTCCCTAAACTCCAAGGAGATCTGTCTCAGGTGGCAGGTGACCTGATTCATGACTTTTAGTACTTCACAGGCCCCTCTGCACAGGAGAAGATTCCTAAGGATGCTGAGTGCTATTGCCTTGGGCAGGAGCTCTGCATTTCGGGTGCACAGACCCACGCACAAACCCCTGTTCTTCTATCTACACATAAGTGTGGAAAACATCAGCCCATCAATCCAGTCCATCAACACCTGAACTGGATGCTACAGATCCAAGAACGTCTGACTTTGTTTTGCATTAACGAAGCAGAAAGCTACACCTTTTCCACCCCTGGAATGCTCAGGCAGAGCTTCCTTGAGCACCAGGATTTTGGGGAAGAGCTTTGTGGGGTGCTGGTACAGTCAGACCAGCAACATCCACTTCCACCAGTTCAGGGTCTGACCAAAGGCATTTATTTTGATTCTGAAGTTCATTTTCCCATTGAACTACATGGATGTTTTACTGAACCAAAGTGCGTATTAACTTCAGGTGAAATTCTGCTCCCACATGCAGAAATGTAACACCCAGATGCATGAGGATCCGTACAAGACCTTGACATTCGAATTTGCCCGTAGGCAATTTAGGAGGTTTCATCCAGACCCCTGGCCCATTCCAGTCAGAAACCAGTACTGGTCCATTGATTTCAATGGAGCCACACTCAGCAATATCATGAACCTGTCTCACAAAAATGTCATTATGATCCATTTGGGGTGGTTCTTCAATATAGACATATTTCAGCTCCTTGCTGCATGGCCCTAGGAGGAATTATTATCCTTTTATTTCTAAATTTCTGACTCCTAGGCAAGGCCCAAGGGCCTCTTTCAGCAGAAAGTTCACTCATTAAAGTGGTCTGATAACACAATGTGGAAAGGAGGCTGCTCAGAAGAGATAAACGTATCATGCAGGTGGCCAGCGCTTGCTTTAGTTTCTCACCTAAAGGACAGACACAGAGTCACAGAGCCTCAGCTAAAGAGACCTGAAGACTCCAGAAGTCCTAATTATTTAGTAAGACAATACTCAAAGATTAAAATCAGATATGTGCAACCCTAAATGCACACACAGGTACTCTCATCAGGTGAGCCAGCAAGCCTATACCATTGAGCAAAGAGCTGACAAGAACAGCTGTATGCCCAGCTGGGGGAATAACAATAAATGATGGCTTTTTCATTTATTACTTCTCTCATCCTGTATTTGTTGGCAGACCCACACCGAAGGTGAGATCTAAGCGACATTTGAGTCTATTATTAGGAATGCATTTGCCTCATCTGTGATAGGGCTCTGCAAAGCTGAACTTGAAAAGAGCAAAGGTAATGATGCTTTTCTGTTGCATTTGAACCAACAGCATGAAAGAGCTCAGAGAGACGCGACAGCTCAGAGGTATGCAAAGCTGAGGAGAGCAAAACAACATCAGACACAGAGGCTTGGAGAAGAGCATTAGCTCTAATACTGCTATTAATTGGAATCTGCAGTTAATAAAGGCTGATTTTCTGGACTCCACAGAAAAGCAAGCAGAGATACTGCTTATCCTGAGACTCCTCAGGACCTGACCCTGCACTCGGAGCCATTCAGGGGCTGTTCTCACTGTGCAGCTGCGGGAGCAGAGCCGCATCTTGGCAGGATGGGTTAAGTCATGGTCACAGAGAGCCAAGGGAAGGGAAAGAGCGAAGGCAGAGGAGAAAGAGAGTCTGAAGTCATCCCAGCTATTTCGATGAGGCAAGCCCATTTGGTGCTGCTCGCCTATATTGATTCATCTTAATAGCTTGTGTTACACACAGAATAATTCTTTAAATTCTTTAAATCCTGGAGGACTGGCACGCACAGGAAAGGACTAACGGCAGGTGAATTAGTCAGTTAATCAGGTTAGGGCATATCAGAGCCTTGGCACGGCTCCGACTGAGGAGCGTCTGTAATGGCAATGACCTCTACAGCCATTCTGTAAAGTCATGTATGAGCTGCTGCCCACTTCCACCCAGTGGCCTCTTTGGCTGTGTCCAGTTTAGCACTGATGCCTTGTTTTAACCTGAATACTAGAGCTAATTTACACCTTCCACAAAGCTTATTTATAGCTACTGTGAAAAGCGTTACTGCAGGAAACATTACTTGGGGCACAAAGTTGGGCTGTGGGCTACTGTCCAGATGAACCCCCAACCCGGGATCAGCACAGAGCCTTACGAGACGGTTGCAGACCCTAAGGACATCGGCCGAGCTCCTGCTGTAGATCCCTTCGGGACAAGGTCAGTGACCAATTCAGGAAAATGCAGAGCAGAAACAGGCTGGGCTGAATCACCACAATTTACACAGTTTAGCACTTATCCGGACTTCTGTTTGATCAGTGGATTTTCATATGAAAGCCAAGGAGAATTTCTGCAGGTACAATTTCTTTCCTTAGGAGGGTACCAAGAGGGTGAACAGACCACAAATTGAAGAGATACTGGAGCAGCACAGAGAAAACTCAGAGCAGATTAGTGTTACAGCATGTAGGCAGAGAGCTTTATGTTATTACTGCAAGAATTATTTAATTTAGCTCTGGATCATTGCCACAAGCACTCTGCTTTCAACACAAAGACATTTCAAAATACTGCTGTATCATGACAATAAACAAAAGGAAAATGTAACTGCAGGTTAAATGAATACTGCTCTGCACCTAATTCAGCCTCTAGTTACAGTCAAATGCAGACACAGATTTCGCATGTGGCCAAACAGGGCAGAAAAGGGCTCACTGTGACAAAACCCGTGTCTACTTTCTTATGGTGTAGGTGAGCCTGGGTTCCTCCAGCAAACGGCGTAACCCATCCCCTGGCACTGGTCGTTGTCTGTGAGAAAGCTGAACTGCGCCCAGACTGTTGCTCCTGAAGTGTTGTCGATACTATTTCTACTGTGACATTTTACATCTTATTGGCCCCTTAAAAAAAAAAAAAAAAAAAGAAAAGAAAAAACAGCTGCAAAGGTCAGGAACATAGAAATTCTGCATCACAGAAATAATAAAGTACTGGCAGCAGGAATGGATGAAATGACAGAAGAGCATAGGTCCCATCTGTCCACCTCTTATTTGTCCAGTGATATCCATTCAGAAGTCAGAGAGAGCTAATCATCTTCTAATTTGGATCTCTAATTTCAGGGATCTGTTTTTAGCCCATTGTACCTTTTAGGTCTGATTTCAAGAGTGTGGAGCACTCCTTGCTGTGCGCACTCAGGCAATTCAGATACCCCAGTGTCAGACACACAAGGCCTGAACTTCGTGCTACATAAGGACTTACCCATCATGTAGACATGGGCCTTGGTACTTCAGCAGGCTTACAGCCTTTTACCATGTTGCTTTAATACCATAGGAAATCTCCTGCTAGGTTTGAAGCCTGCGGATCTGAGGTGACACTGTCCGGGCTTAGGGGTCTGTTTCCAGCAGAAATGCACGGAGGGAGTCCAGAGCACTGACGGAGGGATGAACCGACCCTGTTCTTATATCCCAACCCCTATATCTCTATAAAAGGATCCACCAGGCCATATTCAGCCCTAAATCCAACTGAGTGTCATTGGCTATGGGGGTTCAGAGCTGAGCGAGGTGGCGGGATAAGAGGCACAAGGTCAGGCACTAAAGCCAGGATACTCTCGGGAAGAGCTAATAATCTGAGCTCCTCCCAAGAGTATCCTGGCTTTAGTGCCGCTTCTGAGTTACCCCTGAAGAACTTCAGGTACAAACTACAGAAATAGGCAAAAGAGGTTTCTTTATTCATGATGAGGTGTCTCCAGGAGGGTCTTGTATGAGACACTGTTTTTCCTGCCTATAGCCCCGCTGATGGCTTGTTCTTACCACTCAGCCTTGGTGGGGTTTTCACCCGCTTCGGTTCAGGGGTCTGCAGGGGACACTGAAGGGGATGGTTGGCCTGGGGGGTCACAGTGCAAGGGTTGGACGTGGAGGGGAAGAACAACGGGACTAGGGGCTGGGTTTTTCCAGCTGTGTGAGGAGTCTCCCTACGGCACGGCGCACGTTTTACCATCAGACCGTGCCGCCCTCCCCCAGCAGAGCGTGGCTGCAGCCAGCAGGGCAGCACCCATCTCTCCCAGGGCAGGACTCCGTCTCGCTTTGCCGCGGTCTGGCATGTGCAGCATCCTGGGGCAGGAGCGTTGCGGACAACCAACTATCAGCTCGAGGGAGCCGTGGTGCACACCCCACAGCCGGGGCCACGCTCAGCTCCTCCTCTGAGCTGCCCTCTATCGCCGTCCGGCAGCTCCTGGCTGCCCACACCCTCCCAGCCCCGCACCAGATAGACCACTCGACACCCTCACTGCAACCGGAGATAACAGCCAGCGCCTGGCCACCATCGAGATGCCACAGCCTGTTTCCCACCCCTCTGCATTTAGCAGAAATAGGCTGCAGTGTTAGCACTGACGCACTGCTCAGGTTCGTCCCGATGGATGTCCATCCATCCATCCGTATCTGCTTTCATCCTTGGCTAGAGTCACACCGCTGTGCAGCCACGGTATCTGTGGGAGAAACAGGGTTTACCTACCATTATCTTTTTATTTAGGCAGGTTAGAGGTGCTACTGGACAGGCTTTCCAGAATCTTTCTCATCACAGCCTAGAGGCAGCTTTATACCAGTACAAAGTGAGTACAAAGCATGGCTGACCAGAAGGACAGGAGCTGGCTCTCAGTTACCCTAATGCTCCTTTCTGCTTCTTTTGCAGTTTGGGCATCCTCAAACATATGTCCTCTGGGGCCCTGCCAGAGCAAGAGGTGACCACAAAAGAGAGAAGGGGGGTGGAAAATTAGACTCACAAAAAAGATTCCCTCTGGGGTCTTCTACCCATGCAGACAAAATAAATTATTATTAAACCACAAAATAATACAGTGTCGTGAGTTCTGGACTGCAGATTAGTGGTCTAGTTTGGAAACTTGACACAGTCCCATTTGTGGTATCCCATCCCCGTGCTCAGACACGGAAAGCCTTCAGCACAACCATGCTCCTGTTTGTGACTGGTCACTCAGCTGGTCTATGGTTAACCCAGAAGTCTTGCTCCTTAGCGGTCTGCTATATATCCCTTCTGTTCAGCCAGGCACAGACAGCGTATGGAGCTAGGAGGCCAACCTGGTGCCTTGGCCCTTGTGTTTCATCCAGCTGTTGGATGTTAGCAGGGAATTCCTGTTGCACTCCATTTTTTGCAAAGGAAGTGGATGCAGGGGCTGAAACTTGCAGGTATAAGTTCAGGGGAGCAGAAAGGGCACTGGTAGCTCAGGACCAGCCTGTGGAGCAGAGCGATCTGAGCTTGCACACCCATGGGACAGGCTGAGAGGAGGAAAGTACCTTCCAGGCCTCAGACAGGAGCCATGAAACCTCCTGTTCTAAAAATTGCCAAGGACTTGCCATGCTTCAGAGGTAAACATGGATCCCAATCTCAACAACAGGCCACACGGTGACACGACTGTGTCCTCCCTCATGTCGTTGCCCATGGCATTTGGCTGTGTCCCGCCACCTGCCTTGGCCCATGTCCCATGTAAGAGGCTTGGAGAGCTGTCTTGCTGGTATGGCTGCTCTCCTCTCCTCCTCCATGTTTTTCCTCACCTAGATCACTAAGGGATCCAGGAACGCCTTGAACAAACTGGGATGGGCTGCAGGGAGAGCAGCGGATCCAGCAGTTCCTGGAAGATGCTTGTTATAAACAAGCTGGGCAGCACCTTACAGTTCACCCCCAGAGCCAGGAGGGACAGAAATTCTTGTGCAAGGGCTTCAAGGAGCAATGCTGAGCTCAAGCAGAGACTTGCTTCCTCCTGTGTGTGACACAGGCCCAGCTGGGCCAAAAACGCTTTTTCACCTTTAAAACAGTTAACGCTGGCTTCTCCCAGGGTAAGTGATGGACTGGCTGTCCTCACCTGGTCCTACCTGCCAACCACCTTCAATCCTTCTGCCGGAGGTCATCACAGACCTGTTTTTGTGTCAGGACTTGGTTTTGGGAAGGGAGAAACAGGGAGCTGATTCCAGCCCCAGATCAGCTGTGTATTCAAACAGCACCAGTGGATCTGATGGGATGGCACCTGGGACAACCCTTTGCCTCTACAGCCCGCTGAGCAGTCACCTGAGAGCTGGCTGCAAAGCATACCTCTCCTGGCAGGTCCCCGGTCTCGTGGGGCTGTGCAGCCCAGCTGACCTGCCTGGTGCTGAGATACACCACGTTTCGGTGGGTGAGGTCCTGGTGCTTGGGCGCTTGTCTCAGCATCGCTGTGGTCCCGAGACTTTGGGGCAAAGCAGGGCCCAAAGCTTGTGACTGACTATGCCCAACTCCCCACAGCTCCCAGCAGATCCTCCTCCTCCAGGAATGACCCTCAGACCCTGCTGCTCCCCAGAGACCACTTTATTCTGGGACCTCAGATGTCAGGCAGAAAAGCAACCTCAAAATCAGCATCGCTTGCCTGCCACTGTCGGATGGGTCTCACTAAAACACCTGGGGACTCGAGCCTGCTTTCTGCAGCAGGATAATTCAGCTATTCCTGCCGTACCACCATGGCACGTCCCCAGTTGTAAATCAAGCGTGTCACGAGTTTGCAGTCGTGCTGGTCTCTGCTGAGTCACGCCAGCCGCTCCCAGCGCCCGGCGCCCGGCGAGGGGTGATAATCTGCACGGCGCAAACATGCGTTTGGCTGGGCAGCGATAAGGGCAGCCCTCGGACGCGGAGGAACTGCTGCTTTCTGCTGTGTCAGACTTCTGACGCAGCAGAAAATAATTCTGCTGAGGCACTGTGGTAACCAGCTGAAAAATAAGTTTTTTTTTTCTCTCTCTCTCTCTTAGCCTGGAGGGAAAGTGTGACCCCAGGCGATTGCTGGCTCATCGCCCCTGCGGCAGTGGGTTTTTCCAGGGACTGTGGCATGCCAAGGTGACTCGTATCCCCAAGAGGAGGGCAGGATTTGTCCTGATAACCAGCCTCTCTTACTCTGTTGCAAAGTGCAGGGGGGATTTGCCAGCTGCTTTTGCAACTTTTGCCTTTTTGCAAAAGTGAAGCACAAAGCCTTGCTCCACCTCCCACAGAAAATTAGGGTGCTCCTGCTTTCCCCCATGCTGGCAGGCATGCAGAGCTCCTTGGCAATGTGGCCCTAGCAGAAGACTGACCGGTGGTCGGTGTTTAACTGCAGGAAACTGAGGCACCAAGAAGGGCAGCTGCTCGCTCCAAGTGCCACCAAATGCTCAGGGTGGGTTGGAGAAAGGGAGTCCAGGCTGTCTGACTTTTGCAGTCCCATGCCCGTCTCCTGCACCAGGGATACAGCAAGATATAATCCTCCTTAAACAGGCTTTTGTTAGCATGCAGGCTGGAAACTGATTTCAGGCTCGTTTCATGTCAGCATAATGCTCTTTTGACCACACTAAATGTGCTGATGTTTAGGTTTCTGCCACACTCTTTGCAAGCTCTGTGCCTTTGCATTTGCCTTAAAGCTGGCCTCTTTCACTGGGATTTAGGAACTCTAGGAGTCAGTATAGCTTAGGCTTATTCACCAAGGGAGAACATTTACCTTCAAAAGCACTAAAATGTCCAGCCTGAGCCCCCACATGTTGCAAGGCACAGAAATCTCCGGGGAGCTCCTGCCAGGCTGGGAGCCGGTGTTTTACAGCTTGGATTTTAAGGTACTATCCCTGCCTTGGGAAGGGTCTTCTAGGGTCCTTTTTCTTCATGTTGAAAATGCATGTTTCCATTCCCATTTGAATTTGTTTAGCTTCATGCTGAGCTCCAGGAAAGTCTCTCCGCCCTGTGAAATGTTGGCCTTAGCCTGCGCTGGGCTGCTGGGGCCTCGTTGCAGCCCGCGATGCCCGAGAGTGAAACCGGCCGTCTGCAGCCGCGCTCGTCGTGCTGGCGGCACCTTGCAGCCCTGGCCACCATCAGCATCGCTCCGGGGGTCCCTGTGCCTCGGGCTAATCCCCCGTGCTTGTTCATGCCTGCAGGACTTCGGAGAAACCCCTGTTTTTACAGGCAGTGGAACTGAGGCATGGATTTCAGAAAAAGAGAAGTGGGGAGGGGGAGAAAAAAAAGAAAAGCCTGGCCAAGGCTGCAAGAAACCCTAGGGCAGGCCTGTCTCATTCCTTTTTTGATCCATTTTCTTCACAACCAGCTGCTTGTAAAGCTGTCAGTTGCGTGTGTGGCATTACATTTGCAGGACCTGGCACTGTCAGCCTCTGCGAGCTCTGCTTTTGCTCCCTGAGAGCAGAGGAAAGGGCTGCAAGCTGCTCCCCTTTCTCTCACCGTGCACGGAGAGCGACCGCACTGGGAGTCGGTGCTTTCGTGCAATGAATTCCTGAGCTAACCGTGAGCAAACTTCCCTCTTGACAGCCCATATTAATTGCACTTCTTCTGTGTAGATGTGTGGAATTTACACCCATGTATCCAGGACAGGATATCGCAGTTTGTTGGGAGAATAAGGCGCCCACCACCACTGCTGGGCCACGGGAGGGAACAGCATCACAGGCAGGACCCAGAGACATCGGCTACAGTCTCTGCAGCACAGCCAGGAATGGCTCCAGATCTCGGAGAGCTCAGCGCCTGCGTTCAGCAGCAGAGCTGTTCTGGATCCCTGCACCGGCTCGGTCTGCCTCCCCCCGCAGTCAGCAGTAAGGGTCGAAAAGGCTGCTGTAATAAAACTCCATCAAGATGACTGCACAAGAGCAAACAGTTCAGGTCTTTAAGTTAACATTTCCCTAATGAGATTCCTCCTTGCAATAAAAAAACATTTGCTATATCCCTGTGCACCATATTTCTTCATTAGTGTTTCACAGGTGGGGAAAGACAGGCCCCGAAGAGTACAATAATAAATATAACTTTAGATACTGAAATCTGGCCACCTCCATTCACTCTAAGGCTCTTGAGCTATATTTAGTACTAAATGTCCCACTTCTCCCTCTCGCCAACAACATCCATTAATGCATTTTGTTCTCGTCATTTCCCTTAGTGATATGAAATCTGCCCAGGGCATTTATTTTATTATTATGATATTTTCAAAATGCTTCATCCATTAGTGCACACATCTGTGCAATAAAATCTATTCCAAGATTTAGAAAGACCCCATGAACCTTCTGCCTCTCACAAGAAACTTTTAGAAGGCTTAGAGGAGATTTAAATCATGCCTAGACATGTTACTGACCTTCTGAACTGACGTATAAGTACAGCAATGCAAGAGTTTCTGCAGTCAAATAGGGATGCAGCAATAGGTTTGGGGGGGGGGGGGGAATCCACAGATTGCTGAAGGTGGATGGCCCAAGCATCTCTTCCAGGCCAGCAGCATTAGCAATGTCACCCAGACAACGTGCTCATGCCCTGGCCCTGGAGGACTATCCCACAGTGCTCACTTGAAACCCATTTCAGTTTTACTGCTCCAGTAGCTGCACCTAGGGGTTCAGGAGGCTCATCACCCCAAAGTGGCGGGCTGAAGACCATGGTAAGTTAAAGCAGAAGCTTGAGGTGGCAGAGGACCCACCGTGGGGGACCAGGATGCTCTGTGAAGCACTGTGGGGAGAGTAGGGGTGAGCTGTGAAGCCAGGTCCTCCTCACCTTGTCTACCATGGCAGCGCTGGATACCTGGCTGCTCTGTGGATCACAGCACAACACAACACTAGTGCCCAGATCTCCTTGGCCTTCACCCCATGCCCTGTGGGGTTCGTGGTCAGTGGTAGTGGGTCGTAGAGGCTGGCTAGCAGGACGTGGATGCAGTGACGAACATTGGTCTTGGTGCAGTGGCTGAGAAAGAGGAAAGCTGGCATGTGGAAGAGGGCAAAGATGCAGGTGCGGGCCATAAAGATGTGGACCCTTCAGGGACCGAGGAAGTTGAGACCATTGTTCCTGGAAGGGAATTTCAGCACATCCCTGAGAATCAGGACATACGGCATCATGTTAAAGATGGCATGCAAAATTGTGATCAGGAAGGCAGCTGACAAGTTTTCAGCTGTGTCACCATAAGCCAGCTTTGAATGGTGTTAAGAGGGTCGGCACAGATCAACTGTACGCTGTCTTTTCCAATACATGAATTAATATCCCTCTGAAAAAGCACGTGGTGTGTTCAGAACAAGTGTATGGTGGCCGCTTTTCACACATGTCCTTAAGCAGTAGAGCTTCTTGCCTTTGCATTTCACTGCTGCCAAAATTCGCATTCAAATTAATTTTTAATAAATCAGTTCTAGCTCAGGAATTTGCTAGACCACAAACTGCTGGAGGCTGGGAAAGTGCTTGGGGAAATACTAAGCACATTTGTCCTCTTCTTACATTCTGCTCTTGACATCTACTTAAGGGGACATGGTGCAAGGCCAGATACCTCTGGTTTGTTCCAGGACAGCTGCTCTTCAGCACAGTAGACCAAAGTGCAGGAGGCACAGGCAGCAGAGACACAAGGCCTCTTTCAAACAGCGTGAAGAGCTTCTGCCTGCATTGTACTTCATGTCTTGTGCTCATTTTGCACTGATTTAAATGATGGTGATCAGGATATTCTCCTGTCCAGTGTCCTGAATCCAAGGATTAGACTGGGAAGAGGCTTTTGTTCCACTTGCAAAGAATTAAAGTGGAGCTGTAAACATCCTTCAGGACTTATCTATCATCCTACCACAAAGCAGGAGCTCTTCTACCTAAACGGCACCTATCAGAAAAACTAGCCTGACTTTCCAGGGAGGAGGAGGTCAGAAGAAGGGCATCTCTGGAGCTGGGCTCCAAGACATATCCCCTGCCATCATCAGCAGAGATTGATGAGATGGTGTAGACTGCAGACAGTGATGCCGGAGCTAAAAATCTGTCAGCTGCACTGTATGCCAGGGTGGACCTGGTACTTTGGGGGTTAATGCATCTGCTCTGAGCTCTGAGAAACAGCAAGCCTGCAGGCTCCCAAGCCAGATCTCCCCGCAGCGGGGATCGATTCAAGTGTTTTATAAATCCTCCCCTGCTGTGAGCCCTGACACTTGGGAACAGACTGCTCGGTTGGCAGAGGCTCTGGGAGGGAAGCTCAGGCTGCTCTTGAGCGAACCAGGTGAGTGGGCTCTTGGCTCTGTTGTTTAAGATTGCGCTGTGCCACAGCAGCTCTGCTGGAAAGGAGAGGGGCTGAATGTCCCTGGAGTCCTGACTTCATGCAGATACGGACAGGTTTTCTGACGGTTGCACCTGGAAACACCCTATCACCCTCTTACGACCCAGTTCATGTCAGCCTCAGTACCCTGAGATGTGCTCTGCTTCAATGAACTATGCTCTGAGGTGGGAAAGCTCTCAAAGACCCCAAACACTCACATTTCACTGCCTGTGAAAGGGACCAGGCAGCCCTGCATCTGTTCAGAAAATCACCTTTTACAGCAGAGCAGGGTGCAGTCCCCTTCCCGCTCACAGCTTCATGAGCACACACGGTCTCAGTGAAATGCTCAGGTTGTTGCTTGAATTTGTCATTTTCTGGAGTCCATCAGATTTTAAGATCATAATAAGTCATCATTTAGATAAGTAACCTTTAGGATTCACCCTTACTGGTTCACTTGAGACATTTGTGTCTGAAGATAACTTCTTTTCTGTTCCTCCTCCCCTCCATGCAATGTGGGGCATGTTCTTAAACAAACATCTTTTAAAGACTAGAGAGAACTAACATACATTAAAGCCTCCAGTTTCAAGCAAACAGGGATCAGTCTGTTGAACTTACTCTGTCAATGCACTTACCCTGCTGGAGTGAGTCATAAATCTGGAAATTGAGAAAGGGAAGGGCAAATATACATGCTGTGGAATAGAAACCTTATGGATTTTAGCACAGAATGGTAATATTTCTGCAATTATCTGAATAGTTAGACAAAGCATTTCTGATTGTAATGCCTTTTACATTTATTTAAGTTATTTTAAATATTTTTCTATACTTGCATGTGGATACTCCAGATAAGGTGTCATAAACCTCCATAACAGATCTGCCCAGGAATCTTACCAGTCAGATCCAGGTATTTCTAGCTTCCTAAAAATCCTCTTATATATTCTTTCATTCTCACAGCCTTCCTCTGCATGGCTTTCCATGGGACATCCTTATTAGCAGAGCAGGGGAGAGAACTCTCTGGAACTTGTTGTCCACCAGCACTCCCAGGTCCTTCTCCACAGAGCTGCTTTCCAGCAGGTCAGCCCCCAGCCTGCACTGGTGCATGGGGTTATTCCTCCCTAGGTGCAGGACTCTGCACTTCCTTCTGTTGAACTTCATGAGGTTCCTCTCTGGGCATTTCTCCAGTCTGTCAAGGACCCTCTGACTGGCAGTGCAGCCGTCTGCACCAGCCACTCCTCCCGGTTTTGTATTGTCCAGGAATTTGCTGTGGGTGCACTCTGTCCCATCATCATGAAGAGGTTAAATAGTATCACATCCAGTATCGACCCCCGGGGGACACCACTAGTGACTGGCCTCCAGCTGGACTTCATGCTACTGATCACAACCCTCTGAGCCCGGCAGTTACCCAGTTTTCAGTCCATCTCACCGTCCCTTTTATCCATCTTGCACTCTATCAGTTTGTCTATGAAGATGTTATTCGAGATAGTGTGAAAAGCCTTACTAGAGCTGAGCTAAACAACATCCGCTGCTCTCTCCTCATCCAAGCCAGTCATCTCATCACAGAAGGCTCTCAGATTGGGTAAGCATGATTTCTCCTCTGTAAATCCATCCTGACTACCCCCAGTTGCCTTCTTTTCCTTCATATGTCTGGATATGGTATCCAGGATTAGTTGCTCCATCTCCTTCCCAGGGACTGAGGTGAGGCTAACCAGCCTGCAGCTTCCAGGATCCTCTTTATTGTCCTTCTTAAAGATAGAAAAGACATTTGCTTTTTTCCAGTACTAAAGAGCCATCCTCAATTGCCACAGTCTTTCAAGGATGATCAACCATGTCTCTGTGATCCTGATGAGGTAGCCCTGTAATTGCAAAAAGACTTCTAATTCCTCTTATTTTTCCCCATGCTGCATGCGTTAGTGTACAGATGCTTCAGAGAGGCACCAAGCTGTGCTATTTCCCAGAAAGGTAAAAGAGATTTCCCCACAGCGCTGCCCCTTAGGCACTTCCTTATTTATCTGTATACCTTCAGGGTAACCTTATGTCAGCCCTGTTTTGTTGATCACAAGGTCACTTCTATTCACATCACCCCAGAGCCTTTTCATGCCAACCCTGTCCAAAATTTCCTTACTTGATTGCTAGTCATTCTCTTCTGCCTGTGCATGGTTTCAGTCAGTGGTAGTGCATGTATGTAGCAGAGGAGGCAGGTATGCTCAGATGTTTCAGTATAGCTCCTAGGAAGTTCTACTGTGACACAGCACTGGTCATGGTGAAGCCTCTGATCCAAGACTTTAGACTGGAGGACCACCAAACTATCCCTACTTCTCACTACCCGTCTGTGGTTTGTGACCCTGCTGGCTTTCTTTCTAGGGCAGATATTCAGTGATGAGATGGAGCATCCTTGTTTCACCCTACCCAGGACCAACAGCAGTCAGACCAGGACTCCATCATTCATTTTAGGTGGCTTTCCAGCATGGGAAAATACTCAGACATGGTCCGCTATACCTCTCTGCTCTACGTATCTCCTGGCACTACTGGGGAACTGCACTATCCTTTCCATCATTAAGGTAGAGCAGAGTCTCCATGCACCCATGTATTTACTCCTTGCTATGCTGGCTGTGGCTGACTTGGGTATGTCCACATCCACATTCCCAAGCATGCTGATGATGCTGTGGCTGGAGGCCAGAGAGATCAGTTTTGGCATCTGCCTTGCCCAGATGTTCTTCATTCACACCTTCACAGATATTGAATCTGCCGTCATTCTGGCTATGGCCTTTGATCGTTACATGGCCATCTGCCACCCCCTGCGATATTCCTCCATCCTCACAAACTCAGTGACCATCAAGATAAGTGTGGGAATCATTATGAGGACTATCCTTGTTCAATTTCCACTCCCAGTCCTGCTGACCCACCTCTGTTTCACCAGGTCCAGCAAGCTCTCCCATCCCTACTGTTTGCACCCAGACATCATCAAACACACAGACTCAGACACGAGAATCAACAGTGCCTATGGGCTTTTCGTGCTACTCTCCACATTGGGTTTGGACTTGCTTTTTGTTCTCCTGTCCTATGTTCTGATCCTTAAGACCATCCTGAACATTGCGACTTGGAGGGAGCGTCTTAAAGTCCTCAACACTTGCATCTCCCACATCTGTGCTGTCCTATTATACTTTATTCCCATGATCTCTCTGTCCATGATACATCGTTTTGGGAAACACGTGTCCCCCCAGGTCTACACTTTCATAGCGAACCTCCATTTCCTTGCACCACCCATCATGAATCCTGTCGTTTACAGTTTGAAAACCAAAGCGATCCGGAGACGGATACTGAGGATGTTCTGTCAGAAGGATCTACAATTCTAGGACTGCCATTTGCCAGTAAAGCCAATATGATGGTCATGGCTAACAGTCTTATGCAAGATTAAGCCCCTGAGAAGACCAACCAGGAGACAGGAATGTATCAAATGCTTTCATCAGTGCAAGGGTATGTGGAAAGTAGGGATATATGTAAGGTAAAAAGATAAGCAGAAAGTAAAGAACATGTAGCTACCTGCAACATAAGAACCTATGCTTTGTAAGGATGTTTAGTTGCCAGTTCTTCAGCGTATGAACAGAGATGAGGAAGAGGAAAGGTAACAAACCACACCTAGATATGCAGACCCTAAAATAAGGAGGTATCAGAGAGGATACCAAAGACTACAACTGTCAGGTCACTGACTGAGGGGCCACCGAAGGAACCAGAAACAAGATTCAGCCAGATCTCTGTAACTGCTGAGAAGGGTGGAAGAAGATTTTCATGGGTCACATGGGAAAGAGCAAACTTGTTATGGGATATTTGAAGGAGCTTGTGGAACTGCACAAAACTTTACATGGGAGGCTTTCAGGGGTTGTGGTAAAGTGTGAAATGCATTATGCAATATATAGGAGAAGGACCAAAAGCAGTCAAAAAGAGGGTGAGATGAACTGGGGAGGAACCACGATGGGAAAATGCAGGGGTGGTGGGTAAAAGGCACCAAGAAAGCGTAAACAAGTTGCTGGTTAGTGTGCTTGTCTGGCCGTGCCTGTGCTTGATCACAGCAGGCTGTCCTGGCTTCCTATTAAACTCCATTTCTAGCTATTTTCTGAGTGACCTTACTCGCTAATCTCTGTGCATGGGAATATGTGTGGTACTTCCTGGCAAACTTCAAGCTGGACTAACTGGTGAGCTGGAGGAAACTAGAATCTGGAAAGACCCAAGAGTGGGACTGGGATTGGGCTGGGATCTGGGCATAGAGTCTGGAGAGACCTACGGTCTGGTCCAGGGTTGGATGGGCCCACAGACACGAGACTGAGGATGTGTGTCCTGTCCTGATTAGCTGAAGCAGGGGAGCGGGACTGAGATGTGTAGTTCATGTCTGCGTGGGTGCTGCTGGTGTTTACACAGTGCCAGGAAGGGCACGGCACTCTGCAATGATCCGTTTAGCTGGCAACGTGTGTCTGTGTCTGGTGGGAATGCACGCTCAGCCTCGCTACTGACTGGACCTACAAGCTTGAATAGCAGAAAACAGACTGAAGAGGAAAAATTCTTGAGCCTTGAAGTGCCCTGGGTTTGCCTGCCTTTAATTGTCAACATGTACCACCTGCAGGTGAACTTTCAGTCTTGCAGAACGAGAGTGACAATGTATGCTTACACATAAATACCATGCTTTAAAATCCCCATACATGATGCAACTGATGCTGCAGTGTGGTTGGTCAGCACCAGCAATACCAGACTAGGAGGTCTGCGATTCTCTGGACTGAGCTGGGCCCTGCACGGGCCCCCAGGGCAGATCTCCTGGCCCCTGGGGGCAGGGGTGGGTGGGCTGGTCACTGGCTATTTGCACTTTCACTTTTGTGCGTGAGGTGGAGGATGAGGGTGAGGACCTGCAGAGGGGTCAGGCCTGGCAAG
The DNA here is from genome assembly GCF_028389875.1 of Rhea pennata. Taxonomy (NCBI): domain Eukaryota; kingdom Metazoa; phylum Chordata; class Aves; order Rheiformes; family Rheidae; genus Rhea; species Rhea pennata. The sequence continues at coordinate 216,402,608 of NC_084663.1, forward strand.
GTTTGCTGGGTCAAGCACTTTCCTCTACAGACACGTCTGGCCTGGCCTGGCCCAAATAGCTGGCTGGTGATAATGGTCCTCCAGGTCTACAGAAATCATTTCCCTTTGGAGGGGAAATGCTTTATATGAAGGAATGACTTTAGGACTCTTCAAGAATAAGCAAAAGTATTGCCTTTTCTTTAAAACAGAGATGTTCTCCTCGTTAGGTTTTTATTTGTTTCACCTTATGCACTTTGCCTGGGTTTGGCTGTAGCGCTAGATTTCTTGGCATGACTATTTCTTTCCTGGACCAGCATGCACTGTTAGGTTTCCACAGGGCACTGCAGCACACGGCCTTCCTCTGCCTGGCTCATCTAGACCTGCAAAATGGATTTCTTGCCATGTGAGCTAATGGGCCAGCACTGATGGAAAAGTAGCTGTTCTCTTTCAGCTGACCCAAAAGTGCAAGCACTATATAAACTGGCTCCACCTGGAAGGGCATTTTAAACAGTTTACAAAATAAAGAACTGTTTTCATGTTTTCTGCCAGTGTTTCCCATGGATTGTGTGCACAGTACTGTGGCAAGTAAATTCAGTCTGTTCTCGGGAGACACTGTCACTGGGAAGTGACAAATACTTAAAACGTAGTCTAGCAGATTCTTCCAGCTTTTCCAGGCTCAGATCCCTCAGACCCCTTGCCACACATCCATATAACCCAGGAAGCCAGACTATATGTAATGAAATGACAAGCCTCAGGTAAAGACCTGAGATAGGAGCAATTCGGCAGCTGCCAGTATTAAAGGTTTGGTTTACTGTGGTGGGCACAGAGAAGGAGTATCACTGCTTGTGTACCTTGTTCATAACTTCTCCCCTAGGCATCTGCTAGTGGTGGCTGTTGGGTTAGACAGACCTTGGTCTAGCTCCTTGCAGCCGGTCTCATGTCTGCTGCAGATGGGGCTGAGCTCTCCTCTGCCCTGCAGCGAGTTCTCCAGCACGACCCAGGAGCCAAGAGGCAGCAGCTCGGCCGGGAGCCAGCTGTGGTCTCGCTAGCAGCGCGTCTTGCAGCGTGCGGATGTGTGAAGCCAGGCATCCAGCACGGCGGGAGAACCCGCGTCTCCCCGGCTGACCTCGCGTCTGACACCAGCCCTGCCCGCGGAGCCTGGTGCAAGCTCTCACTCACATTTCCCCAGGGCAAAGTCTGATAGCTCGTGATGAATTACCCCTGCGGTTTCTGCGGTGGGGCTGTGTGCAGCTCGTTGCCTCCCTCTGCTGGGTGCAGCCCAGTCTGTGGGAAACACCAGCCCTATGGGCCTGTAGGCTGGACTGGGAGGTTGCTATCTGTGCTTGCACAGGGCCAAAGCCCCATTCCCATTAGCATGTGGTGTGGAGCAGAACTGCCTGTCGCATGCAGCTGGTCACATAAGCGTGGAGTCGTGGGGTTATCATCTCCATTTCTATGCATGAATGGGAAAGGAGACAGCAAGTTGATGCTGCCTCACAGCTGGCCCTGTCACAATCTGCCCCATGGTTTCCATGTCCCATGTCAGGACTTTCGCTGAAAGGTTGATTTTCCTCTTTTTATCCCTTTTCCCTCTTTCCTCCATTTTCTGAAGCAATGAGAAAGTCTAGAAATAGGGATGCTCCTCACCTGAGCAGCTTACTGAGGACATTTCTGCAGCCTGTGCGCAGAGACCTGCACACACACACACCTGACTACAGCTGCTGCTTTCAAGCAGCAGCTCTGCCTTGATTTTGAGACTTTGAGGTCTAAAACACAAGAGCTGAGGAACTTCAAACCAGTGCCTGCTTTTCAGGTCTGAGCTGCAGGTTGCCGCCAGTGTGGGGCAGGAAAGAAGAGCCCCTGGAAGCTGCTGGGCAATGCTGAAAACTGCTGTGTTTGGGACTGCTCTGGACTGGGCCCCTGTGGGCAGGAAGGGAGAGAAAAATGAGATGAAATCTGTCCAGCACCCTGGCAGTCTGCGAGAGCTGGGTACCACTGACTCACCCGCAGAGGGGAAGATCCAAGTTAGGAGTGGGCCATGGACAATGTCCGTTTTGCCAATGTGAAGTTGATTTTCAGGCACTAGAAAGCAATTTGGTGCAAAGCTAAAATGTGACCCAACTGCAGCTGCGTTTATTCTTCTTTCTCCATTTCTCCGTTCCAGGATTGCTGAGCTGCTTCCCTTTCCAGAAGTGTCTTCACATCTCAGTACGTGGCACGTGCTGTTCCTTTATGCCACCCTGTAAAACCCCCTCATGCTGCACAGGTTTGGGGAGGGCTCTGTGCCTCTCTTCTTTATCTCCACGTCTTGCCTTGCATCTGCTCTGTCCCTCGTTTTGATGCAGAAATTCAGAAGCACCGCATACAGGAAACCTCCAACGTACGTGGGCCAGCTCCCGCCAGGAGAGGAGGAGCTTTTGCTTGCAGAGTGCTAGTCTGTCTATGCCACAATATATATCAAATGGGTCACTGAGGATTGAGGACTTTATTTAATTAAAACTATGAATTTTTACACTAGAGTCAGTCTGAGACAGGAGCTGTCTGCTACAATATCTATGCTGGGGCTGGGCAGCCTTAAGGCATGTGCATGCTGACGGCTGATGACAAGGAGGTTTTGCAAATACCCCATTTTGGGGAGCTTGAAAATCTAATTTGGATATGTGCATTCTTAAGCTGTCAAGTCACAATTTTCCTGATTCAAGGAAAGGTAGAAAAAAATATCTGTCTAAAGGCAATCTACGTGCTTTTTTTTTCAGCAACTAAATCTAGATTTAGTGCTTAATTTAAGGCACTCAAGTTTGACTTTCCTCATACTTTTATTAGCTTCCATTCCCCCACATCCTCTCTCTGCTCATCCACCTGTTGGCCATTCCTACTCTTCATTAATATTGGATTTTCTTTTTATGTCTCTGAAGAGAGTCCTCATAGAGTACAAGTTAATGCTGAACATTGAGACCAAGAACAGTAGCAAAAGCAAGTTGCAGAGAGCAGACACAATTACTGCATTAATCTCAGTGATGCAAGAAGCAGCCGCATTCGCGTGCCCACATGGGAGGCAGAGGAAGGTTAGAGATGATGACTGCACCAGACCTTTTATCATCACTGCAGCGTTATCTGGAAGAGATCAGCATCACTCATCCATGTGACTTAACCTGTCCCATCTCATCTTCATCCCTCCATGAAGAAGGTGATGATACAGCGTTCTGATGACTTTGTGCACTTTCCCCTGTGCCATAACCTGAGAAAGTCACGGAAGGTAATCTGTCACCAGGCAGCTCATGCTAAAGGAGTTTCAATAAAAAAAAAACTTGAATTTTGTATACTTTTCACCACTTCTGTCCACTCAGCACAGACCAGAGCTCTGCAGCTCCCAGTTGCATGTGAACCCCCTCGAGACTCCGAGGACTATATAAATATCACCACCTCCTGCCTCTCCCTGAAGGTGGCCTGTCTGGATCAGAGGCAGATCTCCCTCATTCCTGACTGTCACAGGAGCTGGTGAGTTCCTTGGTGTAGCTGTTATTTAGTAGGTTTTTGTGGCTGAGGTACCTGATTTGAGTAAAAACATAAAGTTCTGCAGGCAGGAGAAATTCCCCTGGCCCACTCCGCACTGCAGCTTTAGGCTCTGAGATGGAGAAACACCTGTATCCAGGTAGGATTTGTCAGGTAAGTGCCACTACCTTGGGTCCATGGTTGTTCAGACCAGAAAGGTGATCCACCTGCAGTATTGCTCCCCGGCTCCACTCAAATCAGCTTGGTATACAGGAGATCACAGCCTGGCTCTAGAAAGCTGATAGCCTGGCTGATGTTCTCCAGCCTCCTCGCGTGTACTGCCCTGTAAGAGGACTGGGATGTGCATTCAGAGAAGCAGAAGAGTATCAGCTAAGGTTTGGGCTAAGGTTGACAGACAAGCAATTGCCAACCAGGACAGCCTGGATACAGCCCTGCCTTCCTGCTGTCTGAGGAGAGTTCATGGTTCCCCTTTATAGTTTGATTGACGCTGCCCTCACTGGTAGCTTTGTCGTTTTACTGGAAATACTGCAAATCACCTTCTGAATTGGGGTGAGCAACTCACACAGGAGGTGGAAGCAGAGATGAGAGTCCCAAGCACGAGCCTTTCTCTGGCCACTGGTGTGCATACAGAGGACACGTGCAAACCCCATGCACACTGGTCGCCAGGGGATTCAGGCTTGTTCATTGCACACGTTGCCAGCTGAGGGCCAGCACCGGCAGATGTGACACGGTGCAGGGGACACCGCACTAGGCAGCACTGCCCAGGTTTAGGGAGCTGTGTTTCGCCCAGCTGCAGTGCCAATGGCCGCCCAGACATTTATGCAGGGGGGCAATCCTTGGTCTCTGACATGGGAAAATGATGAGAATCCTGAGTTCCCGTGTGTAAACGCCATGCCAGAACTGCACAGCTTACCTCTGTTCCCACAGCTTTACTCTGCCTTAGACCTTTGCTTCTAGGTTTGCCTTAAAATTCAGCAGATATTCTGTCTCCCCTGCATAATCATTCCTTGAGATCACATGCTCTGTGGGTGCTGATCTTCCACTCTTGTTTTGCACAGGCTCCTGGATTATCCTTTCATACTGATGTATTACTGCCATCGATAAATAGCTTTGTTGCACGGGATGCTGCATGAGCAGTCTCTGCCTTGCAGAGATCATGATCGGCTGTCCTGCGAAATGTGATGGGAATGAACGAGCGAGCAGAGAGTAAGGAGAGTGGTGAGGTGGGTACTGAAAAAAATAGCATGTTGTATAAAATCAGAGCACTTCAGTCCTAACTCATCACCTGCCTTGTATGTTTTTGGGTGCTACAAAACAAAAGCACAATTAATAACTGCAATTAGGGCTAGAGGGGCTGGATTCCTTTCGCAGGCTTTTGTACTGACTTCTGAGCCTTGGTAAATCCCTTCTCTAGATTTCCTTTCTGAGTCTGTAAAGTACAGTTTTTAAAATACAGTTTTTAATTCACTTATCACTTGATTTGGAGCCAACCAGGGGATTCAGTCCCAAGCATACTTCCCCATAATGGGGCGAGGGAATGGGGTGTGATTTTTCTAAATCACTTCCGAACCACAAAAGGAAAGTGCTCTCAGCACTCCCAGGTGAATTTTTGTGATTTATGAGCTATGATCCCCCCTCCTATTTTTTGCTTACAGATAGCCCAAAGACAGCCCAAACTAATTCAGACCTCATCCCATGATGGCAGCTGTCAATCACACCAGCTTGCAGCCTACCTCCTTCATTCTGGTCGGCATCCCAGGGCTGGAGGACCTGCACATCTGGCTTTCCATCCCATTCTGCCTAATGTATATCACTGCAGTCTTTGGCAACCTCCTCCTCTTATTTGTCATTGTGGAGGAGCGAAGCCTCCATGAACCAATGTACCTTTTCCTGGCCATGTTAGCCATGGCAGATCTCGTATTATCCTCCTCCACAGTGCCCAAAGCCCTGAGCATATTCTGGTCCCTTTCCAAGGAGATGTCTTTCCACGCCTGCCTTACTCAAATGTTCTTTGCACATTTAAGCTTCATTGCAGAATCAACCATCCTGCTGGCCATGGCATTTGACCGGTACGTTGCCATCTGCAACCCGCTGCGGTACGCCACAGTGTTCACACACTCAGTGATAGCAAAGATTGGGCTGGCTGCCGTAGCCCGGAGCTTTTGTGTGATGTTCCCAACAGTATTCCTCCTTCGGAGGTTGCCGTATTGCGGACACAATGTCATGCCACACACCTACTGCGAGCACATGGGCATCGCCCGGCTAGCCTGTGCCGACATCTCCTTTAACATCTGGTATGGCTTTGCCACCACTCTTCTGTCACCAGGAGTGGACATCATGCTCATAGCGGTGTCATATGTCCTCATCCTCAGGGCTGTCTTCAGGCTGTCATCCAAGGATGCCCAGCTCAAGGCAGTTGGCACCTGTAGCTCTCATGCTTGTGTTATATTCATGTTCTACATACCAGCGTTTTTCTCGTTTTTCACTCATCGGTTTGGCCACAATATCCCCCAACATGTTCATATCCTCTTGGCAAATCTCTATATGCTCCTACCACCCATGCTAAACCCCATTGTCTACACAGTGAAAAACAAACTAATTCGAGAAAAAGTGTCCCGAATATTCCTTAGGAGTGGGCAATTGCATTGACAGGAACGTTATTCCTTTGAGAGAAAGTATATAGATGTTTTCTGCATCATTTTCTACAGGGTGTATGCATGTGAAACAATGTGATTTTCTCCTCCTTTTAGACTCCACTTGATACAATTACTGATCAAATCATGTCACTAAGAGAAAAAGGAGAAATTAGTAGGGAACCTGGGTCTGAATTTTGGCTGAGGCAACTTATGTTATCCCATTACTATCAGAGCTTTTTTGAGTTGGATCTGTACATATATGAAATGCACATTTTCTACCAGGATTCTGTCATGTTCAGCTCCCTTTTGGGTGTATATTTCTATATCTTGTATCTCAGAGTTTTCAGAAAATATTATAAATATTCTCCCAAGCAAAAGCTGGTAAAAACACTGTTTTGAACTAAATGCAGGAATTGACAATCATTTTTCTCTGACCTCTTCTGTGCAAACTAGATAAACATAATCAATCTTTTCAACTTTACTGGTGTTTCCTACTACCAGCACTGTTCCAGTCACACCATTGACTTTTCTCTAATTTGTAATAGTTGGAGGGACTATGAGACCCACAAATGAGACCTTTTTTCAGGAGGAAAAAGACCAAAACCCATAAAAACACACACAAATTATAATAAAGGGAGAAAATTACTGGTGACACTATAGTGTGTCTTCCCAAGAGTCACTGTCAAGGCCACATGGGTTGAGGTGTCATTCCCCGAGCAACGGGAGCCTTTAGGGCTGTTTTTCCACTGCTCTGCATCCCAGGCAATTCGAGGTGATAAGGGTAGGATCTCCCTTCTCCAGACACTTGGGTGTTTTCATGAAATCAACAGGCTTCTGGGATCTCTGTGATTAATCCTACTCTGTCAGACTTGGTAGAAAATAACCATTTAAAGGCTTGTGTGGGAAATGACAGACAGACACAGAAGCTTTGCTTGCTTTGATTTATGCAGGAACATGAAACAACTATATAGACGATACAAAAACTGGAAGAAAGGTGTAGTTAACAGGGATTAATATAGATAATTATGTAGGAACTGTTGGAAATTCACATAGTACCCAAAATAAAACACAAAAACCCATGACCAGGAGAATGAAGGACTTTAAGAAGAGATTTTAAGAAATAACTGAAAAAAAAAGAGAAATTAAGAAAATAGTCAGAAATTAGTCATTATATAGACAGTAAAACTGTCATTCAAGGCTCAATTGTTCATTAAATGTTTCTGGTTGAGGAAAAAGCCATATGCTAAAGCTTTATCATATGCAAATGATGAAATATTTTCTCTCTCTCAGTCTCAAAAGATGCTAAAACAACTACAGGAACTGTCTGAAATCTGCAGCTTCAGATGATTGGCATTTAAGAGTTTTGAAAGAACTGGAAGCTTTTGCTGCTGTAACACAAAATGATATTATGTGCACACATTTCTGCTCACATGATGACCTCACACTGGCACCACTGCTCCTTTCCCAGAGCCACCCTGGCTGCTTTGCAGCAGGACATGCCTGTTAACCTGTCCCAAAGCAACCCCACCAAGGACACGGAGGACCCAGATGTTGTCCTGGCACAAAGGATTGCTCATACCTGATGGAGTGCAAACTTATGCCAGAAAGGACATTTGCTTTTCTGGTCTTGCAGGTCCCATTTTGTGCTCCCTGTTGGTTTCCAGTTTGATTGCAGTATTGCCAAGGTGAGACATCCTACCAGAGAGGGGGAAACAAAAACAGAAAAAAAACAAAAACAAAAAACAAAACAAAACAAACAAACAAAAAAAACCCAACAGCCTCCCCCCCTCCAATTTGCAGGGTGGGAGCTAGGCCAGAGAATTACCGTGATTTATCCAAAGTCATCAGAAATGACTTCATGAAAGAGGCAGGGACAAACCACATATTTTCTGTGCCCTCCTCTCCAGGACCCTTTTAAGAGAGACACATGACCCTGGTCACTGGGTCAAAGTCCTCTGCAATGCTATGAGCAAATTCCTCATTTCCCTGATGTGAATGAGTTAAGGGAAGGAGACAAGTAAGAGCAGGGCAAGGGGCTGAGCTACCTGACATTGAGAGAGGCAAAGACACGATCCTAGCCCTCATAAGCATGATTTCTTGAGAAATCATGCTTAACCAATCTGATAGCCTTCTGCAATGGGATGACTGGCTGGGTAGATGAGGGGAGAGCAGTGGGTGTTGTGTACCTTGACTTCAGCAAGGCTTTTGACACTGTCTCCCATAACATCCTCCTAGGCAAGCTCAGGAAGTGTGGGTTAGATGAGTGGACAGTGAGATGGATTGAGAACTGGCTGAAAGGCAGAGCTCAGAGGGTCGTCATCAGTAGCACGGAGTCTAGCTGGAGGCCTGTGGCTAGTGGCATCCCCTAGGGCTCAGTACTGAGTCCCATCCTGTTCAACTTCATCAATTACCTGGATGTAGGTTGAGGGAGGCAAACCTGCCCCTCTATTTAGCCCTGGGGAGGCCTCCTCCCAAGTACCGTGTCCAGTTCTGGGCTCCCCAGTCCAAGAGAGACATGGAGCTACTGGAGAGAGTCCAGCGTAGGGCTACGAGGATAATCAGAGGATTGGAGCACCTGTCCTACGAGGAACGTCTGCGAGAGCTGGGCCTCTTCAGCCTGGGGAAGAGAAGACTGAGGGGGGATCTTATCAATGTGTACAAGTACCTGAAGGGAGAGTGCCAAGGGGACGGAGCCAAACTCTTTTCAGTTGTCCCGTGTGACAGGACAAGAGGCAATGGGCAGAAATTGAAGCATAGGAAGTTCTGCCTGAACGTGAGGGGGAAATTCTTCCCTGTGAGAGTGACAGAGCACTGGAGCAGGTTGCCCAGAGAGGTTGTGGAGTCTCCTTCTTTGGAGATGTTCAAAGCCTGCCTGGATGCAACCCTTTCTAACATGCTCTAGGTGACCCTGGTTGAGCAGGGAGGTTGGACTAGATGATCTCCAGAGGTCCCTTCCAACCTCAACCATTCTGTGACTCTGTGATTCACCCAGGATGTTGGATCATAGTATTAGAGCAGGGCACGAGGGGCAGGTGTCTGAGACCTCTCCCCTCCACTTCTCCCAACCAGTCATGCTTGACCCTTGCTTTCATCCCATTCTCTTTCCATTCCAGAGCCAGAAAAGCTGTGGGAAGTCTTGTATCAGAAAGGGTACAAGAGAGGCAAGAGGAGGTAGGAAAGCTAATGAGTATTTTCTGGCCTAGCCCTACATCTGCAGGCAGTGGAGGGCATCTGCACTTTGCTGAAGGTGTGGCAGCTTAGGACTGGAGTAGACAGAAAGGGGAATGTGGAGCAGCAGTAACAGCTGGGAGAGGGAGTTGGGGATCCCTCACCTGGGACTGCCCTTGGCAAGCTTTCCTGGGTATCCCAGATGTTAGAGACATTTCAGATGCCCTGCTGGGATGGGGCTGCACCCCATTTCAGACAGGAAGGTTGAATCTTCTTCAACTTCTGAACTAATTCTCATCTCTTTTTTGATCTGTTGAGAGTTCACTGCAGCCTGTAATGCTAGGCTTGACTGATTGCACAGATGTGTAAGTAAGGTCGCTCAGCTCCAATGCTGATACCATGGCTATGAAGTAACATCTAGCTTCTTGTGCAGCTTTCTGATGATCCGCATATGGATCTGTTTGGTTTTCACACTGTACACAATAGGGTTCATCAGTGGTGGGACCAACAGATAGATGTCGGCCATGAGGATATGAACAATGGGAGAAGCATTTTTTGCAAACCTGTGAATCATAGACAGGCTGATCATCGGGACGTAGAAGATTAGCACAGCACAGATATGGGAAACGCAGGTGTTCAAGGCCTTGGAACGCTGCTCCTTGGATGCAATCCTTAGGACAGTTTCAAGGATCATAATATAAGACAGAGCAAGTAACAATGAGTCCAGGACCATTGAGGAAAGAACAACCAATAAGCCATAAATGCTACTGACTCTCCTGTCTGACTGGGCCACCCTGATGAGATCCTGATGTAGACAAAAAGAGTAGGAAAGAATATTTACTGTGTGATATTGCAGTTTCTTCGGGAGAAAGGAAGCTGGGAGCGCTAGAAGTACTGCCCGAACAGTCAACCCCATACCAATCTTGGTGACCACTGAGTTTGTCAGGATGGATGCATACCTCAGGGGCTCCCGGATGGCAACAAAGCGGTCAAAGGCCATGGCCAGGAGCACAGCAGATTCAATGATGGAGAAGGTGTGGATGAAATACATCTGAATGAGGCATACATCAAAGTGGATAGCTTGGTAATTGAACCAGAGCACACTAAGCATTGATGGCAAGGTGGTGGAAGACAGGCCCAGATCAGAGAGTGCCAGCATGGAGAGAAAATAGTACATGGGCTCATGGAGTGTCTGCTCTGTTCTGATAATGAAGAGGATTGTGCAGCTCCCCACAAAGGCTGAGAGATATATGAAACCAATTGGGATAGAAATCCACATGTGGACATGCTCCAGACCAGGCAGCCCAGTCAGAAGAAAGATAGACGTGAGTACTGAATCATTGGATGTAGGCATGGTATCCATGGATAGTCCTATTAATTCTGAAGTTAATATCCCCTGTAATAAAACAGCACCAGAACAATTAATGACAAGGGCAAAAAAAAAAAAAAAAAAAAAAAAAAAAAAAAAAAGTCCTAAAGTGGATTTTTTCGGTCTATGATGGTGGAAGCTTTGTGGTCCATGGGCTACAGGGAAGTTACAAAGCATAACTAAGAAGTCTGTCCAATTATGTGAAATTTGGAATTTCAGTGATGATCTGGAAAAATATTTAGGAAACCATGGGCTAGAAAGGCTGAAAACCTTTGCCCTAAATTCATTAAACATTATCATATGTAATCATGGAATTATTTGGGTGAGAAGGGACCTCTGGGGGTCTCTAGACCAACAGCCCACTCAGAACAGGAGCAATCTCAAAGTTACAGCAGGTTGCTCAGGACTGTATCCAGCTGATTTTCAAAAATCACTGAAACTAGAGATAAAACAATGTCTCTGAGACCCTCTCCCAGTGTTTGACCACCTGCATGAGGATTTTTTTTTTTGTTATATCTAAAGGGAATTTCCCCTGCTCCAGCTTGTGTTGTCGCCTCAGTTGTTCCAAATAGTTATATTCCACTTATAGCCTCCTCTTCAGGACCTGTGATCATCTTGGGTCACAGCTAACAATCTTCTTTTGAAGATGCATCCCTCAGTTCAGTAGGGAGTCACTCTTTCCTACCGTAAAAGTGATTTTTTTCTGTTTTGAATTTCCTATGGAACTAAACGCAGTTTACTGCCAGGTTTGATTATCTTGTTTAGCATCGGTTTTGAATGCTTTTTTGGTCAAAGGCATGATACTCACCCTTTCCGTAGAGATAGATATTAGATAAACATTCACAAAACACCTAGCATTTATGGTAGCACTCAAAATGAATACAGCGAGCTTCTCTAATTTTTAACCTAATTATACAGTTTACTCCTTAAGCAAAGTTGAGCTCTAGATGCTTCGGGTTCAGCTATTTTGAAATCCATGAAAAAGCAAAAATAGAAAGGCTTAGGGGGCAAGATCAACAATCCCTCTAAATCAGTGATGAGATCACATCTTCCATAGCAATGATAAACCCCAGGTGAGACTTTACCAAAGCTGGATAGAGCAGAAGAATAATTGTGCATATCACACAGGTAATATTGTTATGGATGCATTCACCTTCTTCTCCACAGCATGATGCTGGTGACTTTGATTCTATGACTTGTGCTCAGTTTAAACCACTGTTACCTCACCAGTCTTTGCTGCTGTTTCCAGTTGTTTCCCAGTCTGAATGTAAATTTAATTCTATTCATTTTCTTTCAGATTGTTCCTCTAATTTGTTAAAGTTACTCTAGATGCTAATCTTGCTTTTCTCTGTGCTTCCAAACAAGTTGTCAATTAAATAAGTTTTTTCTTTACTATTTTTAAGTTTTCTGCTATCCAAGTTAGTATCGGACCCAGGATGCTCCTTTCAGACTCCCGCTTGATCTGTTGTCCCAGCAGCACAATAAGTAAGAAATGGGTTTTGAGTCTTCCCTGTAATGGTTCAAGCTCAGCAATGTTCTCTCACTTGTTTATGAAAATATTGTGTAATATAATTCATGTCAAGAATTCACATCAAGTATTAAGACAGTTTTCTTTTCCCCCTGTAAACAACTTTGTTAGCTTTCCATTGAAGGGAAATGATTCATTTGATATGACTTGTACTTGACAAGTCCATAAAAGTTTGTTTCTCCTTTATTTACCTAAAGGTATTATTTAAGCATTTGTTTATACATAAATTTTCTAAGGATGGTGACTAAATTTTAAACATAAGAATATGGGTATCGCAGGAGGTTCCTAAACCACAAATCACTAGAAACCAGGAAGTTATTTGGGGACTGCATGACAATCTATAAAATGAAAAACAGAATAAGGGCCTGTGCTCCAGCGCTGGGCTGACCAGCACAGCATAGCTAGTGTCCAGACCTCTTATTTTTTACCCCTATTTTAAAGGCTTATTTTTTCTATCTTCTTCCAGTTCTTCTGGAATTTCCTTCCTTGCTCCCCAGTATTTGAATGGCAGCAAAGTGGTAAAATTACTTTCTTTAGTAACACCTGAGGCTGAGATGAGATCAGCCATTAATCTCAGTACATTACAGCGAAATAGAAATAAGGCCATTGCCTTGAACAGAGTTTCTCCAGATTCACCCTAGTTTCACCAAAAAAATGTGAGGTGCTAAATACTAATAGAGGAGGACAGACTATGTATGTCACCCTAGATTCACCCTGCTCGGATGACCAGAGTAAATCATAGAGACATCCGATCAGGTTGGTGCTGCATGCAGCGCAGAGCTGTCATCGCAGCATGACCCAGCAAACTCTAAGTCATAGAGAAACTGGAAAGAGTTTCAAGAGCAAGATACCGTTTAGCTTCCCATCCACGACTAAGAACTAAGAGAAGAGTCTGAAAGACCAGAACACCGATTTGTAAGCCAGCACTGAATAGATGGATACTTGGATACTTTCTTACCTGAATAACACAGCCTCTGCTCTGGCCAGTGCAACAGAATCAAAGCATTCTGCTTGTCATGCTCTTTAGATAATACCAAAAATTCCTTAAATGTAGTTTGCATGGGAGGTGCATGCACCCTTGAGAGAGGATTTATAACAAAGCCCTGCAATCTCTGGAGCAATTTACTCAGCTGGGAATCTCAGCTGACGTTTATTGCTTTAGATTGCAAATCACCTTTAACAGAGCATAAGCAATGAAACACTCCTGTGCTTTAATTCAGTTTAGAATGATCTTAGCCTATTTAAAGTTTTGTTTTTTTTAATTAATCTCATTAATTGCAAATTAATGAGATTCTCCCAAAGAGAGAAATGGGTGAATCTACATGAAGACAAAAACTATTGGGTAGGTGTACAAGCACGTTCCAGCGGAATCAGAGTGCTGCAGCATGCCCGGCCAGCTACTGGTCTCATTTCAACAGAATAGCATATGTGATTATATGCTCATGCACCTTCCTGATAAAAAACTAGGTCTCCTCCCAAATTCTTGGGTGCACAGGTAACATACCTGGGTGTTGGGATTGCTTTCCTGGGGCTTAGATTGAAACCTGCCTGAGTTCAAGCCCAGATCTCTGCATCAGATAGCCTTCTATGATGGCATGGCTGGCTGGGTAGGTGAGAGGGGAGCAGTGGATGTTGTGTACTTTGACTTCAGCAAGGCTTTCGACACTGTCTCCCATAACATCCTCCTAGAGAAGCTCAGGAAGTGTGGGATAGACGAGTGGACGGTGAGATGGATTGAGAACTGGCTGAAAGGCAGAGCTCAGAGGGTCGTCATCAGTGGCGTGGAGTCCAGTTGGAGGCCTGTGGCTAGTGGCGTCCCACAAGGCTCAGTCCTGGGTCCCATCCTGTTCAACTTTTTCATCAATGGCCTGGATGAGGGGACAGAGTGCCTGCTCAGCAAGTTTGCTGATGATCCCAAGCTGGGAGGAGTGGCTGACACACCTGAGGGCTGTGCTGCCATTCAGAGAGACCTGGACAGGCTGGAGAGCTGGACAGAGAGGAACCTCCTGAGGTTCAACAAGGGCAAGTGCAGGGTCCTGCACCTAGGGAAAAATAACCCTAGGCACCAGTACAAGCTGGGGGCTGACCTGCTGGGGAGCAGCTCTGCAGAGAAGGACCTGGGAGTGCTGGTGGATGACAAGTTGACCATGAGCCAGCAATGTGCTCTTGTGGCCAGGAAGGCCAATGGTCTCCTGAGGTGCATTAGGCAGAGTGTTGCCAGCAGGTTGAGGGAGGTGATCCTGCCCCTCTCCTCAGCCCTGGGGAGGCCTCATCTCGAGTACTGTGTCCGGTTCTGGGCTCCCCAGGACAAGAGAGACATGGAGCTGCTGGAGAGTCCAGCGTAGGGTTACAAAGATGATCAGAGGGCTGGAGCACCTGCCCCATGAGGAACGTCTGCGAGAGCTGGGCCTCTTCAGCCTGGGGAAGAGAAGCCTGAGGGGGGATCTGATCAATGTGTACAAGTACCTGAAGGGAAGGTGTCAAGGGAACGGGGAGAAGCTCTTTTCAGTTGTCCCGTGTGACAGGACAAGAGGCAATGGGCACAAATTGAAGCACAGGAAGTTCTGCCTGACCGTGAGGGGGAATTTCTTCCCTGTGAGAGCGACAGAGCACTGGAGCAGGTTGCCCAGAGAGATTGTGGAGTCTCCTTCTCTGGAGATCTTCAAGGCCCACCTGGATGCAACCGTGTCTGACATGCTCTAGGTGACCCTGGTTGAGCAGGGAGGTTGGCCTAGATGATCTCCAGAGGTCCCTTCCAACCTTACTGATTCTATGATTATGGGGCTGTGCCACCGTCCAGGGGGCTGTGATCACCGTGCATGTCCAGGAGAGAAGTGAGTGGGACAATGGGGAATGGACTTAGCTGGAAGAGATGGTGGTGACTTTTCTGGGCAATGCTTAGAGCAGGTGTCCAGTGCAGGAGGCTGGATCCATATCAGCCATTAGGATACTGGTCCCCTCAGCTCATCTGCTGGAGGAAGCCCAGCCTGGACTTGGGAGAACCACTGGGTGACCCAGAAAGGAGGTGGAGGGTTTCCCATGAGAGCTGCTGTCCTCATCACCTCTTCTCAACCTCCTGCTCTGTTGGTCTGACACTTGCCCCTGCCATGCCATGATGACAGCTCTGTTCTTTGTGCAGCACCAGACTGACAACAGCCATCTCCAGTGTCTGCTTGTCCATTTGAGCCTGCACGGAGAGGAGGATGTGTGGAGAATCTGCTGCTTCAGGTGATCCTAGGGGCAGAGGTCATGTCTTGTAGCACAGGAGACCTCCCCAAGCCCTATTCATCCCTGTCTTCTTTCACTATGCTCGGGGGCAGAGTGAGGGCAGGTGGGTGTGCTCCTCTTCTTTGCATGTTGGACTGGGGAGAGGAGACCAGGCAGGAACTATTTGTGGGGAGATTTTCTGCAATTGCTCTTTCAGCAAGTAATTCCTTTATATTTAAAATAAATGGAACCCTCCAGCTCTAGCTGTTGTGACTGGGAGGCAGGAAGATCCCCTGCAGTGTTCCTGTGCATGATACCATGACCATGCCAGGGCCTGAAAACCTGCTGAACTCAGGATGGAGAAGGAGCCAGGCTATGTGTGAGGTGTGGACACAGAAGAGGGCTGTGTTACCATGTCCTGCATGCACAGCTCGCTTGGATACCAGGCGAGCTAGGTGCCAAGTGTAGGTAGTTTCTGATGTAGTTACTGCACTAAAGATCTCTCCTACTGTTCCTGGCTTTGGGATAATTATTATTAAAGACACAGTATCCCCATGCACTGGCAATGTGCATCAGTCCCCCAAAGCTATGAGCCCGGTGGTGGTCTCCCCCACAAGCTCCTCACACCACCAAAGGTGTCAGAGGAAGCTCACAACCAGGGCACCAATGCCAGCTGTGGTGGGAACAATGCGATGTGGCACCCTAGGAGGGCTCGTTGGCCGCCTCCTGGGACATGGCCAGGGACCACAAGGCAGCTATATCCACCAGAGCCAGTCACACATGTGCAACAGCTGCAGCGTGTGGACGGATAGACCAGCTGCTGCCACCAGCTCCCAGCAATGGGCACACATCTGCCCGAACACATGCTGCTTTCCTGTGTCTCCGAGAGACCCTCCAGCCAGCACCAGTGACCCAAATCTGGTCACAACAAGCAGCAGACTGATTTGTGGCTTCCCCAGCTTTGAAACCACGTTATCATCTGAGCCGTTTCCAAGCACCCTTATGGAAATGACCAGGTGGGACTAACGGTCCCTGTGGTCCTGAGCGAACCCGTGCAGACATGGTGGAGTGAAGGAGAACTCGCTCCACCTCTGACCTGTCAGGGCTGGACTTCGAGGTAACTGACAAAACACCATGAAAACACACCTGAGCGCCTAAACTCATAATTCCACTGGACAATAAAAAGACGAATTAAATAGAGATATGAGATGTGCTATAAATCTCAGGGTCATTCTTCTCCAGCTATATTTAGCTTTGAAGATTGCTGCCTTTCAGACATGAAGAACAGCTTATGAGTTCAAAAGATTTTTTTATGGTTTATCTGACTATAAATTCATCTATTAAAGGATAGCTTCTCTTGCCGCAAATCATTTTTGGCTGGCATATCTGTGTAGTTGCTAGATATTTGCAGCTACATTTTCATAGCTACAGTGAATGCTACTTCTGCTAACTCTACTCTGGATGTTCTGCAGTTTGCCAAGTACAGCTGTAAGGGGGTGAGACTGCGTGTGTCTTACGTTTCACAGATTCCTTCTGCCTTAGGGTACATGGCCTTCTTGTAAAATAGGAATAGTGAACAGGAATGTAAACAGCACCTTGAGAAGATGAGGTTTGAAATCCAGTTTTCAACTGCATCCTATGATGCAGAGACTTCATTCTGTTTTAAAATGCTATGCTGAAAAATACAGATAATCAATTTACAGGATCTCTTCCAAAATAGCTAAAAAAATCCAACATAATGAGTTATAACTATTCCCAAAAATGAGTGTGGGTGGAAAAAGACAGTATGGCTAAAGCATAAGACCTGGGGGTTGTAATCGGGTCACTTACGACACACAAAGCATTTCTAGCAGGCAGTGATGCTTTGCCTCTTACAATTTTCCTTGTGTAAAATAATCTTGCGTGAAAGCATCATGAAAAATCTTTACATCCTTCAAGGCATTGTCCTGCCATCTCATTGTCGTTTTAGCAAGTGAACAAGGCGTAGCAGTCAGGCATCGCTCCTTCCCGAGGGGAGCTCTGCAATGCTGGAGCACCCCGCATTGCGAAGGGTCAACGCTCCGACCTCGTCTGCCGCACCTGCGGCCCGGTGAGAAATGAGAGTCTCCATCTCCAGTCTGTGTGAAAGAGTCCAGGCTGGGAAACAGGAGACCCTCAGAGTCCCAGCAGGGTATCGAAGCCAGCGAGAGCAATGAAATGTAATTATTGATTTAGTGATTGCACAAGAAAATCAAGGCAGCCTTAAACCTGAAATTCCCTCCAGAATGAGCAGCAACACACAGGGATGAGCCAGGCTTTTCCCTGGCCAGAAGCTGCTTTACGTGGCCCCATCCCCATGGGAGAAGCAGAATGGAGAAATAGAGCAAACTGCCCAGGTCCACCAGACAGAGCCAGTACCAGGCATAAGCTGTAGGACAGAGCCAAGCTGCCTCACACCCAGCTTCACAAACTCAGGAATGTTGTTTAAAACACAGGTTGTCATTCTGCTTCAAACCTTTGTGCATTAAATGGAGCAAACCTGCTAATTTTTTTGCACAGAGGCCTGGTGTCCATTTGCTTGGAAGATGTCATTTATCTAGTTAAGGTGGAAAATTGATTATGGCTCAAAAATTGAAGAAAAAGTGCACAGTCTAGTGAAAAATGCAGTTATAAATTCCTAACATCTGAACTGACAAGTTTTCAGTGCATTGTTGTGATTGATACCATAAACCTTATATCTGAAATAATCCAGATAATGAATAATTTACCTTCTAAGAGCATGGGAGTTATACTATTTATACAGATATGGGAAGATTTTTATAATCATTATTATTGCTGTTGGAACATGAAACATTATTTGTTTCTCAAAAAAGTGCGAAGTGGCTCCTCAAAGTATTTTATTTTTCTTTGAAATGAACAAAAACTAAGCACAGCCGAAAAAAAATTAACATGACCTTCACTCAAACAAAAAATAAAGACTTCAGTGAAAGGCAAGAACAGATTTAGAAATTACAACATCATGGCATTACAGCATTAAAAGATATTTGAGCCTGAGAAACTATTGGAGAAGCCTGACTCATCTTGGCATTCCTTGGAGAATGTCTTGCACATTAAATGGCTCTAGCGACTTCGCATCCCCTTTTCTTCAAAGGGGATCTCCTACGTTGGCACCTCCTGACTGATCCAGCAGACCAGCACATTTATTTTATCTCCTATTTAGAGACCAACCATTACTGCAGACAGCCCAAGAGGAACCTCCACCTGCACTGCACAGATTTTAAATTAGGTCCTTTCAGCCCCAGCTCAAATTGGTGAACTTGCTCATTACTTAAAGTCTGCATGTGTGTCAGGGACTTCTGAAAGAAAGGGGGCTGTTTCATGTAGGAGGAAAGACCTAAGACTGTAGGTTGGAACAACAGAACAAAAGGTTTGAGGTAAAACAAAGTGTGATCTTTAACCGAAAACTGTAATTAACTACTGGAACAAGTGACCACAGAGGGTGAACTCCCTGTCTCTAAAAGCACTTCACCCCGTACCAGACTCTTTCTGAAAGCTCTCCACGCCACTGAAATAAATTGTGTGGAGGCCAGAATGTTCTGGGAAACTTTTAGAGCCAAAGTCGCAGATAACATCAGACCCATAGTCTCAGCTGTCACAAGTGGTCCTCTGAGTCAAAAATAAAAGGTAGATCTAACACTGGAGTAAATTAACAGAAATAGATAAAGTTACTGAAAAATGCTGATGCATTTAGTTCTGCTTCCTCCATTCCTGGCAGGGCCCGTTGCCCAGCTCTGGCAGAGGAGGTCCTGTGGCAGCTGACCAGCTGCAAAACCATGTGCCACGTGCCCTGCAAAACCCTTGCCTTTATTTGCATCTCCTGCAGCTACACAGAATTCTCCTAAACTTGGAGGAATCAGTCTTTTGAAGCTCCACAGATAGGTATTATTGATAGGAAATGTTCACTGACTATCAGCACTGAATTTTAGAGATATTGATAGTGTTTTATAGCTGACTGCACACAACCTACAAAGCATGTCCTCCACAACCATGAAATGCGTATGATGAAAAATACAGTCTCTTTCACTGAGCAATTCCGTATTTTACATGCCCTTTCTTCTTATTTTTATTTGTGTAAACAGAATACTTGCTGTAAAACAAACAAAAGAGCAAAATGTTCTCTCAGATTGTTGTTCTTTGAACAACATCCCTTCTCCTTCCACACTTTTTGTCTGTCTCTCCTTCCTGGGGCCACCACAGTCCTCCACTGAGATGCCCTGAATGAATACTCTCAATAGTCTCCAGAATGTTCTCAATGTTGTCTTCACCCCATTTTTCACACTCTTCAACTTTTTCCTTCCTGTGTTTCCCATCACTTGTCTCTCCAAAGAGATTTCTACTAACCAGCCCAAGCCCATTAAAAGCTTTTTCTTACTCTAAATATATACCATTAATTCAGGACGTGTCATTTTGTACAACTAGAAACCTTTTCTCTTGGTGTATCTGTTTTGTTTGCTAGCACTTGCCTCTCTTTGCAGCCTTCTCATCCGGCTAAAGAATTTAAAGAATTAGGAACTAGGTTTTCACAAGTAACAGAGCTATATTTGAATCACAGCCATTAAATAATCCTTTAATTCCTTATTTATGGATAGTCATATGACTGATCTATATATATAAAAATTAGAGGCACACCATCAAAATGGCACAGAAGTCCAGCACTGATATCTGTTTATCTGAAAAGTCTGTGATTGAAACTTTGATATTTCTTTGTCATTTAACATTTTTGTTGTAAAGCCATCTCTGTCATTCAGCACCAGAACAGAAAGAATTATTATTGGTAGTATTTGTTGTTTGTATTTTTGCTGTAGTTTGAAGAATAGGTCAGAGAATTTAATATGATATTTAAGGTGTAGAATCAAAATACCACCCAAGATCTTTGACTCAAAGGACAGGATGGGAAAAAGAAATGAGAGAACAAGAACATCAAACATCACGGCTCATCATGAAAAGCTGCAGGAACAAAGCACTGTGAGTTACATGTGGCAAACTAAGGGAAGTATTAAAAATATGGATTTCATGAGCAGAATGAGCTGGAAAGTGGAGTGAGTAGAGAATATGTTGATGTATACAGATGATTTAAGTTTCCGTTTTCATGTAAAGCTTCTCATCAAAATCATCTCAAATAGATCAAGCCTCTAATGCAGCAAATCAACAAGATAAATACCGAATACTCATGCATGACTATTGCACTGGCACTGAAATTGGCTTGTGACTGGTTGTGCAGTCCTTAGATGGAAGAGTTAGCATTATTCAGGCACTTAAAATGAAAAGCATTTAAAGGAGTCACTGGATAGGAATAACTACAGGAAACTGTGGGCTATAAAATGCTCTAATGGTCGCTTACAGTCCATGAATCTGCAAAAGCCCACAGCTGCCACAAGGATGGAATCGAGATGAACACTGCTCATCCCAAACAGAGGGAGAGACTCAGTCACAGGCTCCACTCACTTCATGCACTGGGATTTCTGATGAATGATTATTGATGTATGGATATGAATAACAGTTAATAGCTGCATTGAGTGGGTGCCCTATGTGAGGTGAAGCAAAAGCACTTTCCAAATGATGAATTGATATCTGGATCATTATATTAAGTGAGCATTCTCCAGAGCGGTGACCTCTGTCAAGGACATCTCTCAGGTCCCGTGTTGCCACAAGGAGAAGAACCTTTTTGGCGTGAGGACTCTGAGGACACCCCTGTGGATCTGTTTAGCTTTTATGCTGTAGATGATGGGGTTCAGCACAGGGGGGACCATCAGGTAGATGTTGGCCATGAGGATGTGAACAAGAGGGGAAGCATGTTTGCCAAAACGGTGAACCATGGACAAGCCAGCCATGGGGATGTACAGTACTAGGACTGCCAGGATGTGGGACAAGCAGCTGTTGAAAACCTTGAGATGCTCCTCTGGGGATGCAATGCTCACAACTGCCTTAGCAATCAGCATATATGACAAAACTATTAGCAATGGATCTAATACCACCACAAGAATGACCACCACTAAACTATACAGGCTATTGAATGTGACATCTGCACATGCCAGCTTGATCATGTCCTGGTGCAGGCAGTAGGAGTGGGAGAGCACATGGGACCGGCAGAAGGGCAACCTTCTTAGCAGGAGGAGGGATGGGAGCACCCCTAAGAGACATCTGCACATGACAGCCAGCCCGATCTTGGCTATCCTGGTGCTGGTGAGGATGGAGGCATATCTCAGCGGGTAGCAGATGGCCACATAGCGATCAAAGGCCATGGCCAGAAGCACTGAAGACTCCATGAAAGAGAATGAATGAACAAAATAGCCCTGAGCAAAACAAGCATCGAAACTGATTTCCCTGTGGTTGGCCCAGAAAACACCCATCACAGTTGGCATTGTAGACAGAGACAGCCCCAAATCCGTGATGGCCAGCATGGAGAGGAAACTGTACATGGGCTCGTGGAGGCTTGGGTCGGTCCCGATGACAAAGAGGATTGTGCAATTCCCCACCAGTGCCACAACGTAAATACAAGTGAAAGGGATGGAGAGCCAGATGTGGGCAGCCTCCAGCCCCGGGACGCCTGTCAGGATGAATGTCAGCTGAGAAGAACTGGTCTTACTGCAACACAACATGATGAACTGAAGCACAAAAAGGTGAGATAAGCCTGTAATCAGTGAACCGAAGAAAAATACACAACCTAGAAATAACCCCAGATCATAAATCAGCAAAATCTAAGCAAATAGAGTCATGTTACATGCACTGGCACTTTCAAAGTGCTGCAGTACAAATCATTGTGCACGTGAAAGCATGATGATACAGAAACATAGCATAGAAAGATACCATCACTGCACTTTGCAATGACAACAATAAATACCATAGAGCATGGCAGCCTGATAATTTCTTCATTTACTTATTACTATTGTCAATGTCAATATGTGATGTTACTGTTATTACAAACATTATTATTTTAGGAAAAAGGAGAAAAGTTTGTAATTGTCCCCCAGATAAATACCAAGCAATCAAATGTACCAGGTTAAGCAACGATAACATAATTTCACCTGCACCTTTGGTGTTCTAGGGCTTCGACTTAATGGAGTCAGAAGACTCTTGTGTCATTGATACAGTTTTTCACTCCAGAAATAAGTAGGAAGTTCTCTTTAAATGGTGAATTTAGAAGTGCTGTCAATTCTTTAGACTGTGTCCTGATGACTTCCTGATCCCACTGCAAGATGTGATGCAGTTTCATGCCAGTTGCCCTCTGTCTTCTCCTCCCTCTTCCCAAATAACACACTTTTATACCTTGGCTTCAAGGAGCCCTCAATGACTGAGGAACTGAAGCTCCCAGAGCTGTTGATCACACACTCGTCGTAGAGGTAGCACAGCCAGGAATGTCCTCCAAGTATCTGTGTTGATCGCTCATGGTTTAGAGCAGATTCTTGGAGAAACAGCTGACAGGAGAAATGTATTGTTTTCATAAATACAATGTGCAACCACACTGAAACGCCGGAAATTCTGTGTGTTTATTTTATCCATGGAAAATTTTGTAAGTACCTGGCAGTTATGCAAGATTTCTAATCTGAACATCTTTTGAACAGCAGTGAAATAAAACAAGACACAGCAGTATCAATCTGAAAAAGCCGTAACAGGCACTAAGTTCTTATTTTATGCTAAGCAGGTAAAACTGACTTAAAACATGGTAATGGATTTGCTGTTGTGGTGAGGAAGCAAGTTGATTACTGCCTGCTAATACCTTCAAGATGAAGAGATTTCTGAAAACAGAACACCCTTTGATATGGCAGGGGAGGTTGGAGAAGTTTTATCTCTTGAAGGCTAAAAGATTTGGTAGCTAAATTAAAGCTAGGGGCACTTTTTAGACGTGATTTAGCATTATCCAGTGGGAGCAACCAAGCTTAGAAGCTACAGATTCTCTTCTGCCTAAAGTCTTCAAAGGGCCACTGGATGAAATTTCAGTTCAAAATGAGGTCACTGATTTAACGCCAGTAAAATGTGATCACCACATTAGTAGAAAATATGCCTGAAAGGGCCCGCGTGAGACCACTTTCCCATCTCCGACGAACCACCAGTAGCCATTGATCAGCCATGGAGGAACAGCACCCTAGTCCACTGCCTGCCCGAAGGCAGGATCCACCTATGCCATGCCACTCCTGACAGAAACCTGCTCAATCTGGTTTTAAAAGTGCCAGCAATGGCAAATCGGCATCCTCCCTAGGCAATCTAGTGCCCTGCTTCGCTGCCTTCACTCTGCTCCTATGTTGACCCTCTCTTCCTGCAGAGACCTGACCCATCCTTCCTGGCCCTACCCACAGCGGTTGCAAAGAAGAGTTTATTCCCTTTTCCACAGCTCTGATAACCGAAAGATGGTTATCTTTGGTCTTTTGTTCTTTAACCTACACAATCCAAGCTCCTTTAAAATTTCCAGGTCAGGCTTCATTCTTGCGGCATATCCCCAACCTATCTTCAGTTGGTCTACTTTATTTTTGAACTGTGGAATTAAACCCAAGTAACTTCACTGGTCCCTTCTGACCCTAAAATCTACAGATCTATGAACTGTGGAAAAAATGAGCAAGTAGCAACAGGAAGAAATAAATATAAAGGTAGAAATCTGAATGGAAACTTACAAACAATATCTGTCATTTCAGCTTTTTGTTGTGCTTCCGCATCTTAGTGGTGCTATGCTTATGTGGAATTAAAGATCATATTAGTCTTTCTTCTCAATGCATTGAAAACCTTAGTCCTGCCAAGAATGCAAGCTTCTGAAAGAACTGAAGAATCAAGGCCAAGGTACTTCCTCCCTGTGCTGCTCACACAGAGCTATTTATAATGTTTTCCTGGCAAAACACTGCTGAGAATGAGCATTGTGAGCAATCCTCAGGCAGAACCAGAGCGTCCCTGGGAAGCAAAGTGTTGCTGTGAAGAGCTGCAGACAAGCCAAAGGTAATAGAAACTAAGGGATTCATTGTGCCTTCAACTCCCCACTGGGTAGGGGACACGAACGACACAGTTCCCACTCACGGTCCCCACTGGCCACACAGCCTCCATAGATGTAAAAGCACTGTTAACACATGAAGAAAAACTGCAAACACTACTTCCTTTGAGCCAGAGGGATCCTAAACACCCAACATCAGAGTAAAACCTGGGAAGTGATTTACTGACCCTTGACAAATGAGAACCTTCCAGTGACATTACCTACTGGTGGAGGTGCTGGTGCACAAGCACTGTTGCAGTCCTCCATGGCTCCTTTTCCTCACCCTCTACCCGTTACGAATGTACTAATGCAAAGTTCCAGGCCTCCGTCTCTCAGCTGTGTTAAAGCCTGGGGCTGCTCTCACAGTGCCCATGAAATGTTGCTGAGTGCAAGGAGTTTCCAAGACATGGACAGGTTTGCTGAGTAGCTCCATGGTCAGTGCTCAGAAGCTGAGGGGGGGGAAAAAGTGCAAATAATGGTTAAGACAGGAATAAACATCAGGGAACACCATCAGGGAACATCCTTATACTGCTGTATAAACCTAACCTTTACCCTGATCTTGTGCAGTTCTGCTTCATTGATCTCAAAAGTATATGTGAAACAGAGAAAGTTCAGGGAGGGCATCACAAGCAATCAGAGATCTGGAACAGCTTTCCTGCACTAGACACACAGACTCAAATGCCTATAAATACGCTGAGCTGCATGAGGTGTAAGCGCCTCTGGATCTTTGCTGTCAAACCTGTAGGCATCAGTTGAATTCAGGTGTCTTTAGACTGTACGTGGCAGAGAAAAAACTTGGAACCAATAGCTAAGAATTACATATCTGAATTCAGCCAGGGCTTGTCCCAGGTAAAGCATGGACAGTCTGAACTTTAGGATATAAGGCACCCTTGCTCCTGCTAGGTTATCAATGATCCTGGCCACATGGCATGGCAGAGGCAGGCACCTCTGACTTCAGCGGGTTGTTTTCTTCGCTTCTCTGTTCAATTATTTATGTTCTAATACGAACACACTGTAACAACAACTGAAAATAACATATTAGTTTATAACACTGGTAAGAGTGGACTGGATAGCAGGAGATGTTTCAGACACCTTGGCTGAGTCCAGGTGTATTTCTTCTCTGATTGGACACTGGCACCAACATCTTTCTGACCATTTTTCCATTAGGTGCTAAAGGATTGCTGTTCTTTCTGTTCCTAGTTTGGATCCAGATGAATTTAAGGAACACGGTCAGCAAGAACACTCTCCCTCATCCTTGAAGCTGACGCACAAGACAATTCTGATGGTAGAGATGAGTTAAACACATAATGTTCTTGCTCCAGTGGAAGGACATCCAAGAAATTTTCTTGGAATGTATCTCCCTTTTTGCACATTCTCAAAATTGCAGTATATTACAATCATTCATAAAGTAGTTTTGCATTAATGCTACCCCGGCTACCGGTAGCAGTGTTCCCACAGTAACACAAGCTCAGCATGAGATGGATGATGCATCAGAGAAATTAGACAACCAGCCTGTGGCAGAACTAGTCACTTCCAGTACCTGTTTAGGTTGTTTTACTGATGACTTTATTGATGTCTCTGCTAAAATTCTGACATAGTATTTATCAAATGAAATACACCCAGTAAATACAGATTCCTATCTCAGTATTGTGCCATACAAATGGCACAATTCTCTCCTTGCTATGATTATTTTGTGGCAGGAGTCACACCAGTCTGGCAAAAAGTCACTTTTTTTTTTTTTTTTTTGTTTATGTGGCCAGTGAAAGATTGCTGCCAAGCTGGCATTGTTAGAGGACCTATGGGACCAGTATATAAAACCTTGTTGTGTCAGCCTCTGGAGTAGTGTGTGCAGGGCTGGTGCCCACATCTGGAGAAGGATGAGGCAGAATTAGAGAACATGGAGTTAGAGCTGAAGTTATTTGGGGGGGGGCAGCTGCCTATGGAAGAGACGCTAGAAAAGCTGAGAATCTCTGATCTGGAGAAGATATGGGGGGTATGACCAAATTGCACAAAATCACAAAACAGCTGGAGTAGGAAGGGACCTCTGGAGATCATCAGGTCCAATCCCTTCCTCAAGCAGGGTCAGCTTGAGCAGGTAGCTCTAATCACGAAAGCAGCAGATAAACTCAATGCACAGCAGTCACCCACCGATACCAGAACTGCAGAGCACTTGAAACCAATATAAAATGAATTTAAAGTAAAGACGAATGCTTCTTTTACAGATAAGGTAGTGAACATCTGGAGCTTATTGTCACAATAGGTTATGAAGGAGGACAGTGTCAGGAAGTTTAAAAGGGGATTAGACAAATTAAGGGGCACAGGTCCATAAACAGATATTCTAGGGAGTAGTCAGGGAGGTTACTGCTAGTATCACTGACACAACAGTAATGGAAGCTGGGACAGTATGAGGGGAATGGACTGCAGAAATTGTCCAGGCCTATGTACTCTCCCTAAAAGATGTGTCCTGTAGACACTGATAAATACAAGGTGAGGTAACCCAACAGTCTGAGATACACAGGGACACAAAGTGACAGGTCATTTGTTTTGTGCTGATCTTGAGGGAATGTTGAAGGACAAAAAAATTGCTGGTCCAATTTAATCTCACTTCAGTGAGATTGTGTGTTTCTTCACAGTTAGGACATTCACTCTAGGGGAGTTTTATAAGATACACTGAAGAAATACAGGGCCAAGGCTTTAGGACAACCCATCACCACCACCCCATCAGTCACTATCAGTCTATATCAAGATCATTTTCTGTGCTCAGAAAAGTTCTTCCCTGAACAGGACACAGAAGCACAAAAGGAAAACTTTTTTAGTGGGAATCACTAAGCACTGCAGGGGTATTACATGAAATTCAGTGGTAAGGGTAAAAATGCTCAGAATACATACATAATGGCTCTTCCTAGCCTTAAGATCTGAGCATATACTGACACCAAACTGATCATGTCTGCATGCAATGCTGCAGTGCAATGGCTCTCACCCAACGGAGCTTAGCTCAAAAGCTGAGTCAATACATGGAATCTCTATCAGAGAGGACGTTGTTCAAGGAGACTGTTCAGGGAAACACTTCCCTTAATTTTTTTCAGCAGGGTTTCCCAAGTCTGACTGGTTTTCTTCCCATAAATGATGGGGTACAGTATGGGTGCAACCAGCACATACAGTTTGGCAAGGAAAATGCAGATAAGGTGAGGAATGTTGTGCCCAAAGTGAAGAATTAGAAGGGAGAAGGCAGCCAGTAGGTCACACATTGCTGTGACACGCAGTTAGGACCCACAGGTGCCAAGAGCCTTGGCCAGGGCAATGAAGATGGTCCTTTGGACCAGAGTGCACAACAGAGCAATGAAGACAGTGCCCAGCCCCACGACAAGGAGAGGCACAGTCAGTCCATGCACAGTGCTGATGGAGATGTGGTGGTGAAGCTGAGGACGGGACTGGGACAGAGAACGTGGAGAGGAAAGCGCACATGGGCTGGTGCTGGCCGCACTCCAACAGAATGGCCAGGAGCATGGCCGTGTTGCCAGCCAGGAACACCTCAGAGGTGGTGAGGGTGGAGGTCCAGAGGCAGGCATCTTCCAGCTTGGGGTGCCAGTCAGGAAAAGCACTCCTAGCTTGGAGCTGGGGCTGCTGAAAGCTGACATAATGTATTTGTTGTCCAAATGTCCTTACTCACTATAGAAATCAGAAGAGCAGAAATACAGAATTTTGCAGTTCGGTGGATTTAGGAATTTTCTTCAGCTTTTCTTCTGAGGTGCCTTCCTCCTGCATATTTCAAGCTCTCACATGTGCTTGTGGATTTATCTTCCCAATCTGTGCATTCAGAGGTCAATATGGATCTTGTTTCATAGTTCCCAGAGATTCTGTCCTTACCACAGAGCTGAGAAAACTGTGCCTATATCCTCTATGGAAACACCTTGAGGTTTTTGAGATATTTCATTGGGGGGGGCAACTTTAACAAAGATCACTCTCTCCGTGGATCTGTCTATCCTCATGCACATATCTCTCACTGTTTATCATTTTCCATTTTTCCTATTAATCCTTCCTTACTTTGTTTATTATATGAATATACTCAAGTTTTTGTTCTTCCCTGGATAGCATGTAAACTTCCATATGTATAGCCTCTTCCATTCAAGGATATTAAAGTACTTCATCAAATAGAGGCAATTTGTCTTGCGGAGCTTCTGGCAGGCAGAACATGTGCATGTGTTCCCTGGGAAATAAATAACGGTGTATTGTTAAATTGCACATATTGGGCTCCCTATATTTCCATCAGCAGAGAGCAGCAAAATACAAAAGCAGTTGCTGTTCACAGTCTCAGGTGTCAAGCATAGGGGAATGTTTATATATAAATAACTCCAAATCTGCTGGGTCTGCTCCACAGGCTGGGTCCTGAAGGTGTCTCTGCAGAGCAGCAGCAAGCCAAACTAGCCCCTGTGGTCTTCCCATCTCTCTGTTGTCACCCGCTCAGCCTGAGGTCCTGCATGCCCGGCATCCTTCTGAGTGGTGAAGGTGTCTCCTTCTCCATCTGAGCTATCTGCCTGGACAGACCTGCACCGTGGTACCTCTTGCTCCTTCTCGCTAAAGGCCAGCAGTGTCTCCTGAGCCGGACAAGCTGCTGAGCTGCCCTGCTGGGCAGAGGAGGGGAAGAGCTGGGCCAAGAAAAGCTCTTTTCTCCTGTCACCACAGCAGGCAGCCAAGGGCGATCCAACAGTTTCAGCATGTAATCACTGATTTCAGTTTTAACAACCACCTTCAAAATCTTCCTCGACTTTTTAATCAACAAAAACATTGATGGATGGAACAATCAAGTATTTGAAGTGAAAGGTCTGGAGTGACAGCATCTGTCCAAGATAAAATGTATCTCCACTTTATCCCTTTCCTTTTATCTGCATCAAGGAAATCCCCTGCTTTACACTCTGTTTTAAAGTGTATTAAGTAATTTTTGCAGGGAAAAGAGCAAAAGATTAGATATTCTCTCAGGGACCTTGGGGTTATCACTGTTATTCTTGCAGTCAAACACTGATTTATTTCTAAAGGACTCCAAGACTGAGCTCCAGCTCCAGGGAGACTAATGCAGTAACACAGTATTACTGCTGCTTGTAATAGGCCATGAGCTTTGTTATGAGTCTGCAGAACCTCAGGACTGAGGTTTGTCAGACTTCGTAGGAATTTGTCTTAATCTGCCTCCATCTTGGTTTTTACTAAATTTAGCAGGAACAGCAATTTTTATTCTGACCATGGCTATGGCTGATTTGTTTTACTTTTGCTAACCACTGTGTATTGCAACCATAGTTTATTGTTTCATATAGACGGTAGTAACAAGTGGTTATTCTGTGTGGAAAGAGATATTTATGACTCTAACATAATGAGGACTTTTAACTGCATTATTGAGACTTCCTTTTTTTTTCTGTAGGTAAGTATTTGTTTGTTTATTTTCTCAGCAATAATTAGACCTGGACTAATAGTGATTTTTGAGTTAGACTGTTAAAATCTCAGTTACAGTGACAATAAGTTCTTGTTGGCTTTACACACACAATGTGTGCCCTTTTTTCCCAAAGCAAGACTCTGAACGTCATGACCCCCACAGCATTTAGGACCTGGTGGGACACCATTGGGCAGATGGGTTTGGCATACCCAGAACTTGCTGCCCCACAGCTGCTCAGTTGAATCTGCCCTCCAAGAAGGAGCAGCTGGAGCATGAGGTTAGGAATCCCTGACTTAATGTGCTGGGACAGCAAGAAACATCTCTGCTGTCCGCCCCAGGGCAGCCAGCTCACCACAGCTCACCTTGGGGTGGAAGTCCCCAGCAGACTGTCGATCCCAGACCCCAGAGACAACTTGCACAAGGCAAGTTAGCTGGATGGAGCAAATATGGATGCACCCTTCACCTGTCCTATCAAGATATTGGTAGTACTACAGTGAGAGGGAGAGTCTCCCCATCTGTACTGAGCATCACACATAGAAGTACCCCTTCAGGGACACAGGACACACGTTCATGTGGCTCATACTGAAAAGGCTTTCTGGGGAGATCTAGACAACTGTAGAACCATGAATGTGAGATCTCTGCAGGACAAGACTGCAGAAGATAATAAAAGATTGAATCAACCAGCCCTTGGATAAACATGCAATACTGGGGAAGGGCCAGCACAGCTCTTCTAACATGGAGAAAAGCCTCACCAGCATATCAAAAGTCTTCAAAGGACCTGAAAAGATTCCAGATGAGACAGATCCAGTTGACAACTCAGATTTCCAAAGGCTCTGAATAAGGCCCCCACCAAAACTCATCAAACAAGCAGCTGTCAGACGAGAGCAAAGTCCCTCACACTGGTGAATAATTGAATCATAAGATAGAGGCACGCGGCTATCCTTGAGAGCAAACCCCTGCAGGAATCTGTACTGGGGCCTGTCCTTTTCAGTTTATTTTATCCAGGGTGACCAAATTTGCTGATAATATTAAATTATTCAAGAAAAAAGAGGACTGGCTGAAGAAATCTGCAGAAGAGCCTAATAAGACTGAGTCACTGTATGATACAACAACAGATACAAATCAGTTTAGATAAATATGAAGTGATGCAGTTGGGGGAAAAAGTAGAATACTTTAGACAGAAAATGACGGGCTCGTGGCTAACAACTATCTCTCAGGAACAAGCTGTCAAAGTTCTGACAGTTTTATGACAACATCATTTCAGTGATCAGCAGTACCAAAACCAAACCAGATATTAGAAATTCCTTATAAAGGAGTAGAAAACAAACCAAGAACGGTGTTAAGTGTCTGGGATACTGCTGTAGCTGTGACTCCTTCTGGGAGGGGGAACACATACGGCAAGACGTGAGGAGATCGCAACCCTCCAGCATGGAAAAGAGAGAGCTGAGGGAGATATGATGGAGATGCAAAGGCACAGAGAAGCTGAATGGGGAATGGTTGCTCACTATCACTTCCAACACAAGAAATATGAAAACATTCAGGGCTGTGATCACAGAACCTGTGTGGTTTAAGAGGGAAGGTTCTGCCTGTTAGCTGCAAGGGGGTAGGGGCTTCCCAAGGGTCTCGTGATCAAACCTCACTTTCAGGTTCAGTTATAGTGCTCAGGTCTTTGCAGCAAGGCTTATCGTTTCCTCCCATCAACTAGCATTTATTTTTTTTAATTTGGGAGTTATTACTCTTCCGAGACAATAGCGCTTATTTCTGTATCTTTGTTTTTGAAATGAGCACTTAAGCTTTTGTATTTATTTATTGGTGTATAGCAGAATCCTAGAATTGGCCTTTCTTGGCCATTTTATCTCATGCAATGAAGTACAGCAAATTAAAACAATAAGGCAAAGGAGAGTAAAGGAAGAAGAGCTTGTTACAAATGGCCAAGGCTGATCTGAGATACGTCTTTTAAAATAAACTACTAAATTGTTCCCCCAGGTAAGAGATGGTGGCTTGTGAGAGAAATTGGGCACAGCTGGTTGTCAGTAAACCACTACTCCTAAGGTAATGTGTGCTGGCAGAAGCTAAACCTTATCAAGCATATTAGTGCTTTCAAGTGCCAGCACCTGTGTTAGAAGATTTTCCTATTAAAGCTGACCCCAAGATGTTGCTGTACTGAGTGGTTCCAGGGTCTTACAGAGGTCTTAGAGGCTATTTTGACTGGTAAGTTTTTTGGAGGTTTGTTTGTCTTTTTCATATATTCAGTTATTATGCAGATTAGCTACCTTCTTAGTCTCAGGTTTATGTATATGTTTCCTTGCCTCAATAGTTGCTCTTTTCTCCTATACCACTTTATGCTGCTTTTAATGTCGTAAGCAGTGTATATTCTTTCTGTGCTTTGAAAATTTTTTCCTATAAGTGGCAGTTCTACACTGTTATCCTGCATTGACAAGGAATATGAGGGAGTAGCATTCCTCTAATAAATCAGTGTAAGAGACCTGTTATCCCCTGGATAAGAAGGAGAGGCCAAGACATCTTTATATGAAGCTGTTTCTTATTTATCAAATCTCTTCTCCTATGAAGTCCTTAGTTTTGGCTCTGTAATGGCTCTGAGTTGCAGATGAACCGAAACAAATGCCTTTTTCTTTTGAGCTATTCCTGAAAACAAGGTGGGCTTCTTGTAGTTGTTGGTCCAGGCAAGGTGTTGGCATGCTACTGCTCTTAACTGCCTCTTCCGAACCACTAGCTAAAAACATCACTGGGGATGTCTAGCTTGTGTGAAGCTTGGACTCTGAGAGCGCTGAACTTAAACAGTGGGCTGGCTTAGTGTAAAAAGGAATCCAGCTTGAAAGGATCTAACAGAGCATTGTCTTGCTGATCATGGTGCCTTGTGGGATTTCAGAGGTTGACTGTCAATTAGTGACAGCCTGTCCAGAGATAACATCAGGCTGACCTTGCAGCCTTTCTTTGGAGCACTGTGCCATGTTTCTTGGTGCTGTGAATTGCTAACAACCCCTTTGCCTGTGCAGCTTCACTGTTCTCCTGCCTCCGTGGAGATGGCAGCAGGGCAGGTGCTGCTTGTGCTGCTGGCTGCCTCCATAGTGACTACTGCCAAGGACCCACTGCTGAATATCTGCATGGATGCCAAGCACCATAAAACTAAGCCTGGCCCAGAGGGGCTGCTGTATGGCCAGGTATGATGTTGCTGTCTTGGTGATGTCTCTGTCCAACTATCACTCTTGCAGTCTGGGATATGTCCGTTGGGATTGTCTGGGTCCCCTCTGCCTGCTTTCCCAGATCAAAGATGCTAGTGTGGAGCTCTGGGCTTAGCAGCTTCTTGTCTGGGAAAGATAGTCTGTGCTGTGTACGAGGCTGACTTGTTTGCCTCTTCCACCAAAAGGCTGTAGCAGACAAGATGGTGGTGGTGCCACCAAGACACTTTCCCTCAAGGCTCAGCTACCTGAGATCAGTGAGATAAATGATGGCAAGATTCTCTTCTGATCCCTCTATTAGAGCTGCTTTCTACTCATTGAGAGCTCTGGTCCCCAGCTCTTAGTGGGGACAGGACAAACAGCCAGCCAGTGTTCAGCAGGCAGCTTCTGTTGCTTCCCTGGAAGCAGGGAGTTTTTGTTTCTGTTCTGTGGTGCCAATCTTGCGTGTGTGATCTAGGCTAGGATCTGATCTTTGTGGTCCCCCTCTTGCTCTGATGCAGATCTAAGCTCTGCAGTTTGAAGTACCCTTGAGTTGCTGCAGAAGAGCAAATGCTCTTGCTGGAGGCAGTGCAGGGAGCTGGCACCTGCAGCAGCCTCTGACTAATTTCAGCTGCTGCCTGGCCTTCCTGATGGGCCTGTCTCCTGCTTCATTGCAGTGTTCCCCCTGGAAGGACAATGCCTGCTGCACAGCCAACACCAGCTCAGAAGCCCACAAAGACCAGTCGTATCTCTACAACTTCAACTGGAACCATTGTGGGGTGATGCCACCCAAGTGCAAGAGGCACTTCATCCAGGACACATGCTTGTATGAGTGCTCACCCAACCTGGGGCCTTGGATTGACAAGGTAGGTATCAGTTCTACTGTGATTTGAGGTAATGGAGCTTGTGCTGGTCCTATGATATGTTATATACTGGTGCCTGTATGTTAGGCTGTTGCATGCCTGGATGTGGGCTGGGGCATGTGCTCTCCAGGAATGTTGAGCCTTTTCATCTGATAGCTAGACTAACAAATGACTTTGCTATTGTCTGCTTAGGTACACAGAGAGGCTGATATTAAATGTTCTTTATCAAGATATGTTTGCTGAGACTGTAACTTTAGGAGGGCCAGCTCTGGAGCCTGGGGAAAAGGCTGGAAGGGGGATTCAGAGGAACTCTGGGATGTAGCAGAGCCCCTGGCTTTTGAGGGTCACTACCAATGTGTATTGCCCTCTTCTCTTGGAGGCTGACAGCAGCTGGCGTCGGGAGAGGATTCTCAATGTACCACTCTGCAAAGAGGACTGCGAGGAGTGGTGGGAGGATTGCAAAGACTATGTCACCTGCAAAGAGAACTGGCACAAGGGCTGGAACTGGGCAACAGGTTAGTGGGCTCTCTGGAACAAGCCTTCTCTTATCTCTGCCAAGAAAAACCTGGGAGTGTCACTGCTGCCTGCCCTGTGGTCAAAGCCAAAACAGTTAGTTGCTCTCACTTTTTCTTGAGGGTTGCAAACTAGAAGGTAGTCAAGCCACAGTCCACCAGCATGTATGCGGTAATGAGCTGTGGGCAGGCTGTTACCTAGTGGCCCACCCCTTTGTATGGGAGGAAAGAACCAAAATGTGTTCAGTCACAAGGGTCCTTCTGGTACTGTTTGTCTCTAGGAACAAACCGCTGTCCTTGGGGCTCCATGTGCAGGCCCTTCTCCCACGTCTTCCCACGACCTGCTGACTTGTGTGAGAAGATTTGGTCCAACTCCTACAAATACACCACAGAGCGCCGGGGCAGTGGGCGCTGCATCCAGATGTGGTTTGATCCTGCCCAGGGAAACCCCAATGTGCTTGTGGCAAAATACTATGCTTGGAAGAAGAGATCTTCTGCTTGGATGAAGAACATGACTCCTGCTGAGACAGGCAAAGCTGCATGTGCTTTGCCATGGCCAGCCCTGGTTCTGCTGCCTCTTGCCCTTGTGATGCTTCCCTAGGAACCTGGGAGCTGTTGGCCTTGTGGATGGTGGGGGATCCCTCTAATAGCTTGTCCAAGGGCCTTGGCCACTCTGAAATGAGCTGTCCTGCAGGAGAAGGCATGGATAACACTTAGATCTGTCTGAACTGTTTGTACAGGCCAGTAAGTGCTTGACATGAATTTTGTTGTTGGACTTTGTCTGCCTCTGCTTACAGGTAGTGGTGAAGGACACTTTCTCTGCCGTGCTCTGGAGGGAAGTCCTACACTTTGCTCTGGCATAGGATGTGTTGCTCCTTCAGCACATTTGTTCCCACCACATGCTCAGCTTCTCCTGTCTTTAGGACAGGCTCTGACAGCTGTGTTCTAACTTGGCATTGCTGTTTATGGTCCTCAGCTGAGCTCTGGTGCTGGGTTTCTTGGACTCCTCTCCAGATCTCTGAAGGGTGAAGAGTGATAATAAGTGTTCTTAATTGGCCTTGTTCCACTGAAGTTGAAATAAATACTATTGAGGAAGTAACAGGTTTCTGGGTGTGAAATAAGCCTACTGTTTTGACCTGGACAGGGTGTTTATAGATGAAGAAACCCTTCGGGGGAAGGGAAGCTGCAGCCTTACTTTACATGTCCTGGGAGATTCTTGGGTGCTGTGCTCTGCTCCATCCCACTGGAGGAGAGACATGGCTTTCTGCTTGTCCACACTGGTGCTCTTGCAAGCCTAGGCATAACAAGAAGCAAGACATCATGGGTGCTTCTGTCCCTAGCCTTAACTATTCTCCAATGCCCTTTTCCTTCCCTTGGAGATGGCTTCCCAAAGCCAGGTGCAGGCTGATCTGTGTGTGGATTTCTGGAGCTAAAGGTAAATAGCTGTAATGGCTCACCACAAATTGAACAGCTGCAGGACTAGGACGGTTCTGCTATGATGTTCCTCCTCAGACACATTCCCTGAGCTAGGAATGAAAATGCACACTTTCAAACAGATGTACTCTGAAAGCTTCCTTTGCTGCACCTGTGCTTCAAAGGTCAGGTTGACTTGTATGGCTCTCCTCCCCCTGCCTGTAACCTGTTTCTGGCTGTATATCTGTCACTCTTTTTTTTTTTTTTTTTGCTGTGGGGTAACTGTTCACAACCTCCCAATGGGATTTTCAGACTTCATAAGTAGCTGTGTAAAGGCTTGTACTGACTCTTTTTTACTTTCCTTCTGAAGAGGAAACAAGTTTCTAGCAGAACTTCAACTTGTGAAATGCGCTTGAGGGGGAAGTAATGGGAAAATGCTCAGCGGGCTTAGATTGTCCAATGTCCATAGTCTTCAGAGCTCTATCTTCTACTGCTTTAAGGAATTTTTAAACCAAAGCAGCTATTCCTAACAGTGTGTGTTTTATTGCTCTATGCATTTCTAATTGTACAACCTCCACTGTAGCTGATTACTTTTGGTTGCTTTATGATCAGACACAGACACTTCCTAGCTTCACTGTGTTGTCTACTGAAGCTATTCTAGGATCTCAGCCTTTGAAGAAAAAAGCTAACAAGAAAACCTAACAACTGCTTTATTAGTCTTTAGTTGTAGCCACTTGCTCCCTGGGCACTTCACTAGTTCTAGAGGGGCTATTCCCATGCCTGTCAATAATAGCAGCATTTTGCTTATTGCAAGTGACTGTGTGAAATCTGGGCCTTCCATAGGGGAAACAAATTGATCTGCAATTGCAGTTACTTTTCTCTCTGTCCCTTGATTCCTGCTGGAAGAGTCCCATAGTCATGACTGCCAACAGCAATGTGGTGGTCCTCACTTTTCAGGCTAGGCTGCACCCTCATACTTCTACTTCTTCATAGGTACGGGGGGATTCATGCACTGCGGAGCATCCACACTGCAGTGTGTCAACATGGAGCAGTGCTGACTGGCAGGGCTTGGGTGTGCTAACCCTGAGAGCAGCCCTGGAGTGGTAGATGGGTACAGCTGACTGCATCTTTTCTGATTTGCTTTGTGCTGTTTGTGGGGAACTGCACAACTGTCTACTACCAGGTTGGATCTGAGCTTCTGCAAGCTTGTGTGCAAATTACTACCCATACTGGTCATGACTGATTAGAGTTTGTCTATGATGCTAGCTGTGCAGAGCACCTTGTGATTTGATAGCAGAGAAATTAGTTTTCACGCTCTTCTTGCTTTTACTTGTCTCTTCTCTTTTTTTTTATGGTTGTATTGTATTTCTTTCTGCTTTTTTTTATGGAGGTTTCAGTTTTTAACTTGTAAAAATCCTTTGAGCTGTAGTGATTTGCAGTGCCTAATGACAGATAGAAAAGCAGCCATGTGAACAGAGTGAACATGTCAATGTTATTACTTGAGCAGGGACAACTCTCTGTATACTACAGGAAACTTCAGCTTTAGTGAAGCTGTGCTAGAGATAAGACACTTGAGGAGAAGAGGCTGTTAGATCAATGTCCATTGGGCATAACAGGTGAAGTTTAGCTCATTTCAGGGCTGAGCAGATAAAAAGGTTCAAAACTGCACCTGATCTAACTTCTATATTGAATACACCTTGTTTAGATAGGGTTCAACTTAGCAGTCATTCATGCGTTAATCCTAGCATGTTAAATACCACTCTTGACTCATTTTCTCTGGCAGTTTTCTTACGAATAAGTCCAGAAATGGGTTGAACTGAACAGAATTTTACAGAAGTCTTTTCAGCTGGCTATCTTTGCTCTAACTACTTAATTACTTGAAAAGACGCTATCCACAGCTGTACAGGGACAGGAAAGCGCTGATTTCACATGATATGCTGAAACTGCTGCCCATCGGACTGGCCCAACATTGCTTCTGTCTTTGTCTGCCCTCCTCTGCCCCCCTTACTGCTGTGTGGAGGTGAGCCAGGCCAAAGAGCTGTCTGTACTAGAGCTGCTGTGAGTGTTGGGGTGGACTGATACGCACGTAGTCTACTTCTTACTCTCCCTATGCGAGTCATTCACCTAGCTGGAGCTGTCATTACTCTTCTCTCCCTGCCTGACGCACTTGCGGCAGTCTAGCGGCTCTTGGAGAGTGCAAGTGGCAGAGGAGTTCTCTGATGAGACCAGCACAGAGAGGGCAGCTCATCTTGGCTGGCAGCACCTTCCAGTTAAAATGGTGAATTAAAGTTTGGCTGTTTCTGCAGCTTCCTCAGCTGCCAGCTTTCCCCGGCTCTCTTCCACGCTGTGCTTGGTGTACATGCCTTGAGCAGTGCACCTCAATAGGACAAGGCAAATGCAAGCAACAATTATTTAGTGTGCTTTCACTGTTTCCATGTGCTCTTGTGTGTGCCTTTCTTGTGAATGTTCTGTGTGGGGACAATCTCCTGCTATGGTTTGTGTTGATAGCCCTGATCTAACACCAAAAATTACTTAAGTACTGGCTTTGCCCCCACAACAAGTAGAAAAATGTGGCAGAACCTTACATGTATTGCATACCTGGGGTAAATACTGGGTCACTTGCACTTGTTAGTTTGAAGTGAGCAGTTAGCCGTGTTGGATAACTCTCCTGACTGGTATTCCTTTTGGCAGTTGTGCTCTGGTCTCCTCAACGTGCACAGGAAGCTGAACTGCACACTAGCCTAAGCTGGCAGGGTTTGGTTCTGTGTCTCAGCCCCTTGCTGAAGCAGGATAGTCTGTGGGGGCTCAAACACCAGAGAAAAGAGGGTGGGAATGACCGAGAGGAGTCAGCATGGGGAGGGCACAGCAGCACTCCATAGGAAAGGGGAAGCATTGGGGTTGCCTCTTTCACGCTACAGGATCTGCGTGTGTGCAGGGAGCAGTGCAGTGAGGTGGACGTAGCAAGGCAAACTCTGCAGGCACGGGAAATGGCAAATGAGACCTTAGGCCACGAAGGGATGAGATGAGAAGGATCCTAAGGGTGATCCTGCTCGGCACTGGTGGCCACGGTGAACTGGCCTGTAGTCATGCTGCAAAAGGCCCTAGTTAGCACAGACAGACAGGGCCAAGTCTACCACTAGTCAGCTGCTCGTGGCAGGGGCACGGGACTGGCAGGTAGAAATGGGCTGGATAAGGGCATAAAATGCCATTCTCGCTGTGCCAAGTGTGGGAGCAAAGTCAGGTGCTGCGGCCACAGCCTCCCCCTTGCTTTTCTCTCGGCATCCTCAAGGACCAATAGCAACTTAGGGGGATGTCAGTGTGCTGCTTTCTGCACCACCAGCTGTGCCTGAATTTGGATCAGTCTTGGATGCCTTGGCCATGCTGCGCTGAAGACTGCAGCCCCTCTCCAAACATCCTGGGCAACTGTACACTGGCCTTGGCTGAGGAAGGGCTTTGGCTGCAGTGTGTGCCTCTGAGCCCACTGCGGGCATGCCTGGGGACTGCATCTCTCACCTGCGTCATGGCCCTCCAGGGACTCCTTGGCAGACTTGTTAAATACCTCCAGGTCCCGGCTCTCGGGCAGCTGAGCCCTCCTCCTGTGGCTCCATCCTTGCCCCTGCAGCAGTGGACCCGCATTCCTTGCAGGAGCAGGGCTCAGGTGAGAGCTTTGGGGTCAGGCCACCCTCCCATGTCTGGGCTGCCTCGGGCTGTGCTATATGGGCTTTCTTGGAGGAAGGAGCCCCCTTGTATTCTCGTCTTGCTGGTTTTCTTCCTCTCTCCCTGCAATGCAGAATACGAACTCCTAAGAGCTTTGTGCATTGATCATGATGCTCTCAGGAGAATGAATCTGTACAGAAAGAGGAACAAGATGCTGTTTGGGGGTGGAGTGGGGATAGGGGTGATGAAAACATGGAAATGCCCTAGCCTGTAAGAATTTAGCCCTGTTAGGGACTCGGCAGTGGAGGCAGAGCAAGTAGAGCTGTCCTGCGTGTCCCTCTGCACTCAGCCTTGAGCTCTTGGCATCCCTGAGGCCATCAGCAGCCTCTCCTTAGAGCATCTGATGCTTCCTCAGCAACCATGGGCAGCACAGGAGTGTGGCTGCTGTGGGGGAGCTCTGTGACCGATCGACTGAGTGCAGTGGGAGGGCAAGGAAGGGTGCAAGAGCTGTAACACTGCAGGCCAAATGTTCCACTGGAGATGTCTCCGTGCCTGGCAGGCACTAAGGGGCCCAGAGCCGGAGAGCTGTTGCTAGGAAAGAGCTGTGGAGCTTATGGCCCTTCTGCCTCTGAACCTGGACCAGGAGAAGCTTGCAGATGGAGCTTGCAGCCCAGAGCCCCAATTCCTTCTCCAAGCTGCCTTGTGCTACGTGCAGAGGCAGCCTGGCAGAGGTGCATCTTCCCAAACCAGCTACGGCATACTTGATGAGAAGAACCCTCCGTGACCTTCCCCAAATTCACCTCCCCAGCTGTGCTTTCTGGCATTATCCCTGACTGGGGTGCCTAGCCTGGGCCTCCAAAGGCTGGGACTACAACGCTGTTACAAGGGCACGTGCTGTAATGAGTCCCAGTCTTCAAGTCGGTGGCCCCATCTCAAACACGGGGCACCTCCTCCCGCAGCAGTGTTCAGCCTGCAGGTACGTTGGGGCTGAGAGCAGAGCTTCCTCCAGAAGGGGCAGGAAAAGTGCTGAGCAGAGGCAGGTTGTAGGGTGGGCAGCCACACTTGCCATGGGGCCACCGCCCCATCCTCTGGCACCCCCTCCAGAGTCATGAGTACGTCTGCAGATGGCGAGGACCCCCATTTCGTCACAAAAAGCACCCCGTGGTTGTGCCTGTGGCACTGCTGCAAGGCAGGACAGCTGAACTTGCTCGAGCTCCAGGTTGCTCCCCTGGGCTGTAGTATTTTAGCCCTGTTGTTTCCAGAGGGACACCCCTGCTTCTCCCACCTGTGGGGCAGGTTGACAGAGGCAGCTGCAGCAATGCCCAAGCCATGAGCTGCAGGAGCAAAACAAGCAAGCGACTCACTGAACAGAGCTGTTGTTTGCCCCAACCCCAGGATCACAGGACTGCAGAATGGGGGGAAAAAAAGAAAGAAAGAATCATGTACGTTGGAGGGACCTCTGGAGACCTCAGGCCCAGCACTGCACTCCAGGTCCTGTCCCGCAGAGGCGGCTGCTCAGAGCTGTGTCCAGCTGGGCTTTGAATGTGTTCCAAGACAGAGCTGCAGCAGGATGTCTGGGCTCCTCTCCCAGTGTTTGACGGCTGCCTGGGGAAAAGCACTTCTTGACGCCTAGTGGGACCTATCCCCGCTGCAGCTTGTGCTGTCGCCTCGCAGCTGGTTCTGGGCCCCCCTGAGGAGGCTCCAGCTCTGGCTTCCCTCCCCGCAAGGAGTCCCAGTGCAGATGAGACCCCCTCCTCTCCCACCTCCCGCACGCAGCTCTTGGCCTCTCTCGTGGCCCAGGCTCCAGCCCCGACCCACCTGTGACTGCAAGGGGCTGCCTGCAGCCTCATCCTGGGGGGCGCAGACTGGCTCCAGTGCCCACACGTGGCCCCAGCAGAGCTGAGCAGGGCTGCAGCTGTGGCATTGGCCCCACTCATAGCTCTGCTGCCAGCACAGCCCTGGAGGCAGTTGGCCGCTCTGCTGTGAGCACCCACCACTGATTCATGGGCATCATGTTCTCTGCCAGGACCCCAAGCCC
Organism: Rhea pennata; assembly: GCF_028389875.1. Taxonomy (NCBI): domain Eukaryota; kingdom Metazoa; phylum Chordata; class Aves; order Rheiformes; family Rheidae; genus Rhea; species Rhea pennata. The sequence goes on from NC_084663.1 coordinate 216,444,084, forward strand.
TGCCCTGCAAAGCTCCTCCTTCACAGCCTCTCCCAACCCCCTTTCCTGCACAGCACTCTTCCACCAGCAATGCAGGATTTGGCCTTTGCCTTCATTAACTCCCTGCAGTCCTGACAGCACGTCGGGGCCCTTCTGAGCAGCAGCCCTGCCGTCCCCACGAGTCACTCTCCTGCTCTGTCGTCCTTTGTGGACTTGCTCAGGTTGCGCTTCACCCCTGCGTTCCGGGAGCAAAAAGTAAAACATGTTCTGGCTTCTTACAGCCATGGCCACCTGAAAGGAAGAGAAAATCCATTTCCTTGCCCTCTCCTTTACCAGCCAAGTAGCTGGGCCCTGTGTGAGCCACAGCCCCACCACGACCTCTGCTGCTCTGCTGTCAGCTGACAAATGCACATGCTTTCACAGGTTCTTGGATGTTTGCTCCCAGCAGCACCATTTCTCCAGCCCAGTCGTGTCATCTCTGAACTCTACCGCCTTCTCCCACTCTCCCACTTTCCTCCTGGCTGGCATCCCTGGCCTGGAGAAGGAGCAGTTCTGGATTGCCTTCCCCTTCAGCATTATGTATGCTGTTGCTGTGCTGGGGAACATCACCCTGCTTGTCTTCATAAAGACAGAGCCAAGCCTGCACGAGCCCATGTACCTCTTCCTGGCCATGCTGGCCTTCACTGACCTCGTCCTCTCCACATCCTCTCTACCCAAAATGCTCAGCATCTTCTGGACAGGCTCTGGGCAGATCGGGTTTCTCTCCTGCCTTACTCAGTTGTTTTTCATCCACACCTTCTCGTCAGTGGAGTCGGGAGTGCTCATGGCCATGGCCTGGGATCGCTACATTGCCATCTGCTACCCACTCCGGCACTCCACCATCCTCTCCATGCCGGTGGTGCTGACCCTGGGGAGCGTGGTGCTGGTGCGTGGGGTCATCCTCGTCAGTCCCATGTGCTTCCTGCTCCGCAGGATGTCCTTCTGCCAGCAGCACGTCATCTCCCACTCCTACTGCGAGCACATGGCTGTGGTGAAGCTGGCATGCGGGGAGACCAGAGTCAATGTCGTTTATGGCCTCTTTGTGGCTTTTGTGGTGGCTGGGTTTGATGTGACTCTGATTGTTGTGTCCTACACTGTGATCCTTCGAGCAGTAATGAGGCTGCCATCCACAGAGGCAAGGCTCAAGGCCTTCAGCACTTGTGCATCCCACGTCTGTGTCATCTTGGCACTTTACATCCCTGCCCTCTTCACGGCCTTCGCCCACCGGTTTGGCCAGAGCATCCCTCACCATGTCCATATACTGGTGGCCAATCTCTACCTGCTGGTGCCCCCCATGTTAAACCCCATTGTTTATGGAGTGAGAACCAAGCAGATCCGCGACAGAGTGGTCCTCCTCTTCTTACAGCGGAAGGGAACCTGACTCTCCTCTCTCTGACTGCTTGCCTGCTGAGACCCGGTGGCTGTCACTGTGGTAGCTGAGTGCTGGTATGTTGCACTGCATTGGCCCCCCTTCTACGAAGGGAAACCCCTTTGAGGACCTTCCTAAAACTGCCCTTCACTGCCCCTGTCCTCCCTGTGCGGGGCTCACTGTGAAGTGCCCTTGCCTGTGTATGTGTCTACCTTCATATGTGCAGACCCTCTGATTCTTCGCTCGCCTGCTGGTAGTTGGGGAGGGGGCACTGACATTGCACAATTTTTTTAAAATATACATCTATGTAAACCCCCCCAATAGCCAATGGCTACTGCTTTCCCATGACCACTCTCTTCAGGGATTTGGGTACACATCCTCACACTACCCTACTTTATCTTCTTCTCCTTCATCTGGAGGAGAGATGACTGATAGGGTAGGGAAGCAGTCTGTAAAATTCCATGACTTTAACAGGACATTTGAGAGTAATTTTCTGTCTCTTTTAATGCCAGAATAAGGAAGCATTAAATAAAATAGCAGGTGGCTGATTTAAAACCAATTACAAGAGGCGTTTTTCACACAACAGGATTAAGGGGACATGTCAGAGTAAGTTGCAAATGCCAGAAGTCTGCAGAGTCTTAACTGAACGACAAGACAAATCCTCAGGAAAAAAATCCATTAAGGAATATTCATCACAAAATCCTGCTCTTAGTTCAGGAAGTGTCCAAGCCTCAGATTGATAGAAGCTAACAGAGAAATTATCCCCTGGTTCCTGCAGCGTTCTTGTTCCTTCCCTGAACACTTGTCTCCTGCCACTGTCAGTGACACAACATCAGCCAGACCCTCCAAGCTCCCTCCAACATGAGTAGAGGTTCCTCAGGCACCATTCACTTCCCTGGCAAGGAACAGACCTACCCCAGACTGAGGACAGAAAATAAAAGTGACCTAGAGCTTAGAAGGATCCAGCCCCTTGGAGAACTGCTGAGAGTGTGATGAGGAGGCAATACACTGTGTTGAGATAATCCACCAAGTTTGAAAGGCGGGAGTCCTTTGCTGACATCATACCCTCCAGAATCGGAGTGAAACAGTCTCTTAGCTGCTGTATCTTCTCACCTTGTGGGGGGATATCTGAAAAGCAGAATGATGTTGATACCCCTTGATTTGAAAATCTGTTTCCATAACCAAAATTTCAGCAAAGAGAGCTTAACACAGCAGGAAGTAAGGACAAGCAAGGCGGTGGGGATTCTGGGGCCACAGAAGACAAATTCTCTCTAGTCAAGGCCCTTTCTTGTCTGTCCCATTACCTTCTCCCCAGATGAATAAGTTGGAGGAAGAACCTTTGTAGAAGAACTGAAAATGACAGGATCCATGTGCAAGCTTTGCAACATCCTTGCGATATGACCAGTAAGAACCTGGAAGACACTTGCTGATGACACAAGATGCTTCGCCCAGAACACCTCTTCGAGCAGAGCTGGGACCAGGTGCTGGATATACAGACATGGGGCAACTGCTGGTCTGGGAGAGGCCAGCTACCATCACTGAAAGGCTCTGTGGACAAGTGCTTCTTTTGAATGAGCATTGGGCAGATGCTCTAGTGTGCTTAAGGCACAAAATGAGGGAAAAGAGATTAAGAGTGCCTGTATTACTGCTATCTACACCACACCACACCTCTGCTTGGCAGTGAACAGGAGACACATTGCACAACTGTGTGCAGACACCATCACACACACACAGCTGGCAGGCAGGTGATCAGAACAGGTATATACATCCCTCCCACCTAGTGACAGGACATGAATGAATTTCGTATCTCTTGAATATCCAAGAGCAGATGGGATTTGTCACTGCTCTGCCAACTCTAGGCTTCAGCTCTCGCACATCGGTAGCAGCAGGTCCCAAACTCCTCTGAATGGCATCACCTAGCAGACAACAGCAAACTTTTTCTGCACATCCAGGCAAACCAGGACTCAAGAGACTTATTTAGACCCAGTGATGCCTTATGTTGTAGGAATATAGCACAGAGAAGTTTTCTCAGATGTGTGTCTATATGGCTCCTTGCACAGCGGGGACTTGATCCCCAAAGCTCATGAACATTACCATGTGTCACAGGCTACTAGCTCTTTGCCTAGAAGTGAAGGCAGATTTGATGTTGATTTCCTATCTTTTTTTTGTCTGTTCCCTTGAGTTCCTTCATTCAAGCTGCCTGTGGGGGTTTCATAGAGATCTTATAAGCAGCTGTGTGAAGCATTAGTCTGACTCAGGCTTTCTCAGTGCAGTTAAAACAGAATCTCTGCAGCAGAATTTGGTAAGTTTCTGAAATGCAGAAGAACAGGAACATCACAGTGAGGTTTCATACCTGCTCAGATGACACTTACAGAGCCTCATCTTGATGCTAATAGGTTTAGCTATAGGGTGTTCAAAAGCAAAATAAGGATAAGGTGTTTTATCCCTTTTCTTTGTTCTAATTAATATCTTAATTCATGTTTGTTTTTTCCCTCCAGTTACAAGAGGGTTAGAAAATATTAGATCTAGAAAAGACTGTTGTGGTGATTTGTTGTGGTGTCTTGCATCACATTTCCAGAAGAATTTTGTATCTGACATTCATCAAGTCCATAATATAGCCTTCAGGCAAAATACACATCTCGGTAGAAATTCTGTTCTTAGTTTTACAGTTCCAAAAAATGAAGATTTTTGTCAATGTTTTCTCTTTTTTTTTCAGATTTTTCAGACTAATAGCGTTTTATTTCAGTTCAATTTCTGAGAACCTTCAGTTTCCTATCAGTGGGTCACATTGTGCTTGTGGGCTCTATTGGAAGGCCATGTGTGTCCACCACATGGAGACAGATGGACAATTTTTACATCATTTTGGCTTTTATTTTCTCCATCAAATAGTCTAAACTAAATAAATCCTTCAGTAAGAGACTTTTTTCCCCTTAGTACAAGAAAAAAACCTCTCTCCTTTGATACAGCTCTGAAAGATTTGATCTTATTTCCTGTTCGATGTCAGTGCTCTTCTTGAAGTTTTGGAGCTTCAGTTCCCAGAGGGATCTCTAATTCGTAGCAGTGACTTTGCTGTTGCGCAGTTGCTCAAGGGTCTCCCACTCCGAAGAGATTAGGCAGCAAGCCTTGCCTCTCCAGTGCCGTCTGGCACACAAGCACCAGCTGCCTATCCCGGCCCTTCCCACCGCGTAGATGAGGGAGCCCGCATTGCCCCAAGCTGCAGTCCTGCATTTCTCTTCCTCTGGGAGTTCTCCGGTGCTGACACTTAAGGTGAAATCTGCACTACTTCTATACTTTAAATTTTCACAAATCATTATTCATTTCTTTTTTACTGGATGAACAATTACAGGCTTTGTCAGATAACCAGTCATATTTACAAGTTACATTCTGAGTACTGGAATTCAGCTGCTAGGAAGAAATCTGGATCACAGGGATTTAAAAAGCCTAATTCAGTGTGAAATGAATATATACGATTGAATCATAATTTATGACTCTAAATCAATAATATTTTTTTTAAAAAAAAAACATTATTTGGGGGAACTTCTAATATATTGATGTAGGTGATAAATTTCCAAACTCCTTTATGCTTTGGTCTAAGACTATGCCTCATTACTGGATATTTTACCCCATAGTCATCAATTAAGAGGGAAAAATAATCAGCAGCACATTAATTAACCACTGCTATGAACCCAGGTGATTTATAAAGTGATAGCATTTGCCTGCATAAATATGCATATGTGTATTTTCTGGTTTGTGAGCAGTACCCTTATTTTTCAAAGGTTTTTCTTTCTGCTTTAAATATAGATACTCCCAAGTCCATCATGTGGTCTTCCAACAGCTCCAACTCCTCCTGTCATTCATTCTTTCTGAAGCATCCCGGGGCTGGAGGCTGCCCACATCTGGCTCTCCATCCCTTTCACTTGTATTTACGTTGTGGCACTGGTGGGGAATTGCACAATCCTCTTTGTCATCGGGACCGACCCAAGCCTCCACGAGCCCATGTACAGTTTCCTCTCCATGCTGGCCATCACGGATTTGGGGCTGTCTCTGTCTACAATGCCAACTGTGATGGGTGTTTTCTGGGCCAACCACAGGGAAATCAGTTTCGATGCTTGTTTTGCTCAGGGCTATTTTGTTCATTCATTCTCTTTCATGGAGTCTTCAGTGGTTCTGGCCATGGCCTTTGATCGCTATGTGGCCATCTGCTACCCGCTGAGATATGCCTCCATCCTCACCAGCGCCAGGATAGCCAAGATCGGGCTGGCTGTCATGTGCAGATGTCTCTTAGGGGTGCTCCCATCCCTCCTCCTGCTAAGAAGGTTGCCCTTCTGCCGGTCCCATGTGCTCTCCCACTCCTACTGCCTGCACCAGGACATGATCAAGCTGGCATGTGCAGATGTCACATTCAATAGCCTGTATAGTTTAGTGGTGGTCATTCTCGTGGTGGTATTAGATCCATTGCTAATAGTTTTGTCATATATGCTGATTGCTAAGGCAGTTGTGAGCATTGCATCCCCAGAGGAGCGTCTCAAGGTTTTCAACAGCTGCTTGTCCCACATCCTGGCAGTCCTAGTACTGTACATCCCCATGGCTGGCTTGTCCATGGTTCACCGTTTTGGCAAACATGCTTCCCCTCTTGTTCACATCCTCATGGCCAACATCTACCTGATGGTCCCCCCTGTGCTGAACCCCATCATCTAGAGCATAAAAGCTAAACAGATCCGCAGGGGTGTCCTCAGGGTCCTCACACCAAGCAGGGTCTTCTCCCTGTGCCAACACCAAATATAAAGGATCTTCACTAACAGCTCACCACAGACAAGTGGGATGAACTCATTATGGCATATACATCGTTTGAACGTATTCTTATGGGTGAAGATAGAAACAATTCAGAACTATTTATATTGGATACATTAACTGTGTAAAATTATATCACAGTCCTTACTCTCTTATTCCGTCCTTGAATTGGGATTTATCATATGATTTTCTCTACTCCATGGGGTATATTTGTGCTGCCCACAGAAGGAGTTCATGCCCTAGAAAAACATAAATATACACAATTTTTTTTCTTCCGGCCATTGTGGTTGTAACATAGCTTTCTCAAGTATTTGTAATGAGCACTATACTGAAGAATTAAACTTCAGTCTAGGAAAAAAAATCAGTATATGATTAGTCACATTGTTTTCATTCATCATGTAAGCAGCCTTTCACTCACCCTTTAGGAAGTCAAACAATGCACAAGGATCAAACACCTTTGTACCTCACTGAAATGTGGGTGAATGCAAGGGGTTTGAATGAACATGTGCCCAATCTGTTTTAATATTGGATGCTCAAGTCTACCAAATACCATTCCATCATGCTAGATAGACAAGGCACAAAGGTAAATTATCTGGTTAATTTTCAACTTTATCAACAATCCTTACACTAAGCATAATTAGAAATCCCTGGATAGTGGAAAGTGTTAGGGCTTTAGGCAAATTTCTGGGCTGCTGTCTTTCACCTGCTCTGAGATTACTGTAACTGAACAGGAAATGGAAAATTACTGGACACAAGAAATGGCTGGACACAACAGATCAAAATGTGAGAAGTGAAAAAAAATGTGCAGAATCATGATGAATGCCTGAATAACAGGTAGTTAAAGGGGAGTTGTGCGCTAAATGGCCAGACTTCACAAATAACCGGAGGGGGACACTGGAGACCTTGTAGGAAGTCTTGCCAGGCAAACAGGATCTGTGTAACCTACGTAACAGGAGAACAGCCAAATGGATGGATCACGCATCCTGCTGTCATCATGTTAGCACCAACCCAACACTTCCTAAAAGAACGGTCACTAATGGCTTTCCTTAACTGTGCACAGTAAATGCTTTCAAACTGTGATGCTATGATGGCGATGACACACAGCCATGCAGATGTGCCATCGTTCTCCTTTAGCAAAGTTCACCCCATCTACCCTTCCTGCTTCCATGTGTCTGACACACGTGTTAGTAGGAAGAATTATTACTATGTTATTACTCATCTACGACACAGCCTGTTAAGTCAATAGCTTTGTGTTGCTCAAGTCCAGGTGGGTAAGTGGTGAGCAGCCAGGATTTATACAGAGTTCATCATGCAGAGAAATAAAATCTTTTGCAATGCCCTGAACTTAACCAGGCAGCCATGGTAAAGGGTTGAAAGCCTGTGGCTGGGCAGAGCTGGTATCAGCTCCAGGCCAGGATAAATCTGGCTCAGGAACACCACCAGTCTCATTGTGTAGGGTTCAGCAACAGCATTTGAGAAGCTGGGCGAGTGCCTTTGGGTTTCACATGTGCTGGAGGAGCGGGTGGCCTTTGCAGTCCACGCGGCGCAGCACACAACCTTGGCACAGCGGCATGCAAGGGTGTGCAAGGGCCAACAGCCTGACAGGCACTTGCCTCCCAGCAGCGACCACCCTGCGCCCTGAGGCATCTAGACCGCAGCGCTGCTTTGCAGTTACAGAGCTAAATGTGCTTTCAGTAAATGCGTGTGTTTAACTGGCCTCAAACCTCTCCTGATCTTTAGACTCAGCCATTAGACAATAGTCTTATCTCTATTTGTTTATATACTGCAGAGGCCATTCAGTTTTAATGTACATTTTATCACTGTTTTAAACTCTTGAATACTGGGAGATGTGAAATAATACAGCTGCCTCAAACATCAAATCAATGTAAATACAATGAGAATATGACAAGAGAAGATGACTGTGAGTAGTAAGTTATTAAACAATATTTCCTGTATGATTCCTGGAGCTAAAGCCTATTTGTTTATTTACTTCTATTACATTACCTGAGAGGCTGCACTTAAAAATTCAGAATGACACACTACTGAGGAAATTGATATCTGTTGCACATTATTTTCTCCTGCTCAGTGGAACAAATTTCTCTTTTTGTTACCCAAGATGTTGACTCATGTGATTTTGTAGTACCAAGTTTTATGTCTTTCCTTTACCCAATGTAAATAAGCTACATTAAAAAAAGGGAAAAAAAAGAGTAAAAAGTGAAAAGTGTTGTTACCCATCCCAATAGGTAATAGAGCTGAAGGAAAAAATGGCTTTTCATTTTGCAGAGGTGAATTTAATCATTTAACAAAGTACAAAGCAAAGCAGTTTGACAAGAAACTTGCTTGGGTTTATTTTTTGAAAACAAGAACCCTGAAAACATTGTTTTAAGTAGCCCGAAATATTTGATTTTACTTTTAGCAATATGAAATTACACCATCATAAATAATAAAAATTTTTCTTAAATCATTTAATACACTTCAAATGACACTTGGACCTACCGCCTATCTCAGAAACTGCAGAGGTAAACTGTTTGCAGAGTGCACAAATGTGCTCTTTATAAGCACTTTGGGACTTATGTCCATGACCTACAGTCTCTAATCTAGTTCTTATGATGATCAATCAGTTGTTGCTTTGGTTTTGGCATATGTAATGTCCCAGATTCCTGAAATAGTGGGGAAAACGTGTCCCTGCAGACCTCAGAGTCCCTTTACGTCCCAGCGTCAGCTTATACTAGCACATGGTTCATAGAAAGAAGAATAGCTTATTTTCATGGGGAAATGTTCAGAGCCTTCAGGACGAGAAAGTCCAAGCACCAGTGCCCCTGAGCAGTGCTGCACATCGGGGTGGTCTGTCTCTCCAAAAGCACAGGACCACAGAGAGCAGTTGCAGCTTCACCTTTCTATTAATCTTTCCTATGGATCCAGATCCGACAGCTTGTTATGGTAATGACCTAAATCATTCAGATCTTTTGTACAGCTGAAATGCTCCAGGAGCCACAAGCGCTGAGGCCAGCAGCCATAGGCAGCAGCCTGCACAGTTTGGACCATTTGTGCCAACCTCAAATCGACTAAATAGTACAGGCACTAACAAAAGTATTTCCCCAACATTTGGGTCATTGGATCTCGCTCCTTAGTTGGTTCCATCCACTTGCAGCCAGCAGTCTGCAGTAAGTATCCATATTTGCAGTGGCGGCTGTGTTGAATTTGTGCAAGACCGCTGCATTAATGTTCAAGACCAGTCCTTGAGAGCACTGTGCCTCTCCAGAGCCACACATGCACCATGTGCTTGAACAATGAGCTCCAATTTTTGCATTTCTGTGCCACCATTCCTACTGCAATTAAAAGCAGATAACCAAGTATATTACACTTTCTCTACCAACGCTTAATAATTAATCAATATATGATTATCTTGATTATCTTCTTTGCAATTAATTTCTCCAACATTCTTTGTGTCAAGGACTTGCTTAGAAACCTAAGGGCTAAATGTCCCTCTATCAGGTATCAGGTCCTGAAAATTGCAATATTTTTGCCAGTAACTACATGTATGAAATTCTTGTTCTATATAGCACATCAAAAGACAGCCTGACCTTTTCAGTCTCCTTTAGCACACAGTAAGCTGGATGGCCTCAAGATTATACTTTGATATTGTGCAGCTGAGGTTGTGAGCATGAACACAAAGAACTGAGCCCAGAAGCACAGATGTGAATCAGATTGCACTCTTTCTTGCATACAAAGAAGCGGACAACTCTTTGAAGAACAGACATTTCAAACTATGGCAAATTATGTTCTATTGAAGCACGCTCAGACTGCTGCTGAGATTGCATTGTATATTCAGCCTTTGCAAAATCAGGAAAGCTTCTTTTGCAATAGATTAACTCATATACTAGGCAACTTCTCTCATTGGTAGCTAGGTTTGTGCACATGGACGAAAAGGCAAGTTTTCAGGCAGAGACATTCCTCTCCAGATCTGAACACATTTGATGTATGCACTGTCTTTTTTTTCCATTAGTTTTCTAATCGTGTTTCATATTAAATATTGCATCCCTTGAATAATACCTCAAGGTTCTGAACACTTGTATTATGTATTTGTATTGTGCTACTTTTTTGCCCCAGTAGTCACTTTTTATCTTACATTCACACCCACACGTTCTCATCTCCTGTGTCTTCCTTTTTGGCCACGTCCCTGACCAGCCTTGATCAGCTGCAACCCCCTGATGAGTCTCTGAACCCCAGGAGCTGTGTGTGGATGACTGCTCCATCCACAGGCAAAAGCTTCTGTCTTCTGCATGCTCTAGAGATGTCTGCAGCAGTTTGCAGACCTTCATGGTCCTTGCCTGATCCCTCTGCAATTTTCTTCCTTTCTGATTTCAGTGGACATCTCTGCCCACGTTCACTGTGCCATAGACCCAATCCTCCCTTCCCACAGAGTTTTTGTACTCCCTTTGCTCCAAGGATGGGGAGATGGTCTGGAGACTCCCTTATTACCTGAGCCTGGCTACCTAACACTGGTGTAACATAAGATCTTGCCCTTTTGCTTCTGGACTCCCAGCTACCACAGAAGGTAATTATGAACTAATTAGAAACAGAATCTATTTTGTCTTATTGCTAGCTCAGGACCAGTTCCTGTTTAGCAGGAGTCTGAAAAGATTACTCACCCATGCATAGTGCTATGCACTTGCTTTGAGTGAGCCAGGATTGACATTTTTTTGAAGTGTCAACAGCGTCTCAAATTAAAGCCCAGGGTTTGACTTCACCTAAGTTTTACCTTCCATTAGTTCAAGTGATTAATAAAGTTGAGATGGAACCGAGTTTGCATTATTTTGCTGGAGCAGTGCAAAGCCCTTGGTGACTCAAGGACCCTAGTGACATTTCATAACATTGTTCCATGAACAGAGGCTCAATGGGGTCTTGCTGATGAGACATTGGTAGGCTGTGCACACACTTCTTTCATTCTGAAAATGTAGGTAATAATTCCTCCTGAGCATTTCTGCAGAGACTGCTTGGTCAGTGACACAGCTGTGTGTGCTAGTTATTAGGCTGCCTCAGATTCACCAGCTGAATTTATCAGAAATGGTTTTATTGATCAATGAGCTACTGTTTACTCAGTTCTCCAGCCATTCAGGAAAATTATTCCTTTACTCTTCTCTAAAGGAGCAGGACAGATCTGACTCACAAATGCAAGGACAATTTTGTTCATTGAATAAAGACGAGACACATACAAAATTCTTAGTAGTAATTAAACTCAAATTAGTAATTCAGATTAATGTAAATCAAAATTTGAAAAGTTATATATATATATATATATTTTACTTCAAAATGACATGAATTCAGTGATTTCTGGCATAAAGAAATTCAGCTGCCCCTCTCTGGACAGAGGCATTCTCTCTGATTTCTGGAGGAACTGGTGACAATGTTGTAAATGTACAATTTGCTGAGTATTGTAGCACTAATTTAATTCTCTCTGGTAGCTTTTGTGTCTGTGCTGGATCATCTTCATGGCAATTTTGCAAGGTTAGGAGCCAAGTGAGATTTTATCGGGGTTGGAACAGAGGCAGTTCTTTTTTAAAATTATTTGTTGAAATCTGGGATTCATAGTAAGACATAGAAGGTCAAGATCTGCACCAGCTAAGAAGAAAGATATCAGGTTCTAAAAAACATTTTACGGGTACTTTTCATTATAATAGGTCAAGCTTAAGGCAGAGCAACACTAGATTTAGATGGTTTCTCAACTTCTCTCTTACTATTCATAGCTCTGTGGAAGCTTTTCAGAAAAAAAAGCATTTCTGTGCAGTGGAGCAAGATCTGTCCAGTTGAACAGGTGCAGTTTAACAGCTCCTCAACAGCTAAGATTTGAGGTGCTTTCATAGACTTCTGAGGACCTAAGTCAATCTGCATTAGCTGTGTTTGTGGTCTTTTGTCAGCTTATTTATGCCTTTTTTCTTTTATTTAGAAGGAATACCAGAGCTAAACCCCACATCTTCATGGCCATCTACAACCCCCTGCAATACACATCTGTCCTGACCAACCCAAGGACAGGCTACATGGGGCTGGGGCTCACAGTGAAGAGTGTAGCACTAATGATGCCATTGCTCTTTTTCTGAAAAGGTCACCTTTCTGCAAATCCCATGTACTGCTCACTTCTCCAGCCTGCATCCCAGTTTAATCCAGGTGCCAAGCGCAGGCACCACTATCAACAATATTCATTTGCTGTCCTGGCCACATGTGGGCCAGACTTGCTGTCTATCATCTTGTCTTATGTCATCATCTTTAAGACCATGATGAACATTGCCTCCAAGGAAGATCACCTCAAGGCCCTGCACATGCATCTCTCATACCTGTGTTGTCCTGATTTATTGCATCCTGATGACCAGTTTGTCCATGCTACACAGATCTGGTAGACACTATTCTCCTCTGGTTCACACCCTCATGGAGAATATCTACAGACTTCGGTTTCTTTGGAAAAAGGAGTGTCACTGTTGGTTATTGTATGAGACTCCTGAAAAAAAGAAAGGAAGGAAGGAAGAAAGAAAAAAGAAAGAAGAGAAAACCAAAAAAACCTACAGCAAAAATTCAGACTTGCCAAGGCATCCAAAAAGAGACTGGGACATTTTACTATAGGAGAGAGAAAAGTATAATGAAGTAGTAGTAGTTCAGTAGTATCATTGCTTCCCCCAAATACCACATAAAAGGAAACCCCCGCAACAGGGAAGAACAAACTGATAATGTTAACATTATAGCAAATAACTACACATTAGTCATGAGTAAGTTTAGATAAATAATACAAATGCAATTTAATGTGAGTAATAACAGGAAAAAAATGTTAAGTGTGCAACTAGGTCCCAGTAAGGTCGAAGCAACATTTTCTTTCTCCAAGACACAGATACAAAAGGGTTTCTGGAGAAGCCAACTATATAGAGAATTTGAACATAATCCAAGAAAGTATTGTTGATAAAAGACTGCCAAGACACAAGTAAACAGGAGGAACTGAAGGAGTTGATAGGAGCAAATTCTAGGAGGTACTGTAACTGTGAACACAAAACTAAATTGTCCACAGCTGCCTTTGTACTGCTGAAACTAAAATCAATAGTTTATGCCTCACAGATGCCGGTAAAAAATTAATATCAGTATTCTCAAATAAAGAAGGAATCTTTGGCTTATTGTGTGACTGCAATAAATATCATGTCTTTACTAATAGGAGACTAATATTAGCAAAAATTGATCATAAGTGATTCCAGTTGCCAGAAGGCATTGGCAAGAACATTGGAAGAAAATGCCCTAAATGTGTGATTTGAAAATCAAATAAATATGCAGAATGGGACACTCTGTCTAGACCATATGTAAGCAATACCTCTAAATCCAGAATAGGGTTTAGTATCTGCCCAGCCGTTAATGAAGGCTACATCTCTTTGAGGTGATGTTGGTCAGCACTTGCTCCCTCTAGGACCAGTATTCCTCCCATGTCAGTGAAACAGGCTGTTGGTCATGGCTTTCCATCAACACTTCATAATCCCGTGAGCTATACCTCATCCTGGACACCCCAGAGGGGACTGCAGTTTTAGTAGCCCACATTCACTGAGTTTCTGCTCCTGACCTGAGCTTGAATGGATGCAGTCCTGCATGTCCAGTCTAGTCCATCATTCGTAACATAACCTCACACATACCACCATGCTGACCTGCACAGGCAGAGTAGCAACAGGATCTAAGAGCTGGTTACAGCTTTCTGAACAACAGGGCTCTCACCAACTCATGTTCCTATCCTCAGCCTCCTGTCCATGCTCATGCACTTCCAGGCCATGTCTGAATTGTATGAATATTTTGTACTTATGGTCTCCCTTTCCCTTTTCCGACCCTAACTGCAATTCCTTGAGCAATTTCCAGTTCTTTAGGTCAGCCAAGGGGACTGCATTATGCAAGAATAAATATTCTAAAGAGATCCAGAATACAGTCTCATCTGTCAAAACTGAATACTGACATGTTTCTGACCAAGCTTTCCTTGGAAGTCTTGACAGTGACAGTCACAAGCAGCTCCAGATGGCCTCCCTCCACCCGCAGCTCATCAAGGGGATAGGGAGGTTCAGGGAGCTGCATATCATTTTTCTTCCTCATTTCACAGAATCAGCAGCAGCAGGGGCTGAAAGGTGGCATGAAATATTTCTGTGGTTTCCATGCAGTGGAAGATGCTCATGTGACAAAATGAAATAGCTCCCTTGCAGGCAATGAAGACCGTAGCCTTAGCTACAGACTGTCAGCTTCCTTTTTGAACTAACCAGCAGCTGCCAGTTATCAAATTTCTGATTTGTAGCACACTTTGCACAATCAATCAGGCTTGTGTATTACAAGGAGACTAAGAATGGCAGAATGAATTATTCTTACTGCATCATAATCAATACTGGAAGGACACTGCTATGTCAGCTTCTTCAGACAAACACATTTTTCATGGGTACTTAAGCCTGTGATAATTACAAATTTCAAATTAAAGTTATGGATTGTGCAGTGTTAATTTAGTGAGTTATAAATATTCACTTTTCATATGACATTCTGCATATAAATATATAATATATATATACACTGTGATTGACAAAAAGGTAAGGGAAGGTCTGGTGTCAAAGATAGCACACCACAACCATCAGGTGTACTGTTGTCTCAGAACGACCAAGTTCAGTGCTTCTGGGAAGGTTAATGTTATCATCTCACTAAAGGAATGACATCTAGTAGCAGGATAAAAGAGGTTTTTAGAACAATCTTGTGCACATGTGGTTCGTGTCTTGTCCCAGTGCAGTCTCCCAGTGTCATCTTCCCAGTTTATCATATATGTCACTAAACCTAAAAATGGGGCTTTGGTGCACAGATGTATTTTGCATCCTCATTCTGTGACCCCTGTACCCTGGTCAAGGGCTGTGACAGGCATCACTGGTCCACAGACACCAGCAGGAGGTTTGCTACTGAACTCAGCAGGAGCAGAGCTGGGCCTTGGCTGTGCTGCCCACGTGCATGGAAAGGGGGGATGGAGGCGAGCAAGCAGTATTACAGGCACGGGAGGCTGGTTTCGCTCCAGCTCTGAGCTTAATGTCCTGCTGCTCCCTGCTGGCCCTGCATCCCAGCTGGGACTTGCAGGAGAAGCCTGCAGACATCCCCACCAGCTAGTGAACAGCCCTGCCCGGGTCTCCTGGACAGCAGGCTGGCAAGTCACAGGCTTCAGGAGGGCTCTTTGATACTCAGATGTTGTTTGCTGGGATGGGGAAGGTGATTTGAGGCCAGTAAAATGCTGCTGGCACATTCTCAGCAGAACTGGGGATGTGCCACTTACCAAACCAGACTGCTTGTGCGTGCCGGTGCTGGAGACCGAGGTTTGTTTCTTGTGCACGTGAGGCCCCTCAGCACAAGGCTCTCACAGAGACCAGGGCACAGACCTCAGGTATTACCAAACAGTGTGGACACTGAGCTGGGCTTAATTCATTAACGACTTCTCATCAGGTCAGATTTCAGCTGAAAAACCACATACTTCTGTGCCACCAAATCTCTGCTTATGACCAAAAACTCAGACTTAGCCTTTCACTTGCCATGAATTCCCTTAGAGAGTCACTGAAGGCAACAGAACTGAGATTACTTAAGCAACTGAAAAACATGGCCTGTGGCTAGAGCTATGGGGTTTGAGTTGCAAGTATATGGTATCAGGGTTGTGTACATGAAAAGATGAACCCAGATAAGGTGACTGACTGAACTCCTAACCGCCTTCAGAACAAAGTATTGGACTAATGTTGTTACAGGAATTGCCCAGGTAGGAATTCTGGGCAGCCCCAAAGATTCCCCCAGTCAGGTCCTTCTTGGGCCTTGACCATATGACAGGCACTGTGTGCATGCTTCACTAGTTTGATTAACATCCTGGCCATCCTGGAGACTTACCCAGGCAGTAATTCTACAGTTTCTGCTGTAGAATTGACCAAATCGTCCACAGATAAGACACTTGTAAATAGTCAGTAGAAACTGATCCTGTAAACATAATAGGCATGAGATGTTTTGTATGCATTTTAAGATAATCAATAGCAATGGATGCATGGGAGTAGTCACATAGCACAAATGGTAAGGTGGATATGAGTTCAGTGAAAAGAAAGGTTTGAGGAGTCTCCCTTGATCCAGCTGAAGAGGTTGAAAGGACTCTTGTAGCAGAGACTCCTGTCTACATCTAGACAGCGACCAATGATCCTGTCTGAGATTTAATTCTGCGACCAAATATTACCTTATGCAAAGATCTCAGTATTTAAAAAAAAAAACCACTGTCTATGATTGTTTATGCAACAGACTCATAGGCTTAAGTAAACACAATGAGATTTGCCTTCTCAGCTGCTACCTGTTGCTGCAGCTAGGATGTTGTTTTGTTGGCTGGAAGGGGATATGCAAGGGCAAGGTGAGTCTGGAGATTGGTAACCTTCTCTGCTCTACCTGGAGAAGCACAATCCAGCTCATGCAGAAGGGAAGGCCTGCTCAGCCGCACCTGCTCCTGCTGCTGGTCTAAATCATGCCATCTGTAACCTCTGGAGCAGACTGCACCAAACCCAGTAATATTTGGAAGCTGGCTACCTTTCATGCCTCTATTATCAGGGAGCTGGAAATCTTGCTGAAAGAGGCAAAAAATATTGATGTCAACCATTTTAGACAAGGATCTGTCCTGTTGAGTGTTTAAACATACTCAGTTTCCATTAAATTAATGGTAGCTTCAGTAAAGGTGCATTAAAAGCCTTGGTGGCTGAAATGCTGTGTCTGGCCAGAGTAAGAGAAGTGAGGAATCCAAGTAATGAGGTGTTGTCAGTCAGCCATGCCTCTGGAGCAGACACGCTCTGGAGATGCTCATCACTGCCTCTAAGATGGGAGACAAAATAATGGAGGTGGCCACTGCTCTCATACATATATATTATTTTTTCATCCACCAGCTCACTATCAAAGCCCTCAGCAGACTCATGGGATGTTTCCAGTTCCCAGGGTGGAGGATACCAGACAGTAATTGAAATATTTTCCTAAAAGATTTCCTATTCAAACCAGGAAGGACTGGGAAATATGAGCATCCCTCATTACAGGAACTTTAAAATGATCTTTCTTTAATACTTTTCACCAAAGGTTCCCAGTCTTCTTAGTTAAGCCTTTCTGAAGGAAAGGGCCCATATGCCCGCTCACCGGGCTGTCCCAAAGCCATCAGGGTTACCCTCAGCCTAGGCTTTTACAGCGCATTTAGTCTGCTGGAAAGCACAGCCTTTGTCAGGTCCAAGTCACAGAATCGTAGAATCATAGAATCATAGAATCAGTAAGGTTGAAAGAGACCTCTGGAGATCATCTAGTCCAACCTCCCTGCTCAACCAGGGTCACCTAGAGCATGGTAGACAGAGTTGCATCCAGGTGGGCCTTGAAGATCTCCAGAGAAGGAGACTCCACAATCTCTCTGGACAACCTGGTCCAGTGCTCCGTAACTCTCACAGGGAAGAAATTCCCCCTCACGTTCAGGTGGAACTTCCTGTGGTTCAGTTTCTGCCCGTTGCCTCTTGTCCTGTCACACGGGGCAACTGAAAAGAGTTTGTCCCCGGGACAAGTGGCTGGGAGAAGTGGCTGATACAGCTGAGGGCTGTGCTGCCATTCAGAGAGACCTGGAGAGGCTGGAGAGTTGGGCAGAGAGGAACCTCATGAGGTTCAACAAGGGCAAGTGCAGAGTCCTGCACCTAGGCAAAAATAACCCCAGGCACCAGTACAAGCTGGGGGCTGACCTGCTGGAGAGCAGCTCTGCAGAGAAGGACCTGGAAGTGCTGGTGGATAAGAAGCATCTTCCCTATGGGGAACAGCTGTGAGCGCTGGGCCTGTTTAGCCTGGGGAAGAGAAGACGGAGGGGGGATCTGATCAATGTGTACAAATATCCGAGGGAGGATGTCAGGGGGATGGGGCTAAACTCTTTTCAGTTGTCCTGTGTAACAGGACAAGGGGCAATGGGCAAAAACTGAAACACAGGAAGTTCCGCCTGAATGTGAGGGGGAATTTCTTCCCTGTGACAGTGGCAGAGCACTGGACCAGGTTGCCCAGAGAGGTTGTGAAGTCTCCTTCTCTGGAGATCTTCAAGGCCCACCTGGATGCAACCCTGTCTGACATGCTCTAGGTGACCCTGGTTGAGCAGGGAGGTTGGACTAGATGATCTCCAGAGGTCCCTTCCAACCTTACTGATTCTATGATTCTATGATTTCCGGGGATGGAGGTGAGGCTGACCGGCCTATAGTTGCCTGGATCCTCCTTCTTACCCTTCTTGAAGACTGGAGTGACACTGGCTTTCTTCCAGTCCTCAAGCACCTCTCCAGTTCTCCAGGACTTTTCAAAGCTGATGGAGAGCAGCCTGGCAACGACATCTGCCAGAGTCACACTCAGAGTCAGGCTGAATCCTCCCTTGAATTTTCAGAGTGGAGGGATCTGTATTTTTCCCACATTCAGCTGTAGTTCACAGTAAGCTAAGCCTGCTTCCACACTGCCTGTGTCAGAGAAACTCCAGAGCATTAAAAGACCTGGATATTGCCCTTGGTCTCCCATGGATAAATGTGAAGTGACTCTGTTGGGATTGTTAAGGCTATTTTTCCTGCAGAATGTCTCACAGCAGGCCAAGGGACAACGCACATCGAGCTATTTGGGGATTTTCCTCAGAAAGTAGAAGCAGTATCTCAAAGACTTGCCCAACCAGCTGCCATAGGAGGCATCGTTGTGGTGTAAGGCAGACTGGGCAGAACCCAGCTCTGTTACTATAGATTTCTCCAAAAACAGATTTGTCTTTTTTTCCCTTGCCCTTCATTTGTAGTGAAAGCTAAAAAGGTTCCCAATGCATCATGTCAGCTGTGGCTCAGAGGCCTCACACCTGAATTCCTCTTCTTGGTTGTCATCCCAGGCCTGGAGGAGTCTCACACATGGATTTCTATCCCATTTTTTGAGGTACATCAGGGCAATGATGGGAAAGGGTGCACTGGGCTCCTTATCATGGAGGACACCAGGCCCACGAGCCCATGAATCTCTTCCTATGTGCTGACTGTCATTGGCACAGTGGAGGACAGTACTATGTCTGTGGTGACCAGCAGATAGGAAAAGATATGTGGGCTTGAGAATACACCAGTGATATCAAAAGCCTAGAGCATTTTTTCTGGTTCAGTTCCAACAAAATTTCACAGGGGACCTGGCTCACTCATGTGTTCTCCATCCATTTTGTCTCTGCCATGGAGTCACCTATTCTGTTGGCTATGGCATTTGATGGACACATTTGCAACATGCTGAGATGCACAAATGTGCTGACACACTCAGCGATAAGCAAAATCAGGCTTGCTGTCTTCCTCCAGGGCTCTTCCACTCATCATCCTCCCACGAAGGCTGCCCTACTGCAGCCACAGTGCCATATGTCAAAGCAGTGACGAGCACATAACCTGCCAGGCTGTGCCAGCCTCACATGTAGTGTCCAGAGTGGCTAAATTCTGCACCTATGACTGTGTCCTATGTGCAGACCTCAGTGCTGTCTTTGACCTCCCTCTCCAGACTGCCTGGCACATGGCTCTAAATACATGCGGCTCCCACATCTGTGTCATATACGAACATTGATGTCTTACACGCCATCATTTTAAAAGCACTGTTCTAGCTTTTAGCCACTGCATTCTTCATCATGTTCACATTCTGCTCGCCTGTCTCTACATCTTCACTCTTCCTGTCTTTAATTCTATTATTTATGGAGTAAAAATGAGGTGGATTTAGAAAAGAGTGATCCATGTGTTTTTAGGAGGAAAGGCTGCAGGAGCTCGGCCTGTTTATCCTAGAGAAGAGAAGACTAAGGGAAGATGTTATCGATATCTACAAATACCTGAAGGGAGGGTGTCAAGGGAATGGAGCCAGCCTCTTCTTAGCGGTGCCAAGGAACAGGACACTAGGCAACAAACACAAAGTGAAACACAGAAAGTTCCACCTGAATATGAGAAAAACTTCTTTCTTGCAAGGGTGACAGAGCACTGGAACAGGTTGCCCAGAGAGGTGGTGGAGTCTCCTTCTCTGCAGATATTCAAAGCCTGCCTGGATACAACCCTGTCTACCACGCTCTAGGTGACCCTGCTTGAGGACGGGGGTTGGACTAGACGATCTCCAGAGGTCCTTCCAACCTCAACCATTCTGTGATTCTGATTTGTTCGTTGAAGGCAGATAGCTTTGCTGCTGTACTGAGACCTCAACCGGCTCCAGGTCTGATGGCTTTGTCCCAAGGTGAACGCTCAGCACAGAGCTCCCCGGGCACTGGTGGAGATTTGTAGTCAGCAAACAAAACTGGATAGAAACAAACATCTGGAAAGCGTCCGGTATTGGAGTGACGTTTTCAAGCTGTTTTTAGCCAGAGGGAGGCTGTCTGCTGCCTTGGTGGCTTTACTGGGCTATTCTCTCTCTCACGGGGGCAGCTTTACCGTGCCCCTATGCAGCACTCTGAACAGTGAGAGTTTCCTAGCACAGAGCCTGTCTGGAGCCAAAAGTACTGCTGTGTTGTATGACCTAAAACATCCCCCCTCCTCTGTTTTAATTTGTCTTATTAAAGAAGAAAAATTTCAGGCATTCTTTTTGGAATAGTTTTTTATCTGTGCATTTACTCAAAGTGTAGTCAAATAGTTAAGGAAAGGACCTCATACGTACTAATCTACAACACTTACTTTTATTTCTGTTTTATTTCTTTTGAAGATTTTTTTTAATTCTATGAATTTTAATAAAGAAGCAATTCCTGTAACACACTTGCAATTCAGAGGAACTAGTTCATTACATATCTTTTCATCTGACACCAGAGAAAAAGACTGAGATGGAAGCCTCGTTGCTGCACTAATGTGAAAGCAGTCAGTCTCCATTTCATACGGAATTTCCCACAAATGACTCTAACTGGGATACAATCTCATTTCCTTGATCATCCGCTTTTTCCAGTCCTTCAAAGAGTCTGATTTTGGTTTTTTGTCTTAATTTTACTATGGACTGTTGGGGAGGGTAACAGGGGGGAATCTTAGGTGTTCTGCATTCAACTGTGGTTGCAGATTTAAGAGAAGATTTGTCCTGCCAAGATATTCATCATTTTCTGATAGTGATATCTCCCTCTCATTCACTCAGAAAATGGTTTGCGGAGTGGCTGAACACTTTTACAACCTTCTCTTTTATCTGCCTCGTCCGCACACCATACACGATGGGGTTCAGCAGTGGGGGGACGAGTACATACAGGTTGGCCAGCAGGATGTGGACATGATGGGGAATCGTGTGACCAAAGCGATGTGTTAAAACAGTGAAAAATGCAGGAATGTAAAAAAGTAATATAACACAGACATGAGAGCCACAGGTGCCAAAAGCCTTGCGACAGGCAGTCCTAGAAGGGAGTCTGAATAATGCCAGAAGTATCAGGATATAAGAGACACCAATTAGTACTACGTCTAACACTATCACTGCGAAAGGCACTGCTAGGCCATACAAGATGTTGACGGAGATGTCAGCACAGGCCAGCCGGGCTATGCCCATGTGCTCGCAGTAGGTGTGCTGGATGATGTTGTGCCCACAGAACGGCAGCCTTTTCAGAAGAAATATACAGGGGAAAATAATGCAGAAACTTCTCATGACAGCCACCAGCCCAGTTTTCATGATGGTTGATTGTGTAAGCACAGCTGTGTACTGCAAGGGATAGCAGATGGCTACATACCGATCGAAGGCCATGGCCACCAGGACCACAGACTCTGCAGAGAAGCTGAAATGCAGAAAGAACATCTGGGTAAGGCAGGCACCGAAGGAAATTTCCCTAGCGTTGAACCAGAATAGAGCCAGCACCTTGGGCACTGTCGTGGTAGACAGCATTAGGTCAGCAACGGCCAGCAGGGACAGGAAAAGGTACACGGGCTTGTGGAGGCTTCGCTCTGTCCTTATGACAAACAACAGGACACTGTTTCCTAGCAGGGCTGCAAGATACATGGAGCAGAACAGGATGGAGATCCAGTTATATGACTTCTCCATGCCAGGGATGCCAGCCAGGATGAATGTTGCTGGAGCCAAGCTGGTGAAGTTGAATGGCGGCATAATTTTTGCCTGAAAACAAAGACAGAAGACACTGCGCAACTTTATTTTACATACTAAAGCTATTCCATCACTGTCTGATACCAAATGCCTTGTATTACCTTCTCTAATCTGCTAATGGCCACAGCCAGAAGTATGATCCTGAATTATGTAGGCTCATGGGTTGCAAAGTATTGCAACATGTTCTTCTCATCCTATGATGTGAAAAAGGCAGCTGTCCAAATTGTCTCTTCACTTGATTTCAACATGATATAAGCACGTTTTTCTTCCAAGCATTTCCACTTAGACCTGGATCAATGGAGACAAAATCAGTTCTCATTGTGCAAAAAACACATTAAATGGATGTACTGTGAGTTCAGAGTGGAGAAAGGAGGGAGCCAGGCAAGAAGAGAGAGGAAAGGTCAGATTGTTTCAGCGATGCATGAGATATTCTCTGATATCAAAAACTGCAGAGGGAATAATAGAGAGTTTTAAGACACCTGAACTCACACTAAGTTAGAGAACAAAATTGTCTCCAAATCTGAAGTTGACTGCCCTCTCATCCCTGTCTCCAAAATTCTCTTTCCTTTTGGCTTTGGGACTGAAAAACTGCTGCTTGTTTTGCACCTCTTCATCAATCAAACTCTACCAAAAATAAAATTTGAATGGGCAGTTGCAGAGTCCTCTGGGCCATGAGAAAACCTGTGTGAAATGGAGTTCCTCCACCAGCCAAGGAAAGGGCTTGCAGTGCTGCCCTGGACAGGGTCCAAAGACCATTGGAGACTGAGTCAGAGCCAGACTCACACAAATTAATATGGGATGACAGTTCTTTCACCAGCCTCTGCAGTAACATTCAGCTCTTGGTATCAAAACCCAAAGTAGGATTTACTCCTACTTGAGAAAGCAATGCAAGTACTTAAAAACAAAACTGTGAGGTTGCTGCACACCAGAACAGTCACTTAGGAAAAAACAACTGTATTTTTAAAGGCAGAGGTGGATCTCAGTTCACCTTCAAGTGGGAGAGGGGAGATGCCATTTCAGGTCTAAAATATCCCAATTCAAGAAAGTCTAGGAAATCTGCTTCAGAGATACAAAATACAACAGAGAAGTCTTTAAAAAATAGTGACAGTAGTAAAGCATCTAATTTTGTAAATTAATTAAGTCAGTATAAATACTGCACGAAATAAAAATATGTGTGTTGTATTAACAGGCATAAGATATTATTAACACTCATAGCATATAAATTCTGTGCTGTTATACTGAAAGCCAGTGATTTGCCTAACTTCAGATGTCAAACTGCAAGCAAACAAGGGTCCCATTGAGCCTGTAGGGGGGAGTCTCAGCACAGAGAGGAGCTTCATGCCAGAGGAGTCTCAGCAGTGGAGCCCTTCCTCCACAGTCTAACCACCGGCACACAAACACATTAGTGCAAACACAGCACTAAGGATGCATCTGCTGCAGCTACCTCTGAGCACTCTTGGCTGCTTCTTCTCTTAAAATATTTTCAGCCTACCTTAAGCTAAAAGCTGTAACTTATGAATTTATATCCCTACAGTGATTCCTGGCCCTGCCCAGCTGTGGGCTCTGGCTGAGGGTCTATACAGGGATTGCTTTGATTTACCATCCAAATTGTGCTACCACATCATGCTTAACTCAGCAACCCTTGCTTTCAAAAATGAATAATCCCAGCTGTGTGGCAGAGTCCTCAAACCGTGGCTGGTCTTGCAGGTCTGCAAGGCAGGGAGCCCTGGAAGCAACTTTACCTGATAGCTGTTGGGAAACTGGCACCTCTGAGTAGGAGTCTGGTCATCACAGAGATCTGTCCCCAGCTGCATGTAGAGTCATGTGGCTGAACAGCACCGACCCCAAACACACAACGCAAACAACTCACCATCACCTTGGTCCTAACAGAGATGAGGATCCCCGGCTGTGCTCCAGGATGCCAGAGCCAGGGAGGCAGATGCATTTGTACAGTGTCTCGAGGATCCCGGAGGGCCATGGGGATGGCACTGTGCCATGGTCAGTGGCTCTGCAAGCGTCCTTCAGCCTGTTAGATGTTCCCTGGGGTCTCATCCCTCCCTGCTTTTCCAGTCACCCCCACAACGCTGATATTACAAGCAATGGTGGCATGTGCAGTCATGTTCACGGATCCCCAGCGCCCAGCTCTGCATGTGCCCTGGCTCCCTCCCCACCACTCACGCAATTATATTCACATAGTTCTGTCCTGAGGGCCCTGCTTGGACTGACGTGATGTAGCTGCAGGATGTGGCAACACACAATCAACGTCTGAAAACAACAGACACGCTGAGTCCTAAAGAAGTGGTCTGACTTTTCAAAAGTGCTAAGCATCCAGATTTAGAAGCTTAACTCAAATAGTCACTTTTGCAAAAAATCTTAGCCACGTATGTATAAATAGCAATACATGTTTTGAATAGATTTGTCAGCATGATGCATCGCAGACTCAGTGATCAATGCAGCAGGAGGAATTTGGAAATGTTTCCCTGTAGCAGTGAGAGAAGCAAACCATGGGTTGTGCTCCTGTGCGGGTAGGTAGAGGAGGTTGGAGGAAGAATCTGGAGGCAAGGAGCACCCCCCCCCCCAAATCAGTGGCAGGACACTGCCCTTGATCCGTCGGCTCAGTCCTTCATTCCGCAGGAGAAGCATGCTGTCCTCCATCAGAAATCTCACCCATATATATGTATACATATGCTTAGAAATGTGCTATTCTGTACGAGCTACTCTCTACAAGATGAATCATTTCAGTGCAAATGAGCCTTCAGGCAGAGGCAGCTATGCATGTCACGGGCTCAGGAGCACACCCACACCTAGAGAAACATGGCATTTGTGACCATGAACAAGAATAATTTCACAAAAGCAATCTTGGAGCTCAGTCCTCAATGCACATAAAACTCCCAAAAGAAAAATCCCACCATGCTGAAGCTTATGTAGGGTTACAGGTATATAGGATTGTCACACTAAATAAGATGCAATGTCCAACTGGGCCAGAACATGGTGCTGGTGCTGATATCCAGGAAGTAGCAAGAACAGCTTGGTCCATCCTGCAGCAGCTTCACTGCTTGAGGTACCAAAAAAAAAAAAAAAAAAAAAAAAAAAAGGCATGATTGATGCTACCTATGGTAACTCTGGACATATGATCTTCATGCTTCTGACCTGGCTGGAGATGTCTTCCAGGAATCATCCATGATCTGAGTCTGTGTCATTGAATTAACCAGTGCAGGGAGTATGGGTGGGCACAGAGGCTCAGTCATCCGTACTAATAAATTGGGACATTTTCTGGTGTTTTAGTCCTGGCCAGACAGCAGCCTCTCAAATGATCCCCAGGCACAGGAGGTGGCCCTGGCCAGGACTTCCCCTGATTTGGAGGGTGGTCGTCATTAGCAGGACAGACAAGGCTGTGTCTCTGAGCAGTCCTGGCACACGTGCTGATGCAAGTACGGCCACTGGCACTGGGAGAGGTGGGAACAAACTTGGAAACAGAGATTGAGGAGCCCACCAGAAACCAAGTTACCCTCTTGGACATGAACTCCTCTCCAGCAAAACCCTGAGATGCAGTGTTCAACCAAGGTGCAAAATTCTGGTCTCTTCAGCTTCGCGTGACTCAGCATGGGAGCTGCTGGGCTTTAATGTCACAATGTGATGAGTTGCAGGACTGGAGATCACACCCCATGGCTCTTGGCAATGGGGAGGGGCGACTGTTGGGGTAAGTCTCTCAGGAGCTGCAAAGCCAGGGCCAGTTCTGTCTGTGTGCTGGCACACTGAAGACAGAGGTAGCATCTCTTTTTAGAGATGCTATCACCCATGCCTTCAGGTGCCCATATACCTTTAAAAAAGCCCAGCTTTCAGGGATGAGGATATAAGCTTGCTCATAAGTTAGATAGCTGTGGTTTAGCAACCCAGCTGCCTCCGTGGTCAAGGAAAAGAGAAGAGGATGTGCAAAGCAGTGAAGGTTCAGGCTGCCCTGCAAGCACAACGATCCTTATGCTCCCACTGCACAAAGTGCAAGGAAACACAGACCTCTGGCAACTCCCAGACTGCATAGGCTCTGTGCATGTGTTCAGCTGTGCAGGACTTCAACAGCACCTCTTGTGATTGGACTCTTTGAGCATGGCCAAAAGGAGAGGGCACTTTACAGCAGCACAATCTTGAAGCAACATCAGCAGCTTTAACTGCTGGGAAAATTTATAAACACTTGATTTGGTGGTGATACCACTCTCCTCAGGCCATGGCTGCTGCATGGAGACCTCAAAGGGTCTGTGCTCACCACCCCTTGCGACAAACTATATTCCTGTGGTCAAGGCTGAGACCAGCTTCTTGAGAGAGGAAAAGGCTGAGCCAAGACCAAGAGCAGCTTGTCAACCATTGCTGGAGGCTAAATCCATCGCAGTGAATTGGCTTTATCACAGCGGGTTAGACCCAGCGTGCCCACTGGCACACACAGTCCTGCAAGGAGTCTGCTATGTGAGAGGCACATTTCACAGGGCTATTTCGCAGCCACCGCCTATTAAGCACCCAGTCACCTCCGCAGGCTCAGTCCTACACTGGTCCTTACTCCTCCCTCCAGCATCCCAGGCCTGCACCACAGCTGCCTCTCCAGGTTTTGCAACGGCTGCTTTTCAAATCAGAAAACAAAAATACATTCACTCAGCAAAGCGTCCTTATGCGCTCGGCAGCTCGAACAGTGCCAGGCAGGAGGGGCTGATCCCCAGCTCCTGCCACAGAAATAGCCATCGGCACCCTTTTACCTCTTCAGTCCTGCCCTCTTGTTTTCCGTGCTCGCCGCCTGTCCCTCTCCTTCTCCAGGGCATTGGCAGGGGAGATGCAGACAGTTCTCAGGCTCAGCATCCACGGGTGCAGCTGCACAGCAGAGGAGCCTTGGCACAGCTGGTTCCAGCCTGGGGCATGTTTTCCTTTCCTAGCTGTGCTGAGTGTCTCTCTGCTGACCACATCATGCTCCTTATCACATTATTCAGGTCAAAGAGAATTCAAAAACTACAGGAAAGTGAAAAATGGGGAGCATGGAGAGAGAGGGAACAATCTGCAAAAGTAGCAAGGAGAGACTGGACACAACACATCTGAATTTGCCAATAGCTAAGGACCGAAGATGAGGTAGGTGAAGTAGTAGGAGATAAAAGAAATTTCCAGGTAGAAAACCTCTCATGGGACATATGATGAGGAAATTAAACCAGGAGAGAATGAATGCTTGCAAAAGAAGTGAGCTGGAAACGCAGGGCAGGATGAAAGCGGATCAGAGTTTGAGTGCTAGAGCAAAGAGGGGAAGGGGAAGGAGTAGGAGAGGAAAGATGTGATGAGACAGATGGAGAAACAGGCAGAGGGGGTTGCAGAAGAGGGAGCTGGGATGATCCTCACCATGTTTACACCAGGCCTTGAGTACCTATGGCTCTCCCCATCACTTATCAGCGTTTGCATTACAAAGTGCGTTAAAAAGCATTATTGCTCCATGTGACACAATCCTGTTCACAGTCTCAGATTCACAATTACACATAGCAAAACAGAACTTGCAAAGAGACCCAGCTCTGGGCCTATGAAGGATTTGGAGATGTTCGAAACCTTGTCTTTGTCCCAGATCTCATGTGTGACAGTGGGCAAATCATAAGGAGTTTGGGATTTACTGACGGGAGAATGCTCTGAACTGTTGAGTGAAGCTAGAACTTTTCCACATAGACAGGTAGAAACCAGCTGTGAACATGATCTGGATGGGAATCAGAAGGTGATTTCTAGCCATCATGGACCTTCCTCTCATAGGAAAAGCAGAGGCAAAAGTGACAGATTGACTTTCAAACAAAAAGTTTGGTCAGCTGAGGAAAGGCAAATACCCACAATGGCAGGGATCAGACTAGGTGGCTTAGGTATTCCCTGATGCTCTTCCTTATGGCCATATTTCCAAAAGAGCAACTGTTGTCAACGTGCAATCATTTATTTTGGAGTCCAAATGGGAGCCAGGTTCATTTATCAGCTGGTCTTTAACATCTCTACATCTCAATTCCTAACTTGTAAAATGGCATGTTTTCCTCCTCTGATGTCTTTTTCTGCTGTGTTTTTCTCCTGCATACACATCAGGGGACCACACTCTACCTGTGCTTGCATAGCAGCACATTCAGGCAGGGCCTGCCCTCACTGTTTTTGTAACACAGAGAACTCCTCATCTCTATAGTTTTGGATTTGAGACATCTTTGCAGTAAATAAGCAATTAATTCTCACAGATGGAAGAAAGCTACAGCACACAGTATCTTAATATGCACCCTGCTGCTTTTAGTGCGTAATCAGACTGAATTACAACAGGCAAAGTGAACCAGTTATGGGATTTCATCTGATGACTGTGTTTTTGTCAGTATCTCTACTGCTGCATTGACTTCTCCTTCCGTGTCAATCAGAGCCTGCAAGTTTGCATTTTGGTCCTGGAAGCCCATGGCACTGAGCTGTTGCATTTGTCTACCAAATCTGGTCTCTGGTGCTTGCTCATCCATCTCCTCTTGGCTCTCTACTTCATCCTTATCTGACACTAGACTTGCATCTTCCTCAGACTCACTGCTTTTTGCAGAATCTTCCATGCTTTCCAGATCCAGTTCCACATCTGGGTCGCCCAAACCAAGTATAAAATCTGGAACTTCTGTTGAGAGGGTCTGTAAACCCAGCTGGACTTGTAGTAAAGCCTGCAGTGCCCTGGGATTTCTCAGTAAGGATGAAATCTCAGTGTTCTCCAGCTCTGGGGGCAGCGGCTGTGCCCTTTCATCTTGCAATTGAGAATTTCCATCATTCAAAATATGAGTGTTATTCAGCAGCATTTGTCCTGGGCCTTGGGGGTTTGTTAATATATTCTCCAGGTTATGCATGAGTTCTGAGTCTTCTGTTAGCTGCTGGACCATGTTCTGAATCCCTCCTGAGCTGGGCACCACTGCACGTGCTGCAGGCCCTAAATTCAGCACAATAAAACTGTGGTCTGCACTGTTATAGGCATCCTGGCCATCATAGTCATTTCCATTATCACTAGCCCTGTTTGACTCAGGGGCCCAAGGGTTGGGTAGTGGTCTCCGGTTTTCAGTACAGGCTGGCAGCCTGGCTCTACTCAGGGATGGATTACTGTCCAGTGAAGCAAAAGGGTTGTTTCCCAGTTGTGCCTGCACAGCATCCAACATGGGCTCCTCAATTTCTCTGTAGAGCTGTTCCAGAGCACTGTATCCACCAGGTATGCTTTCAAGATTGTTCAGGGCACGGTCATGGTTCCTTATCATCTCTTGCATCATGGCAGGGCTGCTGGAGGCTTCTAATATTTCTCTGATAAAGTGTGGGTTAGTGAGAATGTGGCTGATCTCAGGATTTTGTTCAATCAGCTGCTGCACCTGGGGGTTGGACATGATGAAATCCCTGGCAAGTTCGGCATTGGCAAGGATGTTCTGCACAGAGGAGTTCTGCATTATCTCACTTACTAAGCCATGCAAAGACACATCTCGCTCTTGAACTCTACTCACCAAGTCTGGCACATCTGCTGAGTCCAGGCCTATGAGATTTATGCCTGTCACCCCAATGAGAAACCCTAGCAAAAACAAGTTGTTGTTGATGGTATTCAGATCCAGGTCTGAACTGACAAGCTCAGCCAAGAGGTTTTCCATGGTCTGGGCCACTAGTTCCTGGCTGGAGGTCAACAGGTCTTCAAAGTGACCTTGGAGTTCAGATATATTTGGATGGTTGAAACCTGGGTTTTGCAGATCAGCCATGCTTCCCAAGAAAAACAAGTTGGAATTACTGTGGCTGGGAGGTCGCATCAATGTGGTTGCAGCGTGTTGATCTGCCAGGCCATCCTGTGGTCTTTTTTGGGACCGGATGACAAGGTGGATGCTGACCCCACTGTGGACTCCATACTGGCTCAGAGTGTCTTGATCCTTGAGAATTTTCCCAGCAAATATCAGTGCCAGCAGGTCAGGGGGAGTTTTGAAACGCTTGGAGACTTCTTCCTTAAACTCCTGGATGGTGCTGCTCTGAGCAACCTCAAACTGCTCCTTCTGCTTGAGGGTCTTCACAGTCACTTTGATGATATTTGATGAATCCGTGGTGACAACTGGTGGACTAGCCCCTGCAGCCTCTTTGCTTTCAGACATGGTGACTCTGAGACTGGGCCTGCGCTTTCGTCCGTTGTAAAGCAGAGGTGCTGGCAGAAGATGGGAAGCCACGAGGGCCAGTGCCTTTCAGCTGAAATATGGGGGTGGTTGTTTGTCCTGTATGGTGACACCCGCCTGGGAGGGAGCAGTGAGAAAGGGGCGAGGGCTGCTTCTCCCTGTGGTGCAGCCAGAAGCCAAACCCAGAGCGCACATACCAGCCAGATGTTGCACAGCTGCTCCACTTGCTTACCGACCGAGGGGCTCCCTCATGTTCCCCGCGCGGCTGCTGCCCCTGTCCACCCAGAATTGCCATCCTGCCAGCCCGCGTGTGCTGTGACCTCACCAGCGACATCACAGTGAGCAGCAATGGCCTGGAGAGGGGACATCTCCCTGCAAGCCGAGCTTGGGCTTCCTTGTGTCTGCTGCCTAATCAACCTGGTTCCGGGGACATGGGAAACCAGGGAAAATCCAGGCTCAGGGGACTCCAGGCCTGTTTCCAGAAGCCTCTCTGTTGGGAGATGACCTCCACACCTGGCAGGGTGCAGGCTGGCACAGCTAACCATTGCAATGTGCCAAGGTGCCTGCCCTCTCCCCTCTGGCCCTTGCCCACTCATTCCCTCTCACCAGGTTTGCTTTGGGGATGTGCTGCTGCCCATCCAACTTCGGGTCCTCTCATGGTTTTGCTCCTTGACCTGCACACCCATATGGAAGGTCAGCCCCCTCCTCTCACAGGGTCCAAGGAGCGTGGTCTCTGTACCCACCACCTTTCCAATCCTGCTGACCCAGCTGCAAGAGGAGGAAATACATCTGTTCTTCAGTCTGAGCGCAGGAGCACCCCTTCTCTTTTCAGCTGGGAATCATCGCCACAACAAGGCACACTGGGAGCATATGTTGGTTTTACTCCCTGGGATTTTCACAGTGCAGATGCTCCCAGATAAGGGTCTTTAGGCTGAATTACACAGGTATGAGGATAGATGTTTTTTCCATGCCAGGTCCAGCCAGGTCTTCCTTACCTGGAGTAGGATGCCCTCAGCTCATCTGCTCTTCAAAAGGTAGAACCTGCTCAAAGTCTCCCCTCCACAAGAGATTAGCCACCTCTCCGTGTGGAGGCTATCATCAAGCTAGGCTGTGCAATCTCCATATGCTTTAAATAAGGATTTAATTCAGTCCTCATGGATGCTGTTACATTTAATTCCCCAAAAAATACACTGCAGCATAATTAGCAGAAAAAATGCACACTTTAACTCAGCTGAGAAAGCTGGTGTTTGTTTTGAAATTGTATTCCTAATAAGCAAAAATGAAGTAAATTTGTCTTTTTATCCCATGTTTTACTTCCTGTTTGTGTGACTTTTGGAAAAAGTTTTCTCTGCCTTCAGTCTGGTGCTCAATTTCTTCATTTGCAAAATTCAGACACTAACTTCCATGAAACCAGTACAAAAATCCAAGTGCACATCAGAAAAGCAGCTTCACTTGTTTAGGCTTTTTCCATAGCTTTCAGGGTATTTAACCAAAAAGTTTGTGAGTCATGTGCAGAGAGCGCCTATTTCATACCTGAAGCATGCTGATCACATCACATGGTAATTCCCCAAAGTGCATGCTATTGGTCCTGCTCTGTTGATGATGTCAGTGTGATCTGGGGAAAAACTGACTTCTTGGAGTCAGTGCTGCTGTGAGATCTCATAGGCATCACTGAGACAAGCAGAAATCCCTCACTGTGCATGTGAAATGTGAGGGCATGGGCAACCCCTCAAGGGGATCCCAGCCCTGAATTTAAGTCTTGCTATTTAGGGCTGCATGGAGCTCGCATCCCGTCAGCAACACAGGGTGGCAGGGCTCTCCCAGTTAAGTAAACCCATCTTGCTGTCACAGGCACCCATATACTCCTGGATGTAACCATACAACACAACTCCTTCTTTGGACTATCTGGGGCAGCCTAGTTACACTAATGCTTGGGGATTTCCTCCTGATTTGAATACCAGATTTATTTATCTCCTGATTTGTTAGAGGAAAGGCATTACAGCAGTACACATTAATATAGGCATCTGAAACACTCAGTATTTTTAGACAAAAAAAAAGAAAAAAAGGAAGAATCCACTACCTGAAGGAAATGATTACTCTCCACAAAACTGTGGACCACACTGGCCTTCATTTTAAATGATCAAAATCCAGGTGTTCAGATGAGCAAGCTATGAAAGAATGCTATGATGAATGGACTGAATGCTCCCACCTCTTTGCTGTTGCCTGTCTGTCTCCTTGGTAGAAGTACAGCTCTGATACTTCCTTCACCATTAAAGAAGCCCATTAACTTGAGTTGCTCTGGTTCTTCCTGGAATTTGATTTCTGGATCTTGCCAGGGTTCAGGACTTGTCCCAGGAACTGCTTGCAGTACTTATATTTAAATGTTGTTCCTCCTCTGATGGTGTTCATAATGTGGAGGTGATTCACCAGACCCAGAGCTATTGCTTGCAGCATTTGCAGAGTTCCCAGTATTTCCCAGACTCCGCAGACGGAAGGCAAACCACGGAATCAGCACTGGCGCTTCCACTGCGAGGATCTGCAAGCCCTGCTCAATCTGTAAACAAGCCTGCATAGCCTTTGGGTTAGACATTGCTGCTAGCATTTCAGGGTTCTGAATCTGCTGAAGAAAATGTGGCATCCTCTGCATGACGTCCTCTTGCTGCTGCATGGCCTCAGTGGAGGGCGCAGCTGAGGCTGCCAGCTGGGATCTCTGCAGCAGCAACAGTGTCATCCACTTTGTGTAGAAAGCACACAAGTTCACAATCAACTGGAGAGATTCGGTGACCTGATGAAGCATGCTCTGAACACCTCCTGTGCTGGGGGTCTCAGCTCCCTTCCCAGAGCCAAGGCTGGGCAACAAGGAGCTTTGCCCAGGCAGGTGGGTAGTGCTGTTGGTGACACCGTGGTCAAGGTCAGCAGAGATGCTACTGGTGCAAATACTGGTGGCACTCTGGGAAGGAGAAGGAGACCCTGAACGGTCCCTAGCACCATTATAGGGGAGCTGGCTTCTCCTGCCTGTTCTCTCCAGGGATCGATTTCTCACCAAGGAAGGAAAGGAGTTGTTTCCAAACTGCTCATGCGTTGCATTCAACAATGCATCCTGGCTCTCTGTGCCCACACATGTCAATGTGCTATCATGTCCTGGGACATTTTCAAGGTTGCTCACTGCTCGGTCTTGACTCCTTATTTCCCGCAACATATCTGAGTTCCTGACGATGTCCAGCATCTCCTTCATGACATTTGTATTGTTAAGGATGTGGCTGATCTCTGGGATTTGCTGTGCCAGCTGCTGCATCTGTGGATTGGCCATGATGAGCTGCCTCATCAGGTCAGGGTTGGAAAGCATGCTCTGAGCAAACAGGCTTTCCAACGCCTGCACCATGACTGCTGAGTTGGGCACGCACCGCAGTTGGTTCTCTTGCTCCGTACTTTGGGCACTCATGTCTGAGTTGCTGGTGCTCCTCCTAGCCAAGATAAATGTGCTGCTAGAAGTGGATGAGGCTCTGGGTGGCACCGGGGAGGAGCAGGCACTCGCAGGTGGGCTCCCTGCATGGAGCAACTCTTCCTGGGATGCCCTTGGCTTTCTGATAACAAGATAGACAGTGACGCCATCATGAATCCCAAGTTGCCTGAGTGTATCCTGATCTTTTAAAATCCTCCCAAAGAATACCAGCACCAGCTGGCTGGTCTGGCAGTTGAAGTGCTTGGAGATGACTTCCTTGAACAGCTTGATGGTGATGTTTTCTGGCACCACAAACTCCTTGTTCATCTTGGGTGTCTTCACTGTGAACTGGATGATGCAGGGGTTGGCAGCAACTGAGGACATAGCTGTTTTTTCTCCACTCTCAACCATGGTCAGCACAGTGCTTGTATTTTGTTGAGTGATGATATTCTTGTTGTTACTATTATTATCGTTTCTACTGTTTTTGCTGCTGTGCTTTCAGGTATAGAAGAGTGGGAGATGAGAGGTGGGAATTGACCTGGCGCTCTGAAATGCCAGACTCCGCTCCCAAACCATCCCTACCCACTCCCTTGCTCCTACGTCCATGCCACTGGATTCCTCATTGCCTTCGTCCTCCTGCTGCCCCTTTCCTCTGGGTTGCAGTCCACTGGACTATGACATCATCAGTGACATCTTCACAAGCAGCCACAGCATCCGTGTCACGTCTCTATCCCCCCCTGCTTACATGGGCAGAGACATAATAATCAGGAGGGTTTCACACTCCAGCTGGACTCCACTTTTGCCCTGCACCAGCCTGTGCATGTCCAAGAGCGTTGTTCGTGCATGGTCAGGATCAGCTGTGAGAGAACAGATCCTCTTTTGCTCTGCTCTTGCTCTCCTCTGCTCTGGTGTTAGGTGGGGAATGTCCTGGTCCAGGGGATCTTGGTTGTCTCCACTTACACACAGCCAAGTGCATAAGTTCCCTGAAGCGGAGACTGTGTCTCCTCTTATTGCCTGAGACGTTTCCATCAAAGACCTTTGCATGCCCAAGGACACAATTCAGTAACAGTTTCTCACCCCATCTCCTAAGATGGACAGAGCTGTCCTGGTTCCTGCAGTGAAGAGGCTTGTGACAACTCCACCTCAGATGGCTGTTGCTCTTAATCTCGTTGTCATTAAGGCCTTTTGCCCTGGGGTGAGGGACAGCTCATCCATAGGAGCTGCAGGCTGCTTGCATAGAACTATCTTGACAATCACCGAGACGAAGTAGATTAAGTAGGAGATGCCATGTGTGAAGTGAAGGAGTTACTCCTGCAGGAGTCAATCCTGCTTTCCATGAGCTAAACCCAGAGTAATGACTGGTCTCTACTGCACTTCTCCTCCTCCTTCACTGGTATCACAACAAGCAATGTGAAAGGGGATATGGAAGAGGGAAGGTGATAGAGAACTGGTAGGACAGGCACTGTCATTGCCAGCTGATCTCATCACCAAGCACTGGAGATGCTATATCTGGCCTCAAAGCACCAGCAGCATCTATCCCTGCTTAGAAGAGCCCTTCCACACCACTCTGTAAGTCAAATCTATCTCTGGGAAACCCACTCTGTACCCCATAACTTCAATATTCCACATGGTCATATTGTATAAACCGGGTATAGCCAGTGCTAGAAAATCTACTGCTGCCCTCCTGAGCTTCTCACAGCAGTTAATAATTCCCACTGTTCAAAATAAGCTTTTATTTTTAATCAGAATATGTTTGGCCTAATTTTCTATTCATTCCAGTTCATACTTCTCAAGGGCATTACAATGATCCTTAGCATCAGATGTTTTCTCCTGAGACATCTACCCTGCAATAAAGATGCCTCTTCAGCTTTTTAAGAATTATTATGTTTTGCACCCTTTATAGATTGAGCATTTTCTCCACCTCTTGAATATGTCTGTTCTGTTTCATTCCTCTCTAGACTTTCTTGTTATCTTTTAAAAATAATCCCTCTCTGCCCTGCATGACTCACATTAACCTACTCATCCCTAGCGATTCATTTTAAGGCTAAAACAGGCTGTGAGTTAGTATGGGCCCCAAACGGGTCAGCCAAGCCCATCCTTACTGAGCCCAGGAATGGGTGTTTTTTAGAAGTCTTTACTCCAAAATGTGCTTTATTCCCTGACCTTCTGCTGTGCAAGGCAGAGCCTCCTATGTGGCACAATACAACCTTGGAGGGGCTGCATTAAAACACAGCCACAAATTGCCAAGGTAGACCTCTGGGTTCATCCAGACCGCTGCATTCACCGATGCCTGCAGCTGAGTGCTAGCCTCTGAGGAGCTGCCTTGGAGAACAAGAAGAAAGTTGCAAAAACCTGGCAGGTACATGAGGGAGAAGTCACTCCTGGCAGGTCAAAATGTGGAACAGGAAGAATGGAGATAAACTGCAGTACTGTGCTCTCTGCATTTACCTGCTGCTAAGGAAGGGCTTAATGCTGCCCATTTCTGCTTTCTCCCTTAGGGCAGTGTAGTTCTAATGCACTGTGCTGCTGATCACCTGCAGGTTTATTCTCCTGCGCTTATTAGCCAGCAGTTTCACATTTTGTATTTATCACTCCTGCAGCTTTTTAGATGAAATTCTTCTTCTAAAAATCCATATTAACCTGTAAATACAGTATATGTTAGTAACAAACTGCACATACGGCGTTTATGGACACATATATAGCAAGTCATTGCACAAATGCAAACATTAAAACTTCAGAAAACTCTCAAAAACAAACCCAGAGATGAATAAATTGACAGGGAAAGCTGCAAGACAGAAAGAGATTGAGGCTCTGTGTGGCACTTCATCCATGAAGCAGCCTGGATTTACAGCATGGGCAAAAGCCAAATGAGTCTGCTGCTACCCGTTCCTCCCAGCCCCAGAGCCCTCCCCTGTTCAGAAGGTCAAGTGTTATGGGAGGAATTATTATTTCATCTGCTTTCACTCCCCTCACCCCCTGCCAGTCTATCACAAATACCAATCGCACCACACAAGGTTGCATTTTTTCCTCCTCTTCTGACCATCAGTATAGATGTCTCCATGGGAAGATGTCATGACAGCCCTCAGAAAGCAGTATTCTCCTTATTTGCTTTATGCATCATGTAAGAAAAATACATCTGACTGTGGGCCAGTCAGCAAAGCCGAGCTGGAGTGCGTCCCACAGCTACAGGAGGTGCACAGCTAATGAAGGAAGGGGTGCTTGACTCAGGACTTCCCTGATGAGCATGAAGGGGCCGGAGGTCTCTGCATGTAGCTGCTCTGTATATGTCCTTTCAGACAAAAGCTGTTCCTGCTGCCTGTGCAGGAAGCCTGTCTTACCTACTGAAGTATATAAAATATCCCTGCCTCTAACACCTCCTACCAGCTTACCTGCTGAGAGCGAAAGCTCTCAGGTTTTTGGACAGGACGAGCTTCGCTCCAGCTAGGAATCCTAATGGTAAGCCTGAGGCTGTGTTTGTGAGCTGATGCCACTCACACTCAAAGCTTCCCATGGTGCTGGTCTGGTCGCAGTGGTGTAGATGCTGTTCCTTGCTTCCCACCCCTGCACCTCTGCCTCTCCAGCCCTGCATAGCTCTGCCATCAGACTCCGGGACCTGCGTAAGTAGGACAGAGTGCCAATATCTCATACCTGCTCTGAGGACACGATGCACAGGAGCAACTGACTAGCAAGTCAGTGGCAGGCTGGCTGTCCCCTCTAGGTCTGAAGGATCAGTGAATTAGATGCAGCAATGAGTGCAGCATCCAAGCTTATCACCAAAACAGTAATCATTGCACTATACCAGAGGTTCACAGTGATGTCCTCACAGGCCAGCTTGGCTTTGCCCGTGTAATGACATGGATGGAGGAATTTGTTTCTACAGAATGTGAAGTGCTTAACAAGAAAAACAATGGGGAAAATAATGGAGAGGCTTCTTGCTAGAGTAACCAACGTTATTGTGCCCATCATCCGCTTTGTTAAGAGCATCACATATCTGAGGGGCTTGCAGAGGCTAATCAAATGCCATGGCCAACATGGCAACTCAGCACAGAAAATGAACATCTGGGCAATGTAAGCTTCAAAAGAAATCTCCCAGCCCTAAACCAGAATATTGCTAGTGTCCTGGGCATGGTGATAGTAAACTGCAGCAGGTCAGCAACTGCCAGCATGGACAAAAAAAGGTACGTGTGCTCACGGAGACTTCTCTGAGATGATAATGAATAGCAGCATGGAATTCCTAAGGAGAGTGACTACGTACATGAAGGTAAATGGGGTGGAGATCCAGAGGTGAGACTCCTCCATGCCACAAATGCCCATTGGGACATAGGTGATGGGAATAAGGACAATGTAATTGTCAGCTGACATGATAGCCTATTCCTTGCACTTTCTCCACAGCTTCCAGTAACTGAGAAACAGGAATAAAACAAATTTTAGTGTTATAGGGCTTGAATACATGTGCTCTCAACCTCAGGGCCACTGCCAGAAGACCTAATGCACAACAACTGTTTGCTGAATCATATCATTGTGGAACAAGTCAGGCTGGAAGAGACCTCAGGAGATCTCTAGTCCAACCTCTTGTTCAAGGCAGGAGCAGTTCTGAAGTCAGGCCAGTTTTGTCTCGGACACCTCCAAGGATGGAAGCTGCATAGCCTCTCTGGACAACCTGTTCCCATTACTGGACTGTGGT
Organism: Rhea pennata; assembly: GCF_028389875.1. Lineage (NCBI taxonomy): Eukaryota > Metazoa > Chordata > Aves > Rheiformes > Rheidae > Rhea > Rhea pennata. The sequence continues at coordinate 216,482,588 of NC_084663.1, forward strand.
TATAAATCAGTCAGCCTTGTGCAACTATAGATTTGCCTTCACTCCTAACAGACAGGAGGTGGACTTAGTTGGGGGTGGCACGAGGTTTAATCCATTTTTTTTATTCTAAACACAGAGAGGGTGTTCTCTTCCCTCTTCCTTGACAGTATGTAACACCCTGTTCTAGTTGCTGCCTGACACAATAAATCTGGATTCCCATCTGGATGTGAACACTCAGGTTAACCTTGATGTTAACCTGGTTAAAAGCAGTTCCACCACAAAGCCTGATGCATGCTCCTTTCCCCATGCTCCTCAGAACACTCTGCACACATCTGTTTTGCAGCTTTGGGCTGACATCCTCTAGGGTTTTTTCTGTGTGCCTTTGAGGACAAAGTGTCTCTCCTATATGTGAAATAATAGCAAAGGTTTTGGAGAACCTGGGTGGATCTAGTAGCTTGGGCTGAAAACACCCCACAAAATGCAACAAATTTTTTGTGCATAGACAAGAATGTGGGAGGTTAAAACCCAAGGAAGAGCCTTTGCAAGACTCAGCTCAACGTGAAGATGCCTATGTTTAGGTGCCTCTCTGGAGGCAGCTGAGCTCTCACACCATTCAGGGTACCACCATCTGCATGGAGCTGTCAGGAGCAATGCGTCTTTCTGCAGTAGTAGCTGGAGGGCAGGTGGCATCCCTGAGGACACCTCAAAGGGCAGCAGACACCAAACAAGGGCAGCTGAAGCGGCCTCAATTAGTAGAGTCCTGGTCAAGCATGGGTGCCTGCTCCAGCCCAGCTGAGTCACTCCCTGGGAAGGAAAGCTGGGTCAGGTTCAAACCCTATTTAACAGCCATGGAGAGCAGTGCACTCAGCACACAGGCTTCCTGCCTGCCACAGCAGCAATAATTTTGATTTCTACCCTTCCACAGATAAAATATCGTTCTAAAAGCTCAGAAACTTGCTCGCTCAGTGCAAGCAGCTCACCAGTTTCCCAGCCCAGTCATGAACGAGGGATTTCTGTGGGCAGTCCTGAAGAGGGGATGTGTAGGTGCTGGAGAATCTGCACTCACAGCAGGCAAGAGACAGAGATATTTACAGGCCTTCTCTGAACCTCAGGGGACCCCAAGCCAGGAGAGAGCTCATTTTGCTTCCCTCTATTCCCTTACCGCACCCGTCTCAGAACATAAATCCTGATAAGAATTAAAAACAGAAAGCCAAGCATCATCTGAGGTGCACCCACCAAACTGCTCTTTCCCCAGGACACTTGCATTCCTCTAGTTGCTTCTGCTCAGACACAGTCCCAGTTCTCCAGGTACGCCCTGTTTGCCTTATTCCTTAGGAATATGACTTTGCATTTGCCTCTACTAAATTAGCTGTATAACAACCCTGTCCATCTCAACAGTATGGTTATATTGGTCTTTGCATCAGCTAAAAATCATATTAGAAACGATTTTACATTTGTTTCTACACAGCTGATAACAATCACATATAGTATCACACTCTGTGTCCAATCACTGCTGAATCTACTCGGAAATACATTGAAAACTTGCTCTTGGTGCCGAGCTATCACTGAATCAAGATTTCACATTTAGCTAACCTGTACTCCATTAACATCTGCTTTACTTATAATGAGGTGTATTCTTTTCTGTCAGAACCCTATGAAAATAAAACATCCTTACATTTGTATTCTGCCATCAGGTAATGTCATCACCCAAAAGTGGAAGCCATCAGAAAATTAAATGACATAATTCTATGGAAATAAAACACTAAAAATAAGTATTGATTGCCATTAACCACATTCTTTTTCCCCTTTTACACTTTATTGATCAAGTCTCATATTCACTTTTCCATTATTTTATTTGGAGCTGATGTCAAACCAAGCAGTTTCAAATTTCTCTGATAATCCCATTTTCACCTTCTCAATATTCTTAGAACATGACAGAAGGGGGGGGTAGGGCTTTTTTCTAACATGCCAACGATCACTGAACACGCCTATCTCAAAAACGTTCCTGTCTGGTCCATTTTTCCAGCTCCCCACTGTTTTTCAGTCACTGCCCCCTTTGCAAAGCATCGTTTCTCCCCGACCTTGCCTGTAGGCAAGGTCCCCTCCTCGCCCGTGCCCACCTGGCTACGTCCTCGTGCCTGAGCCCCCCGACCGGAGCAGGACGGCCACTCGCTCCCGAATCTGCCTCGTTCTCACCCCGTACACGATGGGGTTGAGCATGGGTGGCACAACGACGTAGAGGTTGGCCAGGGAGACGAGGACGTGCCGAGGAACGCGCCGGCCGAACCGGTGTCCTAGGAAGGAGAAGAAGGCCGGAGCGTAAAACATGGCGATGACGCAGAGGTGGGAGCCGCAGGTGTGCAGAGCCTTGGGGGAGGCGCGTGGGGATGGCCACCCCCGGAGGGACCTCAGGATCAGCGCGTAGGAGACGGCGATGGAGACGGCATCCAAGCCGGCCGAGAGGAAACCAGCGGCTACCCCATACCAGACGTTGACGGTGATGTCGGCGCAGGCCAGCTGGGCCACGCCGATGTGCTCGCAGTAGGTGTGCGGCATGACGTTGTGTCCGCAGTACGGCAGCCGCTCGAGGAGGAAAATGGCAGGGAACATGATGCAGAAACTCCTGGTTAAAGCCGCCGCACCGGCTTTCGCGATGGCGGAGCGCGTCAGGGTGGCTGTGTACCGCAGGGGGTCACAAATGGCAACATACCGATCGAAGGCCATTGCCAGTAAAATGGCCGACTCTGCCACAAAAATGAAATAGATGGAGAACATCTGCGCTAAGCAGCCACAGAAAGAGATCTTGGTGGAAACAGACCAGAGGACACCAAGGGTTTTGGGCACGGTGGCAGTGGATAACAGGAGGTCGCACACTGCCAGCATGGACAGGAGGATGTACATGGGTTCATGGAGGCTTTGCTCCTTCACGATGATGACCAGCAGGACCAAGTTGCCTAGAAGGGCGACAACGTACATCAGACAGAATGGGATGGAGATCCAGATGTGAGACTTCTCCATGCCAGGTATGCCGACCAGGATAAAGACTTCGGGGTGTGAGCTGGAGTGGTTGGGCGCTGACATCGTTCAGCGCAAAGCTTTAAGTCATTTCTTATTTGCAGGAGCTGTATGTAATGATAAGAGAATGGCTCTAAGAGCAGCCAAACCACATCCGGGATACTGTATTAGCCACAGGGAAAATGAGTTCTTAATTAGCATTGCTCACAGCTGAGATACTTAAATTTCTGAACCAGATATTCTCTGGAAGTGTTAAATATTGGGCAATTTGCTCAGTCAGGGTTCCCTGCTGCCATTCAGGTCCCTTCATCTGGGCTTGCTAGTGTCATTTCTGCTCCTTGGCTCTTTAACATAAGGAGAATCTTCCACCTGCAACTGCAGGGAGCTACAGCAAGAGATTCATTCCTGAAACAGTGATCACATGAATACTCCTTGGGATGACATTTTGGGTGTGATAGTCATCTCTGCTGCACTGAGAAATCTTCAGGATTGGAGGTATTTTAAGAAGAATTTTCTTCTCTTCCCGAACTGCTACAAACAACGTGTGAGCACTGCTCATCCTGCCCTGGGATCTTATTTAAGGAACATGCAGCATTAATGAACCACAGCAGTCTGAAAGCCACTGAGGAAACAGACCCAGGAGCCTGGTTCGATTCTGTCCTTCATGGGACTTTATATCTCTATATCAGCCCCCAATAAAGGTCTGTGTCTGTAACCCTGTCTGAGAGCTCACTCCTCTGAGAGTAAGAAATGTGAACGGCTGGGAAAAGCTTCTTTCATGCCCAAAAGGGCTGAGGAACAGAAGACTATGTGTTTTTTTTTCCCAACTGCACTGGTAGCTCTGTTTTATAAGACCTGCAGACAGCAATGTCCAATCACCCAGGTACCTGGAGAAATTATCATGTGGGATGTGAGAAGAGATAAAATTAAAAGCCACCAGCAAGAAGACATTACCAACTTGCCCAGGATGTAAAGCAGATTTTATAGTTCCATGAGGAGCAGCCTGCTTTGTGTCAGGGTTGCCACCTTATGTAATACGTCCACACAGCATAAATCAAAGCTCTGAGCTGCTGTTGGATTGCCAGGTGAAATTAAGCCAGTACTGCTCATAAAGAAAGAAAACCTCTGAACTCTCTGACACCAGTGACTGCTGTTTTAAAGGATACGGAAAATTTACAGGCATACTTCTGCGCTAGCTCACACAGTGCACTTGTAATAGCAGGTCACAAGTCCATTCTCAGAGGTGAATTCCTCTACATCAGCTAAGTCTGCAGGACCTGAGCAGGTATGCTGTCCTCTTGCTTTTCTTCAAGAAACACATTACCCGGTTCCCTCCCTCACGCTCTCATGCAGGGATCTGGGGATCATGCAGCCAGATCCGCTGCCAGGGAACGGCTACCCACCTCTGGCAGTGATGTGACACAGTAAGACCCACATGGACAACTCTACTCACATTGCCGCACCTCTCTTATCAGTCTCTGTCTCACCAAAGCTGTACAGGAACAACAGAGCCTTGAGCCCAGCCAACTCGCCAGTCTCCTGTGCCAGGCAATGGGCTCTGCTGTGACCATGCCTGAGCCGGCGGTTTTATACTTCATCCTGAACATGCCAGGAGGGAGCACAGGGCCCTTTTGTTTGTGACTCTAGCCCTGACACAGGTGGAGAAGAGTTTATTTACCAGATTATTTCCTACTGCAGTGCTAATTGGGTGGGGATTGCACAAGCTCTGCAGACCCTCAGGGGTGCCCAGAGCAGTCAGGTAATCGCAGATGCCCCGCAGGAGGGGTGTCCCATAGCTGCCTCAGTGAATCCTCCTCAGTCATCACACCTCAACTTTACACACCAGTAACTTCTGATTCAGTGCCTAGTCCTGGCATTCAAAGGGTTTTTCCAGGCTGTGAAGATGAGCCAGCATGGAGCAAGAGGAGACCTGCCAATCAGATGTGAGTCATCCTTGCCCCAAGACTGGAAGGGCTTGGTGGTTAAGATCTGTTTTAGCTTTTTGTGAATCATGATAATGGAGATGAATTTCGAAGCTCAGAGGTGGACATCAGCAGACATTCCTGCTGTAAACGTTTTAGCTTATATTGTTCTCATTTTGGATTTTAGAAAAGAGTAACAGATTTATTTTGTCCATTAAATCACTATTTCTCCTCTAGAAACCAGCAGAGACCCTGAGAAGACTGCATATTGGGGTCCAAGGAGCCGCGATCAGCCAGTTTCCCAGCTACTATGGACCTTTGGCAGAGCTTTGGGGACCAGCAGGGATCTCTAATACATCAGAGCAGAGCAGCCTGTCAATGACTCTGTCCTCACTGCTGAGTAGCTGTCTCAATTCAGGCAGGACAGATTACAAGAATGTGCTATTTATTATCTGCCTGTTACAAGGTGCCCTGGGAATCTTTTTTAATTAACTAACATTTGCTAAGACATTATGATGATAGAGGCGAGATGAAGTAAAATCATTAAGCTTTACTTATAATTTATTATCCACAGAGCTCTGCAGATGAAGAACAATTAATAAAGGACCATTGTTTATAGACAGCAATTAAAAATGAATGGAAATGTGGTACTTTAACTTGAAACACTTACGGCTTTGTACATGCTGAAAGCGGTGTTTCTCTCCATCTTTATTCAGTAAAGCATTCAAATATAGTTTTAGAGCACTTCTTCAAAACATGCTTAAACCCTGATTCAGCACAAACCTGAAGCATGATCTCAACTTCAGGTATATACTTGACTCCTCAGTGCATATAAACCTGAAAAGCCTGCCCATATATTCACTGAAAACAAAGGTCTGCTTCTTCCACTGACTCCATGGGCTTTGGCTCCTGTCTCACAGCTTTTGAGCTTTTGCATGCAATGCATGGACACTGTAAAACTTTTCCTGTGAAAATTCCTTCCTCCTTCCCAGGAAAAGGTCCTTGCAATCCAAGTATGCCTACAAACAGCCTACTATATCAACTGAGCTGAAAAAAAAGACAAAGAAGCCTTAGAGAGAAATAAAATGCAAAGTGTAGAAGTTCTGGTTTCACAGCACATGTGAGTTATTAACCATTTTAGAAATATAAATCTTCCTGATCAGCTGGCTAATATCCCATTATGCATGCCCCTTTGGACAATAATTGCTGAGCTAGTGATTCATTGACTCAGGGACACTTTGCTGTACCTGTGAGGTTTGTGCCGTGACCCAGCTGACACATTCATCCGGAGAGCAGAACAGTGCCAGGGCTGGGCTTTTAGAACTATTTGCTCATTTTTGTACAACTGTTCCTGGAAATCCAAGGAAGTGGAATGATCCCTAAAATTAACTCACTTCGCACATCTGAACACAAACCCCCATCTCATCCAAGCTGGACGCTAAATTACAGGTGAAAATGTGGATGCCTCCAAGGATGCCTTACCCATGGGAGAGTTTCCACTGGGCTCAGCAGGACTGTTCACTAAGGTACAGCTACTCCCACCTTAAATGTCAGCAGGTCACGAACTCAGTAATATTCTCATCATTCGGATGACAAGACCTAACCCGCAGGCCAATACTATCATGTTATTGCTGTTCTCTTCCCTGTCCTTTTCCCATCATTTATACTTGGCTTGGAAGCTCTCTGCAGCCAGGTCCACTGTTCTGGTTTGCATTTGTAGAGTGCCAGGCACAACAGGGCCCCACCTTCCCCTGGTTCTATAGTAATGATGGTTCAAGTCTGCTCCAGGGGTGTTTATAACAGGGGCCCTTCTCAGGACTACACTCAAATTTCTGGCACCTCTGAGCATACCCACTAACTTTGGCAACTTTGTGTGTGGAGTTAAGCTTGTGCTTAGGTGCGTAACTGAGGAAGGGCAAAGGAGGAGAAGCAGTAAAGAAGGCAGGAGGAATAACCATGCGAGTTAAACTGCCATAGCAGAGGTATCACTAACAAAAAATATTTTTTGATAGTGACAAATTGTGATGGCAGGTCAACTGCTATTAGAGATGTTGAAAAACCTTTCACAAAAAAACCCTTCAACAGTGGGTCACTTGGTCGATGTATTCTTGTTGTCAGGCAGGCAGGTAGGGCTGGAGGAGACCATCTGAATGAGCAAAACAGGTCTCTTGCAGTCACCAGCTGTTTAGCATTTCACCACTGTCTTAAAATCTGTTTTAACCTCTGTGACACCTAGTGGGAGGCTATTCGAGGTCCTCCATGCCCTGAAGACCTTGAAGTGTCTAATTTCAGTCCAAATGTATTCATATTTGCCTATATTTATTTGCTCTCATGACACATTTGTGAAGCAGTCTTGTATCCCATCAGAAATCAAGGACTGGTCTGTAGAAATACTCTTCCTTTTTGCTAAAGAAAAGCCCCAGAACACTCACACAAGTATTTTGAGGACATTAAAAAAAAAGCCAGGAACAGCAGCAGCATTTTTAACCAGCTCTGCTATCATCACTGCTATACAAACAGCTTTTAATCAACAGACTTTCATTTCCACTGTGATTGTCATGGGGTTCCCACCTCGGATGAAACCAGAAAAATACAAAAACAAAAAAAAAAACACAAACTAAAAAAGTGTTGAAAGATTTAAGAACTTTTTAATCTGAAGTCATGAATCTCTTTCTTTCTCTTTTCTTTTGATATTATAACAGTTGCTGAGATGATGAGAGCACATTACGATTTTGGTTGCTCTATTTGTATTGCCCCCAGTCAGCTGGTGAACAAGCTTGGTCCAGGAGAGCGCTCATTGCGCCCGTTCTCAGTTAGGGGTGTTGCGCTGCTGCATCTGCACCTGCTGGCTCTGAGCTCCTGAAGCGGGGCGGGAGATCTTGTGGAGCCCGGAAAAGGGGAGTCCTGCCCCCTCTGCACTGCCAAGGTTCACCAGCCCCTCCAAAAGGCATACGAGCTGTGGCATGACTCCTGCTTCTGCTGACAGTTTCTGCAGCATCTGAAGGACCTGAACCAGCACTTGCATTCCTCGGGACCCCAGTTTTGTACCTGGTGCCTCTGAGGTCCAGACTTGCTGCTGTGGCTGCCTTTGAGGAGCCTTCCCCACCACCGGGGCATTCTGAAACTGCCTTGCAGTGGTGTCAGGTTGCTGGCTAGGCAAGTGTCCTCCACCCCTCCCACTAAGGGAAAATAGGATGTCCTGCAAAAGCTGCTTGATGATCTGCTCCAAGAGCCTTCTTATGGCTATGAGCATGACTACACTAGACCCTTCTTCAGGTCTCATAGCTGATGCAGGGTCAGCGCATCCCGGTTTCTTCCGAACGTTGCTGACATTGCCCTGGGAGCTGGGTTGCAGAGGATGAGCCTTTAGAAATGGCTCCCTAATTTCTGCATTCAAAACACTTTGGCTGTGGCCTCCAGGTGGGCAGTTTCTGAAAGGAGCAAAGAGTTGGTCTCTAGGCTGCTTCAGGGTGGCTCTCTGCCTCAAAACCTGGTTTTCAGCCTCCCCTAGCTGCAAAGGGTTATCTCCACCCAAAAGGCTTGCTAGGCAGCTCTCAGTGTCTTTGGGTTTCCTCATTATTTCCCGCACAGTCACTGGGCTCCTAGCAAGCTCCAGCATTAATGAACCTGGCGTGCTAAGAAAGCGGCTAATTTCTGGGATTTTCTGGATGGTTATCTGCTTCAGAGGGCTGTCTGTGAATAATTCCTTAATGAGGTCAGGGCTGGAAAGCATGCTCTTAATGGGGGGGTTTTCTAGGAGCTGCAACGTCATGTCAGTGGTGGATAACAGCTGACTCTGAAGCTCAGACAAGTGTACTGTGTTCAAGTCAGCGCTGCTTATAAGTCCCTGAAGGTCTTGTGCATTGAAGGTTGAGCCACCCTTGGTCTCTGGTCCAGAGATGCCAGTTCTCTCTGCTGGAATCTTGAAAGCCCCCTGGAAAGAGCTTGTTTTCTGGCCAAGATGGTCCTGGGATCCCCTTCGTGAATGGACCACCAGGTAGATGGTGGCTTCATCACGGATACCGTACTCACCAAGGGTCTTGTGATCCTTCAAAATTCTGCCAGCAAAGACCAGCACAAGCTGGTTGATGGGAGATGAGAAACGCACAGACACCTCCCCTTTGAATTCCCTGATGCATCTGTTAATAGGCACTGCAAACTCCTCCTTCTGCCGGGGGGTCTTCACTGTTACCCTGACAGTTGGAGGGGCAGCAGCTTCGGGGACATCCATGCTTTGACCATCCTTTGGGAAATGATCCCTCAGAGAAGTAGCACTGGAGCTTTTCTTCCTGCAGAAGCAGTGGACAAATGGTGGGAGGGCTGGACACAACAGCCTGGGTTCTTCACCTTCACTGCTACCAACTCCTCTGGCTGCTCTAGACCCTGGTGTTTGGAGAGGCCCAGCTGGGGGGAGACATCTCCATCCACGGGCAGGAACATCAAAGCAAGCTGAGGGCTCTGCTGGTGGCCCACGCTATCCCCTCAACCCCGCCCTGCTCCGAGGACCTCTGTCATCATGTCTCTGCACTGTGACCTCACTGCCAATATCACAGCCTTTCAGTGGCACTGGGCTTGGCACCACAGGTTTCTCCAAACCAGTGCAACAGGAGCACTGCATTTCTTTATCAAAGACACAAACTCACAAGTGGACAAGAGAAGCATGATGTGAACAGCTTCCATATTTTCAAATGCTGCTAGTTTTACTAATGACCATTGTGAAGATCCCGGCAGGGGTATTTTCTTCACCATAGGAGCAAACAGGAAGTGATCTGAGCTGAGTTATATATCAAATTTTGTATTTAATTGGGAAGGGTAAAGGACAGAAATGAGCAGTCAAAACTTCATGATGCAAAGACTGAAAAGACAAAACAGCAAAACAGTGAAACCTCAGCAGTCGTTGATTGCCCATATTGCCCAGGCCCCTGAGACAGGTCCAGCTGTTGCAGAGGACAAGGCACAGATGAATCGCATAGCATGTAATGATGAGAAGCAGCTCTTTTCAGCTGAGGCTTTGTTACACCCTGTGTAACATGCAGTAGACTACCTGGATGGTCTGCAGGCTGTGCAAAATATGTAGAGACTGCCCTAAATACAACCTAGGTTCCAATTTGTCCTCAGGAGTTTTCAGAGGTTCTGACTCTTCCCTGCTCTCCTATGGTGCCAGGCAGGGCTAAGATACTATTCTTGGCATTGCTGGCACAACTCACACTCACTCTGCACAGGTGTAAACGATGACATCGGGGTGGTGAGCACTGCCATTCTGCTTCAGCCCTGAGGATAAACAGTGCCCAGACCCCAGTGTCTCAGAGTGGCACGTAGGAGAGAAATGCAGCAGAGGGAGGTACAGAGCAGAGAGGAGAAGCATGCGTTTGTCTCCACAACCCACCCAGTAAAGCATGAAGGAAAGATCTCCTGGCTCATGTACATTCCCTCCTGTTCCTCATCCCAGAGTGGCTTCCCACAGTGGAAGGGAAACCGATGCCTCAGCTTTGAAGTACATCTGGCAGTTCAGCACTTAAAAAGCCCTCGGTGCCACCGAGGGTTTCTTAAGCCCACAGGAACTTAGTAGAGGGGTGACAATGGGAGTCTCCTCAAACCTGCACATTGGCTCTGGGAGACCCATGGAGGTGACCAGCTCTTGCTGCTGTGAAACCTGTTTTGAGGGGAAGGCACAAACTGAAACACAGGAAATTCCATCTGAACATTAAAAAAAACCCGCTTTTTTTCACTGTGAGAGTGATCAAACACAGGAAAAGGTTGTCCACAGAGGTTGTGGAGTCTCCGTCCTTGGAGGTACTTAAAACTCAACCAGACACAAGTCTGGGCAATCTGCTCAAGCTGACACTGCTCTGAGCAGAGGGTTGGACCAGATGGTCTCCAGAGCTTCCTGCAAACGTCAACTATTTGCGGCTCTGTGAGAGGCAATGAAGTGGCTATAGCCTCTGAGGGCTTTTCCAACTCATTCTGCCAACAGAAAAAAGGCACAGTGTCAGTGTTTAGCAGCTTCCTGGCTAGATTTGTACTTCCTGTTGCCTGTACAGAATATCCAGTGTTTCATCCCCCTCCTCTTTGCCCTCCACAGCCCATCCCCAGCAAAACTCCCAGAGACTCTGTAGGAAGCACCAGCACTTTATTCAGCCAGCTGTAACGCTCAGCCTACATCAGGGCTGCCATGGCAGAGCATGGGGGCTATCACCCCTGCAGCAGGGCTGGGTCTGGCTGCTTCCTTGCCGGACACCACCAGGGAGTCGGCTCTGCTGCTCTGCAGTGGCCACACTGCCCGGTCTTCTCTGAAGAACATCCTGAGGCATGCTGCAGCCATGGTCCAAGAGCATTGCTTATTCAGAGCCAACAGTACTCAGCTGCAATTTTTGCAATGGTTTACAGAATCCTTGACATTTAACAGCTGAGCCAGGAAGGCCATCAGGACTTTGCTATGAGACAACACAATGGTCCCATCTGAGCATATACCATCCACCTCGCCAACACACCAGAGCACTGTGGACAGAAGGTGCCTTGCGCTTTGGTGGTTAGAGCTGGACAGACCAGAGAGTTGCTGTGACTTTATCAGGAGACTGAGAAGCTCCATCCATGTGGGAAAAGCCCATTTCTACTGTTCACAGGCCATGGAAACCAGAGGGCTATCTCATGGCAGAATGGTGGCTGCTGGTATTGGTGTCTCCAAGGTCCTGCATGTTAAAATGATGAGACAAAAATTCATCTTGAAAGTGCTGCAGAGCATCCTAATTTTTCAATGTTTTTTTCCAACATGAGACCTGAAATTCTGGCAAGCTTCTCCTTGAGGTCTCCAGTGCTGCTTTCACTCCCTTCGCCCTGTGGGTCTTTATTGTTGCTTGGGGGATTTTAGCACGTGCTGGTGCACAGTATCTGGAGATGAAGGTCTCCCCTCTTTCTGACATTGTCACCCATGGTGTGAGATTCACTGAAGTGGAGGCAGATGTATGCAGATGCCCAGAACTGGCATGCTGTTTTTGCAGTAACTAGCACTCGTTCTTCATATTTGCACTGCTTTTCACAACTGTCTGAAGCAGACTGCCATTGACATCAGGTAGAATATGATATTACTGATGCACTTGGTGCATACACCAATGTGAGGAACAAGAAAAAGTTCAATAAAACTAGTTTTGTGTTGAAGTAGAAATCAAATATATGACAACAAAGTGATGGGTAATTGATCAGTCAGAAGTATGGTCTGAAAAGGATTTTGAGAAGTAATGTGCCTCACAATGAGCACTGCTCAGCAGTGCAATATTTTCCCCAAAAGAGAAAATTTCCCTGTGGGATGTGTAGGTCATAGGAGATCATTGTCCCTCTGTAGGCAGCACCAGAGTCTTTAGTTCAGCTTTGGTCATCATGGCTTAAGCGATATGCTTCCCTTAAACAAAAGACAATAAAGCCTTTCCCAATCTCAGAGGGCTCTTCAGCATGTAAACACCTTGAACAGCAAGAGGTTCCAAGGTCCTTCAGTAATGCAAGCTACATGTATGAGGGCAGGAGGATAACTTATTGCCTCTGCCATAGTAAACACCACTTGGTCTATCCAGCTGCAGTTGGTGTACCAGGCTCTGCTCTGATGTCTGACCAAATATTCAGTCTAGGCGCTGAGACAGTAGACAAAAGCTCAAAGAAAAAGAAAGGTAGCTGTAGGAGAGCAAATCAAAGCAGCAGCTGTAGGTGACAGTAAATCAGCAAGCACAAGAGTCTTGATAATCCTCATCTGAATTCTCTGCCCCAGTCTCTTCTAAACAGACAGTTCAGGGGAAGCATCTCTAGGAGAAACCTGTAGCAATGAAGGGACTGATGACCCAAGCCCACATTTCCAGAAACCCTGTCACTTTTGACCTCTCTTGAGCTTGCTGGGCAAGCCTGTTTCTCCAGGTTTGCAGTGCTTGGTACTCTTTTCCAGATCTTGGCCCACGTACCCCTTGCCACACAGCACCTGTCAGCATCTGCTGCTCCGGCCGCAGCAGGGGCACTGACCCACGGGGCAGAAGAGGCGGACCACTCGCTCCCGGATCTGCCTCGTTTTCACCCCGTATACAATGGGGTTGAGCATTGGTGGGACCACAACATAGAGGTTGGCCAGGAGGATATGAACGTGACCAGGGATGTGGTGGCCAAAACGATGTGTAAGAAAGGAGAAGAATGCGGGCATGTAGAACATGAGGATGACACAGAGGTGGGAGCCACAGGTGCTCAGTGTTTTGAGACGGGCCTCATGGGTCGGGAGGCGAAAGACCACCTTCAGGATCAGAGCATAAGAGACAGCGATGAGCACAACATCGAGGCCAGTGGAGAGCAGAACTGTTGTAAGTCCATACCAGACGTTGGCTTTTATATCAGCACAGGCCAAGCGGGCTATGCCCATGTGCTCGCAGTAGGTATGTGGCATGATGTTGTGTCCACAGTACGGCAACCGCTTCAGGAGGAAGATGGGTGGGAACATGATGCACAATGCCCTGACAACAGCAGTCACAGCGATTTTCCCAATCACCGAGGGAGTTAATGTTGAAGAGTATCTCAGGGGGTCGCATACAGCAACGTACCGATCAAATGCCATTGCCAGCAAGACGGAGGACTCCACAATAAAACTGAAATGTGTGAAGAACATCTGAGTAATGCAGGCATCAAAAGAAATTTCTCTGGCACTGAACCAGAAGATCGCCAGCATTTTGGGCACCGTTGTGGTTGAAAGCATTAGGTCAGCAGCAGCCAGCATAGCCAGGAAGAGGTACATGGGCTCGTGGAGGCTCCTCTCCGTGATGATGACAAAGAGGAGGACAGAGTTCACAAACACAGCAGTGAGGTACATCAGGCAGAAGGGGACAGAGATCCATATGTGGGACTCCTCCATGCCCGGGATGCCTGTCAGGACGAAGGTGATAGGATCAAAACTGCTGTCATTGAGCTCATACATGGTGCTGCTTGAGTCTGTGCTCAGGGTCAGTCCGGCTTTCTGTAAGAGAAAATCAGCAGAATAAATAATGCCTGGTGATCCAGATGCTGGCCTTGCCCACCTACAAATGAGAACACAGTGACCCATACAGCATCCTATTTGCAAATGACTTCCAAACTGAGCCATTTCTGAATGCCGAGGGCTTGATTTGGTATATGCTGTTGTAAAAATGAATTGTTTCATTCTTTCCTATTAGCCCTTATGAACTGTATCTGTAAGAAAAAAAAATCTCTGTTCATCCATTTGCACTGCAAAACAGGCTAGGTCTTTTTCTCTCTCAGCTTTACCTATTGTCACAGAGATCACAGAAATGCCGGTAAAAGTCATAATGACTATGTTGGGATCAGTGGGTTTTATTTCTGTGTATATCTGGAAAGTGATGTGTCTTAGCTTTCTTAGAGTTGTACATCTCTTCAGACCCTGGAACTTAGACTGGCACGTTACTCCCTGTATTCCCAACCGCATAAACACATTTACCTGCTTGCAGATGTGCAAAGTGTCTCTTGTGCCTCCTCATCCCACAGAGAACCAAACACCAAACACATCCACTTTCTGAATGACCTGAAACAACTCTCTTAACCTGTCTGATTCCCTGTCTGCCTGCGGAGAAGCTAGTTCCTTCTTTCCTTGCCTTGGAACAGTGCAACAGGTTTGTTGGACAAAGAAATTGTGACACAAAACGCAAGGGAACAAGTGCTATCAGGGCAGCAAAGTCATGCTAAAATTCCAGAGAGACCCAGAGAGACATGAGGACTCCTGCACTGATGGTCAGGCTACATGGGCCATTTCCGGCCTCTTGGCTTAACCTTTTGCAGGTTTTTGCAGCATCCCAAAGATCCAGGGTAACCTCGACTCAGAGTAAATTCCATGAAGGTTCATATAATACCAATAGGTTTAGTCTACAGAATCCTCTGTGGATGCTGACAAGGACTTTGAGAAGGAGAAGGAATGCTGCAGAGCAGCTACTTCTCTCTGTTCTCCCCAATTTGTATTTCCACATTATGTATGTCCAACTATACATTAGAAAAAGCCTAGGCCAGGGTTGGAATGCGAGAAAATATGTTTGATCGGTACCAAGGCGAAACCATCCTTCTTCAAATCTGCTTACAGCCTGTTCTGTTTTCATTGCAAACTGCAGGCATCTGAGTACACTACATGTTTGTATTTCTAAGTGCTTCCATTAATAAGTGTTCTTGCTCTATATGAACCAACAGTCCACTGAAAACCTCAGTCAGTATAGCAAAGGTCTTTGGTGTATCACAAATATTTATCCAGTCACTTCTTCCTTTTTTAAGACCATCTAATTCAACAGAGGTGAATAAACACAAGCTAAGTCTACATTTTAAAACCAAATGAGCCTGAGAACATCCCCAGGCACCAAAGCCAGTCAATATAGATGGTTTACAAAACAGCTCTGCAAGACTTTACACCTGCAGTTCTTAGTGATATGGAGACATATTTCTCTCACCTGCAGATTTACTTCCTTCCATTCTTTTCAAAGAAGAAAGTAGTGCCCCAAATGTCAATGTTAATATAAAATGACTCACCAAGGGCCAGCCCCAATGAGGAACGAGGAACCGCAGAACTGCATGTGAGTAAGAACCCCTATCGATACCGCGGAAAGCCGATGATACTAGTTCTTCCTCCTCCTCAACCTCAGAAGGAACATCAGCCCGTCAACTTGTGGAAGTTTAAATTGCTAGTGCATTAAAGATTAACAGCAGGTAACACTCTCAGCTGGGTCAAGACATTTCCTGCTTTTCCATCATTTGCATTACAAGTGTTTTTACTTTGTCCCGCCTCGGCTCAGGCTAAGTCTCCTGACCACAACAAGTACTTGGGAGGGAGACAGGCACCACGTATTGCCTGAGCAGGGCTCCCAGGGTCCAGAGGCAACATTCCTGGTGGCCAGGAAGAGTTTTATCCTTCAAAGAGTGAAAATGTTCTTGCTATACTGGTGAGACCTCCCAAAATATCCTCTGAGTTTTGCTTATGTTGCCATGTACATCTGTGGGAGGGATTTCTCTATCTGTCTGACTCCTACCCGTGGTCAATGATCTACAAATCATGAAGCCTGTAAGCGGCTGTGAGCCCAAAGCTGACGATCTTGTTGTTACAAAACAGCCGGCTGCCTGGCTTTTACTCAGATTGCACTGCCAGTCTGAACTGGCCTCAACTGGAATACCACAAACACCAGAATTGCATAATTTATAATACATTATTATTGGAAAATAATTTTTAAAGTACAAAAAAAGTAGCAAAAAAAAGAAAGAACAGAAACAGCAGCTATGTGTATTTAGAGGATGCAAAAAAACTTATTAAAAGATGACTTGAGAAATGCTTTGTCTGCAAACATGTTGAAGATTCATCGGTGTAACAGAAAGAAAAAAGCATTTGAACAGATAGAAATGCATGAATTAATCACTTCTTTCATTGCAGGACAAAGCCAAAATGATTGAAAATAACTGTATTTTCTTGATGAAATGGAGGAGTAGGTGTTTAATACAGTTTGGCCTGCAATGAAATGTTCATCATTCAGAGATTGCCTGTTCTGTTTCACTACTGTAGTTATTCAGGTTCAGAAATAATATGCAACCAATGCAAGCAGACAGAAAAGAGTGCATCAATGCATTTTTTTAGTAGTCATAAATAACTATTGATTTTCTCCCTCCACTAAACTGCCCCATCCTACCTGCTGTGTGCTGAGTCCTCACTGCGGGCACTCCAGATTTGATCTACCTGGAAAACACCCAGCAAGTTTTTGGATGCTGTAAATATCATCAGTCACAACCACCACACTCAGTTTTGCCCAAGTACCTGTCTTTATGTTTGCTCAGGAAGACGAATTTACTTCTGAAATGTTGTTACAGTTCTCAGTTTAACATCCTACTACCAAAGACCGGATCCCTGCAGCTCACTGATGACCCCAGCTCCCCCCAGGACTAGTACAGAGCACAAAGAAATACCTTCAGGTCTCAGGGCTGCCTGTGTGCTTGCATCTGGGGCTTCAGCCCCATCCTGGTGGGGAGGACCTCCGTGAGTCACCAGGGAAGTGCTTTTCCACCCAGGATGGAGAGCACTGTCTCCTGCAGAGCTATTACCCAGGGCTTTAGTGCAAGTTCTACTGCATAATGGGCTATAATGCGAGACTTTTGCATCATGACATCATGAGGACACCCTCTTTCTGCAGCGGGGCTCCAATACCTTTGAATTAGCAGCAGTGCATCCACCTTGGTATTCATGGCACGCAGGACAACTCTCGCGGGGGACAGGTGTGCCATAAAACTCAGTCCTTTCCTGTCAATTGGTCTGATAAAGATGTTAATTCTCCTGTCACACCATGGCTTGTGTCTTGGCACTAAAGGTATGTAAGGTCTTGCTGAACCCATGTGACCAGTTCATATTTCAGTACGCTTTTAAATTTCCTGTGCATTTCTCTCCCCATGGTTTCCACAGAATAAAGCTGGTCCAAAGTCTTTCAAACTGAAAGTACAGGGCCTGTGAGGAAGAGCTATTCCAGTTCTCAAATTTTCCAGCTTGGGAGGAATTTCAAGGATCATCATGGTTTTCATATCAGAAGACATTTTTAAGATAAGCTGGAATACTCTCTAGCCACACAGCAATTAAAGAGGAAACTAAAATTTCGGGTGTGCTCCCCAAAAATATCTCTCCTCTATTGCTAGTGGGGGATGACACTTCTCAGGAGGGCATCACAAAAATACTCAAGCTACAGGTAAAACATGTTTTCTTCTTGCCGAAACCATACATATAAGGGCAGAAACACCAAAAGGAAAGCGCCAGGCTTGTGCTCTGAGGCACAGGGACCCAGCAAAGAGCAGGAGCAACCAAGAAACCACCACGGCTGGAACACAAGCCCGGTTTGCTGAAGCACAGTGCTAGACTCAGATCAGCAGCTCAAGCCCAGTAAGGAACTTACAGATGCAATCTTTCATTCGGTAGCAGAGCCAGCGCTGTCAGTGTGTTAATGTTTAAGCCATTGCCCCCAAGCTGTTGTGCACTGAGTACATAAGCATGAAGCAGCTGCCCCTGCCCTGTGGCCCGGATAGGTCTCTTCCGCCTCAAGTACTTGAAAACCCTTTGTTTATACTGGGATTGTTTGTTTTCTAGAGATAAGGAGAAGCGATAACAGCCTGCAAACGCGTGGCAGATTACCGTAAACAGGAAGAGCGGGCTACTGTTCCTGAGGAAGGCCAGAAACAAGGAGCAGCATTTATCTGGGAAAATGTCATAAATGCAGAAGTAAACAACTTCCAGAGTGACTCGAGTTTTATATCTCCGGTGGTTCTAAAATCAAGTTAGACAAACACTGATCAGGAATGACCTAAGTAGAAAGCAGAGACAGACTCAAGCAGGCCCCAGCCCTTCCGAACTCTTCATCCTGAAATCTTGTATTTTGGCTGCAAAACAAGCCAGCTACAGGAAAGGATCAGAACAACAATTTCTCCATGCCAGTCCCTCACTAGATCTGGTGTCAATATTATCTGATTCTGTCATGGTCCTTGCAGGATGCTTCCTGATGAAATGACTCACCAAAACCAAGCAAATTACTTCCAAGCAGGGTCTGGTAGCGACCTGGCAACATGCTGTAGGTTCCTCTTCCAGAGAGTTTCACCTCTTGGGAATGGCAGTACCTCAGGCAATGGAGACCTTCCCCCACCTGCAATGATGGGATCAGCAGATCAAACATCTTCCCCTCTGTTTTAGTAATGAGGTTACAGGCAAGTAAACAGAAATCACTGAAACCACCAGCTTGTAAATGGAGCAGATTCACCTTACCAAACTTCAGATGGTGCCATCTGAAGCACGTCAGCTCCCTTGATACCTGACAGAGAGAAATAAGGCACAGTCAGGGAGAGAACCACTGTCTGCTGTCTGCATTAGGGGAAGATGAATAGCTCCTGAAAGTGCTCATTTCCCTCTACTGGTGCCTGAAATGAGTAGTTCAGAAGAGGATTTTAAGTTAAGTGAGTTTAATCCATCTCAGACATTAACATGCAGATGCAGAAAACTTGTGTTCACTTCTCAAACTTTTCTTTAGAAAAAAATACACGCCTAACTATATCCTCTGTCATATATTTAAGTAAACTGTAGTATTAAAAACCAAAATTTAGTCTGACCAGCAGTAAATAGGAACTATATTTATTCCAGGAATGATTGATCAAGCAATTTATTTCGGCTCTTCAAAACATTTTAGTAGCTTCAATCAAGTGCAACAGTAAGCTCCTTCTACAGATTAATCTAAAAATGTTTTCACTGCTAAGTAGAAATACTTCCTGTAAAATACTACTTTTTTTCAGTGTTCCTATTTTTCCGTGAAATCTGGTATAGCAAAAGAAAGGGGAAATGCATAACCTTTCTTCACTCCATTGAGCTTTCTGGTTTTGTTTTCCTAGAACACTGTATCACTAGGATGTGGATGTTAAGAGCACAGAGCCACACTTCATATCCAACAGCAACTCTCAGTCTTAGCTCTGCCGACTGATCCATCCACTCAGCTGTGACACTCCTTGAGGACTAGAATTCAACCTTGATAACCTGGAGCACTCATCTAATTGGAGCACCATCCCAGAGCTCTGCAATGTCTGCAACACCCTTGTTTGTGCACATTTCAATGCAGTGTACGTGCATTTCTCTTGCAATCCCCAGACCACATTGAAACAGAAGGACAAACACAGTCAGATGCCAGAAATGCATTTCTGCTGACGCTCTTATAACAGATAGGAAAAGCTGTGGAAGGCCACAAACTCCTTGTGTCATGTCAGGTCCCAGTAACAACAGTTCACACCCAGCAGTCTTCATCCTGATCAGTACACCAGTGGATTGCAAAACCACAGACATGTTGGTTGCAACAGACCTAATCTAGCCCAACCTCCCTTTTGAAGCAGGAGTATCCTCCAGGCTTGGCTTTTTCTAGCCAAGTCCTGTAAATCTCCAGGGAAGGAGATCCAGCCCGTGGTGACCTGTCCCAGATCTGCACCACAGTGAGGAAGAGTTTTTAACTCTCCAGCCTGTATCGCCCAGATGTGATTTGTTGTCATTGTACCTTGTTGCATCACCTGTAACAGACACATGTTTGGCTTCATCATTTTTGTAACTGTCCTTCAAGTAGCTGTAGGCTGCTATTACGTCGTCCCTTAACATCCAGCTCTCTCTCCTCATCTGTGTAGCCTGGCATTTCACTGATGAAGGCAATCAGCTTAGTTGGGTATGGTCTGCCCTTGGAAAAATACATGCTGGTTGCTCCTGATTGGCCTCTTGTACTGTCTCCCATAACATCCTCCTAGATAAGCTCAGGAAGTGTGGGTTAGAGGAGTGGACAGTGAGGTGGATTGAGAACTGGCTGAAAGGCAGAGCTCAGAGGGTCGTCATCAGTGGCGTGGAGTCCAGTTGGAGGCCTGTGGCTAGTGGCGTCCCTCAGGGCTCAGTCCTGGGTCCCATCCTGTTCAACTTCTTCATCAATGACCTGGAGGAGGGGACAGAGTGCCTGCTCAGCAAGTTTGCCGATGATACCAAGCTGGGAGGAGTGGCTGACACACCTGAGGGCTGTGCTGCCATTCAGAGAGACCTGGACAGGCTGGAGAGCTGGGCAGAGAGGAACCTCCTGAGGTTCAACAAGGGCAAGTGCAGGGTCCTGCACCTAGGGAGAAATAACCCCAGGTACCAGTACAAGCTGGGGACTGGCCTTGTGGAGAGCAGCTCTGCAGAGAAAGATCTGGGAGTGCTGGTGGGCAACAAGTTGACCATGAGCCAGCAATGTGCCCTTGTAGCCAAGAAGGCCAATGGTCTCCTGAGGTGTATTGGGAAGAGTGTTGCCAGCAGGTTGAGGGGGGTGATCCTGCCCCTCTCCTCAGCCCTGGTGAGGCCTCATCTCGAGTAGTGTGTCCAGTTCTGGGCTCCCCAGGACAAGAGAGACATGGAGCTACTGGAGAGAGTCCAGCGTAGGGCTACAAAGATGATCAGAGGGCTGGAGCATCTGCCCTATGAGGAGCGGCTGCGAGAGCTGGGCCTCTTCAGCCTGGGGAAGAGAAGACTGAGAGGGGATCTTATCAATGTATATAAGTACCTTAAGAGAGGATGTCAGGGGGATGGGGACAAGCTCTTTTCAGTTGTCCCATGTGACAGGACAAGAAGCAATGGGCAGAAACTGAACCACAGGAAGTTCTGTCTGAATGTGAGGGGAAATTTCTTCCCTGTGAGAGTGACAGAGCACTGGACCAGGTTGCCCAGAGAGGTTGTGGAGTCTCCTTCTCTGGAGATCTTCAAGGCCTGCCTGGATGCAACCCTGTCTACCATGCTCTAGATGACCCTGGTTGAGCAGGGAGGTTGGACTAGATGATCTCCAGAGGTCCCTTCCAACCTTATTGATTCTGTGGATCTATGAAATGACACAAGTCAGTGTGCTTCATAAGCTCTTCAGGGACAGGAGTGCCCTGAATGGTTGCCCCCAGCTCTGCCGGTCTGTTTTCAGGTCAAGGGCAGTGTTACCCCACCAACCTCCCCAGCAGCTGCATCAGGCTCTGCCCCCGGCGCAGCCCAGGACCCCCTGGTCACTGCCCAGCACCAGGTGCCCTCCCGGACAGTGCTGGGAGGATCAAGGTCTCCATGAGGACAAGGTCCCTCGCTGTTCGTAACAGCACCCACAGGACTCCCTGCACTGCCGCAGACCCCGATGATCCCAAAAGACAGAGATAACGAAGGCACCTGCTGCGACAACATGAGGACTCACAGCCAGCAGAAAAGCATTGCCTCACCCACCAGGGTGTTAATCCCCCCTTATAAACCTGTAAGCAGACCTGCCAACTCTCAGCAGGATCGTTCATATGTCGCTCAAGGAAGTAATCTGGAAGCAGGCTTAAGACAAACTAGATTAAGGATTTTTTTTTCCCACCTATTTCATAATTTAATTGTTAAATTTGTTGCACAGCAGGAACTGCAGAAGCAACAGCAACAGCAAAAAGAGGCTACAGAAAGTAATTGCCAAGAGTGAACCCCCTCCTAAGGAAGAACAGGGGTCTGCACGGGGCAGCGGGCACTGCAGGCGCTGTGCCTGTGACTCACCCCAGCCCGAGCCTCGGGGGACCTGGGTTGAACCTGGGGTGGCAGGACCTCCCCAGGCATCCCAGGGTGGTCCTCTGGGTCACTGGTCCTGCAGAGTCAGGGTTTGTGCAGCTTCTCACACGCCTATCACTGGTGCAAACCTGCAACCAGGAGAAAATGTGCCTGAGCAATGCAGCTCCTGGCTCCCACTTCCCAAGTGTTCCAGAAACCGGGAGGCAAACAGCTTCTTCCTGACTTTGCACCTCTCCCTGCCACTGACACCTGTGCAGGAGTGCAAAGCCTTGCAGAGCACAGGGCTACGGTCGGGGCTAGGCTGCACCTCAGCAGCTCTCAGCCAGCCCTGAGCAAACGGTGCCCTGCTATCGTGCTGGCCGTGGAGCACCAATGACTGGGCTCACCTGCACGTGGGGCCAAAGGATGCAAGGATGAGCTGCCACGCGAAGCAATCTGCTCTCTGCAGGCAGCCCCCGAGCCGCCCTGAGAAACACCCACACTAAAACGCAGCCCTGCTTTTCCCTGGAGCATGTTCAGAGCCCATTGCTATTCTGCTTCTGCCGCAAAGGTCTGAATTAATAACGCTCCAGGCGAACGCCCCAGCGGCAGCGGCTGCTTATACAAGCCTGGCATGCATGGCTGGGGTCTGCTGTGTCGGCACGGAGACTGATGGATGCAGCTGCAGTATAGAAACGGGCTCAATTTCTATTGTTTCCACTCCGGGGAACGACTTCCAGATCAATATCATTTTGGTTCTCAGTCCTTGAACTTCAGGGCGAGCACTGGCTTCCTGCCTGACATGAAGCGCTCTGAGCACGTCCCCAGCATGCTATCCAGAAAGCAGCAACGCCCAGGATTTATTTTGTGGAGCCTCTCTCCTCCCCTCTCCTTGCAGGTGCTCTCTGGACCACTGTGTGTAGCCACGCGGAGTGCACAGCGTTCGGCCAGCCTCCACAGCAGCGATACTGCTGGCGTCTTGGAGGGGAGCTGGCAGGACACCATGCAAGTGCAGAGCGGGGTCGGCTACTCCGCTGAGCTCCCTGCACGCTTCAGCCTGGCCGGCACAGGAGCCTAGCATCGCCTCTCCACCCCCTGCTGAATGATCCACAGCAGGAGATACTCAGGTGCCTCTGTCCCACCTGCTGTCACCCTATCTGGGAGATGCAAGGTCATGTTTCTCACTGGGGAGCAGAGCAGAAGCCTTGCTTGCATGGATGTCCAGTTTGTTCATCCCAAAAGAGATTAGACAGGTCTTTTTGCCAAAAGGAGCTCAGGCAGAAGCATTTTATGAACATCTAGTGAGAGTAAGGGCAAATCAAAGGTTGGGAGGGGGCAAGGATCTGTATTGTCATGGTACTGTGGAGTCTCCTTCTCTGGAGATATTCGAAAGCCGCCTGGATGTGATCCTGTACAACATGCTTTAGGTGACCCTGCTTGAGCAGGAAGGGTGGGCTAGATAGTCTCCAGAGGTCCCTTCTAACCTCAACCATTCTGTGACTGTGATTTATGAGAGAGAAAAATCTCATTGCCCACTTTGAGCACACTCTTACCCTGCCCCAGACGAGGGCCAGATGCACGCATGGGGCGATGGCGAGTAGAGACCACCCCAGGAAATGAACCTGTGGGGCCCAGATCCTCCATCCGTCACGTGTTTGCACCGCGAGCACCACGAGCAGTGACAGGCAGAGCACGGTGCCTCACAAGCTGCTGCATGCCCGTTTTAGACTGTTTCTATTTATATAGATGGAGAAAGCTCAGTGCTTGCTTTTGCCTCTTGGAAACAAGCACAGAGAAATATTGTGGCCAGCTGGAAACCCTGCTAACTATAGAGCTCTGTGGGAATGCAGCATGAATATTTCTTGACACTCTTTCCACCTACAGAGCGACACAGATGGGAAGATACACGAACCGGGGAGGTTGCTTCCGCAGAGTGCAGATGAGGCTGCCGTGGGGTTGTTATCTCTGGGATGTGGCTCGGTTTGGGATGAAATCTCCATTCAGCCCTCTGAGTCTGATCAGAGTCTCTCTCATCTCCTCCCCAGCCTGATACAGTCAGAGACAGACTTCAGTCTGCAGGAGGAGACTGGCTAATTTGAGTCTCTGGACTCATTAAAAATGTAAAGATTTTATCTTCTAATCCTCTTGCAGTTCCCCCTGGCATACAAAGTTCTCCATGAGTGAAGTCTGGCAACCAGCCTATCCTCTGGATGCACACTTAGGACAAACCATGGCCCTTTCACTCTTGCGAAATGCTCATACCAAACAGGCTGGGCAGACCCCAGCAACTGTCTGCTCTCCAACTTCCTTCGCGATGTCATGACAAAACAAACCAAAATCTTGTCGTCTTTAAAATCAGCTTACCTTTGGTAAGATCGTTCATGTCAAGGCACAAACATCCTGTTTGTCACAACTCTGGTGTTTTATTGCCAGAAACAATAATACTTTGGCAGTGCCCTGCTACCCCCAGTGACACTAACACCCCAAGAGATGCTATAAACCCCTCCGGTCGGGGCCCTTTCACCTGGGCCACTTGTCTCTCTTCCACCAAGGTCAGTTAACACCTCCCTGTGTCTCCTGAAAGGGGGTGGAGGGGGCAGCCTTGGGCTTGCAGGAGGATCTCGGACGCCTGTAGGGCACCAGCTCTCCAACACTGCGTTTTAATACCCACAGCAGCGATGGGAATTTTCAAAGGGCATCATGCAAATAGGAGGAAATTTTTCTTTTCTCTCTCTTCTTATGCATTTTGCATTTAAAAACACATCATTAGCATTCTCCTCATTCCTCTTTTTAAGAAGGAACGTGAATTATGCAGAGCTATCCAAGGCAGAGGCTGCATTTCCTCCAAGGTGGACAGCAACTCTGCCTGCAGCCAATTACAGCAGCCGGTTCTGACTGCCAGTTTGGCCAGTGCCAAGCCACCCCTGCTGCACCGGGGAGGAGAGCAGGCAGCCGCACCGCACGCAGAGGGATGTGCTGCAAACACAAGGCCTGAACAGGGCACAGCGAGACAACCGCATCCTGCAACCCCCTGCACAGGGGGCTAAAATCCCCCTGGATACATGAGGGGGCTCCAGTGGGTGCTGTTCTGCTCCAGGGAAGGGAGGAGGAACAAGACTGAAAGCCTCACCTCCATCCCTGATAAGATGATGGAGCAGCTCATTCTGGATGTCATCTCCAAGCATATGGAGGAAAAGAAGGTGGTCAGGAGTAGCCAGCATGGATTCACCAAGGGGAAATCCTGCTTAACCAATCTGATAGCCTTCTGTGATGGCATGGCTGGCTGGGTAGGTGAGGGGAGAGCAGTGGACGTTGTGTACCTTGACTTCAGCAAGGCTTTTGAGACTGTCTCTCATAACATCCTCCTAGATAAGCTCAGGAAGTGTGGGTTAGAGGAGTGGACAGTGAGGTGGACTGAGAACTGGCTGAAAGGCAGAGCTCAGAGGGTCGTCATCAGTGGCGTGGAGTCTAGCTGGAGACCTTTGGCTAGTGGCATTCCCTAGGGCTCAGTACTGGGTCCCATCCTGTTCAACTTCTTCATCAATGACCTCGATGAGGGGACAGAGTGCCTCCTCAGCAAGTTTGCTGGTGATACCAAGCTGGAAGGAGTGGCTGACACACCCGAGGGCTGTGCTGCCATTCAGAGAGACCTGGACAGGCTGGAGAGTTGGGCAGAGAGGAACCTCCTGAGGTTCAACAAGGGCAAGTGCAGGGTCCTGCACCTAGCGAGAAATAACCCCAGGCACCAGTACAAGCTGGGGACTGGCCTGCTGGAGAGCAACTCTGCAGAGAAAGACCTGGGGGTGCTGGTGGGCAACAAGTTGACCATGAGCCAGCAATGTGCCCTTGTGGCCAAGAAGGCCAATGGTCTCCTGGGGTGCATTAGGAAGAGTGTTGCCAGCAGGTTGAGGGAGGTGATCCTGCCCCTCTCCTCAGCCCTGGGGAGGCCTCATCTCGACTACTGTGTCCAGTTCTGGGCTCCCCAGGACAAGAGAGACATGGAGCTACTGGAGAGAGTGCAGCGCAGGGCTACAAAGATGATCAGAGGGCTGGAGCATCTGCCCTGTGAGGAAAGGCTGCGAGAGCTGGGCCTCTTCAGCCTGGGGAAGAGAAGACTGAGGGGGGATCTGGTCAATGTGTACAAGTACCTGAAGGGAGGGTGTCAAGGGGACAGGGCCAAACTCTTTTCAGTTGTCCCGTGTGACAGGACAAGAGGCAATGGACAGAAACTGAACCACAGGAAGTTCTGTCTGAACGTGAGGGGGAATTTCTTCCCTGTGAGAGTGACAGAGCACTGGACCAGGTTGCCCAGAGAGGTTGTGAAGTCTCCTTCTCTGGAGATCTTCAAGGCCTCCTGGATGCAACCCTGTCTACCATGCTCTAGGTGACCCTGATTGAGCGGGGGGGGGGGGGGGGGGTGGACTAGATGATCTCCAGAGGTCCCTTTCAACCTTACTGATTATATGAATCTTTGCAGGGCTCTGGCCTCAGCAGCAGAGGAGCAATGCGGACGGCACCCTTTGACCGCATTCCCGGTGTCGCAGGATGCTGAGCACTAAGTAGAGTGAACTCTAGAGGTCTCTGCAAGGCAAGAAACAGCACAGTCCTGCATCTGCAGCTCTGCCCTCCGGCCAGGGGAGCGACCGCATCCCACCGCGCTTTGCACGCAACAGCCGGTGGTGCAGGCACTTCTGCAAACTGGTCGCAATGCAGCCGGGACGCAGCACAGCAAGGCAGGGCGAAAGGACGACGGGGCAAGGGGAGCTCTGCTGTGAGGGCGAACCCCGCCTCCTGGTCCATCCACGCAGACATGACTGTTCTCCATGCCCCTCACCGAGACCCTCACTATCCTCACTGGGATAAGTCAGGTTTTCATCTGGAGCTGTAATGAGCTCTGGCATTAGCAGAGGTTAAAGTACCCAGGCACTGCCAAAGCCCTCTGCTGTCATCTAGGCTGCTTTACGGTGCACAGCCATGGAGCGGCTCTGGAAACATCACATGAGGGCCACCAAACAGGCCAAGGCCGATGAGCCCATCCTCAGCTGAGCAAGTCCACAGCACGGGAGGTGGTTCGCACGTGCAGAGCCCAACTCAGTGCCCCGCTGTAGGAGTGGGGCTGCAAACTTGCACACTATTCCTAGAAATCCTGTTTGTGGATAAAACATGGATCTCTATATCATGGTCTGCATTCAGGTCTGCGGCCACCCAAGGGAGCGCTGAAACTACAAAGGAGAACCAGTTTACGGAGCTGGTGTCCATGTAAGGGCAGAAGGTCAGACACTGTGAAAATGAAATTAGATCTGAAATGAATTAAGAAAGCAATGCCGTGCCTTTTGGGAGCCTCAGGGAATCAAAGCCACTGGCTGTGCTTGAGCATGACACGGGGAAGGGGCAGGAAGCATCTGGCAGCTGGAACGCCACGCTGGGACCTGCTCGCAGCACGGCGCTTCCTCTGCAACGTCCGCCCGTGGAAAACACAGCGTGCTCAGCTCGGGAGAAGTGCCAGCTTCGAGCAAAGGTGACAGCTCTGGAGCAAGTTGGATGGGGGAGGAGGGAAAGTGTCTGCTCTTTAAATAACTCCTCGTTCAGGCGGAGCATCAGCCTTGGCCATGCAGAGCATCTGCGTGCATCCCGGAGGCGGCCTGCCCACACTCCCCCACCAGGCAGGGGTCCCCCAGGCCCTGACCACCCGGTCATTGCTCCCCCATGCACAACGCTGCCTTAAAGCACATTCCCGCCTGCCTCCATCTGCCCTGTTTCACTGCAAACGGCAGGTTTTCAGCAGCGGGGCTGCTCTCCAGCCCAAGATCGAAGGCGACAAGAGAGGATCTGGCAGTTTGGGTTTAGCTTTCCCAGCTGATGGAGCATCCAGAGACACCCTGGCTGCAGCCCGAGTCGCGTCGACTTCCCATGGGCACTGGGCATCTTACTGACACCTGGGTCCTGGAAACTCCCCCCAAGGCAGTCCTGTGCCTCCTTGCCCCCATCCATACTTCCACCCCTAACGGGGATGAAGAAAGGTTAAACTGCTAAAAAACAAGCAAAGCTGAGATCAGATACTTCGACAGACTAGATCTCAGAAGTTTGCGTGAGCAGGAAGAATAGTTTGGTTTCCACATAAAATGGCAATCTGAGCAGATTTCAGCAGAAAGCAGTTGCAGCAGCTCTTCCAGGAGTCGCCTTGGCGGATCAGAGCTGCCCTTTATTGTTGGGTTTTGCTCTTCTAATTTTCATTTAATTTTCAAAACCAGAACACTAAAAACGCCCACAAAGAGACCAGAGAGACAGAGCTGAATTCTGCATCTACTGAGCTCTTTTTAGTTGTTTTTCTCCTACTTCTATAATAGAAGGAGAGGGCATCATTTACACTATAAAGCAATCTCAAAATGAACCTGTCTCCCAGTCCCAAGACCAAAGCCAGATTGTGCTTTCCCTATGAGCAGAACTGAAATCCTCATTCAGTGTTGTCCAAATGCACAATATTTGTTTCACATTTGTCTTTCCAGCTACAGAAAAATGCTGAGCAATGGCCAGCATACATCTAACCTTTATGTATTTTTCCCAAGGAGAAGAGGACGATAAGCGAGGGACAGCAGAACATGATGCTTACAGGTTATAATAGCCCACAGGCAAACACTGCACATCCTCGAGGTCAAAAGAGCAAAGCTGCAGAGAAGCAGCATCACGGATGCTCAAGAGATGTTGGCTTTGTTTCCAGGATCACGTTCCCCGTGAGAGAGTTCTACCTGCACCAGGTGGATATCACGTGGCAGGAGGAAATGAAGTCTGGCTGGAGGGTAGGATTGTAACCTGCAAAGGTTCGGGCCTCTTTTGTGACCTCTCCACTCACAACTGCTGCGATGGATTTGTCACAGGCTGCTGCAGATACCAAGCAGCCCCCGTGCTGTATCTCAAGCCACGGTCCAGCAGTCTGTGTTTATGCAGCGCATTGTGCAAGCAGAGCACAGCGCCTCACAGTCGCCGGGGCGCGCTCCTCTCCGCAGTGGTGGGGGTGTCCGTCTCTTCTCCCCACCTGTCCTTAAGGCCAGGCCGGGCATGGTCTCAGGAAATTCTGCAAACAGAAAAGCTATGACCTGTCCCTCCTCCCTCCTTGGCCCCTTCCAGCTCCCAGCAGCAGTGATCCAACGTGATGCCTGAGCAGCAGCAGAGACCCAAGAAAACAGGGCTAAACTGCAAGACCTGAAGTCACACACAGCACCCAGATTTGCCTTCAGCTTTCTTTGCAGTCCTGGTAGAGGGCCTCACAGGGCAACAGAAGTCCCCACACCCTGCAAAGATGGAACCGTCATCAGGCATCACCTCATGGCATAGGAGCATCATTTCACGTTTCTTAGGGATGTTATTCCAGTTCACCCAGCTGAAGATGGTGTTTGCTTTTTCACAACACAGTGACACTCCCGATCCATATTGAGCCTGCTATCCACTATCACCTCTGAGCGACCCAGCTGAGGCCACTCTGTGTTTGTGCAGCTGACGGTCCTACCTTGTGTGGCCTCTTGTATTTTCAGACCCTTTCTGAGCATGTCAATATTAGCTTGAATTTGCTGACCCAGAGTTTGCACAAACCCTCAGAGTGGTATCCTCAGGTTCAGGAAGCATGCTCCCTTTTCCATCGCTCAGGTTGGCAATGAAACACAGGAAGGACAGCACTGCACCCGGCCTCATGCCATGAAAACCAAGAAATCATTGATAATTATGCTCCAAGTATAATTATGCTCCAAGTACAGTCATCTAAACAGCTTCGCTGCAGCTACCTCCTAGCATGCTCCACAGCCCATGCTTCCCTGACTTGATGATAGCAGTGAAATTGAAAAATGTCTTTCCGAACTAAGCCAATGCACTGCTTCCTTCCTGTATCAGGCCAAATACCTATCATAAGAGGAATTTAGATTGGTTAGATAATACTTTTTCCTCAACTATTCCACTATGACAATCACAGATCCCTTCATATTATTTTCTAGGGACTTAGAGGTAGGTTGACTGTTCTCTTTTTCTCATTTTTTTTTCCTTTTTCCCTTAGTTTCTAAAAGGACAGGCATCAGTCTTCTCCCCTTTCCCACCTCCTGGAAGAGCTGCCTGTTCCCCACCAATCTCAAATGTCAGTGCTGCCAGCCTGGAGTCTGCTCACTGCCATCAGAACTGATCCCCAGAGCCCTGCTCCTGATCTAGTCACCAAACCCCCAAAAGGTGTAGTCACACCTTTCCTCTTCATGTTCATGAAAGGTGAATCAGTAATCAACCTACTCTTTTCTACGCTAGATCCATTCCCATCTCCTGGGACACTCACAGCCATGGAAACTTCCCAGTGCAGAACATCTCAGCACAGATGGTGATATTGCAGCGATGGCTTTGCCCAGCGAATCTGGAAAAGAGCACCCTGACAGGCAAGACAGTGAAGCAATTACTCCTACTGAGCAAGAGAGGGAGGAATGACTTTGCCTCAGCACCCTGCAAGCTCTCAGCTTATTGCAAGCCACTGCAGTCTCAGGAGCCTGAGTCTCATCACTTACCTGCAGAGCTGCAGGCAGGACTGTCTTCCCTGTCAGAGCCCTGAGGATCCATGACAGGAGCTCAGCTCCTCCTGTCTCTCAGCTTGGGAAAACAGGAAGGAACCAGAGAAATACATAGAGAAATGCTTGTTAAAGCAACACTTCATTTGCACAACATTTGCAGTGCCACTGCTGCTCCACTGAGGCTCAGGACAAGCACCTCAAGGGCAGCCCACGCACACCCCTGCTCTAGCCTTTGGGAGCAGAGGGGAAGGCCCAAACCAGGTCATGCTGCAAGGGCCACCTGGCTTCTCCTTTGACATACACAAGCCAGCCAGGATAGAGCTCATCCTGCACAGCACCCACAACCTGCACAGCATCCCCTCCCGGTCCTGCACAGCACCCCCTCACCCTGCACAGCATCCCCACATCCTGCACAGCACCCCCGAGCCCTACACAGCACCCCCACATGCTGCACAGCACCTCCACTCCTTGCACAGCACCCCCACACACTGCACAGCACCCTCAGCCCTGCACAGCATCCCCCAGCCCTACAGAGCACCCCCACACCTTGCACAGCACCCCTAACCCTGCACAGCATCCCCACATCCTGCACAGCACCCCCCAGCCCTACACAGCACCTCCACATGCTGCACAGCACCTCCACTCCTTGCACAGCACCCCCACACACTGCACAGCACCCTCAGCCCTGCACAGCACCCCCCAGCCCTACAGAGCACCCCCACACCTTGCACAGCACCCCTAGCCCTGCACAGCATCCCCACATCCTGCACAGCACCCCCCAGCCCTACACAACACCCCCACACCTTGCACAGCACCCCCAGCCCTGCACAGCACCCCCCACATCCTGCACAGCACCCCGTAGCCCTGCAAGCACCCTTGGCACTGCATTTTGCCTGCATCCTGGTCCTGCACAGCCTCCCTGCCCTTGCTCAGGGTCCTGGCCCAGCTGCCCCACACTACCCACACAATGGGCCAGGCTGGGACCATGTCTCACCCGGGCAGGCCCTGAGCAACCTGTGGCAGGAAGAGCCGCAGCCAGGGAGCCGCCCCTCCGGCCTGGTATGGCACAGAACAGCATGGCACGGATGGCACAGCACGACGCGGGATTGCACAGCATGACACGGCATGGCCCAGCATGGCATGGCATGGCATTGCACAGCCTGGCACAGCAGAGCCCAGCCTGGCATGTCATAGCACAGCGCAGCACAGCTGGCACAGCGTGGCATGGCATTGCATAGCCTAGCACAGCATGGCACAGTGCAGCACTGCCTGGCACGGCGTGGCACAGGCCAGCATGACATGGCACAGCAGAGGCCAGCCTGGCACGGCACAGCATTGCATGGCACAGTACAGCTCAGCACAACACAGGCGCCAGGACCAGGAACTGGGCACCAGCACTAGGAACTGGCACCAGCACTGGCACGAGGTACCAGGAGCTGACACCAGCACCAGACACCAGGAACCAGCACCAGGCATGGGAATGGGGGGGGGGCTGGGAACCTGCAACAGTAACTGTGTCACTGACACCAAGCCCTGGCACCAGCCCAGCCCTGGGGGGGGGGGGGGGGTCTGTGCTGGCACCAGGAACCAGCACTGGGAGCCAGACCAGCACCGAGCACTGGGATCCGGCACTAGGCACTGAGAGCCAGCACTGGGCTCTGGCACCAGGAACTGGCACCGAGGAGGTTCTGTCACCACCAGGAACAGGGGCTGGGGAGGGGCCTGATGGCACCAGGACTCTGGCACCAGCACCGGACAGGGGAGAGCTCTGCTGACAACAGCATGGAGCAGCGAGATAGAGCAGGATGCACAGAAATGGGTGCACAAAGATGGGGTATGTGGGGATGGGAAACATGGGGCTGGGGGGGTGGGAAACATGGGGTTGGGGTATGTGGGGATGGGGTACATGACGACCAGTGACCCTGATGGGATGGCCACAGATGGGATGCCAGGGACAGGGCGCACATGATGGGATGCAGAAGATGGGGTCTGCAGGACAAGGTGCACATGATGTGATCCTCAGGGAAGGGTACCCAGGCCAGGTGCCCTGGGGAGGGGGTGACGGGGATGGGCACCTGGGATGAGGTGTCCCAGATGGCAACAGCCAGGGCCCTGCACAGCCAGCAGTGCGAGGGCTGCTCCAGCTCTGCGCTCCCAGCAAGAGCACCCAGACACCTTGGTCTCCCACCAATGTCTGGGGGTGGAGAGGTGGTCAGGGCTGCCAGGCCCAGTGAGCCCAGCCAGCTGCTGCACTGGCTCTCCTCGGCCGTCTCCCCACATCCTGCCTGACCTGCGGTTACGGCCAGGGCTTTGGTGGCATTTGCAAAACAGCATTGTGCGGCACCGTGCCTCAGTTTCCCTGCTTGTGCAGGGCAGCCTGAGGCTGGCATGGCCCCACTCATCTGCCTTCCTCACCTCCCTGCTTAGGGGAAGGCAAGGAAGCATTTGGGGGGGGAAAGGGTGGAAATATGGGTTAGGGCAGTGATGTACCCAGCTCCCCACCTGAAAACTTCACTGGAAGCTGAAGTCCGATTTCCCTTCCCATCCAAGGATCTGCAAATCTCCAGGAATTTCGCTGCTTGCACACTTGCTCTGCAGAGCTTCTCTTCTCTGGGCGAGCCTGTCTAGAGAGGAGTTTCACAGAACTGGAAGTCTAGTGTCACAGGACAAGGTTTGGTGGAGTCCGTGACAGCGCTGGTTAAATGCCCCTGGCAGGATTTCTGTGTCCCACTGTGCACAGCTTCTCCCATTCAGGCTGAAGCAGTGCATTCGCATCCATGGAGCAACCAAGTGAAGGAGCAGTGGAGGCTAATCCTAGTGAACACCGAGGATGTGTCAATTCCTGCAACCCTAGAAGAACAAGTGATGGTTTGTGTCACTTCGTGGCATGAGGGCACAGTATGCGCTTCTGAGAGCTGCCTTGATGCACAGCCCTTTCCCCTTAAGTCACTGGATGGTGACAAAAACATGGATGAGGGTGAAGTGCAGCTCCAGGATCACCACGGGCAGCATGCTATGTTCACAGTGAAAAATGCTCATCTAATGCCCTGCCAGATAAATAGGATAAAAATGGCCTGGGAGTTATTTTAGAACAGCTCTTGGAAAGGCTCCTAATGGATCGCCCACACATGACACAAAATATGTGTTTTACAAAAGGAAAACCAAGAGCAAAGGGCTCATGATGTTCAGATAACACAGTCCAGGTGGCTGCACGTGTACAAAATCCAGGAATGAGGAAGACAGGCATCAGAAACGATCTATTTGCTGATCCTGACCCTTTTCATGGCAGGACAGCCCCACTGCCAGAGACACAAGGAGGACCCAGCCAAAAAGCCGGGCTGCGTCTAGAGCAGTGCTGCACACTGCCGACAGTGAGGACTTGCTCCCAGGCGATTAGTTGAAGCATAAGCCCAACACAGAAACTCTCGGGCTGAAAGCAGCTAAATCCAAAGCAGCAGAAGCCCCAATGTGCCCTGCCCTGCACAAAACGCAAGGAAGTGGGAACTTCAATACAGCTGCTCAGCTCTAGCTCCAGCACACACCTCTGACCATGGCACACTGACTAGACAAAGTATTTGCAGAATATGGAGATGCAGAATGATTTTCCTCATTCTTTATTATGATATTTGGCAATACAAACTTTTGAATTCATTTTATATGGAAAAATATTCTTGCCACAGTTAACTGTAGCAGACTGTATTCCACTGTCATTGCATGAACTAATTCCAGAGCGATGAGGATGTCCTGTTCTGGTGTCCTTCTCACTGCTTCTCCTCTCCTCCATGCTGGTGGGCGTCGTGTCCACACTCTGAACTGGGAACTTTGTACATATCATTCACTGTAAGCTCAGCCCTGTCTAGCATGGCTGCTTTTTGCAAAGTCAGTCTGGATCAGCTGTAATTCCCACCTCTAACTCGCTTTCCCTGCAGTTCGATACTGTGTGCTCTGGAGACCTGCTCTGTCCTGCCAAGACTGCCCATGCAGCAGCTTTCCAGCCCAAGGCAACACCCAAGCACTACTGATGGCAGCAGAGCAGAGCTGGAGCAGGCAGTGGTTCCATGCACCGGTGTTTAACTGGGGCACAGATGATCCTTACCTGTCCAGACACCCATTTGGCTACTGCCAAGGGATTTGTGAAATGTTTCTTGGGCTGCAACAAGCCCAGGCACAGAGAACCTGCTACCAAAGGAGAGGGAGATGTTGGAGAAAGCAGTGCATTTCCATATTCTCACAGACTAATTCAGAAATGCTGGAGGGCACGATGTGACACGATGACAGAGCCAGAATCACCTGGAACAGCCAGTGCTGCAGACTGGAGGACAGGAGACAGACTTACCTCCTTGCCCGTACACCAGGAGGGCTGTAGCTCACATGGTTCTGTAAGCAGTGCTCACTGAGATTTTCCTTCTGTGCCCCTCTGTCCCTGCCTTGGAGATCCCTGGACAGTCATGAGAGGATTTCTGTGCCTGGTCTTTTCCCTTGTCCCCACAGGGCCTGGACACAAGCAGGTCACAGGCCTGGAGATCTGTAGACCCTTAGAATGCTGCACCTGAGCTTTGCCTCCAAACCCTTTGGCAGGAGCAATATCTCTCCACCTGGACTGAGTGCAGAAGCTCTGAGTAAGGCACAGGACTAGCCCCACTAAACAACTCGGTTTCCCTGGCTTCCCATCCAAGCCAACATTAACGTTTCACGAATCTGCTTGTTTTTCATTCCATAAATGATGGGATTTAGCATGGGGGGAACCACTACGTAGAGATTGGCCAGCAGTATGTGGACGTGGCGGGGGATGCTGCGGCCACCAAACCGGTGTGTGAGGAAGGAGAAAAACGCCGGCGTGTAGAACAAGAGGATGATGCAGAGGTGGGAGCAGCAGGTGCCGATAGCCTTGAGCCGGGCGCCTGTGGAGGGGAGCTGGAAGACGGCCCTGAGAATCAGTCCATAAGAGACAGCAATGATCACTACATCTGTCCCCACTGACAGCAGGGCGACTGTTAGACCGTACACAGCATTGACTTTTATACTTGTGCAGGCCAGCCTGGCTACCCCCATGTGCTCGCAATAAGAGTGAGGGATAACACGGTTTCTGCAGTAAGGCAGCCTCTGAAGCAGAAAAATAATTGGGAGGATGATGCAGAGGCTTCTGACAACGGCTACCAGCTCTATTACCCAGATGGTCGAGTGGGTCAATAAAGTCACATATCTCAGGGGGTTGCAGATGGCAACATAGCGATCGAAGGCCATGGCCACCAGAATTGCTGACTCTGTGACAAAAATAAAATGAACAAGAAACACCTGAGCAAGGCATGCACCAAGAGAAATGTCCCTCACTCTGAACCAGAAAATGGCTAACATCCTGGGCACTGTAGAGGTGCATAAGAGCAAGTCTGCTACTGTCAATGCAGAAAGGAAAAGGTACATAGGTTTGTGGAGGCTTTGTTCTCTTAATATGGTAAATAGCACGACTAAGTTCCCTAGAAGTGCAAAAATATACATGGAGAAGAAGGGGACAGAAATGCAGAGGTGAAACTTCTCCAGGCCTGGGATGCCAACAAGGATGAATGTTCCTGGCCTGAAGTCTGTGTAATTGACAGCTGCCATAAGGGTCTTTGATCTTTTGTTTAGAAATACCTGAAAAATACAAAAAAGACAAGTACAGCATAAGAGAAAGTATAAATGCCAGCACAGTTTAGCAGCACTCACAGGTGGGAAAATCCTGTCTCCACTTACGTCAATGTGATCTGTAGCATTCATACCAGAAACTCAGTCATGACATAAAACATCAGGAGAGAGTGTGCACAGCCGGACCCTGGGCTGATATCGCATGGCAACTTTTCTGCTTCTCGGTCCTCATTTTGATGAGGGATGAGGAAGCTGAAAGCTGCTAAACTAGTCACTGGTTTTT
Source organism: Rhea pennata (assembly GCF_028389875.1). NCBI lineage: Eukaryota > Metazoa > Chordata > Aves > Rheiformes > Rheidae > Rhea > Rhea pennata. The sequence continues at coordinate 216,518,990 of NC_084663.1, forward strand.
GGAGAGAAAAACAAAAACCTAAGGCAGAGGTAGCAGCAGACGCTGTTGGGCTCCATGTGAAGCCCCATGCTCTGGGAAGGGAAGAGATGCAGCAATATTCACTTTGATTAGGCAAGAGGAAAACTGGGAGGAAATTCAGAGAAAGCCCAGCTAGCCAGGTGGATGATCACTACTGCAGCAGCAGAAGTTGAAGGCAGCAAACAAACTGAAAGGAGGGATTTGAATTCACCCTTAGGCAGAGGCTGCTTTTGGGTGCAGGCCACCCCACACCCATGGAGCAGAGATCATTCCCCCATTTGAGCCAGGCTGGCGAAACCCAGCAGCTCCTGCCGCTCAGGAGGGCAAGGCTGGGCTTCTGCATCACAGCCCTGTCTCTGATGACTCTGCTCCATGAGACATCTGTCCTGGTGCCACACCTGCTGTCTCCATCAGACCCAAACACTCGTCCCTTACTCTGCTACACAGAGTACCAGCAGTGTCCCATTGCCTCGTGGCTTTGCAGCCCTCAGGTTTTGCAGAAGATGGCTCAGAAATAGCCATCCGCAGCAAGGAAGAGCAGCCCCAGGGCTGGGTCCTGCGCACTGCGACTCACCAGGTCTGGCCTTAACCAGGGATGAGGAGCTGCCGGCAGTGATCTTGGTGGAGGACTTGCAGTGCTGATAGCTCAGACGTCAGTGTATTTAGGCTCTCTTTCTGCAAGTCCCAGAAGGATGCTTAGGGCCAACAGGGAGCTGCAGGTCCCTGGTCTGCCCTGATGCTTCCAGATTCAGGTGATTAAACATAAGCCTGAAAATCAGCAGTACAGGGGCAGGAAGCAGATCCATTTGCCCAAATGAGCAGGAGGGAGTGTAAAGAGCAGAAAGCCAGTACAAATTATAAATAATAATTTTGGAAGGGTAACTACTTCCCATTCAGATGAAAGGCAGCATTGAGCAGGAGACTGCAGAATTTAGTGGGCCAGACAAAGCGTGGAAGAAAAGAGACAACACTTAGGATTGCTTTCATCACGTCAGACGTAGAACCTGGTCCCTCCCCAGACATCACGCCCATGGCTGACACAGCCCATCCTGGAGGAGTCCTAACCTAAGTGAACGTGCAAACCCTGTGGACTTCTTGCGGGGTCTCAGGCTGTCTGGTGTTGTGCAGCACTGTGCTAGCGTTGGTCAAGGAGCCTCATTTAACAGCGCGTACCACCACTCACTCCTAACTATCATTATGGTCTTATAACATACAGTCTCCAGAGAGAGCCTCAAGTATTTAAAGACTATCCTGATGGGGAACCAGATTTTCTAACCTGGGGCTGAGGATCATCAACAGCTTCACTGTAACTGGTGCAGCTCTGATGAATCAATGCACAGATTAAGTGGAGAAAAGACTGTTTTATTCCCCCAGCTGCCTCTTTCCCTTGCACCTGGAGGCTCAGCAGTTTTCTAAAGGCCAAGTTTCAGTCCACTTTCCAGAAGAAAGGTCTATAACCTTGTTTTAAAGAGGAGTCCAAGCAGATGCCCCCAGCAGTGAGCTAGTCCAATGCTCTGCCACGCAGGCTGACAGCACGCTCTCCTTGCCACCTGGCAGCATGGACACTTTGAGGACCTTGGTGGTGCTCCAGATGGACCGTGTTGTTGGCAGGTGTTTACACAGAGCCCGGAGCCCCACAAAACTGGCCTCTCCTGCTCCACGCTCCCTCTGCCTGCTCAGAGACAGTTTTCCTCCTGGTTATGTGAAGTGTGCAACTACTGCTATTCCTTCAAATGTCTGTTGGATCAATACTATGACTTCAAAACCTATCGCACCTTACTATAGGGATTCACCTAGGTATGCAGTGCAACTCTGGGGAGGATCTCGCAATTCACCCTGGAGCTGTGCAGCACCTTTAGGGCTGGTGTCTCTCGTTTGGTCTTGCAGAGGGGAAACTGAGGCACAGAACCAAGGTGTGGATTAGCCCCCTGGGTTGTTCCTGCCTTCATATATTTCTCATCTCCAGCCTTTCCGAGGCAGAAGGTGTGTACATGGGTGTCCCTGAGCAAGCAAGGGGGAAGCCCACGCACGCAGAAGACACTTTTTGCATGAAGTCTGCATTCAGCTGTGCTGAGGGGCTATAGAAATAAATGTCTGTACTAACAATCACAGTGAGATGAGGATGACTATGAGAAAATCCACAAAGTGTCGTGGCATGCAGCCAGCATGTGAGATGCTGTCTCTGCCTGTGCTGAATAAGCTACAGCAAATATTTCCATGGCACACAGAAACGGCAGAGCGTTACATGTAATTACACGTGCACGACTCTCAGCAGAGCTGAAAGCCCTTCTGATCCGCCAGACGCAGACAAAGGGCAACATCTACCCAGCAGTCGGCTAAACAGTAATTCCCTTGTTAAACCCTCCTCAGCGCGTTTCTGGAGGTCTGCTCATTTCTGAAGCACGGGCTCCCTGTCTGGGGAGAGCCCAGCTGCTGCTCCTGCTCGGCCCCATTTCCCACATGGGAGAACCAGTCACCGCTCCTGGATCTCCCCGTGGGTGACGGGGATGAGCACGGAGGACGGGTGCCAGCAGTGGGGCAGTGTCCGAGTGTCCTTCCTGCCCTGTCCGAGAGCGAGCAGAGCCGTGGGACACGGTGGCACCGCGGGGACCATTTAACACAGGGCGTTGCCTGGCCACAACCCAGTGCCCGGGTGCAGGCGGAGGACAGGACACGTGGGACCTCAGGAGCTTGGCCACCAGGGACGCCCCGAGACTCGCAGGGGCACCGGACCCCGCTGGAGCATCCCACGTCGCCGGCCCATCCCCGCCCCAGGGACTGTTGTGCCGGAGTGTCCAAGGAGCCTTTGCTCCCTCCTGCCTCGGCGGGTCACAGCGGCCTCGGAAGCGTTGCAGGGAGCTCCCGGGCCGCTTCTGCACTCCTCGGGCAACCGAGGAGCTGGGTGCTGGCGAGAGGCCTTGCTCCCTGGTGCAGCTGTGACCCGGAGCAGGGTGCTGGCGAGAGGGCTTGCTCCCCGGTGCAGCTGTGACCCGGAGCAGGGTGCTGGCGAGAGGCCTTGCTCCCCGGTGCAGCTGCAACCCGGAACTGGGTGCTGGCAAGAGGGCTTGCTCCTCGGTGCAGCTGCGACCCGGAACTGGGTGCTGGCAAGAGGGCTTGCTCCTCGGTGCAGCTGCAACCCGGAACTGGGTGCTGGCAAGAGGGCTTGCTCCCCGGTGCAGCTGTGACCCGGAGCAGGGTGCTGGCGAGAGGCCTTGCTCCCCGGTGCAGCCGCAACCCGGAACTGGGTGCTGGCGAGAGGGCTTGCTCCCCGGTGCAGCCGCAACCCGGAGCAGGGTGCTGGCGAGAGGGCTTGCTCCCCGGTGCAGCTGTGACCCGGAGCAGGGTGCTGGCGAGAGGGCTTGCTCCCCGGTGCAGCCGCGACCCGGAGCTGGGTGCTGGCGAGAGGGCTTGCTCCCCGGTGCAGCTGCAACCCGGAGCTAGGTGCTGGCAAGAGGCCTTGCTCCCCGGTGCAGCCGCAACCCGGAGCTGGGTGCTGGCGAGAGGCCTTGCTCCCCGGTGCAGCCGCGACCCGGAACTGGGTGCTGGCAAGAGGCCTTGCTCCCCGGTGCAGCCGCAACCCGGAGCTGGGTGCTGGCGAGAGGGCTTGCTCCCCGGTGCAGCCGCGACCCGGAACTGGGTGCTGGCGAGAGGCCTTGCTCCCCGGTGCAGCCGCGACCCGGAACTGGGTGCTGGCAAGAGGGCTTGCTCCCCGGTGCAGCCGCGACCCGGAACTGGGTGCTGGCGAGAGGCCTTGCTCCCCGGTGCAGCTGCAACCCGGAGCTGGGTGCTGGCGAGAGGGCTTGCTCCCCGGTGCAGCCGCGACCCGGAACTGGGTGCTGGCGAGAGGGCTTGCTCCCCGGTGCAGCCGCGACCCGGAGCTGGGTGCTGGCGAGAGGGCTTGCTCCCCGGTGCAGCTGCAACCCGGAGCTGGGTGCTGGCGAGAGGGCTTGCTCCCCGGTGCAGCTGCAACCCGGAGCTGGGTGCTGGCGAGAGCCCTTGCTCCCCGGTGCAGCCGCAACCCGGAGCTGGGTGCTGGCGAGAGGCCTTGCTCCCCAGTGCAGCTGCAACCCGGAGCTAGGTGCTGGCGAGAGGCCTTGCTCCCCGGTGCAGCCGCAACCCGGAGCTGGGTGCTGGCGAGAGGCCTTGCTCCCCGGTACAGCCGCAACCCGGAGCTGGGTGCTGGCGAGAGGCCTTGCTCCCCGGTGCAGCTGTGACCCGGAGCTAGGTGCTGGCGAGAGGCCTTGCTCCCCGGTGCAGCTGTGACCCGGAGCAGGGTGCTGGCGAGAGGGCTTGCTCCCCGGTGCAGCCGCGACCCGGAGCTGGGTGCTGGCGAGAGGCCTTGCTCCCCGGTGCAGCCGCGACCCGGAGCTGGGTGCTGGCGAGAGGCCTTGCTCCCCGGTGCAGCTGTGACCCGGAGCAGGGTGCTGGCGAGAGGGCTTGCTCCTCGGTGCAGCTGCGACCCGGAACTGGGTGCTGGCAAGAGGGCTTGCTCCCCGGTGCAGCCGCAACCCGGAGCTGGGTGCTGGCGAGAGGCCTTGCTCCCCGGTGCAGCCGCAACCCGGAGCAGGGTGCTGGCGAGAGGGCTTGCTCCCCGGTGCAGCCGCGACCCGGAGCTGGGTGCTGGCGAGAGGGCTTGCTCCCCGGTGCAGCTGCAACCCGGAGCTAGGTGCTGGCAAGAGGCCTTGCTCCCCGGTGCAGCCGCAACCCGGAGCTGGGTGCTGGCGAGAGGCCTTGCTCCCCGGTGCAGCTGTGACCCGGAGCAGGGTGCTGGCGAGAGGGCTTGCTCCTCGGTGCAGCTGCGACCCGGAGCTGGGTGCTGGCGAGAGGGCTTGCTCCCCGGTGCAGCTGCAACCCGGAGCTGGGTGCTGGCGAGAGGCCTTGCTCCCCGGTGCAGCCGCAACCCGGAGCAGGATGCTGGCGAGAGGCCTTGCTCCCCGGTGCAGCTGCAACCCGGAGCTGGGTGCTGGCGAGAGGGCTTGCTCCCCGGTGCAGCTGCAACCCGGAGCTGGGTGCTGGCGAGAGGGCTTGCTCCCCGGTGCAGCTGCAACCCGGAGCTGGGTGCTGGCGAGAGGCCTTGCTCCCCGGTGCAGCTGCAAACCGGAGCAGGGTGCTGGCGAGAGGGCTTGCTCCCCGGTGCAGCCGCGACCCGGAGCTGGGTGCTGGCGAGAGGGCTTGCTCCCCGGTGCAGCTGCAACCCGGAGCAGGGTGCTGGCGAGAGGCCTTGCTCCCCGGTGCAGCTGCGACCCGGAGCTGGGTGCTGGCGAGAGGGCTTGCTCCCCGGTGCAGCCGCAACCCGGAGCTGGGTGCTGGCGAGAGGGCTTGCTCCCCGGTGCAGCTGCAACCCGGAGCTGGGTGCTGGCGAGAGGGCTTGCTCCCCGGTGCAGTCGCAACCCGGAACTGGGTGCTGGCGAGAGGCCTTGCTCCCCAGTGCAGCCGCAACCCGGAGCTGGGTGCTGGCGAGAGGCCTTGCTCCCCGGTGCAGCCGCAACCCGGAGCTAGGTGCTGGCGAGAGGCCTTGCTCCCTGGTGCAGCTGCGACCCGGAGCAGGGTGCTGGCGAGAGGCCTTGCTCCCCGGTGCAGCCGCGACCCGGAGCTGGGTGCTGGCGAGAGGCCTCGCTCCCCGGTGCAGCTGCGACCCGGAGCTGGGTGCTGGCGAGAGGCCTTGCTCCCCGGTGCAGCCGCAACCTGGAGCTGGGTGCTGGCGAGAGGCCTTGCTCCCCGGTGCAGCCGCAACCCGGAGCTGGGTGCTGGCGAGAGGGCTTGCTCCTCGGTGCAGCTGCGACCCGGAACTGGGTGCTGGCGAGAGGGCTTGCACCCCGGTGCAGCTGCAACCTGGAGCAGGGTGCTGGCGAGAGGGCTTGCTCCTCGGTGCAGCTGCAACCTGGAGCTGGGTGCTGGCGAGAGGGCTTGCTCCCCGGTGCAGCCGCAACCTGGAGCAGGGTGCTGGCGAGAGGGCTTGCTCCCCGGTGCAGCCGCGACCCGGAGCTGGGTGCTGGCGAGAGGGCTTGCTCCCCGGTGCAGCTGTGACCCGGAGCTGGGTGCTGGCGAGAGGGCTTGCTCCCCGGTGCAGCCGCAACCCGGAGCTGGGTGCTGGCGAGAGGGCTTGCTCCCCGGTGCAGCTGCAACCCGGAGCTGGGTGCTGGCGAGAGCCCTTGCTCCCCGGTGCAGCCGCAACCCGGAGCTGGGTGCTGGCGAGAGGCCTTGCTCCCTGGTGCAGCCGCAACCCGGAGCTGGGTGCTGGCGAGAGGCCTTGCTCCCTGGTGCAGCTGCGACCCGGAGCTGGGTGCTGGCGAGAGGGCTTGCTCCCCGGTGCAGCCGCGACCCAGAGCAGGATGCTGGCGAGAGGGCTTGCTCCCCGGTGCAGCTGCGACCTGGAGCAGGGTGCTGGCGAGAGGGCTTGCTCCCCGGTGCAGCCGCGACCCGGAGCAGGATGCTGGTGAGAGGGGATGCCCGGGGGGCACCGGTGGCGGGAGCTGCGCTGCGGGAGCCCCCGCCGCTGCGCTGCCGTGCCAGCGCTCCAGCCGCACCACCAAGGACAGGCTGCCGGCGCCCGGGGCTGCGAGGACCCGTCTCTGGGGCCTGACCTGCCTCCTGGCCTGGCTCCATCCTCCGTGGCAGCCGCGCGCCTCCAGCAGGGCCGAGAAAGCCCCCGGAGCCGGCGGGGCCCCGCGCACCCCCGGGGACCCCTCGCCGGGCCGGGCGCCCGCCGGGGCCCCCGCGCCAGCCCTGCCGGGGCACGCGGGGCTGCTGCCGGGGCAGGAGGACACCAGCGTCCCGCGCTGCCCCTCGGGCGGCCTCCCGGGATCGGCTCGGGACCCCGGCGGCAGCAGGCAGCGAGGCAGGATGGGCCCCCGCACGCCCGCGCTGCTGCGTAAGTGGTCGCTCGCCGGCCGCCCCACGCGGCGCCCCACGGCCGGGACGCGCCTGCTCCCCCGCGCCCTCCCGCTCCCTGCTCTGCCCTGTCCTCGCAGTGCGCCCGCGGGCCTCGAGGAAGAGCCAGGCCGGCGCGGCACCGTCCAGCCCCACGGAGGAGCAGCGCCCGGTGAGCCACGGCACCGGGCAGCTCCGTCCCGAAGGCTCGGAGGGTGGGAAGCGGCCGTGCCGAGGCTGCCTTCCCACGGGGCCCCGGCGGGCCGCGCCGCGCAGGCGCCGAGCACCGGCACCCCGGCCCCGGCAGCCCGGCCCGTCCATCCCCCCGGCCGGGCCGGCCCACCGGCCTCCCTCAGCATCCCTGCCCTCCGCACTGAGACCCTCTCCTCTCTGCCCTTCTCCCCAAAGGCCCAGGACAGCTCGGATGAAGAGCTCTCCAGTCCTGGCAAAGCCGAGGTGCTGTCTGGCAAGGAGATCCCCGAGATGGGTAAGCCCTGAGCTCCTGGGCGCACGGGCAGCAAGGCTGGGGGCAGCTGGCACTGATCTGCCCGGGGGCGTCCGGAGCGGCCTGCCAGGCAGCCCGGGGGCAGCCGGGGCGGGCAGGGGCAGCCCCGCGGGGACGCAGCGTCCTCCCTGCTGCTGGGCTTCGCCTGCCTGCCCCAGGCCTCGGGGAACTCCGGGGCACTTGGAGAGCAGAAGGTGGGTGCTGGCCATGCTGGGCAGGAGCACCACTCAGGCGGTCTCTCCTCTTCTCCCATCTTCCTCCTCGCCCCAGGGCGCAGAACGGCCTCCTGCGGCTCAAGGGCATCCCACCGAGCCCAGCTGCGACGAGGCCGTGGAGGCAGCCGTCTGCTACATCAGCAGATACGTCAAGGACCTGCCTGCCTACATGAACCAAGCCATCTCGTGGGGTAGGCCGGCAGGGCTGCGCGGGGAGCTCTTGTGCACAGCCAGATCGGGCTCCCGTCGACGCACACAGAGCAAAGTGCCTGTGATGGGATCAGCCGGAGGGCAAGGCTCCTTGGGCAGGAGGTGGGTGGACGTGGGGTGAGAACAGGGAGCTGTGCGGTGCCCCTGGCTCGACACCAAGCCCAAGCCCGGTGGCCTGGCTGTGCAGGTGCCGCTGGCCTTCCTTGCTCCCAGGGCAAGGGTGGAGAACACCCTCATCCCTCTGGGTAACAAGGGACTGCCAGGGAGGAGAGAGGGGCTGGCAAGAGCAGGCCTGAATGTTCATGCCCCTCCTGCTCTCCTCGAGGGCTTTGCCAGAGACAACCTCATCAGCAGGCAAGTCCTGGTGGTGTCGGAGGTCTCTTTTCACCTTCTGCCTTTCCCTTCCAGAAATGGAGCTTGCCAGCACGCTTGAAGCCTCAGCAAGTGTCTTCAAGAAAACATAGGCTCAAGAGGTGGCTGCTGGAGATGGGGACCCCCCCAGAGCTCACGCCACCAACCCCAGCGTCCTAGACCCTGGGCTCTCACTCCTGCTGCTGGGCAGAGCACTTGGCCCTGCCACCCTCTGCAGCTCTTCCAGCTCCCTCCCACCAGGCCCTTGGCAGCCAGGCACTGCAGTGTCCCAGTCAGGCCTGGGCTTTGCCAGGAGCAGGCGTGCAAGGCGAAACTCTCGCTTGCTCTTCTGAGGGCCTCTGCATGCCCTCGAGCCCTGGCAGGGGCATTGGTTAAATGTCCTGCAGGAAGGGCAGAGCTGCAGATGACTAGCGCAGCTGGGAATTGCTCCATCAACATGGGCATCTCCTGGAGAAAATGTTTTTTTGCCACTCTGGCTCTGCTTTGAAGGAGCAGAAAATGTTTTTTTTTCCACTCTGGCCCTGCCTTGAAGGAGCAATGTCATGTTCAGTGTCAGCAGCATGTTTTCTCCTTCCTCAGCCCTCTGAGCCAGCCCTGGACGCTCCTTCACTCGCTCAGCAGCAGGAGGCAGCTCACGTGGGAGGCCTTCAGCCCGACTGCGAGCTGCAAAAGCAGCACCTCCAGGTAGGAGAGCCGCCCAGCACACACACTCGCCCCAGCACCCGTGCACGGATGCTCACGCACACGCAGAGGCACACGCGGTCCTGACCCAGATGGTGTGGTGCACGGTGGCTCCGCTTGGCACAGGGACGTGCTGCCCATCACCCTGCTCCCCAGCGCCGCAGCCACCTCTTGCTGCAGCTGGGAGCTGCTCTGTGCTCTGCCTCGCTCATGCCTCTGCACGGTGCCTGCTGCCGTGGGAGACCAGCCAGCTGCAGCCCTTTGCAGGGCAGAAGCACTCCGTGGTTGCTTGCTCCTGGTGCCGAACCCACAGCTGGGCGACCCCACCGAGGGCGGCTGTCACCCGCACAGTGCCTGGCGCTGCCAAGCACAGGCAAGCCTCTCGCTCCAGCCGCTCTCAGCCTGGGGCTTTTGCTCTCACCCTGCTGCAGGTGCTCGGCAAGATGTTCCTTGCCCACCAGCAGCTGCTGCAGAAGACGGAGCAGCAGTGGCAGCAGGCCGAGAAGCAGCTGGTAGGTAACGTGGATTCGCCACGCAGGCTGCCGCTGCGCTCCCAGTCCAGCGCTCCTCTCGTCTCCCTGCTGTTACCCCAGGGCATGGCAGCAGGGCTTGGACAGCAAAGAGGCCTGGCCATCCTCATCCCCAGGGAGGCTCCCCAAATCCAGCATCTCAGACCTCTTCCCTTGCTATTAGTCCTCGCTCTTCCCGGGGAAGCCTCAGCCTGGGTCACTGCTTTGTTGGCAGCAAAAGGAGAAGGCAGAGCTCTTCGACCTGCCCTGCCATGGGGAGGAAGAGCAGGAGGGGCTGGCCGAGGAAGAGCAGCCCGGCGCCCCCAGCCTTGACAGCCAGTGCAGCTGGAGGACGGTGCTGAACCGATGGCGAGAGCAGAGCTGCCCCGCACAGGGCTGCACTAGGAGCCAGCTCGGGGCCAGCCGCGCTGCCCCAGCGCGCCCAGAGCTGCCTCCCTGCCTGCGGCACAGGGGCCCGGCTCGAACTCCCCGCCAATGCTCCACTGGCAGGGAGGACAGCCCAGACCTTTCTGCTGCAGCTCCTCAGGCAGGGGGGGCTCCCTTGGCCCAGCAGTGCCCCAGGGACGTCCCCAGGGCATGCATGGCCCGAGCTGGGCAGGAGCACTGGCAGCTGCCTCCCTCCAAGGGCAGAAAGCTTGTCCTTCTGCCCATTCAGCTTTCTTCCTCTCCTCCTTCACAGCATACAGAGCAAATGGGAGCTCCTAGAGCCCGCAGTAGGGAGGAGCTTTACTGCCAGGCTGCCCAAAGCAGCCGCCTGAGCTTCCTCCAGCTCCATCACGCTCTCCAGCAAGGCCAGCACCAGCATCCTCCCCCAACGCACCAGCTCCAGCACCCCCACACAGTGCGAGAGGCCCCGGCAGCCCCCAGGCAGGGGAGCGCTGGAGCCAGCAGAAAGTCAGCACCGCACAGCGGGACCACAGCCACCAAGACGCCAGCTTGGAGCAGTGCTGCCGCCTGGGATGGGAGGCATGCCGAGGTGGGCAGCCAAGGTGTCAAGGACATCTTCACAGTCAGGGACCAGTGCCCAAGCGTGCCTGCGCCCATGGGCTGACGGGCAAAACAGGGCCATCAACGGCTGCAGCTTCTCAAACCATCTGGAGCAGGGGCACAGGGCTCTGCAATCACAGATTGACCCCAGAAAAGCATTTTTAAAGCAGTCTTCAAATTAGTTGCTCATGCACTGCAACCTTCACTGGTTTCTTATGAATCAGGAAGGGAAAGCCTCTGACATCAAGTGTTTTCACGGGATGCTCCACACCAAGAAGCAGAAGTACTGGACAGCAAGCAGCGCTCTTTGCTACCCTGATGTGTGGCTGCAGGAGCTGGTAAAGAGCTGAAGCTCAGCTTGCACCCACCAGCCAGAGCCTGACATAGACGGGAATCCTGGAAACTCAGCCGGGGCCTGGGAAACTGCACTTGGAGATGTGCTGAAAATGATCGAATCTGCTTCCCTGCACAAAAAGGGAGACCAGGTAAGGGGTCTGGAGCAAAACAGAGACCAGAGAAAGGGGAAGAGCACACAGTCACAGATGAAGGTTCACAGCAGCTGAAATGCTGCAAAGGGGACAGATGCCTGTGTACCCTTTAAGAGACTATGGTCACCAAGCGACGCTGGAGCATCTGACATGGAAGTTCCAAAATTGAATCCTGATGAGGACAGACTCCATCAGATGGAGATGATTGTCGCTGCAAAAGGGAAGGGAGGAAAAAAACAGTCGCTGCTGAAGTCTAGGTTGTTAGAAGACACTATGGCAAAATGGTCATGGTGAAGCATTACAAGGCACTGTTCTTGTACGTGAATTCTTCCTGAGCCCAGATCAGCAGTGGTCTCCCTGGTTTTCAAGGTGTCCCTGCTATGTGCCATGTGGGCTTTGGAGGTCTACTGCCAGTCTGGTCAGAAGGGCTGATCCACTTTGCAAAAGGGTTTTGGAAATTGTGAAACTGTATGTTAAAAGTGCCACTCAGGACACTGACAAAAACCTCTTTGGACATGTTTCCGAGGTTGTCCTGGGCATGTTGGCAACAGTAGCAAAACAGGAGGGCTCAGGTCTGGTTCCTAATCCAAGAAAAAGTCTGGAGCACAAGAGAGCCACCTCATGCCCCTGTAGTGAAGGCCCCAGCCCCTAAAAAGAAAAGGGATGGGGCACAGGCTCCATTGCTGGCTGGATGTGTCCCACGGGCTGGTAGCATTTGACCTGACAAGGCCCTGAGACACCCGACCTGGTTGGCCCTGCTCTAAGCTGGGGTTGAACCACAGTGGACCACCCCACATTATTCTGTGACTATCTGACTCAGCCAATGACCCTGCTGAAATGTCCATTCCTTTGAAGACCCTCCGCAGCTGCTGGGCAATTCAGCAGCAACCTTTGTGGTTAATGCAGCCCTGGGCTGGGCTCCAGTAGGTAAAGCGGCTCCTATCAGCCACTCTGGCACAGCTTGGAAACCAACAGAGAGCAAACCATCACCAGCATGCAAAATGTGAGTGAAGAGGGTGTAGAAGACGGCCTCGGGACCCTGATCCCCCCTGGCAACCAGACAAGTGCTTGTAGGAGAAAAACCTTGCATGCTGCTAAATAACAGACTGACTGCAACAGGCTCAGGAAATGCCCTGAGCTGAAAATAGCCACCGGTGGGAAGGACACTTGGGAGAAGTATCCCACGTGTTCCTGCTCATCCCCCTGCACCATCACCCTGCTCCTGCTCATCCCCCATCTGTCATTCCGACAGAGGACAGGGCTAGGAAGACCCTTGGTCTGAGTCAACATATTCAATCCTCCTCTCCGCTGATGTAAGAAGCAGAGAGGGAATTTGCAGGGAACTCTGCAGACCTTGTCTCCATCCCCCAGCACCACAGGGAGCTGCGGCACTCCAGTGCTCTGGCAGCCGTTCCTGCAGAGCCAGTGACCATGGGTCAAGGGCGGCCCCAGGACTGGCTGCAGCAGCGGTTCACCCACATGGCCCATCCATCAAAGAGCAAGAACTTCATCAATGCATCAGGCATCACGCATAAGGAATCCTGCAAGAAGAGGGTTACTGGTTTTCAAGAGGAAAATACGGATTTTTTTTCAAAATTGCCACTAATACATTAATAATGTTCTAATATTTGGTGGCTTCAGGGCTTTTAACAATTCAATATTCTGCAAAGCTCAAAGTATCATAATTTATATTATGCTTGAAATTGCTTATAGCCAGTAGAGATTTAATCATGCAATAATAAGACTGTTAATCTTCATATGCCAAGAAGTGCTCAGGCTGTTATCTCCTAATTACTTCAACAAATTTTAATTAATCCAGAAAGTATTATCTCAAATCCCTTCAGCGAAGGCAGTGTCTCACTGAGGGGTAGACCTCAGCAGATAAGGGTGGAGTGAGATTGCTCGGTCTTGCTGCAGACCCTGTGCAGCCAAAGGGGGACCTAACCCAGCAGTGAACACTGTTCAAACAGTGATAACCACGTGGCAGCCCTGCCTGCATGTCCCTCTGTCTGTACTGTTCTCTGGTTAAAGCAGAAATGAAAATACAAAATGCAACTTGAGGCTGTCCACAGAGAGCTCAGCAGCTCACAGGCTCCTTGGTGACATTAGCTCTGTGCAGAATTTGCATCAAGAGCTCAATAACCAACCACAGAGATGACTTGTTTTGCTCCTGCCCTTATGAAAATAGAATTCCAGATTGTTGTACAGTCATCCAGGCTCATCACCCATGCTCTGCATGTAAATGACTGCAATGCCATGGGAACAAGGCTTCCACATGTAAATGATAAGAGCAGCAACTCTGATCACAACCGCTGCTCGCTTCTGAACGCAGCTGTTGTGGTCCTAGCTTGGGTAAATGGAGGAAGAATTAGCAGAAGAAAGTCTACAAAGTTTCCAATACACTGTCATGGGGGCCTTGACAAGCTCTGCAATGAGCTCATTCAGCTTCAATGCCTCAATGTTTATTAGCTGCCTCATTTTAGGCACCTTGATAGGAAAAATATACATATAAAAACGTATTTTGGGGGCAAACCCTGTTTTAACATTAAACATGAAACACCAACAGACACAGAAGAAATGGCTAAGGGTTTGGGAGTGAAAACATGGAAACTGAGTGTCTTCAAGTGAAAGATTGAGCAGAGGATGAAAACAGCCAAAAATAATATAGTATCATTCAATAAAGATGCAGAGAGCAGAACCAAAACAGTAATATGTTTGCGTCAACACTGCTGCTATCAGTCTAAGAAATAAGAGGAGAGCTGGAATGTCTGACCTTAACTGAAAGCATCAGTGTAATAAGTGTCCTAGAGACTTGATGGAAAAAAACCCCACAGGAACAGTAATACCAAGAGAGAAACATACAGAAAGATAAAGCAGCTTGTGCTAGCAGTGGAGTGCACCTGTATGTCAGAGAGAGCTGCAGATCAAATCTAATTAACAAATTAAATTCTTCAACAAATAAAATCCATATGGACTGCTATTCAAGCCTCAGGAAGAAGAATTTAATATTTCAAATTTAGAACCTGTATTATCCCTGTGATGTGACCGGGGGATGAGAGATCTGGGAGACAGCGGGAACTGCCCCACATGCAAGTTAGACAGTATCTTGTGGAGCTGCTTTGATGAAGCTCCCAATAGGAAGCACAACCTAGATTCGGCCTTGTGGTGTGCACGGAGCTGCAGAATAACAGAATCACAGAATGGTTGAGGTAGGAAGGGACCACCAGAGATCATCTAATCCAACCCCCTGCTCAAGCAGGGTCACCTAGAGCGTGTTAGACAGAGTTGCATCCAGGTGGGTTTTGAATATCTCTAGAGAAGGAGACTCCACAACCTCTCTGGGCAGCCTGTTCCAGTGCTCTGTCACTCTCACAGTAAAGTTTTTCCTCATGTTCAGATGGAACTGCCTATGTTTCAGTTTTGCCCATTGCCTCTTGTCCTATCATTTGGGACTGCTGAAAAGAGTCTGGTCCCATCCTCTTGACACCTCCCCTTTAGATATTTGTAGACATACAAACAGGCTGGGCTAAACAGGCCCAGCTCTCGCAGCCTTTCCTCATAAGAGAGAATAAGCTCCACTCCCCTAAACATATTAGTAGTCCTACCTGGACTCTCTCCAGCAGTGCCATGTCTCTCTTGTACTGAGGAGCCCAGAACTGGACACAGCACTCGAGATGCCACCTCTCCAGGGCTGAGGAGAGGGGCAGGATCATCTCCCTCGACCTGCTGGCAACACTCTCCCTAATGCACCCAAGGAGACCATTGGTCTTCTTGGCCACAAGGGCATATTGCTGGCTCATGGTCAACTTGTTGTCCACGAGCCCTAACAGGTCCTTCTCTGCAGAGCTGCTCTCCAAAGGTCAGCCCCCAGACTGTGCTGGTGCCTAGGGTTATTCCTCCCCAGGTGCAGACCCTGCACTTGCCCTTGTTGAACCTCATGAAGTTCTCCTCTGCCCGACTCTCCAGCCTGTCCAGGTCTCTCTGAATGGCAGCACAGCCCTCAGGTGTATCGGCCACTCCTCCCAGCTTGGTATCATCAGCAAACTTGCTGAGGAGGCACTCTGTCTCTTCATCCATGTCACTGATGAGTAAGTTGAACAGGATCAGTCTCATTACTGACCCCTGTGAGACACCGCTGGCTACAGGCCTCTAAAGGTGTGATCACCTTTCCAAGGATCAAGGTGAGGCCGAGTGGACTGTAGTTTCCTCAGTCCTCCTTCTTGCTCTTTTTGAATTGTGGAAAGACATTTACTCATAGGACCAAGTGATGGTCCCTGCACATCAGGAGCACTTGTAGTGCTTCAGGCTTTTGAAACACAGATCAACTAAATCTTCTCTGCATCAGTATTTACTACTGATAAATTATAGCTTCCCTAGAAGATGGTGGGGAGATTCCCACGTCAGAACCTCTCTCTGGATGAAGGGCAGCCTTGCGCTGAGGACCAAGCAGCAAGAATAAGAAAACAAAGAATGCCTCTCTCCACCTTCAGAGGTTGTGTGAGGAGGAGCATCTTTCTCAGTCCATTGGCCAGCCTATGCCCAATGCAAAAGGGTTGGTTTCCGTTCTCTTTTATCCTTTTAAAAGCTTGTCCACCAGCACTGTGGTGGACCTCACTGCTTTTAAGAGGCCTTCAGGCTGCAGGACAGGCAGCAATTGCAACAGGTTAATTCTGTAGGATACTGTTCTCATTCATCAACTTTAAAAGTGACTAACGTGCAGTTTTAATGTGTGACTCGACTCCTTGTGCTGAGAATAGATAAATAAGGCTTTTCCAGATGGCCTTTCCACAGTTTATTTATATCTTCTGTGTAATTTATTATATCAACATAAAAGGCTGACTGCCAGGTCTCTCCCAAAGCAAGCTCAGCCAGCTCCATCCCAGTGGCCACTGCATCTCCAGGTGCCCATGGGGAGTGTCCGGGCATGCAGGAAACCCTTATCAGGAGACCCTGATAAAGATGAAAGCCCCGCAAGTGAGGCACCGCTAAGTGAGAGATGTCCCTGCCTCAGAGACTGGACCCAAGTGTGGAAGAAACGCCCCAGACGTGCTGTTAGACACATGCTGTTTCTCTGTCTCTTCAGCCCTTTAATCAATTTCATTGCTTCTGACTGAGAGGACGGGGAAGCCTCACCTGAATAAAGCACATTAGCTGCATTAAATTTCAACGTTGAATTTCATCCAGTATTGTACAACTCATTCATTATCTTTAGTCACTTAAGCTTCTGTCGTTCTTGCCTTGATATATATTTTATTGTGTCATCTGCAAAACAGTTCCGTCACATCTCATGGGCTTTCTAATTAATGCTGTTCTTCTACTAGCAATATTTTCTTGGTGAAAAGCAGGAGTTGTATTCAATGAATTTAAACTGACTGATAACATCACTTTGACCTTTTCGGCTGCGTTTTTTCAAGACTCATGCTTAACCTGCTTTGTTTGAAGAAAGACACTGCAACAGACACCAGGACAAGCACACCTGTCCTGCCTCGCTGTTTGAGGAAAGATGGACATCACAAAAGAAAAATACAATCAAAAACAATAAGGCGTCATTAGGTGAAAGCTGTGTGCTGATACCCTCACCAGGAGTGCATTTAGCATCACAAAAATGCCTTTATCATTGTATCACCACAAGAAAGCATACAGTTAATAGTTTATTAATTATTAACCTTCTAAAATTTATTTTGCAACATTTGCATTGTTCTTCTTAGAGAACAGAAAAGAGAAAAAACATTGTAGATGAACTACATAAACAAAAGATGAATCCAGCTGGCTGATGAAATGCTGTTTTTACTAGCCACCATTACTACTGCAGAATCATGCTGGTTTGGTCTATAATTTCTTCATAAATACCAAGAGGATGCAGAAGAGGGAGCTCACACATTTGTAAATCAAAAATGTAATAAATTGTAACTATTTGTTCATTGTTTAGAAGGAGGAATAAGCCAATGGAGGGGGAGGAGGAGGTTTTACAACAATCAGGGTTGAGACATGGTGTCAGACAAATAAATTATGGTAAGCACAAAAGCTTATATGACCCCTTGTGGAACCGGTGTCGGGGCCCTAGCTATCTTGCAGGACTATGAAGAGCTGAAGTAAGCAACAAGCTGCTCAGAGGTTTTGAAGGTAAAAGGATAAAGAAAAGATAAGCAGGCGCCTGTAATTTTCTCACAGAACAGCATCCCAAAAGGGAGTCAACACAACAGATAAGCAAACCCCTGTGATCACTCACAAGGAGACAAACCAAAATAAAGAGGCAGAAGAAGAGCACGGCCTTCCTCTCCACGACCACCAGAGAGCTTCAGACGACCCCCCCAGCAACTCACACATGCGCGGGACGCACCGGGAGATTACAACGCAGACTATAAGGGGGGACTGTGTGTGAGGGAGGCGCGCGCCGTTGGCGGAGCTGAGACTCCCCGGCCGCCCAGCGCTGTTTTGCTTGTGGCTGCTTACTTAATTAAATAAATTGTTCACATGATTTAACAAACTCTCCGTATGAATTAACCTTCAAGAGAGTAACTTATGACAAAAAATAATTGCAGTAAGTGAGCAAGCTATCTTGGTATCACATGCATGTGCATCAAATAAGTCTCAAATCCCTCTCTTGATGTGCCATAGGGAAGCTCTCAGATCCCAGGAATATTTGCACCCACTCATTGCCATGATGGGGCCAAGGTCCCTCAGGAACTAGATCTCACAAGCACCACCCATTCTGCAGACCCAGGTCTTCTTCATCTCAGTGTTAAAGATCACTTGATGAACTTCCAAACCCCTGAAAAACTGATCTTGTGTTCCTTAAAACAAGAGTCACCTCTGGAGAATAAAGAAAACAGTGACTGCACTAAACACAGAGCATAGCATTCCTCCCAAATACACTGTGGAGGACGTGGCTGGGATCTACTTCGCATGAGGCCCAGGAGGACCAGGCATGGTGCGCATGGTAGATCAGAGCTGCTCAGGAGAGGATGAACTGGGAGCAGCCCCATGCACGAGTGAGAAGCAGAGCAAGTGCTGGAGATGAGCATGGGGCAATGGGTGGGGAAGCTTCACAGGGGGACGCGGGGACACAAAAGGTGGCTCAGAATGGCACTCTTTTTCAGGTCTGGAGAGTAAATGTGAAGAAAGCATCTGGAGCTTCAGTATTTGCCCCCAAGCTTTTCCTTCTTCTCCAAGCTTCAAATTTCCAAATTGTAATCCAGGTTGTTTTGCAGCTGTAATGCCCACAGAAATGCTGAAATTGTCCACTCACCCTGAAATGCAGCAAAAGGACGTGAGAACATGGCAGGAGATGGCAGGTAACAACACAACCGAGCAGAAGAGTCACTTCTGCTCTACAGCCATCATGCACATCTTTAGTTCTTTGAAATACAGCCTCTCTGAAAAGGTTTGGGCTTGATAGACATAACACCAGTAAAAGAAAAATAAGTAACTGGCTTCTTTTGGTAAAAGTGTTAGTCCTCAAGATATATGGGACAGTACTTTTTGGTGGTTTCTGCCTTTTTTTTCCTCTCAATCTCTATTTTTTAGTATGTGTTTTTCATGTGGTACATGGAGAGAGGAGAGCTATGAAAAGCACTCAGGCAGAGGTTAATAATTCAGCATCCTGATGGAGGGGTTCATTTCCAGAGTGGTTCTGACAAGCACTGAAAAAAAAGAAAAGTTGGATGTAGAAAATAAGAAGTTGGTCAAATACATCCTAAAGCAGAGGCAATAATGAAATTGTTGCTAGCACGACCCAAGGGAGAGGGAGCATCGTTTCTCCAGCCCTTTAAAGCACCTGTGGCAAATGTGGATGCAGGAGAGCTCTTGCCGTTCCTTTCAGCTCTTCTCCATTTCATCTGCAACTGCCTCTGCCAGATAAAAACCTAGAGATCCAGATTATCAGAGCAATAAGCCTTGGCAGGGGCACCTTCAGGCTTACACAGCCTCAGTTCTGCAGACTTTCAAGGTGCAATAAAATTCTCCATCCTGTAGAGCCTCACAGCAGGACCAACAGTCCTTCTGAGAGATACGGAGCAATAATTTTAAGAGCACGTAAGTGATTCAAGACCCAAAGCCTGAGTTTCTTGGTTATCAACTTTCCAGACCCCAATGCCCTACAAGAGCACTAGCCAGCCACACCAGAGGTTTGGGAAGGAGGGGATGGCATGATCGGAAATCCTGCTGATGCCAAGAACTGCCGGATGAAACGTCCCAGCATTTGTTGCACAATGGAAAAAGCTAACAGTGGTGGAAATTTTTCAGCTATGCAGCAGTGATGAGGGGCACAGCATGGGCATTAAACCATACACTGCTTTAAGATGGAGAAATTTATGAAAAGTATTAGATGAGATCGCTAACAGGCAGGCATGGGGCTCCAGGCTCTCTGCTCCTGGGTTGCAATCTCAGTGATCAGCTCTGTCCTTCAAGTTTATTAAATCATGCCTGCTGCCAAAGGAAGTATCTTTTATTACTCTGCAGTTTATTGCTCTGATTTGTTTTTATTATTTTAGTCTTCAGTTTTGGTTTATATTTCTATTCTGGTACAAGTTCTGCTTTTAAAGCCTGTTTTATTAATATATTTATATATATAAATATTAATATATGCAGTAACTCAGTATGTTTATTGACCTTACAGTTGATAAAAGGACCTCACTCATTAGACAACATACCTAATATGAAAAAGAAAGATACCTTGACAATATTACTACAGAAAAGCCTCCCACAGTAGCACAATACACTGTTATTTTTCTGTTTTTGGCTCTGAGCTGTGCCCATTTGAACAGCACCAAGAAATGCCACCTCCAGGTCCGGGTTATCAGTAATGATGGCTAAGACCAAAGGACCATGGGCTCAGGCCGAGCTCCCACATGGTGTCCTGGCATCTCTTGAGCACAAACACACACTGCATTTGGGGCACATCTAAACCAATGAGGCCAACCCATGCTGAGCAAGCCACAGCCCTGCCTTGAGAAACTGCGTAAAGATGATGGGGTCCACCACCACAAAATTCAGAGGTGCACCTCTAACACTAACCAAGAGATGCCTCCCACCACAAGGTTCCATCTGAAAACTGGGGCAAAGCCACATGGGTCACATGCACCACCGTGGAGGCCACCTGGGAGAGCTGGAGTGAAGTCTCAAAAGCCTCACTAGGCAAATACCCCTTAACACACTGGTTTAAGGCTGGGGACATCAGGCAGAACAAGAGAGGAAGGACGGATACTGCTGCTGTTAAAAATGGTGCAATTCCTCATGAATAGCTGGTGTGGCTTCAGGAGAAACATGGTCAGCCATGGACAAATGAATGCACATACCCCAAAAAAGATACAAGAATAGTGATGGAACCTTTTAAAAATTAGAGTTTTTCCCCTCACTCCAAACATTACATTTGGAATTCTGGTTTTTGCCTCTTCAAAAAGGTTATGCTTCCTAGCCTATCTGCACAGTGGAGAGAATTATAAGATGGAAGTTCTCCTACACCCCTTTGAATGCACTTTGAGGCCTTCACAAGACCTCTTTCAAATGAGAGTTCACCACTCTGGAAACTAAGCAATCTCTAATACCTATAGGCATGTATGCAGTACCAAAAGGGGTGTTAGAGAGAGGATTTGGAAACTGAGGTGTCATGGTCTGTTTGAAGGCTGATAATTTTCCACAGCATGACAGCTGAATTAGAGAGAGTAAGAACTACCACGGGAGTGGCAGGGAGGAAATAAGGAGTGTTCTTAGTCAGCTGAAGCAAGTGCAAGGCAGAATAATTCAGTTTCCTGATGGGATAATTCATTCCAAAACTTATCTGAAAAGTACTGACCTTGAGAAAGTTGCATGTGAAGTTGATCAAGAGCATTCTGAAACTGAAGTAATTAATGAAATTACACCAGTGCATCTCTGGGGTGGTGCAAACATGATTTATTCTGTGCTCTAAAGCAGTCTGTGTTGACTGAGTGATCCATCCAGTGCTATGTAACAAGTTCAGCCCCCTCAGTTCTCCTCCTTGTGCCAGGCAGGTGCTCCTCTGCCAGATAAAAATCCACGCAGAGCCTCCTGCTGCACTCAGACCACAGTTACAGCAGTACCATTGGCCCCAGGCACCTTCAGGGCGATTAACAGCTGCTCTGTACACCCTTGCTCACTTTTCCAGGAGTTATAATTCTCCATCCTTGGGAACTACACTTCTTTTTAAAGTGTGAGAAAAAGACTCAGAACAAAGATCCCATATCCCACAGGATCAAGCACAGCAGTTCATCAGCTGGGGTTAAAAGCAATTAAGAGGGAATTCAAGATGGTCAAGACACTATTGCTGATAGGCCATAAAGGAGAACAAAAACTCACAGCAGGGCTCAGAGATGGGTCAGGCCACCCCACATCTTAGATGTCTATATTCTCTGAAAAGAATTGTGATTCAATTGTTAAAAACAGGCTTGTTGGAGTAATTCACAAGACTGGAACATTAGCAAGACACATCTTCAGGAAAGCACAAAACTAAAGAAGGATTAATTGCTCACATTATTAAAGGCTCTGGTTAATATTCTAAGGAGAAAACAATTAAGGCATTAACACATGGGAGTCTGTTACAGAGAACAAGGAGGTGACGGGGCTTTCTGAGCTGCCAGCAGGGTTGCTGATGGCTACCAGGAGATGTTAACTGCACACCCACGCAACTAGGAAAGGCACCAGGAGACTGGCTCCACAAGCCCTGGTGCCATGCTGATGACAGGCTGCTGGTACAGAAAGAGAGGGAGAAACAGGACCTAATGATGTCTCTCCTGGATTTAACTCTAACTAGCAGGAGGATCTGCCTGGGAATGGAAATCATAGCTCCCAGGAGCAATCTTCCAATATGATTCATGAGTCTTCTGAAGGGGAAGATGGAGACCTGCAGAATAAACAAACAGACTCAAGAAGCAGATCGATAAAGTAAGCGCTTTTATCATGGGCTATCAGTACAGTGCAAACCAAGTTTCAGAAGATCTCATTTCATCTGGAATCTTAAATTTATTCTGCTTGCCAGTCCTGTTGCTATCCTCCCACCTGCTGATGGGTGCAACCTGCTGCTGCCACCCCCACGTAATCTCTCCCCACCATTAACCTTCTGTCACATTCAGCTCTTTGCGTCGAGACGCAGTCACGTCAGCATCCCCAATACCAGCACAGCAGCACTGAGATGGTTCTCTCAAAAACGGGAGGAAAAGGAGATGTTATCAAATATGAAAAGGGAGGAGAGAGAATGAGGAAGATGAAGGATCTGTTAGCTAGGAACTACCTTTTTAGAGAAGACTGAATAAAGAAGTTTGATTTGACAAGGGGGAAAATAGGTGAAGGTCCACAAACCAGGTGGGGGAGGAAAGTAAAGAAGCAAAAAAGGCTGCCAGATGAGTCTGCATGGTCAAATCTGCACAAGCAAGCAGTGTAGAGGTTTGCAATAAAATCATTGCAGTTATTACAGATGAATGTGAATGTATGGGTGCAAAAACACCAGCAGGAATAACTAGAAGAAAGGATATGAGAAAGGCCAGGGCTGATGGATCAGGTGGTCATCAGGATCATAGCGCACCTAAACACACATTCTCAGGACAGCCTAAAACAAAGGACAGATTATGCCTAGAAGAAACAGGGCAAGGAGGAAATCTGCAGCTGTGCTGCTTAATGACTCTGTAGGACAAGACAGGAAGACCACAATCACTATAAGCTCCTAGAAACTGCAAAAAACTACAAAAGATCATCAACCTAAGGAGCTGGATCTGATATGGACTGAGGAGCTGCGCATCCATGGCTTGCAGAGGGCATCCAAACACAGAGGGCCACAGTGGATGCCACAGCCCTGCAGAGCCTTGGGCTCCTGCAGCAGGGTCTGCATCCCACCCTGACCGCCAAGACAAGCAGGTGACTGCCCCGCAGTCCGCAGCGCTGCACCAGGGCAGAGATAGGAGCAGGACGCTGGCCTGTACCGGGGCAGGCTTTGCGAGGGAAACGCATCGCCTGAGTCCCTTGAGACTCCAGGCTCTGCGGGATCCCTGCCACAGGTCTTGTTCAGCAGTCACCGCACCCTCGCTGGGGCATTCAGAGCAGGATGTGGGGAGACTTTGCAGGTCAGCCCTCACCACCAGCACAAAAGAAGACTCTTCTACAACACTTCAAACAGCTCAGTGATGAGATCCCTGCTTGGCTGCCAGCAGGTATCGTTGGCTAAAATAATGGAAAACAGGTGCTTATCTTCCAAACAGACTATAAAGCATGATTCTAATGGACAAATTAGTGCAATTGCAACCTATCTGAGGTTGAGTCTGGATCAACTCAAAACCAGTTTCAACAGGTAGGCAAGTGCTCTTTCACATAACTAATAATAAATGTTTTTACATAAAGCACATCCAAGCTCCCTGGCACTACTTCTCTAAAGTTGTTTTACTGACAGAGCACCTCTGAAGAAAATAGTCTCCAAGTGGCAACCTTTTACTCCTTAAGAGAAAAGTGATTTTTATTCAAAGCAGTAAAAGCACCATGAAGCAACTCAGCCAGCCCTGGCTGCCAGCTTATTATTCAGGCAATGACACTCACTGAAGAAGTGACTGTCGTCTCTGGCCGACTCAGGTGGTTTCTGTCTAGCAGCACTGTCTGTAACTGGTAAATTAATTTCTCATTTCTGCTCTGGTTTAATCCCCGCTCTCAATGAAGCTGAACGGATTCAGGAGACATTCCAGCATCTCATATGCTAAATCCTTCTGCTAAAAAGCTGCACTTTTTTATGCACAGCCCCTGTATTGCCTGAAGTGCTTCCATTGCCCTGGCTTTAGCAAGCACAGGGCCTCAGGGCCATTTGCAGAAGGAAACACTGCTGAATGCCCCAAGGCAGCTCCTTCCTCACTCAGGGTCCAGATCAGCTGGGAATGCAGTGCCGCAGCAGGCACAGGATACCAGGGAAGTGCCAGAGGAAGCGTGAGGAAGTGGCACAGCCTCAGCCCCACCAAAACATAGGGAAAGCCCACTGGTGCTCAGGAACAGCACTTTGGGACAACCCAAACGCCTGTCAGGAATGCTCCACTGCTTTACCACCACAAATAACATTTGAGCTTGCACCTGCATTACTATTGGGGGCTTCCAGGCACTATTTATACATCTACTGTATCTGCATCGACTGCAAGCAATGCTGGAGCACAGCATGGACACATGCACTGCCCACTGCAACAGGCAGCGCTGGCGGGAGGCGAGACCTTACCAGGACAGGGCCAAGGTGCATTCAGCCCCAGTCACTGCAAAACAACCTTTGCTGTGGGGAACTGCAGTTGTCATGAAAAGTGCAAAGGTGTCAATATAGTATTCTTTCATCTGCCTCCCAAAACTAATAGAAAAAAATAATAGAAACCTATGGGCAAGCATCCTTCGCTCCAAGTCCAGACTTGCAGCATTGTAACCACAAATTACATAGTAGTGGGAGAAATGTCCAGAGGAAAAAAGAAAACATTAAATTGAAAAGCCACCATGAACAGTTCCTGGGAACAACAGTGTAACTATCAAGAAGTCAGACTATCTTGAGTTCTCTGCCTGCTTAGTCATGACAAATCTTGATGTTTTCTCCAAAGATCTGTAGTTCCATTTCATGGTTTACTATTATTTGGCACAAAAGAGAAGCACTATATTTTCAGACTCTCCAAGCAGAACATAATCTCACACACAGCTATGCAGACAGAAGCCAAATTACATATTTGAAAAAAATCTGAATGTCTGAGCATTCTTTACAACAGAAAAAAAAATAATTTCCTTGTCATTTACATTTGGTGCTGATCCATGACATTCTCTCCTCTCTGCTACCCCTGACTTGAGACATCTAGTCTTTGTGAGCCTGCTTTGCAGACACCCAGTAGGAATGAACAGTAAGTGTGCAACTAGGTGTTCCTGCAGCATTCAGTACCTGGGCATGCGGTAAATGCAGTAACTTCTGAGAAAAGCTTTATTTTTTTTTAATATGGAATTAGATTACTGGATGGTCAGTATAAACAGGAACGGCATTTCTTTTTTAAGATCTTCAAGAAATTTCCAAGCAGATAAAATTTCTTCCTCTGAAGATTTCCAGACAGTCCCATTTCCTAAACTTTCCAGGTAAGTGTCTCTTTGCCTGCATGCATTCATGTTGACATTAACAGTCCAGTAGATTAATAGATAATGGTCATGGAGCTGTAGCACCTTGGGCAACACTCTGCCAGCTCTGTTTTCCTAGTTAAGGGTCATGGTGAGTTTGCCTGAAGCACAACAATAGGAAACCAAACGGATTTTGTTTCAAGTCAAGCTGAAATGAAAGCTCGCTATGCAGACAAATTGAAAGCTAACAGCAGCTGGTGGACCACAGTAGACCACTGCTGGAGAAGAGTCAGGTGCTGAAATGCAAGAGAGCACAAGTGCTGAAGACAGCTCACTTCGGAGCTCTGCTTGATGACTCCCTTCCAGAGGGTGTCTCTGCCGTGCTGCAGTGTTTGGAAGTGAGACCAGACATCCCCCTTCAGAGGCCTCAGGGCACCTGCCACCCTGCCAGCTCCAAGGATGATGTCTTCAAGACATAGTCCCCAGCCAACCTGTCCCAGAGCTACCCTGGGGCATTGCCCCATGAACATCCAGCTGCGTGTGGACTTGGGCCAGCTGAGACTTCTGGGCTTAGCAATGGGCAGCAGTATCTGAAAGCTATCTCCCATTCCCAGGCTACACACAAAAGTCAGATCGGTAGTCCTGAATGCTACCGCAGTTTCTCACAGGCTATGCAGAAGCTCTACACTGCAGAGGTTGCAGGAAAGGGGAAGTGTCATCACCTCTCAGCTCCAGGCTCACATACATAGGAGCAAGAGTCTTGCAGCTCTGGGCTCTTCCTACGACAGCTTGATTATAGGATATGATTCTCCTGACCAAAAACAGATGCCTAAGCACTTGGTAATAATCCATCTCAGTAAGTCCTTCACCCCACCCAGCACCCAGCACTCACCAGGTAATTACATTCAGATAGCAATTCAGAGGACTACACAGCCTCTTTCACATATGCTTTACACCAGATACCACAAATGGAAAACTAAGCAACAAACAAGAGTTTTTGCAGTTCACCTCCTGTATGCACACCAGAAGCATACATCTGGATGTATCCTACTCAGGTATTTTCACGATGACAATGAAATTCCACCTTCCTTAGCTCCTAAATCAAGGATCAGAAGGAGCATATGCTTGTTTGATGCTCATATGGGTTCTCAGAATGGAATAACCACAGGACAAATTAGGTTAGGTACATGACAGTGATTCAGGGTGGCTTTCCCTAGCCATGTCCTTGCTCTGGATGCAAAGTTGTCAAAAGCCCTGCTCAAGACATTGTGGAAAACGGACTATTCATTTGGCCACTGTAGTCATCTTAGTTCTGAGAGCAATTTATATCAACTCTCTCATGTTTCTGGGATTCCAAAACAGCTCTGCCTTACAAGCTTCTCCATGTGCTGGGGCATATACGTCACCACCGTACTCACTCGGCACTGAAACTCAGGTGCCTGCAATGCCATCTGAGCCAGATCTGCCTGGTAAGTACCTGTGCTCTTCTTGTAGACCCACAGAGATGCTCTTTCACCATCCTGTAGCGGGATGGATGACCAGAGAGATCCTGTGCCATCAAGGGAGAGAGAGAGGGAGAGAGAGAGGTTTTCTTGTGCCTTTGACCCTGCACTGCCCCACCGCAAGACAGTTGCTCCTTGCCATGGTGTGACGTAAGCCCACCGTCCCCATCAAGAGTTGCTGGGGGCTCCTGATGCACTTAAGTGAGGGAGATTTCTGCTAGTGCATCCCATCCTGTGTTTGCACAAAGCTGAACAGAGGGGCATGTGTGTGGGTAGTGAATTGTGCTAGGAACACGTTAAGCTACTGCTTCAAAAAACCTCATTGTCAGGGCTGTTAGTAGTCATTGAAAAAGCTAATGAGACATTAACAGGTGAGATGTCCAGAAGATAACTGACAAAATACTTAAGCGGATACTTCTTTAAAGCACTTAAATAGTAAGTGCTTTAAACTGAAAATCCAAAGAAGTAGTCTTTCTGTTGCAGAAGGCAATCAATCTGGTCAAGTACAATTTTCCATTAGTAAATCTATGCTGGTTGTTCTTGACTGCCTTCCTGTCCTTCAGCTGTTTGGAGGTAGTGCCCCAAGGAAGACATGCTCCATGCTCTTTCCAGGGACTTAGCTGTGACTGAATGGTCTATAATCCTCTGGATTCTCCTTCTTTTCTCTGTGAAAAATGGCAGCAATGTTAGGCTTTTTCCAGGCACCAGGGAACTTCTCAGTCACCCCAGATTTTCACAGATGATAGACAGAAGCCCAGAAAGCACATCAACCAGAGACCTAAGAGAAAACACACCCCTATTCAAGAGTTAAGCTGCAGGGCAGAGTGAAGAAAAAAAGTGTCAGGGGGTCAGATTGCCATGAATCAAACCTCTTTATGGCAGTTCAGAGAGTGGGTGCTATAACCTGCAGGCTGCACTGTGCAAAAGCTCAGATTAGGCAGCATTGCTGGGTAGGTGGCACGAGACCCCCTGCATTCAGGGTAGGAAACTCCTGAGGAAGCTGAGGAGACACATCAGGGCAGGAGTTTATCACCCTAAAAAGGGTGGAATAGAGACTATTCTAGTTTTCAGGGACTAGTGCAGCTACTGAACCTCAGAGGCACATGTATTCAGGTCTGGAAAAGCAGCGTGAGTAGAGACCACTAAAGGCTGGTACAGGTTTGAAATTAGGCCCCTGATTCCTAGACAGATGTTAGAGTCAAAAGGGACATGTGGCTAGCAGTAATTTCACAGCTCCACCAGGCTGCGGCGTACCTGCAAATACTGATGGGCCCAGATGTGCTACCACAGCTTTGCTCCTCACCAGCCTGAATATAAAACATGCTGTTTTACTCAGTAGGGTGCAAGATGAGCTGAAGACTACAGTGATCTGACACAGATATCAAACAAATATTCCTGCCTAAACTGTGCCACTGTAACATCAAAACGTCTGGGCAGAGATATCATTCTTGAAATGTTTCTCTCTTCTTGTGACTGAGTTAGCAGATTCAATGCACCAATTCCATTTGGTCACAGTGACTGTCAGTCAAGCCTATCATAAGGAATGCTGTGTAGGCTGTAAACTGATGCCAAGGCACAGGGGAATTTATGAGAGCTGGTACCTTGGCACATTTTACAGATGCCACGGGGAGTTTGCAACCCTGACAACTGCACTGGGCAGACTGGCAAGGCAGTCCTTCTTCTGTGGAGGCACTTAGGAAAACACAGCATCATCTGGAGAAAAGCACTATTACATTTGAAGTAATGAGGAGCTGAAGAACATGACTGGACAGCTAATACTAAATAAATAAATATTAGTATCCTAACAAAGGCCTAAATGGGACATCTGAGGTATTGTGAGGAGGAGGATGTGCAGCTAGATCAATTAGATCAACTAAACAGTTAAAGACATAAAATGTGCTGATCAGACAATGCTATAAATGCTTGGAGCATGAGAGTACTTAACATACAGATAAAGTAGCTGATCAATCAGTGCGTGATAGACATCACAGAAATGCTACTGGTATTAAACGTTATACAACAAACAAGGACCTAACTGAGCATACGTAAAACAGAACCATACTTTGAATTCATTTCTGCTGCATAGTTATACCACACTGTATAGTAACCATAAACACAGTGTCATTCTTGCTATCTACAGCTTTGCTGTGATTAAGAAACCAGACAGACAAATTCTGCACTGCATGCTGCTTTCAAGTGAGCTAGAGTGAGAGTGAATACACTCCCAGAGCAAGACCCCAGCACAGCTAGTGGTGCCCTCGAGTGTCTGTAGTATGTGTCGTGCAGAAGAGCCAGAAGTGCCTAAATGCAAAGAGTGGCCCATCAGGAGAAGCAAACAATCTTGGGGTCCACACAGAATCACAGAATGGTTGAGGTTGGAAGGGACCTCTGGAGATCACCTAGTCCAACCTCCCTGCTCAAGCAGCATCACCTAGAGCACGTTGCACAGGATTGTGTGCAGGCAGGTTTTGAACATCTCCGAGGAAGGAGACTCCACAATCTCCCTTGGCAACCTGTTCCAGTGCTCAGTTCAGGCACTTCCACAATAAAGAAGTTTCTCCTCATGTTCAAATGGAACTGCCTGTGTTTCAGTTTGTGCCCATTGCCTCTTGTACTATTGCCTGCCACCACTGAAGAGTCTGGCCCCATCCTCTTGACACTCTCCCTTAAGGTATTTGTAGACATGACAAGATTCCCTCTCAGTCTTCTCTTCTCCAGGCTGAAGAGGTCCAGCTCTTGCAGACTTTCCTCATACGAGAGAATAAGCTCCACTCCCCTAAACATATTAGTAGTCCTATGCTGGAGTCTCTCCAGTAGCTCCATCTCTCTTGTACTGGGGAGCCCTGAACTGGATGCAATACTCCAGAGGAGGTCTCACCAGGGCTGAGGAGAGGGGGAGGATCACCTCCCTCAACCTGTTCGCAACACTCTTCCTAATGTACCCCAGGATATCATTGGTCTTCTTTGTCACAAGGACACATTGCTGGGTCATGGTCAACCACCAGGGCCTTCTCCACAGAGCTACTTGCCAGAAGGTCAGCCTCCAGCCTGTACTGGTGCACAGGCTTATTCCTCCTTAGGTGCAGAACCCTGCACTTGCCTTCATTGAACTTCATGAGGTTCCTCTCTGCCCAACTCTCCAGCCTGTCCAGGTCTCTCTGAACAGCAGCACAGCCCTCAGGTGTATCTCTGTGTTTTTAACTCCTCTCTACCACATCACATCACACCTCCATGCTACTGCTCTTTTTTATTAAAATATGCATGGTAGCACGGTAGGAAAAACAGAAATGCAGGTCTGGAAGGGAACTTCAATATGTCATAAAGTCCAAAGCTACACCATGGTACAGGATCAAGCCACCAGAAACAGATCATATTCAGTAGGTATTAGTCTATGTTAAAAACTCTCAGTGAAAGCAGTTCCATAATCTCTCTTGACAACTTAATGCTGCAGGTCATAAAACAGGAGCACTAGGATTTTCTGGTTTCTTCCTGTATCATTTCAAAGTACTTCAGAACTTTCTCTGCAACCGCCAGAAGAAAACGATCAATACCTGCTACTGAGGCATTGCTGGTTTCTCAACTCAATTTCTGAACCTAACAAAGCTTCTTTCAGTTTCCTGTGTAATGGCAGCATGGATTTTGCATATTTCCTTACAACAAAGGCCTGATGATATCTTGTACAGCCAGACAATGCCTAGAGAAAAACTTCCTCTCTTGTGAGACAACGTGATGCTTTATTTTTGCAATTGCTTTCTCAGACACACAAAATTTTCTTAAGTTGTTTCCTGCAGTGGGTCATCAAAAGAAATTCTCAGTAGTGTCCTGATGGTTCTTAAAGAAATGGATACTAGTAGGTCATTAGAAAAGCACCCTGTACCACTGTTCTAGCACATTAGCAACATTTGGAGAGGAGATTCCTCATCTCTCAGTCTGCATGATGGATTTTGATGAAGGGTTTCTCTTTCTTCCTTGCTTTCCAGCACCCCACCACTGTTCATGTTCTCCCACAAAGCAGAAGTCCTGTGTTCTGCCACTGGTAACTGGGCTTCCTGATTAGCGCATCGTCTGAAACGCCCTTTTGCTTTGTTTTAGATCATTAGGACCAAGCTTAATAGTCTGATAACACCCTCTTCATCCTCCATATTGAAACAGATCTGTCCTTTGCGGACATAGGTATTCTTTAACTGCTGCTGCAGCTGCTGCATCCAAAGATGACACTCTCTTCCCAGGCTACAAGTTGACCTGAAAAGCTGCAAAACACCTACAGAATTTGCCCACCCAAAAGAAAAAAAAATGCTATCATTTCTTATTCCCCTGTTCTTCACGATTCCTGCTGAGTTAAAGGCAGTAGATGACTCAGTTTCATTTTCAGTGTCAGATGAGTAAGGAAATGTTATTTTCTTTATTTATTCATCAGCTACGGGTAATTTGTGGAGAAGAACAGTAATTTTCAAGAGAATTGGAATGCATCTCCATTTTGTCTTGCCTTCCCTCAGAAAGTTTGAAAGAACTTTGAAGACAATAAACACAAGAATCCCTGAGATCTGCCTATGGCAAACTCAAAACCATGATACTGTAGTAACTCTACTGCAACTGCCTTACCCAGCCTCTTATTTAAACATAGAAAGATCAATGTCGCAATGACCAACACTAAAAATATTCTTTGCTGTCTCCTGGCCAGGCAGCAGCTCACTTCAGTCCACTGAATGGGATCTTCCCACATCCCTGTCTGGATCACAGACACACAGCTTTTTCTGAGTTGAGGTTTGCTTTGATTCTTTCCCATATTCGTCTTATCTCAGAAATGAAATTTGAAAGTTGCTCGTTCTTGGTATACTTAAATCTGGCAAACTGTTTCTCAATTCTGGTTTGTTTCAGAGCAAACCAGCTTTTTTGCTAGGTGTTTTCAAGAAATTCACATGCACTTTCACATGCCCTGCCCTTGTGCTTGTTCTCCAATAGTCAGAATTATATTTGGCACATTTACTTCTCCCTTTTACACAAGGTCAACAGTTGCATATCCTGCCTCACTTCAGTAACATTACAAAACCACTGCAACCATGGGTAAGGCAGCACTGGATTAGCATGAAATGTTTCCAGTATGACCTGTAATACAGTTAGTAGTAGAGGACCCATGACAAGACAAGATCGTCTCCAAGGAAACAACAGTGGAATAGTAGTACGGGAAACCAGAGATCCACCTAGCCATGCATTATGCCTCCACCTGTGAGCATGACTGAAGGCCCAAGCAAGAGTAAATAATAAGTGTGCACAACACTTCCGAATACTCCCAGTTGCTGAGTATTTTCAGCTTAGACTTCCTGAGCTATGTGTTTGTGATACATATTTAGCAACCACCAACAGATCTTGTTTCCATGAACTCTCCAGTTCATCCACGAACCAAGATGATTACAGGATTGGAACACTTCTCATGCAAGGAAAGGCTAAGAGAGCTGGGGCTGTTCAGCCTGGAGAAGACTGAAGGGGGATCTTATCAATGTGTGCAAGTATCTGAAGAGATACATCCACATCATCCTTTAGCAAGAAGTTCCATGATCAACTCTTGCATGAAGAACAAGCTGCTTTTTGTTTTTAAGCCAGCTCCTGCTAAGTCTTTTAGTCCTTACTGCTTGCACTAGAACAATCACTACTCATACAAGTTAACTCTTTATTACTAAAAATTACTTTAATTTTAGCAGCAAAGCTCCTGCATGCACTGAAGCCCCAACAGTGCAGCGATGGTAACAGATAACACAATGCAGCATGAGTTTTAAAAAGCCATGATCCTCCCCCTTCATCTTCAAACAACTCATTAGGTGACATGCAGTAAACATGGCATCATATGCTGGTTTAATATAGATTTGCCTCACAATGATGTCAAATTGCAGAGTTATCTATATATAAAGCTAAGTATGTCTTCTGCCCTTTCCGAGAGACCCTGCTGTGCAATAGATCTGTCAGGAGGCCATGACCACTGAGAATTCAAATTTAGGTCCAACTCTGTATATACTGGTAACATTTTCTACACAAGGCCTTGAGGCAACACCAGTATTTGTCCACACACAGAACTCGGCCAAGAGCTCGGCCGAACCGAGCCCAACCGAACTGAAACAGGCCAGGCCAGGCCAGGCCAGGCCGCCACCGCCACCCGCCGCGGCGCCCCTCAGGCGGGCTCGGCGGGCTACGGCGGCCGGCAAGACCCACACCGCGCCCCATCCCCCCCGCCCCGCCCCGCCCGGCCGCCGCCGCTGCGCCGTGAGGTCACTTCCGGCGCGCCGCCTCACCCCGCCCCGCCCCCTCCGCATAAGCGGCGCCGCGTGAGGCGCGCGGCCTCTTTGGCAGCAAGATGGCGGACACGCAGGTGGGTGCCGCGCCGCGCCGGGCCGCGCCGGGCCCCGCGGCCGCCTGTCGGGGCCCGCGGCCGCCCGGGGCTCGCCTGGGGCGGCGAGAGGCCTGGGGCTCGCCGCCCAGGGCGGGCGGCGGCGTGGGGGTGGGGTGGAAGTGGGCCCTCGGTGCTAGTGAGGGTGAGGTGCTGTGACCCGGGGCGGGGGTTGGAAATGGGCCCCCAGTGCTGATCAGGTGCCCTGACCTGGGGGGGCGGGGGATGGGATGGGCCCCTGGTGCCGGCGAGGTGCTGTGACCGGGGGAGAGGGCGGGGGGTTGGAAATGGGCCCTTGGTGCCGGCGGGGGGCAGTGGGCCCCTCGTGCTGGCGCGGGGCTGGGCCCTGGGTTGCGGGGGCTCTGGGTGCTGGTGAGGTACTATGCCCCAAGTGGGATTTCCTGCTGCCAGTAAGACGCTATTCTCTAGGTCTAGCGTTGTGTCTCCTAGTGCCTGGAGCTCTTGTGCCCTGGGGATGAAGAAAGGGCTCTGAGGCCAGTTTTGTGTCCGTGTTTGGGGAGGGGGTGCTGTTAGTGCCTATGAGGTACTGTGCATGTATTGAGGGGTTTGGTCACAACAAGGCCCTGGTGATGCTTCCCTCTCTCTCTCTCTCTCTCTCCCCAGACTGAGCGAGCTTACCAGAAGCAGCCCACAATCTTCCAGAACAAAAAGCGGGTGCTGCTGGGTGAGGGCGGCAAGGAGAAGCTACCCCGCTACTACAAAAACATCGGTCTTGGCTTTAAGACTCCCAAGGAGGTAGGGCCTAGCCTCCCTGCAAGGCCCCAGGCAGGCAGGGATTCATCCTCATCTGTTCTCCTTGCTCCTCAGGCTCAAGTATCTGCTCCCTTGGTATCCTCAGGACATGAGGGTCCAACTGTGTGGTGGTGGATGTCAGATCACTGGCAGGCACAGTTACTGTGGTTCCTCTGAGCACGGTCACTGGGGTGTCCTCTGGTATCGGAGCTCTGTCCACCCAAATGCTGACACAGACTTCTCTCTGCAGGCTATTGAGGGCACCTATATCGACAAGAAGTGTCCCTTCACCGGTAATGTCTCTATTCGTGGCCGAATCTTGTCAGGTGAGCTGCAAAGTTTCCTTAAGGAGTAGTGCTTCAAATATAATTGTGTGACTGCCCTGCAGTGAGCAAATGTACAAAGATCCAGGAGCACCTGTCTAGAGCAGCCTGGAAACTTGGGTGTGGTCCTTGAGCTGCACATGATGCTATTCTCACGATGGTCTTCCAAGTCTCGTGGTGAAGGGGCTTTGACGACAATGCCGCATGGCTTTGCTGATGCCTAGTGAAAGGACCTGTTGTTGGTAGTTCTTTTAAGTGGGCTCTTCTGTAGTGCAGATGCTAACATAAGGCACCAGCAGATGATGTAGGGAACATAGTTCTAGTAAGCATATCGTTATGTGCTTAGAAGGCCTTTGAAAAGACAAAGGATGTAAATTATTTTATAATACAGTGCCAGTTTGAAGGTTGCAGCCTGGCAGTAGGCTGGAAAGAACCTTTTTACCCTGGTAGGATTAAGGTCCTAGAGGACACCTCCAAGGGTACCTTGTAACTTATTATTAAGGTAGCTTAGGGGAAGTTACTGGAATTGCAGGTTACAGCTTTCAGATGTTAAATACCACTTGTCACTGGCAGTGTTCTTCAGCAGCGCTCCTAAAAGTCTCTGTTCTCGTAGTTACAGAACTAATCTCCAATCCAGTGTAGTAATGGTCAGTGTTCGCTTGCTTGCTCTCACTGTTGTCATATTCCTTCCAATTTTGTCGCCCAGGTGTTGTTACCAAGATGAAGATGCAACGCACCATTGTCATCCGCAGGGATTACTTGCATTACATCCGCAAGTACAACCGTTTTGAAAAGCGCCATAAGAACATGTCTGTGCATCTCTCCCCCTGTTTCAGGTGTGTAGAAGCCTATTCTGTCTAGCAGTGATGAGGATGAGAGTTAACATATGAAGATCATATGTACAGAAGTATCCACATGCTCAGAATGTCTAATACGCATGTTTGCAGTGCTGAGATCATGTTCTGTCTAAAAACTGAAGTGAGCATGCACTGCAGTGAAGCATGTGTAGTTTTTTTTTTTCCTGTTTCTGACCTGGAACCTGTTTGCTGGTGGTGATGTCTAAACTCACGATGGTCTTCAGAGCCCCTGTTGGTGAAAGGGGGCTGCTGACAATGCCAGTGGCAATTGCTGAACCATAGGACATGTTCTGGTCAGTCTGTCTGTTGTGCTGTAAAACTAGAGAGTTGCGGCCTGCAGCTTTATGATGTTTGAGAAAGGATAACAGGCTTGGACAAACTGAGGTTGCTGAAGTAAATGCTGAGGCCAGAGGGAGCAGGTCTAAACACTGACATCATTTTTTGTCTACTGAATGCCTCATGCGCCCATCTTCAGTACACAGAATTTCCAGAAGAACCTGGACTGGCATTTTAGTCCAGTTGATTTGGCTGATTTTAAGGCTGTGTGTCACTGAATACAAAACTAATTCCTTGAGGGTTTTTCTTCAGATGTTCAGTGCTCATTCTGCTTTTGTGAAAAGCTTGCATTTAGTCTTACATTGAGTTTGAGCAAATGTGTAAAGACACATTTCAAGGCCTTATGGCAGCAGGGGAGGATGCCTGGATGCTCACTTCTTGTTAAGCACATTCTCACCCTTGCAGCACTTAAGATTCTAAAATAAGCAGAAGGTATCATTTAAGTACACAAAGTCACTTTCAGTACTGTATTATGCAGCGACATTTCTGGCATGTAGATCTGTGTACAGAACTAACCAATTATAAATGCAGTAAATTCAGAACGACTAAGATACCTGTAATATTTTTGCAGGGATGTCCAGATTGGGGATATTGTCACTGTGGGAGAGTGTCGTCCCCTCAGCAAGACTGTCCGATTCAATGTCCTCAAAGTCACAAAGGCTGCTGGTACCAAGAAGCAGTTCCAGAAGTTTTAAAAACAACATATGGAAGATAATTAGGACAAATAAAACATTTTGTAAAAATGTACTTTGTGTATAATCTGAAATAAATAGCATAGGGATGCAATAGCATGCGTAAACTCGTAGGACAACAAAAATGAGTGAAGTAAGTATGTTTGAGGGGGGAGTGCAAGAATACTGTGCAGATACTATTCCAATATTTTGTGCTTCCAACTCAGAAAGAGGAGAGCGGAGTAGGTCAAAGAAAAGGGATAAGAGTATTGTGCCTTTATTAATAAATAGGAATCTTGATATTTTTCTTTGGAACTGACATTGGCCTAGGCCCAATGAATGAATATTCTTCAAACTGAAGTGTGGTATAGTCAGCTGTGTAAAGAGCATGTTCAAAAGAAAAGTGAGCCTTTCTAATCAGTCTTTTCCTCACTTTTATATTCCAGGAAGGTCTGAACAAGACCCAAGTATCTAACATGTGGGAAACCTCTGCACAGGAAAAATGAAAAGGGGTGTGCTTTGAATGCTTTTTTAGCTATTTTCAGAAGAGTTTCTGTGGCTTTCCAGTTCAAGCCTGATTCCTTATATGCTTAATCACCCTTTCACAGCATAGCGGCAGAAGATGAGTTAGAGAATTGCACTACAATT
Organism: Rhea pennata; assembly: GCF_028389875.1. NCBI lineage: Eukaryota > Metazoa > Chordata > Aves > Rheiformes > Rheidae > Rhea > Rhea pennata. Next base: position 216,555,390 of record NC_084663.1, read on the forward strand.
TGGTGTAGAGTTTAAAGCCTGTTAATGATAACAAAGTAAAGTATATATCTAAAGATTTCCTTTTTCATAAGGCTTAAATGTTTACTTTAGGAGGAAGATGCCATGTGGCTGTGTTTGCACAGAAAGGTGTCTAAGCACATTTTACAAGGATACAGTGTGTCAGCAGTTAAAGCAAATGGGAGTTCATGATAAAGAAATCCTTTCTGCAGATTTTTCTAGAGGTGATGGTTGTAGTTCCAACGGTTGTGGAAAACATGTTATTTTTCGAACTGAATTAGTCCTTCATGTCAGACACTGATCTCACATTCAGGATAAAAAAAAGAGTGATGGCATGATACAATATGGATTAAATTTCTTGTTTTACAGCAGGAAGAGAACCAGAGGTGGAATAATCAAAATTCAATGTTTTAACCCAGTTTAGTTAAGCTGATAGTGTTATCTTAATCCAACACCTGATTAAAATATCAGGAGAAAAAGAAACATAATTTTGAGAAAGAAAATCTGACTTGTGCTTTTGCAAGTGTTAACTAGCCAAGTTTTTGAGGTAGCTCAGAATACAAAGTCTCCTTTTGTGTTTCTTGTATTAGACGCTTCATAGCAAGTATAACGACAGGTTAGTGCAGGACTGTCACTGAGGAAGCAGGGGGGAGAGAGTCCTCTGAAGGTTCAGGAAGGGCTCTCAGGATGTCCCCAAGTGCCAAGGAGTTTTGGGATGGTATTGCCAGCTTTGGCTGTGCTGAGCATGCTGGGCACTTAGTAGGCGTCTCGGTATACATGAAGTAGATTTACCTAAAATGTGAGTTGTTTACCACTTAGGCTTACAACAAGGCTAAATCAGAAAGGTCTATCTCTCCCACTGCCCTGCTGTAAAGGTTTTTCTGACACAGCAGCGCCCTTGGGATTTGCGTTTCTCAGCAGGGCTTGGCTTGCAGGCTCTTGGCAAGAGCACGTTAGCTTTTCTAGCTATGTGAGTGTATGTAATCTGCCCCTTAGAAGCTTTTAGAGGAAAGAGATCAATCTGTTTCCCACCTGGACACTTATTTAAGCTAGAGGAGCAGCAACAGTAAGCAGTGACTGAGGGCAAGTTACATGACCTAGTGGGGCTCATATAATGGCACGCTGTTGCTGAACAGAAGATGTCTTGCCCACTCTTCCTTCCCATCTGCCCACTGGGTCTCCCACTCCACAGATTTAAGTCACTGACCTGGCAGAAGACAGTCAACTTTTCTTTTGTTCGGATTGTCTTCTGCTGGTTCAATGACGAATCTTCTTTCATGGGGCCTGACAAATGCAGAGCACTGAGGGGGAAGGGAGAGGGGCGCTCAGCCTCAGCTGGGTTGGGGGAAGTGTCCTGCTTGTTTGTGGGGAGCTATTAGATCTGTTCATCCCCCTCCCTCAGAGGGTTAAGTGTTGCTTGGTTAGATGAGGAGTCAGTTCGGCTAGTTAATTTGCAATGCCTTGATTTGGAAAGGGCTAAAACATGCTTTTTCCTTTCTTGCATATACTTGAGTCACTGAAGAAACTGGGGTTGCTGGACTTTGTACTAGTCTTCATGTTAAAAATACTTGACTCAAAAAGCAAAGCCTGATTAATGCACTTTGCTACTGGCTCTTCAGTACCATCTTGCCTGGTGTTAGGCAACTGTCTTTTGGGATGCCAATAGTTTGGGTCCCTTTTTGCTGGGGACTCTGTGACACCATGACAGTATCTCTAATATTATATCTGTATTTGGACTCAACTGTAATGCAGGAAGGCCATCACTGGGGCGAGGGGAGGCAGAAAGATTGAGGAGCAGGCCTTTCCCCATTTGTTCAAACCAAGGAGAAGTCTGGGAAATTGGGCAGGGAAAAATGCAGCAATTCAAAAGCACCTGAAAAGGGGGAAGGTTGATTATTATGAAGAAATGGCAAATGGCTGGGACAAATCTCCTGAGAAAAAGACATCACCTCAAGACGAGGCAGGTGCCTTTGAGGTTGTGATATTTTGTACAAAGAAACGCTGGCCTAATAGAGCTGAACAAAATTTGGTTTGTTTTTTATATATAAAATATATATGAAATCAAGTGAGTGATCCAGAGGGAAAGAGAAATTCATGGGTAAGGTCTGAAAGGTGGCATAATTGTAGGCAGACATTGAGCTTGAGCTGTCTAGCGGCTTCTCATCACAAAAGGAGAGAGTTGGCACATCGCTTTTCTGCTCCTACTTTCCCAGTAGTTGAGTCCAACCTGCAAAAATTAAGGAGAACTTCTGTGCCTAAAGCCTGTATTTTTAAACCTAAACCCCACTGGAGATTATATTCACCCATTACTACATGGAAATGATGCAGAGTGTATTAATAATGTACTGAAGTAAGTAAATCATCTGCTCTGGCTTAGAGGACGGTGAATTCTTTGGTGCGAGAGGAAGAGGCATTTTACCTTCCCTTCACTACCAGGGAGCGCATTACAGGGTTTCTTCAAGAGATCCAGGTCTGAGCTGCAATGCTCATCCAGCTTGGGCTACTGAGAGTGTTCGCTGGAGATGCAGCTCCCTTTCGTTCATGTCTATGTTGGGGTTGGAACGCTTCAGAGAGGGGATGGTGCTGGTGGGACAGTGCAGTGTGTGGTTGACCCGGGGAAGGTGCAGAGCGGCTCCGTCACTCCAGCGCTGTGCCACTGGCTGGGGTCAGACCAGTCGGGATGGCAAAGGTGGCTACCGCATTGCTCAAGGTGCTCTGGTCCCCTTGCACCCAAGCAGCTCCTGGGCAGATCAGGAGGGACTGAAACCTCTATCAAGGGCAGCCACAGTCTCTTCCATTTTTTTGCAGAAAAAATGCTGCAGTAGAGCAGCACCATAGACCTGAGCCTGTGGCTGCAATGAGTGCCTTACGTTGGGAATTGCGGGAGGTGTTCACGGGAATGTATGTTCCTGATCTACTGGGGAAAACATGCATTGGCCAGACTATATGACAAAGCCAGAGGAGGTGTTGAAGTGAGGGATGAGGCACTGTTAACAGTGTGATTAGCAAGCAGAGCTTTGCCTGTTTTACCTGTGGACGCTGCTGCTTGCTGTCTTCTGATTAAGAACCAGGTGCCTCTCCAGAAGATGCAATCTCACTGCAAGATTTGTCAGAGCTGTTGTGGAACTTGGGTCCCCTGGTCAGTCAACAACTTTGATGCCTCGTGGAAAGGTCATTCCTGTCCTTCAGAGCTGTAGATCAGTCTGGTCCCATAGCACTAGACGCTCTGCTCACATGCGGTTTGAAGGCTCCCTGCTGTGAGGGCCATGCTATCCTGAGAAAAGTTATGTGGGAAGGGCAGAGGAAGGAAAACCACCTTGCTAACATGTTTTGATATGCAGTTAGGTATTTGTGGTTGCTACCAAGGGGAAAACGTGGAAAGGGCAAACGCTGCAACGAAGATTGCTTGTTCTCTTTCCCTTTTGTGGAGAACAGCTTGTGTATCTGATCCGGGCCTTTGGTCTCCAGCATGGTGGCAGTGACCAGGCTGCCTGCTCTCCTGAGACTTCCTGAGATGTCACAGCTGTCCAGCCTGTCCTGCTGCTGTTTTCTGAGATTTCATCAAGGTCAGGTAGGGCTAACAGGGAGCTTCTCAGCTTCAGCCAGCGGTCTCCCCCTATTCCAGCACCCCCCGTCTGATGTTAACATGTTTCTCCTCAGAACACAATCGACAGTTGAGTCCTCTTGGTGACTGTGGAGTAAGGCATGCAGTTTACCTCGTTTCAACGAGCAGATGGCATAGGGAAGGTTTTAATGCACCAAAGCGTGGTGTTTATTCCTCTCTCACACCAGAAAGGATCTTATTTAGAAGAGACTGACACTTTACTCCTACATAGGCATTTAAAATATAAATCAGCCTGCCTTTAAGTGGTGCTTATAAGATGTATTTCAGACCTGACATTCTGCAAATATAAAAGGCCACATGTGCCAGGCTAATTCCCATTGCACCAGCAATTCCTGTATGGGCAGGAACATCCTTTGTAACACTAGCAATGTCCGACACTTGTACCACTCAGATCAGTAGATCCCAGCGTGACTTGGAAAAGCATCCCACAGCTTCAGTTTTTCAAGGGGAGGAATGGAGGAAAATCAGACGTTGGTGCAGAAGGGGAGAAGTAGGTGGACTGAGAGCAATCATGGCATGAACCCAATCATGTAAGCAAGGAAGGCGATGGGACTGGGGCGCAAGGCTGCAAACCTCGTGGCTGCACACGAGGCAAAGGCAGCCAGGGTGTAGGAGGTGACGCCGGCATGGGAACAGGCCGCAGCTCAGCCGCGGACACGGTGAGGATGGTGGAGCATCTTTGGGGTAGCAAACTGCCAGGTGCCAGTCCAAGGCCACGAGCGTGAGGATGCCAAACCCCCATCCCAGTGACCGTGTGGATGAAAAGCGCCTAGGCCAGGCAAACATCCAAGTCCATCTCCTGCAGCCTCTGCCAGGAGCTACCCAAGGCACTGGGCTGGCTGAGGTGCTCCTCAGCACATTGCACCGGGAAGCTGGCACGGGGGCCTGGGCAGAGCCTCTTAGTCTGGGTGAGAGCTCAATAACTGCCATTTTCTGCCCTGTCAGCGGGCTGTATGGAGCAAAGTAGGAAAGAAATACCCACATCCATCACTCCAGGCCTGGAGATGGCTCCGGAGGGGAGCAGGGACTGTGAAGCTCATGAAGCCAGGACCTGCTGCATCAAATGTCCCAAAGCCACGTTCTTCCCCTTGGCAGCTCCTCTCCTTACTCAGGGAAGTACGAGACTGAGCACCAGTGATGGTCAGCAACAGCAGCTTTTTCCATCTAGGCCTCTTCCAGCTCTCATCTCTTCTGCCACAAAAAGTTGAAGTTTTTGTATGTATGGTTTTAAATAATTCTGCCTTATGGGGAGATGAAGCCATGGTATTAAGACTTCCAAAACTCTTGGAAATCTTTGTTAGACCTTCTAATCGGTCTCTAATAGCCCTGTGGCACATCCACCTCAGTGCTTTTATTGTGGCTGATGTTTGCTCTAAGGTGCCTTCAAATTGGCAGGACTGAGTGTGAAAAAAATTCACCATTTTTACTGTAACAGATTATGAAGCAAAATTTCACAAGAATTACAGTAGCTATCATTGAAACTTTTAAATGAGACCTTAGCTTAGCTATACCATACATTAGGTACCTTATCACCTTTAACAATTTAAAACAAACAGCTTCTTTTGCTTCTAATATTTATGAGCATTGGAAAATTGCATACCACGCTCGTACAATAAATGTTCCCATTAGCCATGAGCAGATGCACACAGGGCTGGCCTGTCCTGAAAATGGTAACATCTCCATCACGGCAGCGACGCCAGACACCCTCAGTAAATTTGTTTCGTGTCTCGAAAGCAGCTGCATGATGCATCTATATAATTATGTTGCGGTGCTTTATATTCTATCGGCTATGGAGCAGGGAGCCAAGCTGCATCCACCGATGCCCTGATGGGCTGATTAGGAAACGCAGAGCATCTCCTGTGTGGAAGTCTTGCAGAAGCAGCTTTGGGCTGAGGGCAGCGATTCCTCCTCAAACGTTTTATGGTCACGTTTTATGTGACCTGGGTCTCCAGCGACATGTGAGTTTTTCTGATCCCACGTGCAGATAAAGAAAAACCTCATACTGAATTCAGTCAATGAGGCTCTAGAAACTAGTAACAAATTAATGCTGTAGCCCATTTTTAATGGAAAATAAGTCCTGGTCAATTAACTTCTGGAAGGAGTTTTATTTAGCAATTGCGTAACATTCTCATTAAACATGTATATCGAATCTCACGGTAAGTGGGTTACAAAGTGAATAGATTTCCAAATATTTCTGTTAACTGATTTAAATATTAAACAGCTTTGAACTAAGGGTGATTTGAACTCATTCTAGCAGTCACAGTCTCACTGGGTGAAAATTACCAGTTATCAAGGGAAAGGAATATGAAATCATTGTTAATAAAAGTTGCATTTTTTCCCCAGGCACGTCTCCTTATTTGACTGATTCTGAAATTTGCCATTGGACTGTGCCAGCATTATGCAGTCCATGCTGCTCCTTGTCAGTAATTTGGTTTTCATCCTTATTTATGAATTTCGAACACATCCAGCTCAGTGACTGGCTGGGGACTGTGCCCTGAAAAGAAGGGATTCTGAAGGGATGCGTAGCCTGCGGTGGGGAACCACGTACAGAAGGCCACCCGGAGCAGGTCGGTGGCATTGGGATCCTGCAGATGTTGTGGCCCTCGGGTGCCCCAACCAGGGAGATGTCTACCGGGATCAGGCGGGTTATATGAAGTGCATGGGATGGTGAGACTGGTGCTGACAAACATTCTTCACAAAATGCTCTGAAAAGCTGCTGAGGGCTCAGAGGAAACCTGCAGAGGTGGGTTAGAACAGAAATTGTCTTATTTGGGAATTAAGGAACAGAACTGTTGAGTTTAAATATGAGGAGGATGAAAAATGTCTTAATTCAGGCTTTACGTTCCTACACAGGGAAAATGCATCCAATGCTGTGGTGATGTTCTTTCACCTGGAAAACCAAGGAAAACAAATTGCTGTTGAGAAAAGCTGAATGCCAGGAAATTAACAGGCTGCTCCAGAGGAGGGCTGTTCGAACCACTTCCATCTGGGGATGGCATGCTGCTGCACGAGTTATTTTAGCCTGGTCTTCAGCCTGGAAGTCAGGTCTGGGGCCAGTTCAGACCCGACTCCCAGGTCCCTGGGTAAGACCGGCGAGTCATATTCCGCAGAACCCTGGGCCATCCCATCAGGCCTCTCCAAGAGCATGACGGGGCACGAGAACTGAAAAATGGCCTAAAACGCAATTCATCGAATCAGTAAGGTTGGAAGGGACCTCTGCAGATCATCTAGTCCAACCTCCCTGCTCAGCAGGGTCACCTAGAGCATGTCAGACAGGGTTGCATCCAGGCAGGCCTTGAAGATCTCCAGAGAAGGAGACTCCACAACCTCTCTGGGCGACCTGCTCCAGTGCTCTGTCCACAGCGTCATCTCCCGATCAGTTACAGGACCATGCCTTTTCTTCACCTGCATAAGATCACGACAAACCTACTCACGGTTTTTCACCTAATTAGCTGCATGCTCATGTTTTCAAGGCAGCATCCCTGGTGGACATTTAACTGCTATTTAATAAAACTAAGGAGGTGTGTAAAAAGAGGTTACCACTGCAAAGCCCACGTCCTCCTGATCTTTTTAATAACACCTCTGGGATGTTTGCAAATAGTGAACTGTCTTCCCAGAGCCTGAAGGGATGCTGGGGCTCTGTCCGACAGCTCACACACATGGCATGGAAAAACGCGCCTCCACCTAAAGCGGGGAGCAGATTTATAAAGCCGCTGTGCCAAACTCTTCTGAGGTTCCTCTCTTAATAGAGGCGTATCTGCTGTGCACCTGCGCGTGCCCCACGAGCCCCGAGCGAGCAACGGTGAGATCATCTTGCCTTGGCTTTTCAGGAAGGGGGAGAGAAGAACATATTTTTATACTTAGAAGTAGGTATTTATGAATTAGAAAAAATGAATACTTTCACTGCTGGTGCTGCCAGCTGTGTAGAGGGCAGGTGTATTTGTGCAATGTGTTTTTGAACTCAAGAGCAGAGTGACGCAAAGTCAGGAAACGCTGCTGATGTCGTCAAAGGGCAGAATATTGCTCAGAAATAGCTGAATGATTGGAGACTTCAATAATTGAATTGGGATTAAATTTAACTGTATGAGGAACAAGGCCATGCGCTGCAGACTAACAAAAAGATGTTTTTCTGTAAACCAGGATCTTGTCTGTTAGGCGAAACAAGGTTCAGATGAAGACTGAGCTATTTATGTAATACTACTGCACAATAAGGCAAAAAAGACTGCGTATTGCAAAAGATTTCTTATTATATAAAGGCGCGTGTTTGTGCTATTGCAGAGGGTAGTGGTAAGACCACACCTGGAACAGCACATGCTGTTTTGTTCCGGAGAGGCCATCTCAAACCCGAGCAGGAATGCAGAAAGACTGCGGAAATGGAAGGGGAATCAGCAGCCAACTCTGAGAACAAAGTAACTTATAATACAGCTCAACCTGTTTGGCCATCTAAAGTTACAGTGGAGAGGAAAGGAAAGGGGAATGCAGAGAGAAAGGAAAACAGGAAAATAAAAAGCAATTAAGCAAAAAGATGATCTTGGAACAAAAAAAGAGTAAGTTTAAAACGGTCATGGATCAATCTAGGCTGGAAATTAGAAAAAAGAAGTCTCAACAACAGGGATGTGAGGTCCGGAACAGCTCGCAGTTGCGGTAGCAGGGCAAAAACCTGGAGAATTCCAGTCTCAGTGGGCTGGAGATGGCAAGGAAATGGCCCAGGGCACTGAACGTGAGGCCACCATGTAGTCTCTACCAGGGCAACCGCATGGACAGAGGACATCTGTGCTGAGCTGGGCCTGAAGTTCGTCTCTGTCAGCCTGGGCAGAGGATGCTCAGGGCATCACAGACATGTTCTCTGTAATGTCCACCAGGGATGGCATCCCAAGGGCCCACGCAGGGTCTCCTCAGCGTGGGGACACTCCCATGGCACCTGGGTCCCTCCTGTGGCAGGCAGTCCTGGGCCAAGAGGGGAGGGTCCCCATCCCTGGGATCCCATGGATGGAGATGGCGGAGGCCCTCCCAGCATGGCAGGATCTCACCATGGCCAGCCTGAGCACATTGCCCTTCACAGCAGCTTTTGCTTCCCAGACAGGTGAAGAACAGGAAACAGCACTGGCAGCAAAGTTACAGGTGTGCATTAAAATTCAACCTTGCAATGGAAATAGCATTGTAATGTGGACTTCCATAACTTTCTGAAAAATTCCTATTCTGGCCTACACTTTTCCATCTCTATTCTGCTGCTTCCTAGCAGGAAATCAAACCAAAGCACATTTGAATATATATCTTGGAGAGCAGAAAATGTCATCTGCCCATTGTATTTCTGGAATAAGGACACAAGAGACAGCAGATTCTTGTAATCTGAAAGTTACTTTACAGGCTAATAACAAATGATTTCGTTGCATTAGGCACCTATGAAAGCCAAAAGCATAAATAAGTTAAAAAGGGATTAGTGAGCTAAATCAATGACTTGCAAACAGTGTTATTTGTTTAGCCTCCACCACCAAGGGACCCTAAATTATTGATGGAGAAGAGCTAGGAGGAAGCAATTTTTATCTGTTCTTCTGCTGCAACCTTCCCTAAATATCTGACGGCTGATGGAGACTAGACAGTACAAGAGGGATCTCTGGCCTGACTCAGTTCTGCGATGTCTTCAGTGGCCGGTCGCAGTGTGAGGCACATAGCAGTGTCACAAATGGTGCTTACAGCGAAGCATGACCATGAGCATGTCCACATGTGCCATGTGGACAGGGAGAATATTGACAAGACAAAGGTTTTTAACCGCAATGGTTTGCACCACTGGGAGGTGTGTCCAGGGTTTGTAGAGATGCACAATTCTTGATCCATCCTGCCCTTCCTCTCCACGGTAGCTCATCAGCTTGCAGCTCCTTTGCTTCCTCAAGCTGCTGCCTCCCAGGGGCGAAGTTTTGCCCCATCTCAGGGAAGAGCCAGCACACTTTCGCTTAGCAGTGTGATATTTCTTACCCACATGTCCCATAAAAATTCATCCTTTCTGACAGAGAATGACTTAAGTCATGCGCAGTGTCCAAGGGTTTGCTGCACCCTGGCACCTCCCTTGCTGCAATAGTCCTGCAAGCCTTCATTCCCAGCAGTGCAAGAGTCTTAGTTTCACCAGAGAGAGGCTCTTGCATGAGTGTGCTGGGACCCTCACACAGGGAGTCTCCCACTTGCCCTGCAAGTCTGAGTTGAGTGTCAGCATAAAACTCCAAAGTAACCTTTAGTGATGACTCACTGAAAAATCCTCCAGCCTTTCTCCTCCCCACGGCACCATTTACGTCGGGGTAATCGCTAGCACACTGCAAACAGCGATCTTTAAGTGTCTGACATTCATATAATTTTAATAATATTCCATTTGGGTTTTTTTTTTCTTCAGGCCGAACATGACACATCAAATAAAAGGAGGCAGAAAATAGTTTCAAGGATATGGTGTCCAGGGTGTTGCTGGCAGTGTTGGGAGAAGCTATCAGTTGTTGCCAATAGCAAAGTCACAACTTCTCTGAGTATGAGCCAACATCAAGAACAAAAGTCGTAACTACAGGGTTTAACGCTCCACATCCACAGTTTACTTTCAGATTTGAGAAACAAGGATAAATAATCCTTTTCCACTTTGATCTGCATTCCAGTAACTCATCCTGAACCACAGGCCATCGAATGCCTCCTTCACAGACCTCTTACAAGTCTATGTTGTTCCAGGACACCTGACGCAAATGCAGACTACAATAATAACTTGATTAAAAAAGCTTTCTAGGATCAAAATTTTGTTTTTATACAGAATAGCAGAGTCTGCCTATATAAAGTATATAAATACAGACAGAATCCAGTTCTGGTCCCACACCCTTGCTGCTCTTCCCTTTGGGGAAGCACTTTGGGTGCTATGTTGCTCTAGCATGTTGCAAGATAAAAGAGAATAAGTACAGTTATAGCCTAAAAACAGAGCTCAGGACAGGTGGGAGTCCAGCCAGGGCATAGCAGTGATGACTCTTCCATGGGAAGCTCCAGAACTGGCAAATCAATAAAAAGAACCAAGCAGTTATTCTTTCCAAAAACCAGCACCTTCCTTTCTCCTCCCTAGCATGGACCCTGCAGTGTCTACTTGAAGAAACACACGCTGTTCTTGATGACAGACCTCGCAGGGTGGGCAGTCAACAGGAGGTGCAGTGGAAAGCAAATTCCTCTGCGGTTCTTCTCGTCGGAAACAGGATGACAAACCTTTGGCTACTTGCTTTGGCCAAAGAGGCTGCACACCCTGTGCCAGATTTCCTTGGTCGTCACAGCATACACCAAGGGGTTCTCCCTCTGTAGCAGCAGACGGTAGATGTGGATGCAGGGAGGCACATTCCTGCCAAGGTGATGGATAAGGAAGGTGGAGAAGGCAGGTGTGTTTGAGACCAAAGTGGTGCGGACATAAGCATCACAGGTGCCTAAAGCTTTGGTCTGCACCTTCTGCAGTGACAACCTGAAGACAGCCCAAAGGATCAGCGGCATGCAAGGTAGCAATGAATGCAAAATTGAGCATGATCACCATAAGAACCACACAGATATATAGATCAGGTTGATGGTTGTGTCTGTGTATGCAAGCTTCGCTATGGCCATGGGCTCACAGTATGTGTAGGGACAAGTACATGGGAGCAGTAGGACAGATGCTTGATGAGGAGATGGCAAGGGAGCACCAGAAACATGCCACCAGCCCCACCCACAAGTCCCAGCTTGGTGATCATGAGCTGATGAATCGCAGAATCACAGAATGACTGAGGCTGGAAGGGACCTCCCTGCTCAAGCAGCGTCACCTAGAGCATGTTAGACAGGGTTGCATCCAGGCGGGTTTTGAAGATCTCCAGAGAAGGAGACTCCACAACCTCTCTGGGCAACCTGGTCCAGTGCTCTGTCACTCTCACAGTGAAGAAATTCCTCCTCACATTCAGGCGGAACTTCTGTGGTTCAATTTCTGCCCATTGCCTCTTGTCCTGTCACATGGGACTACCGAAAAGAGTTTGTCCCCATCCCCTTGACACCCTTCCTTTAGGTACTTATACAGGAGGGTGGTGGTAGCCTGGAGTGAGAAGTAGACAGCAAGGTAGCTGTCCAAGACCATGGCCACCGGTGTGATGGACTCAGTGTGGATGAAAAACTCTGCAGCAGGCAAGTGCTGTAGCTGATCTCTCGGGACTCCAATAAGAAAACACTAAGCTTTCTAGGAGTGTCAGAGATGGTCACCACCAGGTCATTTGTGGCCAGCACAGAAAGGGAGTGAGAGGTATGAAGACTTCTGGGGGATGACCTATGTCTGAGTGACATACAGCACCCGTGAGGCTCCCAAACCCCTCTTGGAGCCCATGCAATGACCCTGAGCAGCCTGGGAAGAGCAGGGTCCCACAGTGAAATCTGAATAAAGCTTCCCCACCACCACCTCTGCATCTCTTGCCCGGGGATATCACCCACACATGGTCTGTGCTTCCAGCCCAGGTAGTTGCCAAATAAATTAGGCTCCTTTTCCATGAAAAATGTTTTTATGAGCTACCACACTATAGTTGGATCACAGTGAGAGCAGGTCTTCTGATGAGTGCTCCTTCACTGCAGTGCAGATCCATGCATGGCTTCTACATTCCACCAGGAACAGAGGACCTAGGGTTAGATGGACTGTTTTTCCATTGGCCACTACTATTGTATTATGGAAAAAAAAAGACAGTGGAGCAGCCTCATTCATTTATAAGATACAGTACTTGGCTATGTCAGATCAGACCAAAGGCCCACATTGCCTCTCTTCTGCCTGGCACAAGAGAAGAACATAAGGCCAGAGCACCCTTGCTACAGCATTTCCCCAAAATACTTATCCAAATTCTAACTGTTCATAGTCAAGGGCTTCCAGAGGCAGATTTTGTGTCTTTGTTCTTAGTAGACCTCATGTATGTTTATTCCATAGATTTGTCTAATTCTTTTATGAATCCCTTTAAAATGTTCATCATCCATAACACCTTGGGACAAGAAATTTCACAGCTTAATTGCCAGTGTTGCGAAGAAATATTTCTAGTATTAGCTTTGAACTTTCCCCATGGTGATTTCATTTCATTAGTGAGCAAGAGACTCTCCCTACTTTCTTCATGCCTTGCCTAAATAAAATAAATAACCAAATAGACCTAGTATCCTCAGTAATTTAGACAGTGTCTCAGTAACTTTCTCATTATTTAACTTCTTTTCCAGACCTTTTCTGGATATCTTTAACAGCACCATGTCACTTGTAGACAGCACAGACCCCTGTGAAGTGCTACCTGAGATCTACCTGCAGGGTGAAAACCAGCCTCTGACTCCTAAACTCTGCTTCCTATATCGCATCAGCAAGTGTGAACCACTCAACGAGGCTGCTGGTTTTGGGAACATGGGCAAGAGAGAATTCACTAAACAGTTTTAAAATATAGACAAAGAACTAGACAGCTAGTGCTGACCCTGGAGCAGATTGCTCTGAGATTGGCATCCTCTTTAATTCTGTTGACAAAACAGACACCAGGCAAGAGGAGGAAGAGGACAGGAGGAAGTAGGGACATCGCTGAGAGTCGCTGGCATTAGGCAGCCACACTCCGGTCACTTGGATGCTGTCTGTGGAGCTGTTGTTCTCAGTGGTCTGAGACTGATGTCTATGAAAACATCCATGTTGATGAAATTCTGATGGTTTTGATGGTTCTCCTGGTCTCCACAAACCTTCCAGCCCCTGTTAATTAAAGCCAATAGAACACTTGATTTAGGAGCGAAAGTATCTCATGCCCCAGGTTTTTGAGTCAGGCTCCATCCACAAAATCCTCTGAAAGGCAGCTATGATGTCATACATCACCAGCTGAGGCTCAGACAGGAGTAAATGCCTCTCCAGAGAAAGTCAAGTAGGAGACTATTTGCAGTTCCTGACAATTCCTCCCTCAGGCGTTTCATAACTGCTTGTCTTAGGTGAGTTATTGTTTCAAGTGTAAACAGCTTTTGGCCTCTAGAGACCAGCTGCTTAAATTGGACTGAGTGATTAAGTAAGAGTGGGACTCTGAGCTGCTGCAGTGTGAACTCTGAACCATCTGTAGAGAGGGTAATCTTGTAGGAAGCATACAATCACAGAACAGTTGGGGTTGGAAGGGACATCTGGAGAGATTGTTTGGTCCAACCCCCTGCCCTGCTCAAGCAGGGTCTGCTTGAGTGGGTTATCCGGGACCATGTCCAGGCAGCTTTTGGATGTTTCCAGGGATGGAGACTCCACAGCCTCTGTGGGCAACTTGTGCCAATGTTTAATCACCAACACAGTAAATAAATATTTTCTTATATTCAGAAGTACTTTCCTGCCTTTGTGCCTGTTGTCTCTTGTCCTGTCGCTGGGCACTGCTGAGAAGCATCTGACTGTCTTCTTTATACCCTTCCTTCAGATATTTATACACATTGATAAAGTCTCCCCTGAAGCCTTTTCTTCATGCTAAACAGTCCCAGCTCACTCAGCCTCTCCTCATATGATAGATGTTCCTGTCCCATAATCATCTCTGTGGCCCTTAGCTCGACTCACTCCAGTAGCTCTAGGTGGGCTTTATCTGCCCTAACCCCATCCCTGCACACTCAGACTGTCTCCTGCTACTTCTCCCAGGAACACCTGCCCCTGCTTTCACTTCTTGTACACTTCCTTTAAGTTTTTTCAGGAACTCCTTGTTCATCCATGCAGGCCTCCTGCCACCTTTGCTTGATTTCCTGCATGCTGGGATGGACCATGCATCAGCTTGGAGGAGGCGATCCTTGAACGTCAGCCACCCACCTCTTCTGGAACCCTCCTCCTGCCAGGGCTGTCTCCCATGAGATTCTCCCAAGCAGATCACTCAATTGGCCAAAGTCCACTTCCCTGAAGTCCAGGATTGTGATTATGCTTTTCTGTTTTTTACTTCTCTTCACAGGATCCTGAACTCCACCATCTTGTGGTTGCTGCAGCCAAGGCTGCCCCTGACTTTCACCTCTCTGACCAGTTCTTCCTTGTTTGTGAGTACAAGGTTCAGCAGAGCACCTCTCCTAGTTGGCTCCTCTATCACCTTTATAAGGAATTTATCATTGATGCTTTCCAGGAGCCTTGTGGATTACTTGTGTCTTGCTATGTTTTCTCTCTAGCAGATACCATGGTGATTAAAGCCCGCCATTGAGGACCAGAGCCTGTGAACATGAGTCTTCTCTGATTGCACTTTCCAGCTGAACCATTATAGATGTCATTTCTTGGGGGTTCAATCTCCTTTCTCAGCCCAACACAGGTGGTGCAGTTTGGGGTGCAAGCCTTGGTCTCTGCAGTTTGAACATCACTCCACACGACCCGTGCATGGCACATACTGAACCATCTCCCTCTTTGTGTCATGAGCTTAAGGCCAAAAGGATCATGAAGCCATGTAATTTGATCTATTGACTGAAGCTCCGTTCCCCAGTCACCTGTGCACTGAGCCTGGTGATTGTGGGTTAGCCTGGAGCACTTCAGTCCTCAACAGGCAACACTCAGGTGGCACAGTCAGAGGGAAATATCCCCAACCTCCAGGACCACTACCATGGTGGGGAATGAACTAGGTCAAAGTCAGACAATCCCAGCTCCTGATCCACACATTATACTGTGGAGGGAGCTGCCAAATCTCAAAAATCCCAGTCTGTTCAACCAGAAGGAACATTATTTCCTGACCCAAATACGGTCAGTGCAGCCTAGAAAGGGTCCTGCAAAGGTATGCCAGATCAGAGCATTGGTCCTCTCCCCATGACGAGCTGTCTCCAGTTATGGTGTGTCTCTGATGCTGCGAAGTAAAGAGAAAGGAAATCCAAAAGTGTCTGCCCAGTTGGGTAGAGGGATCTCCCGCTCCCCCGTGCAGTTACACACAGCATCACGTATCAAGACCCACCAGTATGGTCCTGGAGATGTGGTGCCAGCACCAGGGATGGGACTATCTGGGATGCAGACATCTGCCTCTGAGCTGGTCACCCTCTGCTCCTTTACAGCAGGGAAAAGGACCAGGAGCCTTGAGGGTCCGATCGTATGGGAACATTTAGGACAGTCAGGCAAAGATCTGCTTCATATCAGTGATTAGAATGAATGTAGACTCAACACTCACAGGCAGGAAAGAAACAAGAAACTGATTTTTAAAGAATAGAGTGATATTAATACTATAAGATTTGCTAAGATAGAAATAAAAAGGGAATTTCAAAATAAATCCTGTCAAGCAGCATGAAAACTAACTGAAGATGCTATATTGAAGTCTCAAAGCAATCATACCTCCTGCGCAGAGAACTTGGCTGTACAGCAGGACAAGGTAAGATTTTAATGCAAGAAAGCATTCTTTTAGAAGCAGAAGTTGAGCCCAAAAGAGGAAAAAGAACATTATCATAAATCCCAAGAAACCATTTTTCGGGAGACGTCTCCATAGTGAAACAACATATTACCACTAAGGATCATGAACTGCAGGTTCATCCACCGCCAACTTAAAGACAGAAACATCACTTCATAAGACTGATATTTACAGTAGTAAATAATAGTAGCAAAATTTCACATTAGCTCTCTATTAATGAGGCAGATTTTTACCCAAGTGCTGTGCAAAATATAAAAAGATATGCTTTAAAAAATACACCTGAAAAGGTCTTGCCAGTGAGACCTTCCCAGTTGTGCAATTATCTTCAAGGTGGTGAGCAAGGAGCATTGCCTGGAAATTGTAATGAAGCCAGACACAGGCCAATAAATCTTCTACCAGCAGGAACACAGCATTGTCCACAGTTTCCCTCTGTGTCCTCAGAGTTTGCCACTCCTGCTCTATCTTGGTTCTTCGAGTCATAACTAGAGTCCAAAGACACATTTTCACCTGGGAGTTACAGTCTGCAGTGGTTGAGTGAGAGATTCCTGCCTGGGGGAAACAAAAACAAACAAACAAACAAAAAAGTCACTTTAAGGAAAACTCCCACCCCAAACCTCAAGCCTTTCACTTCATAGAAACCCAAAGGCTGTGTTGTTCACCCCCCTCTTCACTGTCCCTATGTCTTAACGTGACCAGGTGACAACAGGCAGCTCCACACCACCATCCCAGCACCCTGGTGATGCCCAGGGGAGATGGCCTGTTCCCATGGGCAGAGCCAGGGCCTGGGCAATGCTGTGGCTACCATGCACACTGTGCAAACCGGAGCAGCTGGTGGCAGGTTGTCTCAGGCTGGCTGCACCACTGTTCACTGAGAGGGTGCCATGCACTGTGTAATGTTCTCAGGTCCTGCATGCATGCATTTCATTCCAGTCCTAAGGAGAGCAAACAGATCTGTTGCACACCACCAAAAAGCTTGTCATTCAAAGCCATGGGAAACATGAGTCTCTCCAGTGCATTTAAAATCTTCAAGTCATGTCTGCTAGGAAGGGTTAAAAAAGGGTTAATCAGTAGATTTCACATAAGGGCTACATTTTCTCTCCGTGGCCAGTTCTGGGTCCTACCTGTACAGACAGTTGGTAAATAGGAGACCAGAGCTCCTTCCTGAGTTAAGCAATATTCTTTCTGTGGCTCCCTTTAGACTCCAGAATGGGACAGCTTTTTGGTAGTTTCCCACCTCAGTGTATCAGTGAGAGCGTTTCTGAGGCCTGAACCAAGTTTTAGAGAATTTCATGGTGTGATGCTCATCATGGTGTGATGCTGGAGGACAGGCGAGGCAGTCCCAGCACAACAGAAGCCCTCAGCTCCTTCAGGGACCAAGGGCCATATGCCATGGTGGCTTCAGCCCAGCTCTGCATCCCAGGAGGAGGGCGAGGGATGCTGATGGTGTTTACTCATCACCACTATCCTCCTCTGGGGCCATGGAAGAAGCCCCAGACCCAGGCAGTGATGGGAGCCCCCAAGGGAGCTCAGGAGCAAGTGCTATAAACACAGTTCCTTTGCATACCAGGCAGGCAGACCTACTTGGCTGCTGCTTCACCCCAACAGAGGCTAACTCCTACCAGCTGCTGCACATGTGGTGAGTCAGTCTTTATTGCTTTTTGCTAGCTCCTACACACCTCCTGCTCTGGGACAAGCAGCATTGCATTGCAGGGTGCTCTTGTGCTGGCTGTATCTGAGTCCAGATGCCAACAGCTGGAGTTTAATCACCAGAAACAAGTGAGACAGGGTGAACCTGATGCACCCTGCTTCACCCGAGAGTACAGGAAATGGAGAGGCAGGAGGAACAAGCTGTAAATACAAGATTTGCCACAACAATGAGGAATATACAGAAATGTGACAAGCCTCCTGACCTGCTCAGGTCATGCCACCCTAGCACAGAGACCACAGGGTAGTAGGAGGCGTAGAACCCAACTTGTCCTTGGGCAGAGCTCGATCAACGGTCTGGTGGTTGTCTATGACAGTAGCGTTGGACCCTGTGGTCCTCACCTGCACTCTTCTGCTCTTGAACATCCAAACATGTATCCTTCCACCCTGCGAGACAACTGGAGTCATAAGCGAGATTGCAGGTGATGTCTCTCTGCCACCTGGTACCATGGTGCAATAGTTCCCCATTGCACTATTTAGGAGAGACTGCCTTTTTCACAACTACGTTTCATTAATAGCTTCATTTTCAGGGAGGATACTTAGGTCTTGGCCTTTCTCCACATTTCTGAATTATGAGCTCCCAGGACATAGCAGAAGTTCTTGTCATTAGCCCTGACTGCAGTAATTTGCATTTTGTGCTATTAAATTTCATCCCATTTCTGTTACTTCAGTTCTCAAGGACATCTGCTCCTTTCCACATGATACTCCTGATCTCTTCAGTGTTTATGAATATGATGCCTCTTAGCTTATTTTGTTAGTGATTTTCATCAGCAAGTTTCCACGTATTGTGACCTATAAGAAAGTCCCTTTCTAATCTCCTTTCAGCCCTGTGCTGCCTTTACAACATAGCTCTGCCATGCAGCTCCTTGCCCCGCTGCTCCCAAACGCTGTAATCCTTGTACCGATCCGCTCTGCCTATATCCCTCTATGCAAAAATCTGCCAAAAGATGTTCTGCGATGCACAAGACAAACTCCCACGTTCCTGTAGTTTGGCAGTCAGCTACTGCGGGAAGCTACCAAGTTAACCTGGCACCATCTCCCTGTGCTCAACACCTGTTGCATGCTGCCACACTTCCCACTTTCCTCCAGGTCTTCAGTTGTGTTTTCCTTGAACAAATCGGATTTCAGTCATTCACACTTCTTCTCCACCAGAATTGTTCACTCGCACCCACACTTGCACAATGTGCATGCCCAAGTGCCCCTGCCAAGGTCATCTGAGTCCAGCACAGGGGGAGGTGCAAGCACGTGCATCTCATCACAGCTCTTGGATTCCTCCTGATCAGCATCAGTGATTCAATCATTGAATTGATTCCTCCTGATCAATCGTCCTGATTGCTGGGCATGTCTTTTATAACCTCTCAGGATCTTTCATAGTAGTATTTCATCTCATCCTCATTGTTCTTACAACGGTATGTCCTGGCTCCAGTCCTGTTCTTTGTCTTGTCACTTCATCTTATGTTAGTGTGTTGTTTCTGTTCCTCCTGCTTGGTCATTTGAAGAAAATCACACATACAGGGCTCTGTGGTAATTAACACAGCCCATTCCTCTAGCACTTGATATGCAGTTTCTTCTGCTGCTTTCACCCACTCACACATGTGCACACTCACATGCACAAGCATGCACCTCTGTCCACACTTCTTCCAACTGATCTCAATTACGTTTGTTAAAAAATCTCTCCAGTGTCTCTAGGCTGCCCGCAATACTTCCAGTCCTGAGGCCAACAGCACCGCAAACCTGCCTTTTGAAGGAATATAGAGGAAGCAAGTCCTTCTTTTGATCGCTGATACAACATCTTGTCATGTACAACAGCTCATGTGCTCTTTCTGCTCTTCCAAGGTGTATCCGTACTATGTGATACTTGGTGGGAATGGTCCATTGTAACTTTTTGTATCTGTACTACCTGATACTTGGTGAGAATGGTCTAGTGTTGTAACTTTTTAGTGTCTAGAACAATACCGCTGTGTTAAGTGGAATACAAATAAGTAACTAACAAAGTCTTGGAAAACTGTGAGAAAGAGCAGTGGTTGGTTACATAGAGATTCAGTGGCTTCCAGCCACAGAATCACCATGAGAAGCAGTCAACACGAAGGTCAGAAGTTGAAGAGTAATGAAATAGCAACCCCCAAAGTCAAATGTGGCCCCCGAAATAAGTCTGCACGTGTGCGCAGTGTCATAGCCCGGTTATGCAACCAGGGCGGAGTTGGGCTAGACTCCCTGCACTTGCTGGCCCTATGTGCCAGGACTCCTGCCTACCGCAAATAATCATAAATATCAGAATTTTCCTGAAGGAGAGAGAGGCTGCTACACAACAGAGGACCACATTGCCTCCTCGGGGACGTCCGAAAAGACTGTGCCTGCCAACTCTCTCTCTCTCATCATGCAGACGATCGGGACAAGCATTGGAGTGGTCCTTCTCGAGACTACCATCGGGTCGGACTGTTTGTAAGTATCTACGAATAAACTGCTTGCTACTGAAGAGTGTGTGTGTGTGTGTGTGTGTTTGTGCTGGCTTGCCAGACTGGACGTTTGGCCCCTGGGAATCTAACTAGAACTCAAGGTCAAACCAGAGCATAAAATACTATGAAGTGCGAGTCTCCCTCTCAGTGATCACTGACCAGAAATGTCTCTATTCTCTGTTGCACAGGTGCCACAAGACTGTTCCTGCATGGTGGCTGTCGCCATGCTGGACCCCAATCTAACCACTCTGCATTTCAGTCCCCCGTTTCTCACACTGATGGGGATCCCCGGCCTAGAAGCTGTGCAGCACTGGATCGGCATCCCCTTCTCACTCATGTATGCCACTGCAC
This sequence comes from Rhea pennata, assembly GCF_028389875.1. NCBI lineage: Eukaryota > Metazoa > Chordata > Aves > Rheiformes > Rheidae > Rhea > Rhea pennata. The sequence continues at coordinate 216,575,855 of NC_084663.1, forward strand.
TCCTTGGAAATGGCATCCTCCTCGCAACCATCCAAACTGAGCGCAGCCTCCACCAGCCCATGTTCATCCTCCTGGCCATGCTGGCGGCCACTGACCTGGGCCTCTGCAGCACCATTATGCCCAAAATGCTGGGCATCTTCTGGTTTTCCCTTCGAGACATCCACTTCAACGCCTGCCTCACCCAGATGTTCTTCGTCCACACCTTCCAAGCCACAGAATCGGGTGTGCTTTTAGCAATGGCCTTTGACCGATTTGTGGCAATCTGCAAGCCCCTGAGACACTCTACCATCCTCAGCAACCAGGTTCTCAGAACAATTGGGATTATCTTGATCCTCAGGCCAACAATCCTCATTGCACCATCTGCTTTTCTGATTAAGCAGCTGCGCATGTACAGGAGCACAGTAATTTCCCACTCCTACTGCGAGCACATGGCCGTTGTGAAGATAGCAGCCGGTGATGTCTGGGTCAACAAGGTTTACGGCCTCTTTGTGGCATTCATAATCCTGGGCTTTGACCTAGTGTTGATTATTGTCTCCTATGTCCTCATTTTTAGGGCTGTCTTCCAGCTGCCGCAGCGGGTGGCACGACTGAAGGCAATGCACACCTGCACGGCCCACCTCTGCGTCTTCCTGGAGTTCTACACCCTGGGCTTCTTCTCCTTCCTTGCCCACCGCTTCGGGCATGGTGTGTCCCCCTATGTCCACATCCTCCTCTCCAGCTTCTATCTCTTAGTGCCCCCCACACTCAACCCCATCATCTATGGCATCAGCAACACAGCCATCCGCCAACGGGTGCAGAAGATGATAGGTCTCAAGGCATAAAATCCTTGACAGCTTGTCTCCTTCTCCCCTTGGCCTATAGGGCAAAACGCAGCGTTTGTGCTCCACTGGCACAAGTTATGCAGTTCATCTGGCATGCAGAGGTATCCCAAAATGGCCTGTCTGTCCCTCCCCAAGGTGACTTCACTGAGCCATCACTCCCCTCCCTGAGCAGTACCTTCTCTCCATCCACACGGTGACAACACTGCCCACACCAGGGCCTCAGCTGAACTCTTCTCCCCCCCCAGCACCTTCACATCTGCTGTGCCATGGCAGCAAGGAGTTCCCCAGGCAGGCACAGGTCTCTGCTCTCCCACCCTGTGTCGCGTCCTCCCCACAGCTGCACCCACTCCAGCTCCAGCCACTCGGCTGTCCTCACCTCTCTTGCACAAGGGCAGGGGATACTCATGCCTCTCTGCACAGCCGCATTTCCCAGGAACCCATGGTCCTGAAAGGACAATGACTGTTGGTTACAGCTGTTGACAGCTCTTGAATGGGCAGCTTGTGCAGTCTCTAGCAGACAGCAGTGAAAAAAGAGATACCCCTCTCAATTTGTGCACCAGACCCATCAAGGATCCAATGGCCTGGCCCTCACTTCTTGTCAGAAGAGCAAGCTGCACGTGGCAGGCACAATGGTGGAATGAATGCCACACGATGTGCCCTGTGCAGGGACCTGCATGCACAAGCCCTTGCTAATCCCTATGCCAGAGGCTGAGCTTCTCTGATGAAGGACCAGACACCTTGGGGAAGGGGGAACAAGAGAAAGCTGGGTTCAGGTCAGCTTTGGACATTGCCGCTGATTTGTGAAAAGGCATGGGACAGAGCCAGGCAGGACCAGGAAGGATGCAAGCATGCAGTTGTTGAGATGGGGATAGTTTTCAGATCAAGGACTGAAGAGGAAAATGCTGCCGTGAAGATGTACAGATGCTCAGAGAGAAAGCTGAAGACGGGGAGGTGGCAGCTCAGCGGTACAGAAGATCAACCCTTTCTGCTGAGCAGCAGGGGATGCCTGTCCCTGCTGGCAGCCAGAGACTCACAGGTGTATGAGCAAATGCTCAGTCCCGTAGTGTGTTAGGTCTAACATCTACCGTGCACCTCAGCTAATATTTATTTCCTACTATGTAACGTGTGTGTCCTCCCTGCAAAGTCTTTGCATATGGTAAACATCTCCAGAGGTCCCTTCCAACATTACTGATTCTGTGGTTCTGTGATTCTGATGCCCAGGTCCCCAGTGCTGTCAGCCTCTGAGAGAGACTCAGATTTTGCTGGGTCTGATTTACATCCACACGCTGCCTGAGCAGCCTGGCAAATGCACCATCACTAGACTGTGCTGTGAACTGCCCCACCAGGTTTGAGTTGCTCTTCACAGGCACAGCATGTTACCATGGCTGGTCCTGGGCAGGGGCTTCAGCCCCACATTGGGCCCATGGGGCTGTGCTGGGGACAGAGGGGCTAGCTGAAGCCCTGGGATGGCTGATCCTCATTTCCCTTCATCCAAGTGGGAGAGAGCAGGTTCAGCACCCCACAGCAACGCGTTGCATCCCATGCCAGACTGGTGTCCACATCTGACACGGACATTCTGACAGCCTGCTTCTCTGTCTCTGATGGTCTGGCCAAGATCCATTCTTTGTCCCTCTCTGGCACTTGACTACATTAAAACACACTCTTCCACCAGCCAAGCCATTCTGCATGAATTCTGCCCCCAGTGATTAACCACGAAAGGTTCATCCAGGACAAAATGACTGCTCCTGCCAAGTTGACAGCCGTGTGGTCCCCCTGGAAAGAAAGCAGTATGTGCTACACAAGAGGCTGGTGCTGCCCCTGATTCCTCCCTAATCACAAACTTAGATTCTTCCAATCTAGTCAGCCTTCACCCATCTAGATTGAAGTTTCTTGTGGCAGGTATCGGCCTCAAGATGGGTGAATGAGTGTGCATGTTCACACATGAGACTTCAGACAAAACTTCTCAAGAATTAATTGCAAAATCAAAGAACAGTTGAGGTTGGGAAGGACCTCTGGAGATCATCTAGCCCAACCTCCCTGCTCAGGCAGGGTCACCTAGAGCACATGTCCCTGGACCGTGTCCGGATGGCTTCTGAATATCTCCAAGGGTGGAGAGTGAGGATGAACACTCTTATGTCCATTTAAAATATATATCTATAGTGATCTCAGAAGGGCTTTAGGGCCCACAGGGCTTGGAGCAGGGCTGTCAACTTGGCAGGAGCAGTCATTTTGTCCTGGATGAACCTTTCGTGGTTAATCACTGGGGGCAGAATTCATGCAGAATGGCTTGGCTGGTGGAAGAGTGTGTTTTAATGTAGTCAAGTGCCAGAGAGGGACAAAGAATGGATCTTGGCCAGACCATCAGAGACAGAGAAGCAGGCTGTCAGAAAAAAAGGGTTTAAGGGTTAAAAAGTGATTCATGCTGGTTTTGGAGGATGAACAGCGAAGCAGAGAGCATAAGCAATAAATGATCTACCTCTGCATAAGGCATTGCTGAGATGATTTTAGAGGTCAGATCAGAGCTAATACTGCCTCTCTCCTGCAACCACATCCTCATTTTCTGGGCCCTGACTTGAAACCCTGCAGTCTATGTGTAGCACTGAGTATCCACAGCTGCAGCTGAAGTCAAAGTGCTAAATCATACAAAGATACTGACAAATGAGGTCAAGGTATCTCAAACCAACCACCTCCACCAGGAGATGCTCTAGGTCTTAACCTTCCTGTGCCTCAGTTCCCTGCCTGCATAACAGACAAGAAAACATCTCACAGGGAGGGTGTGAAAAGTAAACAACATTGACACTGGGGAAGTAGCTGGTATATTGACAAACACCAGGGAAGAAACAGTTTGGAAATAAATAGCTGCAGCTTCTGAGAATTGCCTGAAGAGAGATCAGGAAGAAACCATGAATATGCTTTGAACGCTGGGGAAAAATAAAAAATGGACTATCCACTTGTTGAGAGAATCATCCAGCCACCACTCACACCATGTCACAGAAGCCCTGTTGTGATGGAGATGTAGAAGGGGCTGAGGAGCACATGAAGATCATCCCTCCCCAAATCTGAGAGTTCATCTTGCAGCATCAGCAAGGTTCCTTGAGCATGGGGCAGAAGGGTGCATCTGTGCATCTGTGAGATGGCACGGCCTGAGCAAGGAGGGTGCCTCCGTCAAAGACTTCAGTACATTTCCCATCTCCAGTCTCGGGACCGGTCAGGACAGCCCTGACAAGGAGGATGGTGTGGGTAACAGTGCTCTGTGGAGCGGCCGTGTGGCACCCGGTGAGTGAGAGCGTGCGGGGGTGGTGGGACCCCCCGGCATCCCTGCGTGGGGGAAAGCCATTTCCATGAGGACACACCTGTTTCATCAGAAACAGGGTAACTTCAGTCAAAGCCTCTTGAGAGCAGCCTGAGGAAAGGCAGAAATGCTTGCGCATCTCCTGGAGCCCACTCCCAGCACCCGGGATCCTTCCGCATCCCTGAGCTCCCCTCTGCACAGCCGCTGACATCTCCAGGACGCTAAATAGGAATGCTCCGGTGTGCCCAGGGATGCCGGGATGCCTGGACATTTGGCCAGAGATGTTGTTACAGGACATTATGTTACTCCAGGTTCTGCCAATGCGAAACAAGCCCCAGGAATTGTTATATAAAAGCAAATTCATTAACATAACCCTGTATTGCCTACACACAGCCAAACAGCACTTATCTCTTCCTACACAACCACAAGCATCCGTCTGCCTGCACAGTCCCTGTGAGACAGGGAAGTCTGGGAAGGTTTTGTATGCACTAGCTATGCTAGCACAGGCTAAATGCCTTCCTGGGGCAGGTGTGCAGCCCATGCTGTGGCCAGGATAGGTTTAACATTGATGCCTCCTACACGGGTGTCTGTGGCCAGGTCTGCCATGAAAGTCTCCGCAGCCGAGCCAGGCACTCCGCTAGCACTGCAAGCACCTGTGGGGTGCAATTGCCCTGAGCCACACATCACACCCACCCACCTGGCCATGCAGTGACACCAAGGTCCCTGGGTTTGAGCAGATGAGCCGGAGACTGAGCAAGGAGAGCCATCGCAGTGGCCACGCAGAGGTGGGAATATTTGCAGCAGTGCCTTGTAGCTGTGCAAAGGTTGCCTTTACCTTGCAGGCAGCGAAAATCTCTGCCAGGTTCCTATCAGCTCCCACCCAGAACTCATGGGAAGAAGATACCCCTGGCTAACAAGAGAAAGGTATTTGTATCTCAGACACATAACATCTCACCAGGCATTTCCCTACAGCCCCAGAGACCTTGTTTTGCTTATCCAGACAGAATCACTCTGGCCAGGGAGTGACTTATCCCCTTGAAGTCTCCAGGTGTCTTGCAGTGACATTGACTTGCTTTTTGTTGGTCACTTTTTCTAGCATACAGCTGTCTATGCAGCCCGCAAGGCAGAGGATCACCTGCAGAGGAGCCCCTGGAGAACAACAAGCCATTCCTGCTGGACAACAAACCATCCTGCTGGACAGCAACTCATTCCTGCTGGACAGCAACCCATTCCCACTGCCCTCCTTCACAGGGTGAGAGCTTGACACGTGTGATGGGGATCGAAGGAGGGTGCTGAATGTCATTTGTTTAGCTTCTAGTTGACATTTTTATCATATTCAAGAGAGCACAACATATGTTCATGAGTTACATTGGGAACTGCGAGTGTGTGACTCTGCCCAGGCTCCCATGCACCAGCAAAGCCAGGACTCACTGATATGTCATCAGGACAGAAACACCTTTCACTTTGCATTCATCAGGCTGGATCGGGACTGAAACATTCCACCATCCAGAAGAGCAGTTCACAGTGCAGGAGCTCCCGGAGAGCAACCTGCAGTACGCAGGAAAGTCGGGGCGTTCCCGGAGACTGCACTGATGATGAACAAAGCGCCAGTCTGCCCAGGTGAGGCTACTAAGATATTTACAGCCAGTCACTATGTCTATTTTCCGCCATCTCCCTTCTGAGGTAAGAGGCTCCGCTTTTTTCGGGGGTGCTTTTCCACCTTCTTGCTCTCAGTGGTCCTGCATTACTTGTGGCAGAACAGCAACTGCTGGTGCACACACTATTCAGAGAGCACTGCACTCTCCTGGTCACACGAAGAGGACACAGTGCTCCCCATTTCCTAGGTCTCCTGACGTCCTGGTCATCCTGTCCTGACTACAGCTATGTGCTAACCAGATGTTCCATTGAAATCCCCAAGCAGTGCTAATCAACTTGCAGCTCTTGGCAGTAGTGTAGCTTGTGCACTAATCTGCAGGTGAAAAAGCCAAGTTTTAAGTTGTCCTTTATGACCATTCAGATCCTCAGCACTGTCCTCTACAGTCACGATCACCCCAGCTCCCTTCTGCCGCCTGCAAATCCCAGACTCTGTTTTCTCTCCCCCAGCCAATATCTAATTCACAACAATACTGAGCCTCACACTGCACAATGAGCAGGAAATCCAATTTCAATTTTTGCGGTAGGTTTTCGTTGCCAGAGGAGACAGGGAGCAATGATCCGGACTAATGGAGCAGTCAAGGCAAAAACTCCTGCTAGTTATAAGATGCAGCTAGGTCAGTTTACAGGAGGCAGCAGTGCCTGAGCTGGGATGAAGTGGATGCCTCACCCATCCTGTGTCCCCTGGTCTCTGAGAGTAATGTCTTCAAAAGGCCACAGGAACCAGGGAAAGATCTTGACAACAGGAAAAGGTCAGTGTCATGCCCACCTTCAAGAAGAGTGAGAAGGAGGTCCTGCCTGAGAACTACAGGCTGGTGAGCCTCACATCAGTGCCTGTGCAGGTGATGGGGCAAATCCTCCAGAAAGTGCTGCCTGGGCTCATGAAGGACAGGAAGCAGAGCTGGGAATGGCCAGCATGAATTTACCGAGGGCACCTCGTGCAGTCTGGCTGCCTCCTGCGATGCGGTGGCTCTGCATGGATACTGGGAGAGCAGAGGATGCTGCTCACCTTGGCATTAGCAAGTCGTAGTATCTCTATCTCAGACTGGGCAGATAGGGACTGAATAAATGAAAAATAAAGTGAGTAGAAAATTGGCTGGCTCATGGGCTCAGAAGTGATGATCAGCAGTACAAAGTCCAGATGATAACGAGGTTGACACACTGGAGAGCAGGCTGCTACCCAAGAGGACAAGCAGAGACGTGCCTGGCAGGCCGCAGTAAAGGCAGTCACCAAGTCCTGCCCCTGGGCTGTGGGAGTAGTTCTGGGGCTCCTAGGGGAGACACAGTGCCCACAAGGCAGCAGTGAGCCAAGGGGTGCAGATGGCCAACCACCGCCACGTTGAGGCTGGGTCCCCCCACCCCAGCACCGGACAGACAGTGACATGGCACAGCCCTGAGCTGGTCAAACACTGGGACAGGGTACAGGGGCACTTTGGCATAGAATCATAGAATCAGTAAGGTTGGAACGGACCTCTGGAGATCATCTAGTCCAACTTCCCTGCTCAGCAGGGTCACCTAGAGCATGGTAGACAGGGTTGCATCCAGGCGGGCCTTGATATCTCCAGAGAAGGAGACTCCACAACCTCTCTGGGCAACCTGGTCCAGTGCTCTGTCACTTTCTCAGGGAAGAAATTCCCCCTCACTTTTAGGTGGAACTTCCTGTGCTTCAATTTCTGCCCATTGCCTCTTGTCCTGTTGCATCTCTATCCTTAGAGACCCTCAGAATGTGACTGGACACAGCACTGAGCAACCTGGTCTAACTGCCCTGGCTTAAGGGGCCTGGGGTGGACCAGAGGCCTCCAGAGGTCCCATCCCACTGGCATGTTTCTGTGAGTCTGTACTGGTGGAGACATGAAGCCACAAGAGACCTGTCTGGTGCAATTCACTTAAACCCTCAGGAAGCAGTGGGAGGGCCAGGGTACCCGTGGGAACACGCAAGGACACACGTGCGTGTATGCACATGCACACCTGCGCGCACAGGTGGCCCCGCGAGTGCCAACGCACAGGCGCACATGGGCAGAGCCAGTGCCGATGCCGTCACGCCAAGGCTGCCTCACTGGCGCTGCTGGGGAATGCAGCGCAACTGCATGCGCCCCGGTCCGGGTCCGGGCGGGCGCTGCGGCGCTGCATGCCAGCGGCTCGCTGCCTGCTGGAGGAGAGAGCGGTGCAGTGGAGAGCGGAGCGCCATGCCCCAGTGTGTGCAGCTCTTTCCCCAGCAGATCTCTGATCCTGGGGCTCACCTAGCCCAGGAGAGCAGACCTCTGAAAATAAATGCAACAGAAGCATCTTTCACAGCTCCCCAGCACTCGCCTAGTGAATGGTTTCTTTTCATATGCTTCAAACCCTGTCTCTGGACAAGCCCTGTCCTCACCTGGCAGGGACAAGGCTCCAGCTATGGGCACCCAATGCCAGTGCTGCCGAGCTCTGGAGCAGGTCTGCAAGGACAGAACCAGGCAGCATTTTGCAGATGCCTCCTCCTCCACTCCCTGCTGTCAGTCGTCTTTCCTGGGAGCTGTGATGGGGAGCAAAGACTAAACTCAGAATTTTTGCAGCCAAAAAGGGAATCACAGTGAATCATAGTCACAGGATTTCTCCTATGCTTGAGGGCACAGACCTTGTCCCACATCTGAGAGGAACACTCTCCAAACGTCAACAGTTCTCATGTTTCCTCCTGAGAGCATCACAGGTTTCCTCTGATTGTCTCCTGGCATCATGAATATAGGACAGTCTCTGCCTCTGCCATAAGGAGACAGAAGAAGAGTGGTAGGGGTCTTTGCCCCACTGACTGCAGAAATGGAAATGTGGGCTTTTTCTCACATATCTCCACTGCCCCGTGTGCACTTCCAGCATCCAGGCTGTACCCACCATCTGCCTCTCCACCTTTGCACATGTCCACACTGTTAAAGCAGCCCAGTTTCCACATGTTTCTGTCTTTCCTGCCAAATCTTCAAAGCACTCTGCATTGGCCAAGCCTGTGAGTAGCTGTGCAGGAACAGCAACACTTGTTCTCAATCCCTCATTGATCACATGCCACCCTGGATGCTGCATCTCCACAATGGGCCTCTGGTAGACTTTAGGCTGTGTTATGGTAGCACCAGAGCTTTCCCATTACTGCAGATGGACAACACCTGCAGTGTATCTAAGGAGGGGAAGCCTTTTGGTTTTGACACATACACGCCCCTGTGCCTACTGCATCTAGTAGGGAGATGCCTCCTATGTGTGCCCCCACCCTGCACATCTAAGCTGTGCCAGGCTGCCATTGCAATAGAGCTTCCACTTCCCAGGCACGGGAACCTCTTTTCCATCAGCAGAGCTGAACTTTAGTCATGTCTGGAATACACCTGAAACATCTTGGTATACCCAGATGCACCCAGAGCTGCACCATGCTTGCAAAAGGCAGAGGACACTGGAGCAACCTTGGGCACTGCTGGAGGCATCCAGCAGTTTCTGGGTCTAAGAAGAGTGGAGAACAGAGAGTGCAAGGAGCCCTGCTGACCCGGCAGGAGGGTGGGAGCTGCTGCTTGTCCTTCTCCCCCACAGCTTCAGCCAAGAGCTTTTTGCGAAGAGGAGCAATGACTATGTTGGAGAAGTGGGGCCCAGTGCAAAGTTACTGCTGCTTACTGTACGTGAAGCTAAGTCATCACACTGACAGCCTGTGGCCATCCCAGCAAAATGTGCGTGCCCTTTGCCAGTCTGGGAGCAATACTCTGCATCACAGGTGAGATGGCCTTACAACAGCTTGGTCAGATGCAGCTCTTCGTCTTCTCAGAGAAGAAAAACCCTGGCACCCAGTCCTGGATCTTCCTGTTCAGCACCACGTAGATAATGGGGTTCAGCATGGGTACCAGCAGGTGCACCCTGGTGACAAGGACGTGGGTGAGGGAGCCACATGGGGGCTGGAGCAGTGCTTGAGGAAGGTGAAAACAGCCATGACATCAAAGGTGAGGAAGTCACAGACACAGGAGCTGCAGGTGCCGAGGGCCTTGGGGCTGGCACCCTTGGGGGACAGGCAGGAGACAGGAGGACAGAGTGATGAAGAGCAACAAGAGGTGATGGTCAGGCTGTGCCCCTTGGTGGCCACAGTGTTGGCACAGGCCAGGCAGACCAGGTCTCTGCATATTGAAGTTTGTCCTGTAGAAGTGGAGCCTGCTGTCCTGGAGCAGGCACAGGCAGAGGAATGGGCCCCAGGACACCCCTGTGCAGCTGGGGCATGTCAGGGAGCCTTTGACCCTCAGACTGCTGCAAGCTGGGCATGAGCGAAGGTAATATAGCTACAGTTTGCTTCATTTTTGTGCTCTTCTCTGCACATTCACTTCAGACATGCTCTTTTATTTTCTTAACAGCAGTGTGTTGTTTATTGAGTTGTATCAGAGTGTCTCTGGCATAGAAGCTCATCACACTTCAGAGTTCATCTAAGGAGAAAGTCTCAGGTATCAAGCCCCTTAAGAATGAGGGAGATCAGCAAATGCAGCTTAGGATGCTTCTGGCTGCACATGCTCAAACAGACCAGCTCTTCCCAGTCCTACCTGGGACCATGGGTTTCACGAAACCCTGCAAGGCTCCTTTCTGGGTTCAGCCACTCCGTGAAGCTGTGCAGTCCAACGAGACCAGAATTGCCCCAGCTATGTGGAACTGCAGCCTTTCGGCATGGAGACCTCTCGTCATGCTCAGGGTAGGCATCAACAGGGCTGATGTAGTGCACGTGTCTCCTCAGGGCAGGCCCCAAGGACCTTACACTCTGCCGAACACCAGACCAGGTTCATCCATGGTCTGGCCCCAGCTGGCAGCTCCGGTGCTCCTGAGAAGGTAGGTGGGGATTCAAAACAACCCCACGGGGATGCATCAAGAGCAAAGCACACCAAATTAATCTATTTTCGTTCCTTAACAGGATAATAGCAAGGAGCTAGGAGGAGAGCTGTGAATCATAGAATCATAGAATCAGTAAGGTTGGAAGGGACTTCCGGAGATCATCCAGTCCAATCTCCCTGCTCAACCAGGGTCACCTAGAACAGGTTAGACAGGGTTGCATCCAGGTGGGCTTTGAATATCTCCAGAGAAAGAGACTCCACAACCTCTCTGGGCAACCTGGTCCAGTGCTCCGTCACTCTCACAGGGAAGAAATTCCCCCTCACATTCAGGCAGAACTTCCTGTGCTTCAGTTTCTGCCCATTGCCTCTAGTCCTGTCACATGGGACAACTGAAAAGCGTTTGTCCCGGTCCCCGTCACACCCTCCCTTCAGATACTTGTACACATTGAGAAGATCCCCCCTCAGTCTTCTCTTCCCCAGGCTGAAGAGGCCCAGCTCTCACAGCCGTTCCTCATAGGGCAGGTGCTCCAGCCCTGTGATCATTCTCATAGCCCTATGCTGGACTCTCTCTAGCAGCTCCATGTCTCTCTTGGACTGGGGAGCCCGAAACTGGACACACTACTCGAGATGAGGCCTCCCCAGGGCTGAGGAGAGGGGCAGGATCACCCCCCTCAACCTGCTGGCAACACTCTTCCTAATGCACCCAAGGAGACCTTTGGCTTTCTTGGCCACAAGGACACATTGCTGGCTCATGGTCAACTTCTTGTCCACCAGCACTCCCAGGTCCTTCTCTGCAGAGCTGCTTTCCACAAGGCCAGTCCCCAGCTTGTACTGGTGTGTGGAGTTATTTCTCCCTAGGTGCAGGACTCTGCACTTGCCCTTGTTGAACCTCAGGAGGTTCCTCTCTGCCCAGCTCTCCAGCCTGTCCAGGTCTCTCTGAATGGCAGCACAGCCCTCAGGTGTGTCAGCCACTCCTCCCAGCTTGGTATCATCGGCAAACTTGCTGAGGAGGCACTCTGTCCCCTCATCGAGGTCATTGATGAAGAAGTTGAACAGGATGGGACCCAGTACTGAGCCCTGGGGGACGCCACTAGCCACAGGCCTCCAGCTAGACTCCACGCCACTGATGACAACTCTCTGAGCTCTGCCTTTCAGCCAGTGCTCAAGCCACCTCACTGTCCACTCGTCTAACCCACACTTCCTGAGCTTATCTAGGAGGTTGTTATGGGAGACAGTGTCAAAAGCCTTGCTGAAGTCAAGGTACACAACATCCACTGCTCTCCCCTCATCTACTCAGCCAGTCATGCCATCATAGAAGGCCATCAGATTGGTTAAGCAGGAATTCACCTTGGTGAATCCACGCTGGCTACTCCTGATCACCTTCTTTTCCTCCATATGCCTGGAGATGACATTCAGAAGGAGCTGTTCCATCACCTTTCCAGGGATGGAGGTGAGGCTGACCAGCCTATAGTTGCCTGGGTCCTCCTTCTTGCCCTTCTTGAAGACTGGAGTGACATTGGCTTTCTTCCAGTCCTCAGGCACCTCTCCAGTTCTCCAGGACCTTTCAAAGTCGATGGAGAGCAGCCTGGCAACAACATCCGCCAACTCCTTCAGTACCCTTGGGTGCATCCCATCCGGGCCCATGGATTTGTGGATGTCGAGCTTGCCCAGAAGATCTCTAATCTTTTCCTCCTCAAGCAAAGGAAAGTCTTCCCTTCTCCAGACTTTGTCCCTCACGTCCAGGCTCTGGGATTCTTGAGGGCTGCCCTTAGCAGTGAAGACTGAAGCAAAGAAGGCATTCAGTGATTCTGCCTTCTCCGTATCCCTTGTCACCAGGGCCCCTGCCCCATTCAGGATACTGCATTCCTATAATTCTCCCAAGTAGCCTGTCCCCTCTTCCACAGTTTGTGTACTTTCTTCTGTCTGAATTTGGCCAGGAGCTCCTTGCTCACCCATGCAGGTCTCCTGCCCCCTTTGCTGCACTTCTTACTCATAGGGATGCACTGCTCTTGAGCTTGGAGGAAGTGATGTTTGAATACTAGTCAGCTCTCCTGGACTCCCCTTCCTTCTAGGGCCTTAACCCGTGAGATTCCTCCAAGTAGATCTCTGAAGAGCCCAAAGTCCGCTCTCCTGAAGTCCAGGGTTGCAATCCCGCTTGTTGCCTTACTTCTTTCCTGCAGGATCCTGAACTCCACCGTCTCATGGTCACTGCAGCCAAGGCTGCCCCCAACCTTCACGTCTCCAACCAGTCCCTCTCTGTTGGTTAGGACAAGGTCCAGCAGGACACCCTTCCTCGTAGGCTCCTCCACCACTTGTGACAAGAAGTTGTCGTCGATGCATTGCAGGAGCCTCCTGGACTGTTTGTGCCTTGCTGTGTTCTCCTTCCGGCAGATATCAGGGTGGTTGAAGTCCCCCATGAGAACCAGGGCCAGTGATCATGAGGCTACTTCCACAGTCTGTAAAAGGCCTCACCAAATTTTTCTTCCTAGTCAGGTGGCCTGTAGTAGACACCCACCACAGTGTCCCCCCTTTTAGCCTGCCCTTTGATCTTCACCCATAAGCTCTCGACTGCCTCCTCCTCCACCCCTATGCAGAGCTCGATACATTCCGGTTGCTCTCTCACATAAAGAGCAACTCCACCACCTTGCTTTCCTGGCCTGTCTTTCCTAAAAAGCACATAGCTATCCATGACAGTCATGTGAGCTATCCCACCATGTCTCTGTGATTGCAATGAGATCATGGCCCTGCGACCGCACACAGATCTCCAGTTCCTCCTGTTTGTTCCCCATGCTGTGTGCATTGGTATACATGCATTTCAAGGAGGTAGTCATGCCTGCAGGTTTCTCAGGAAGAGTGTAGGGGGTCTCCAATAGCCATGTCCCAAACGCACATCTCCAGCTGCAGGTACCCGTTGGAGGCCCCCCCAACCTGAGTTGTGTTTTGTTGCCTACCCTGTCTCTATGACATCCCCCTCCCCCTTCCTACCTAGTTTAAAGCCCTCTTTACTAGGCTGGCCAACCTGTTGGCAAAGGCATATGAGTGTAAAGCTGTCTTGGGTAGAGCTTTGGGGACTGTTCCACATGATATTTCTGCATATGCTAAAGAGGCCTGTTCTCAGTGCATCACTGCAAGGTGATAACATGCACACAGCTGGCTGGAAATTGCTCGTGAAGCAGTTACAGCAAATCAGTGTGAGTCTGTAAAAGCATTTCAGCAGAGCTTGTCTGCCCCAGTCTAGAGAACAGCTTCATCGAGGTTTCAGAACGGAGCACGGTTTAAAGAGCAGTGGCTGCATTAAGCAGAGAGGTCTGCAGGCACGTCAGAAGGCAGGTGGAGGACTGGAACTTGCACCAGCAGCTCAATCCATTGCAGACATAAACACCTGAGCAAGAGGCACAACCAGCAATGTCACATGCAGGATGCAGGAGGTGTTTGCTGCCCTTGGGGCCTGAACTCCAAGAAGGATTTGAGCAGATTGGAGAGAGCCCATAGACATTAAGGAGGTCGGGAAGGCTGAAAAGAGCCGAGTTCATCTCAAGCTGAAATGGAAGAGCAGTGATGTGATACCAGTCCTGGGAAACATGGAGAAAAAGAGATGGAGATCAGGTATGAGCAAAAGCTTTCCTGCCAAGGAGGGAAGCAAATCCCTAAAGCATGCGACCCCATGCAGCCACTGGCTCTCTGCTCCACACTGGATGCTCAAGCCCTGCATGTCCTCAGGCCACCCCCATGAGTTCCTCACTTTCCACTGCCCCTAACCCCAAACACAGCTTCACACTGAGAAATCTGTCTAACTTGACTCCTTCACACAAAACTAGTTCCAGAAAATCACTGTTTTCTCTAGGAGCTGTTTTGAAAATGTTTCAAGCAGCTTCATCCACAGCTCGCTGTGGGGGTACTCTCAGGGATCCATTAATTATCCCCACAGCTAACAAATGTATGCCTCATTTCTAAACTGAATGTGCCTGCCTCCAGCTACTGGCTGCTAGTGCCCGACCATCATGTTCCTCTTGATGGCAGGGCCACTGGCACCCAGCACTGCTCCTCATGATGGCGTTGATGCTCCACAGCAAGTTGCCTTCAGTCTTCTTCCTGATAAACTCAGCAGATTAAATTCCTTCTATCTGTCTAAGAGGCATTTTCCCCAGCTGCATCACCCTCCATGGCTCTTTTCTCCCTATTCTCCACCTCCAGAGCTGCTCCTTTTCCCACCTCTGTGATCCCACAGATCCCAGGGCTTTGTCCCTGTGCCAGCCTGGAGCACACCAAGCTGCTGATCTATGACTCCTTTGAAAATCCAAGGCCAGAGCACAGTCCCTGCTCATGTGTATGGCTGGCAAGTGGGACGTATTTTTTGTCTTTATTAATATGCATTTCATTTGAAGGGCCCATCTTGCCAAGCAATCCAGATGGCTCTGTAAGGCTGCGCTGTCTCCATCATAAAGTTCCACTCTACTAATCTCTGCATCTCCTCTCAGTTTTGTCAGCTGAGATTTATATTTATTCTCAGATTGTTGATGAAACAAGCACCAGCTCAGCAGTCCTCTCTGGGAGAGCCTTCTCCGAGGAGGAATTTCCCCAGCAGCTGCTCCTGGAGCACTGTGATCCCTCCTTGTTCTTTAACCTGCCAGGCAGGTGACACAGACCTGTTTTAACTGAAAGTTGTGAAGAACAGTCTCATGCCTCACTAAGAACATTACACCTGCACCATTACTGGCACGATTAAGCAAGTCACATCTAGAAACCAGCTCTAACAGGGCTGCTTTCCATGAATGCATGATGTAGTGTTACTGCTCAGTTTTCTGGCTCTTCCATTTCCATTTCCAGGTCTGGAGGCAGCTGAGCTGCCCAGCTTCACACAGCCATCCTACTCACCCCATCAGTAGACACCACCAGCTGTCTCCTGTTGCAGCCTCTCTTCATCCAGTCTCCATGCTGAAGGCCCTGCTGCAAGTCCACAGCCTTCCAGTCTCACCAGAGCTGTGGGATCTCCATTGCCTCCTGTCCAAGGGACCTGCTGCAGCAAGGGAAGACCCAAAACTCCTCCTGCAGACCATAGGGACCTGCTCCCTACCCTGCACTCACCACCTAACCACAGCCTAAATCCTGCTGGTGCAGAGGAGCTGCAATGTTCTCCATCAGGAGCTGAGCACGGGACAAGGAAAGCTCATCCCCTACTGACCCCAGAGAGCACCAGGCATAAGAGCCTGGCTCAGCCAGTTTGTTCTTCTCTAGGCTCTCTCCAGCTGAGCCAGCTCTTCCCAAACAGCAGCATCCGCCTGAGCACAGAACTGCAGCAGAGATACTACTAGCACCAAGGGGAGATGGATTCACCTTGCAGATGGCACTGTTCATGCAGCCAGCAGGGCACTGCCTGTTTTTGCATCATTTGGGCATTTTCATTTCATGTTCTGCTTGTGGTCCTCCACCATCCCAGCTCCTTTCTGCAGAGCCAGTACCTGTCCAGCTGTATCCCATCCCACCTGTATGCAGCTGATTGTAACCACATACATGTACTTGCCATAGTCAAACTTTATCCTCTTTTTTCCAGATCATTTTGAATTCAAATCAATTTTTCATTGTAATCCTGTTACATAATATCCTTGAAACCTCTCCCAACTTTGCATTGTCTGCAAGTTTAACAGCTTTGTTCTCCTCTCTGTTGTATACTTTGCTAAAGAAAACAATTAACAGGACTCCACCTGGGACATCCCTGCAGAACCCATTCCAGCACTTCCTTCCTGTTTTGACTATGAGCTACGGTTACTCCCAAATATGTTTATCCAAAATGTTTTTCAGTTTCTATCAACATTTTTATCTGACTCATTTCCCTAGCTTCCATGTGAGGATGCTATGTAAGACAGTGTCAAAAAATCCTTCAGGGCTCATGACACATGGTATTTCCTGATTCTCCCTACCCCTGGGCGTATTATATATTGTAGAGAAAAACAGATCAATCTGATCTCAAGGAGAAGTCTTACAACGTCTGTTACCCAGCTCCTTATAACCTTCCAGGAACTTAGAAACACCTGATACGTTGCTTCACTTTTCTTCCAGGAAATGAAGCTAAACACACTGATCTCCCAGGTCTCCAGCTTCTCCTTTCTCCCTTGTAAAGACAAGGGCTACTTTTGCCTTTTCCATGCCCTGGTACCTCTCCATCCTCCACCACATCCCAGGGCTGTCTGCTAATGGCTCTGGCATCAGCTCTGCCAGTCTTTATGTGGTCAAGGATGAAGGTGCCCCAGCAGTCACCCCGGACTGGGCTCACTCCTCGCCATTGGCCAGGAATGGAGCTGCTGCAGGTGCAGGAGCCACCGCTGCAAGCGCCTGGTTTTGGTGCCATGAGCCCCACCCTGCATGGTAGGATTAGCCCCAAGGAAACACAAAGCCTCCAGGGGCCACTGCTTCCCACGTTTTATGGGGGAAACCTGTTTGCTTACATTGGAAACCCCATAAAAACACAATGCACCACTGGAAAAGGCATCGTGGATGCACTGGGCTTCACCAGAAGTGGGACATTAATCAGGCTTATATCAGCTTGCCCCCAGAGAAGCCACCAAGAGGCCAGGATCTGCTGGCAGCCAGGCCAGACCCACGGTGGGGCTGTCCTCTGCTCCTTCTATCTCAGATTCATGCTCATGATTCAGCTGTGGAGACCCAGCTCCAGGATAAGGACCATATCTTCAGGCACTTTGTGTTGGGTGAATGATGTTGTTCAACGCTGCCAGGAAAAGATGTTTAAGTGAAGGCTCAGCTTGCTTTCACTTTCTCCTGGTCTTTGGCCTGGGATGCTCAGGTATTTTCATCCTGTTCCATGTGGTGAAAGGCTGCTTTGAAAAAAATGAATGAATGGCATTAATATATACATATAGAGAGAATACCAAATTAGCAGCTTTCTGTAACAGGTTTCTTTACATAGCTTAAAGAGATGTGAGGTTTCTAACACTGGAAAGAGAAAAGAAATTGCTTCAACTTTGGCACCAGCAACACCTAAGACTGTTGTAAATGCAGTGATAGGAAATAAAAAAGTGGTCTAAGAGAAAGGAAAAGAGCAGAGAGAAAAACATACAGCAATGCACAGAAAATGCAAGCTATGGCACACTGCTGTTGGAACGCAAACACTTTGCAAAAACATCATGCCAGCAGAGCCAAGGATGGGCAGAATCTGGGCTCGGTGGGCGCACAGGAATAAAAGGGGATCGTAGGGAATAAAAGGGACTGCCAGAAACAGTAAATGCAGAATTGTAAAATCAGTATTTCCTTCTGCTTTTATTGAGCAACAGGATGATGCATCCGTATCTCAGTGGACACAAAAGCACTTTCCAGTTCATTAGGAAATGTTAGAGAGCATCTGCTATTCTTTTTATTATTTGGCTGAAATAACTCAAAATATACTCAAGGACCCTAGATGAATTGAATAGGATCTTTGGCCTGCTGACAGTATTTGTTAATAAATCACAGAGAAACTACTGAGGAAACTACAGAAGTCTAAAAGAAGTGCTAATGCTGTCCCAACGGGCAAGAAGAGCGCTCGGGTCTCGGCAGCCACCGGCCAGCTTCACGATGCAAAACAAAACATGCCACCGGGGACAGCGTCCGCGGGCAGAGGCGATCGGGAGACCAGGACTCTGCCACGTCCCTGGGCGGTTGCTGCAGTGGCGGAGCAGCTCCAGGGCGCAGCGTCAGGAAACCCTGCTCCGGGCTGCAGCCGGGAGCAGCCGGAGCTCGGGAAAGCGGCGGCTCCCGCCCAGCTCCGCAGCCCAGGAAATGAATCACTCGCCACATCTGCTCGTTGCATTGGGGAGAAACCGAACAAATGAGAGGAAATTTGCAAAGTCACCCAGCAAGCTCCTTTCCAGCCCTTGCCTGGGGCTTCCTTGTGCACGCCCCAAGGGCAGGAGCAGGGTCTGTCCCTCGCGCCTCTGCCAGTCGGCACCGACTGAGACACGGCTGGGAGGTGCACGGCCGCATCCGTAAAACCCTCCGTTCTCCCGTGTCGGGAGAGGAAAGTTGCAACAGGCAATTTTCCCATTCAATCTGCTGGGCCTGCACTGGAGAACTTTTCAATGCCTGAGGAAACCTGGCAGGCAGGAGCAGTGCTAAAATCATGCCAAAATTCAGCTCATGCAAGCTAGAATTTATAAATGAAGACTTAAAAGACTACAGAGATAATTAACACCTATCAATACTGCTCTGTGGAAAGGTTCTGATGAAGGTTTGGGTTGAGGAGTGCGACTGCCTCAGTGTAACGTGTACTGATCGACACTGGTAATACAACAGGGAAGTAGCATTAAGCAGCATCGATAAAACGTCTTGAATTTGAAAGGAATTTGAAAGCAATAGACCTCTTAGAAGTAGCTTCCAGTGGTGAGGACTCCTCATCAAATACAGTATTTCTCATTCCAGAGCCACAGCTTTCTCAACATTTTCATTGTAATCTGGAATTACAATTACAATCCCCAATTTAAAGTAACTGTTGATGGAATTTATGAATGAGACAGATTTTGGCAGATTAGTCAATACGCAGGAGGCCTGGGTAGATATTCAAAGCACTCTGGATTGTAAGGACAGAGCAGAAGAGGGGACATGCTGGGTGGAACCAAGGTTTGCCTTGCACAGCATCTCTGCTCCATGGTGGACAGCAGAGGAGCCCAGGAAAGAGCTCGAGAACAGAGCGAGCATTCCCCAAATGCTCTCTTGGCCTCCAAAAGCTGCAGCTCCATAGCTTGCTAGGCTGGAGCTGACACCCTTGTGGCCACAGCCCTCTGTTTTCCGCAGCCTCCCCTTGGGCCACGAGAACTGTGAGCATCCAGGCCAAGACGTTCAGCTGCCCGTGGCACAGAGTCAGGCACCTGCCTGACTCCCACTACCTCCTACAATGGCCCCAAGTTGTATTTGCGCCAAGACAGCAGTGAGCAGTCATGTCCCATCACCTCTCTCTGCATTGCCCATGGTTTTTTGAACCTCAGTCACCCCTGCTGATGGCTCCCAGGCACCTTCTTCACAGTCTCATGGTCTCCCTCTGGAGCACTGATGGACTGAGACTCCCCATGGGCAGCATATTATGCTCAGTGCTGCCAAATTTCATTTGCAGTGTTATTGTCCAGGCACTCAGCCATAGAGGGTTTCTCTGAGGTTCCCCAACTTGTCCATCTGCCCTACCCTGCATTACCACTCAATGTCACAAGAAAAATTATTTGCTTTGTTATTGATTCCCTTTTCCAGGTCCTCTATGGATGTGCTGAATAGCTCAGTCCCCAGCTGAGCAAACCCCACAGCCACTGACCTTCATCATCTATTAGCGCCAACTATTTACTTCTACCCTCTTTTAGCAAGTTATTTCCCCACAGGGACCCTGCTTCCTACCCCGGGCTGCTGGGCATCCTGAGCGAGCTAGACCCACCCCACCAAACCATGTCCCATACAGCTCAGCGCGGAGGGTCGGTGCGCGAGGCAGACCAGGGCGGCCCCAGGCCAGCTAAGGGTTTATTCGTGCTGGGTTAGACACTAGCCTGAGCACACGTCCCCAGCTCCCCACTGCTGGGCTGTCACCAGACCCAGCAGAAGGGCAGAAACACCAGGCTGGGAGTCAAGGGAAGGGGAACTGCCCTCTCCAAACCCCACACGGCCTTGCACCACGTGCAGCCAGCTGCAAGCCAGCAGCAGCTTCAGGGTTTCTGGCTGTGTGAACAGGCAGGGCCCAGAGCCGTCTCCGAGGGTGCCGGGGGCAGCAGGGATGCGGTCGTGTTAAGGATGGAGCTTCCAACCATTAAGAGCCGTGCATCAGCCCCCTGGGAGAGGGACAAAACCCTCTTGTCCCTTTCTGTGCCACACTGAAACTGCCCACCTGAAGCAGCTCCTCGTGCCTTGGCCCAGGGCACGCACGGCCACAGAATGGCCAAAGCCATGAGCAACCCTGCCGGGCCCAAAAGCAAGTCAGACGTGCAGGAACACAGCACACGAAACGCTTCCAGCTGCTCGTTTCCTGCTGCCTTGGAAAGACACCAAGGCTGGGGGCCGGAGAGTGGCACCGTATCTGGGGACACAGGTGAGGGCACAATAAAGGTGCTGTGCAAGGTTTCACTCCTGGTGTCGATGCTCAGCACGGGCCAGGAGGCCAAGCACGCTCCCAAAGCAACAACGTGGTCAGGGTCACGTGCATGAGCTTGGAATGGGGAAGCAGCAGAAGCTGGTGGCCAAAAGGGGTGCTCAGGGGCCGCTCACCAGGGCAGGGGGGATGGCTTGCTTTAGACCCACACAACCACCAGAAAATGGGTTTGTGTCGCTGTTACCAGAGGAACCCACCAGAGGGGACAGGATGGCTTGAGCACTGACCAGGAAGTGCTGATACCTAGGAGGAAAAAACCATGAAGTTAATTCAGATGGATGTGAGCTTTTAAACTAAAGAAAACATTGTCTCGAGGGCAGAAGGCACTAAAGAGCCCTCAGATGTTTTCAGGCTGAAATTAGATAAAGGTTCAGCAGACCAGGGAGTGTCTGGAAAGGTTTTTCTGCAGGACAGAGCAGAGAAATGAGGAAAAAGAATCAGCCAGGAACACAACCATTTCCTCCAGCCACTTCGTCAGGAGCCGTTCCCGCTCGCAGCAGACCTAGGGCCAGCCCGGCCGCAGCCCTGGCCAGAGCAGACCAGGAGCTCATCCGTGGGGACAGGTCCCCATGGTCCTCAGACGCTCTGGCGTGCCAGCATGGGGAAAGCATCACCATAGTTCCCACAGCCGCGCCGCCAGCAGGGAGCACAGCACGGCAGGGCTCACCGCGCACGGCCGGCACCGGGCGCAGCTGACGTGCCCCACACTGCCCACCACCCAGGAGGAATGTTCTTCCCGCTGCAGAAGCTCCCTGCCCAGCTGGCACCTGAGGACCCCTCCCTGCCCCAGGCTCCCCAGGGCTCTCCCCACTGCCCGGCTGAGCCGACGGGGCCGCAGCCAGGCTCCACGCAGGTGCAGGCCACACAGATGCCCGGGATTCGGGCTCCATCCCGCCTTGCTGCCTTGGCCTGGGTCTCCTTTCCCAACCACGGTCCATGGATTCAGGACACCAACAGCCGAAGACATCCCAGGCCCTGCCCAGGGAATCCTGCCCTGGTGGAGATGCAGCCTGCTTTGGCACAGAGGAGCCCTGGTGACCATCACGCAGGCGAGGAACCATCTCAGTGCCCATTGCCCACCCCACGAGCACCTTCCCTCGGGATCCGTCGCGCCACCTCCTGATCTCGCCTGCCCCATTGCCATCCCTGTGTCCTGCTCCAGGCTGGACACGTGCCGAGCAGCGCCGTTGGAGCAGAGCCTGGGGCATCACCAGGGACCTGCACCCCAGCTGCCCACCAGAGCCTGCAGCTCCACGATCACCTTCAACGCAAGCCGTGGACATCTCCTCCTGCCGTCAGCGCCACGGCTGACCGGAGGGAGAAGAGCCAGGCCCATCCCTCCTGCTGTGAGGTGCTGGGCACCCCCAGCCCCATGGCTTGGGACTGGCACCCGCTGCCTGGACCATCGGGGTCAGGCTCAGCCCCCAGAGCAGCACTGCTCCTGCCCCCCAAGCCCTCAGTGCCCATAAGCACTCGAGGGACAGAAGAGTATCCAATGCTCACCCCATAACTATCCAGCAGGCACCTAGAACCCACCCCATAACCACCTAGGGGAAGGAGAGCACCCAGCACCTACTCCACAACCACCTAAGGGCTGAAAAGAACCACCACTTACCCCATAACCATCCAGGGGGCATCAAGAGCCCATCCCATAACCACCTGAAGGATAGAAGAGCACCCAGAACCCACCCCATAACTACCTGAAGGCAGGAGAGCCCCCAGTGTCTACCCCATAACCACCTGGGGGGGGGGTGAGAAGAACCATGACCCACTCCATAACCACACAGGTGGCAGGAGAGCACCCAGCACCCACCCCATAACAGCCTGGAGGGGAGGAGAGCACCCAGTGCCCTCCCCATAACTATTCAGGGGGTACCTAGAGCCCACCCCACAACTACCTGCAGGGTACCCAGAGCCCACCCCATAACCACCCAGTGGGCAGAGTGAGCCAGCACCTGTCCCCTAATGACCCCAGGGGCAACCAGCATGTACCCCATACTCACACAGGGGGTGGAGGAAAACTGCCGCCCACCCCACAACCACCACAGAACAGGGTAGCACCCTCTGCTGCCCCATCACCACCCCAGGGGGAATGAGAACCTGCCCCATAACCTCCAGAGGGGGCAATCAGCACCCACCCCATAACTACCTGTGGGGCAGGAGGGAGGCCCCCCACAACAGCCCCAGTGCCCCAAACTAAGTGCCCCAGGACAGGCCCTGCCACCTCCAGACCCACACAGGAAGGTGGCCATAGGGCTAGGCCCAGCAGCATCCCGAGACCACACTGAGGAACCCCTGCCTGCTGCCCTACACGTAGTCTGCCCCACATTCCACCTAGCCCCACACACACAGACCCACACTGCTGAAAAATGCACTAATGCTGACAGACCCACAAGCCACCCAGACCCACACATCTCTGACAGATCCATGCACTGCCCAGAGCCACTAGCCCCCAACAGACCCACACACCCTATAGACTCACACATTGCTGACCCACATCCCACCCAGACCCACACACTGCTGACAGACCCACACACCACTGACCCACGGGCCACCCAGACCCATATGCCCCAACAGACTCTCACGCCCCCGACAAACCCACACACTGCCCAGACCCACACACTGCTGACAGACCCAGACCCAGACCCAGACCCAGACCCAGACCCAGACCCCGGCGCCCCCCGCCCCGCGGCCCCGCGGCCCAGGCCGGGCTGGGCTGGCTCCGGCAGTGGCACCGGCGGATCGCGGCGGGCTGGACCGAGCCGGGCCGAGCCGGGCCGAGCCGGGCCGGGCCACCGCCGCCGCCCCGGCCCGGCCCGGCCCGGCACGGAAGGAGCCGCGCGCCGCACCGCGCCCGGCCCCATAGCCCCGCCCCATAGCCCCGCCCCTCCCCTTGCCCGCCCCCCCACCACCCCCGGCGCCCCACGGGGCACCGCCGGCCCCCGCCGTGCCCTGCGCCGGCCCCCGATCCCCGCCCCATGGGGCGCCGTGGGGCTCCGGCGCTGCCCCCGCAGCACCAGCCCGGCCGAGGGGCTGGGCACGCCGTGGGGCCGGGCCCGCTGGGGCGCCCCTGCCGTGCCCCACACGCGGTGCGGCGGGGGTTGGTGCAACACGAGCAAACGCCGCGAGCTGCTGCAGCCTCCTCTCTGCGTGCTGTGGGGCAGGGTGGGGTGCACCATGGGGCACGCCGTGGGGTGTGCAGTGGGGCAGCATGGGGCACACTGTGGGAGGCCGCTTGCCGTGGGGTGTGCCATGGGGTGGCATGCATGTCTGAGGCCCTCAGGCCATGGCAGCACTGCACTCTGTGGGGCAGTGGCTGCACCCTGCTATGGGGCAGGGGTGTGGGGTCAAGCTTGCACTGCTGTGGTGGGGACCGGTGCATCCTGCCCCCTGTACGACTGCCCCACTGACCCTGCCATCTGCCCCCAATGTGCCTGCCCCCCACCGCCTGTGTGCCCCATGGCACCTGCCTTGCAACTCTACACACCCCACAGCCCCCCCACCGCCCATGTGCCTCATCCCTCAGTGCCTCCCGCACCCCACAGCACCCACCCCACACCAGACCTACCCCCCAAGTCTCCGCCACTGCCCCCCAGTTACTGGGGGTCCCTGGCTGGGAGGCAGTGAGGGGTGCAGGGTCATTCGGGCACTGGGCTGGGGCCTCATGGGGGGCACGTTCCCGGGCTGGCGACTGCTTGGTTTGAGGTCACAGCGCCCCACAGCGCTGCTCGGGTGCCAGGCCCCAGGACGGGGCAGCTGGTTCAGGTTTTCGGAAACGCTGCATCCAGCGGCCAGAGGGCGGCGAGGCCCTTGCAGACCCCTGCCCCACCACACCCCATTGCCCAGTCGGGGCAGGAGATGCTAGAACACCCCACGGACGCGTTGGAGCGGCCTCGGCCCCTAGGCAGCTGACCAGGGACCAGCCAGTTAGCTGAGTTACACGTGTACGTGCGTGTGCGTTTGCACGCACGTGCACACCTGTATGTACACACATCCCGGGGTGCATTAGGAAGAGTGTTGCCAGCAGGTCCAGGGAGGTGACCCTGCCCCTCTCCTCAGCCCTGGGGAGGCCTCATCTCGAGTGCTGTGTCCAGTTCTGGGCTCCACAGTCCAAGAGAGACATGGAGCTACTGGAGAGAGCCCAGCATAGGGCTGCGAGGATGATCAAAGGGCTGGAGCACCTGCCCTATGAGGAACGGCTGCGAGAGCTGGGCCTGTTTAACCTGGGGAAGAGCAGACTGAGGGGGGATCTGGTCAATGTGTACAAGTACCTGAAGGGAGGGTGTCAAGGGGACGAGGACAGACTCTTTTCAGTTGTCCCGTGTGACAGGACAAGACGCAATGGGCAGAAACTGAAGCACAGGAAGTTCTGCCTGAACGTGAGGGGGAATTTCTTCCCTGTGAGAGTGACAGAGCACTGGAGCAGGTTGCCCAGAGAGGTTGTGGAGTCTCCTTCTCTGGAGATATCAAGGCCCGCCTGGATGCAACCCTGTCCAGTGTGCTCCAGGTGACCCTGGTTGAGCAGGGAGTAGGACTAAATGATCTCCAGGGTCCCTTCCAACCTCGGGCTCTCTGCACTATACGTGTATATACACGTTTATACCCATGTACAGTGTGGATCCCTCCAGTGACCGGCATTAGACACCCTGTCTACCCAGTACCCAGCCCCAACCCCCCAGTCTCCTCTTTGCGCGCAGGGCACAGATAACGGCAGGGCAGGACTACCGAGGCGGGGAGCACCGGGGCAATGGTGCCGCGGGGCTCTGTAACCCGGGATGGCTACGGTCCGTCCTGGTCCAGGTCACCTTCTGCTCCCGTCATCCTCCCACTCCATCCCATCTCATCCGATCCCACCCCACCCTACCCCGTTCCATCCCTGAGCAGCACCGCGCGCCAACGCAGCCACAGCACCGCGTGCCGTCGTCCCCAGGCCCCCGCCGCGAGCACCAGGCCGGGCCCTTGACCAGAACCTTTATTACAGAAGGGCTTTTGCACAGCACAGACACACGCTGCCCTCCACATGCACTGCCCTGGCCCCGGCCCCACTGCCCGGCCCCGGCCTGCCCCCCGCGCCCCAGTGGGGCCGCTGGGTGTTGCATAGAGAGGGGCCAGGCGGCACAGGGAGCCCGGTGGAGGGGCTGGGCTGGGGTGGGGGGGCAGCAGGGCGCCGGGGGGCAGAGCCAGCCTGTCCCCACGCAGCGCCCCCCGGGCAGGGCCCAGCCCCGAGAGGCCCCGGGGCCGCACAGGGTCCTGCCCTGCCGTCCCCATGCAGCGACCTGCGCTCGCCCCTCCGCCGGGAGCCCCGGGGCAGCGGCGCGCAGCACGGGCCGGGCGGCTGGCACGGGGCCCCCGGACGAGGGCTGCCGTGCGCCGGCCCCGGGGCACGGCGAGACTCGTGCGCACGCGGGGACAGGCAGCGGACAGCCTCGTTTATACATATTGCAACAAGTTCTCGGCAAAACATTCATCCCCAATAAATTAAAAAGGTCCATGTCCTGGGCGCAATTAAAAAGGCGACCGCCGGAGGGGGTCACTCCTCGGGGGGCTCCGTCAGGAAGGGCGAGGTGACCGCGTGGGCCTGCGCGATGGCCGCCAGCTCCTTCAGGAACTCGCTGAAGATGACGGCGCAGTAGACGGCGTTCTTGACGCGCAGCGCCTCGTTCTGCTTCTCAGCCGAGCTGCGGAAGAGGGAGGCTCCGGCCAGCGCGTGCATTACCTGCCCCTCCCGCATGTGCTGGAAGGCGAGCTGAGCCGCCTGGCGTGCCCGCGTCGGGCTGTTGGTGTGCCGCAGGATCAGCTCCCCGATGGACGGCTTCCGGCTCTTCACTGCGGGGACAGGCGGTTACCCAGGGACCGCCCAGCCCAGCCTCCACATGCTGCAACCCACAGCTCCCGGGCCTGGGTGCAGCGCCCAGCCCTCCATGCAAAGCAACACGCAGCCCCCCGCACCCCTATGGGCAGCGCCCAGCCCTCCGTGCAAAGCAACACGCAGCACCCCGCACCCCTATGCGCAGCGCCCAGCCCTCCATGCAAAGCAACATGCAGCCCCCAGGGCCCCTACGTGCAGCCCCCAGCCCTCCGTGCAAAGCAACATGCAGCCCTCAGCCCTCCTCCATGCAGCCCACAGCCCCGGGTGCAGACCCCAATCCTCAGTGCAAAGCAACATACAACCCCCAGGGCCCCTATGTGCAGCCCCCCAACTCTCAGTGCAGCCCCCCAAGTCCTATATGCAAAGTAACATGCAGCCCCTAGCCCTCCTATGTGCAGCCCGCAGCCCCCCCCCCCACTGCCCCTGCCCCACTTGTGTGAGCATGAGGGGGCAGGTGCCCTGGCCCAGGCCTCGCCCCCGCAGGACTCCCCAGCCCTACCCAGCGTCTCCGAGCGGCGCAGGGAGGGCACGGCATTCTGCGTGTCTGACCAGTCCAGCTTCCCCCGGGCAATCAGGTACTTCTTGGCTTTGAAGAGCAGAGCAGGAAAATCCTCCTGGCTGGCAGCGAAGCTCTCGATCTTGTTCTTTACGGAGCCGAGGACCTGCGGGAGGCGGGAGCAGCGTCACGGCAGCCCCGGGGCAGGGCAGGCACTGGCACCCCAGGCCAGCCTGGGGAAGTGTCGCCCCACGCGCCGCACAGAGCGCTGCACTGGCTCCCCATGCCCCAGCCCAGGCACCTGGCCTGGCAGCCCATCGTGACTTCTGCTATCCCAGCCCAGCCTTGGAACTGCCCAGCCCAGACCCAAAGCAGTTGGCACTAGGCTCAAGTGCAAGCCATAGGGCAGCATCCTGCAGGGAGCTGGGAAGACACCCCCAAGCATAGAGCGGGACAGGGAAGGGGGCAGCAGCACAAGGGATGCGAGCGTCCATCACAAGGTCCCTCCAAGGGGAGCAGTTCCCAACACTGCGTGGGCTCCCGGAGTGGGGAGCTGCCCTGGGCAACTCGGAGCAGCGCTGCTGCAGGCACCGGCTCCAGGCAAGCCCCGACATCCCCCGCCAATCCCTCTCGCCGCACCGGGCACTACCTGGAGCAGGGACTTAACACTGGGCTGGAAGACCATGTTGGTGTTGAGCAGGAAGGAGCGAAGCAGGGGCTGCGGGTAGCAGGCCAGCTGGGCCACCAGCCCCGTCAGCAGGAAGTTCACGTAGAGCGAGTTGTGCAGCATGTTCTCCAGCTTGCTGAACAGCACGGTCACGAAGGGGCCTGTGTGGGGACGGGGTGAAGGCGCCCGTAGGGACACGGCCACCCACTCTTCCCAGAGCACCTCGCCCCCATGCAGCCCACGCCACTCCGGCTGCATCCCTGGCAGGAGGTGCACAGCCCCCACTGGCCCCCGCGGTGGGCGGCAGACGGCCCTGCCTGAGTCCCGGCGGTGCCGGCGGCACTCACCTGTGAAGGGCTGGCTGGGCGGCTGCCCCAGCATCCGCAGCGGGCTGGCAATGATCTGGGACAGCGGGTCCGGCGCCCGGGACGGCGCCCGCGCAGCCGCCTCCCCGGAACCGTAGCCGGCCGGAGCCTCACTGTCGGGGAGGGAGGCGAAGCTCTCGTAGACCTCCTCCTCCTCCCGGGACAGGGGTACTTCGGGCGCGCAAGGCAGCTCCTCCTGGCCGGGCACCGTCCCGCTCCCGTTCTTCATCTCGGCCTCGATCTCCCGCAGCTCCTCCGTGAACGCCTCGATGCTGACGCTGGTCCCATTGGGCTCAGCCGGCGCCTTGGCCAGCAGCTCGTCTATCAGCGAATCCACCGACTGGAGCGGCTCCCAGCCCGGGGGCTGCGGCCGGTGGGCCAGGGCGGGGGCGGGCTCCGGAGGGGCCGCGGCCCCGTTGCGCGCCATCGGCCCCCGGCGCTCCAGCTCGGGGGGCCCCTCGCCTTGGGGGCTCCTGCGCACCTTCTTCACAGCGACGTCCCCCTCGGGCCGGCTCGGCTCCAACGGCCCATGGGCCCCGTTCACCAGGGTCCCCGAGTCCTGGGCGTCGGGGCTGGGCAGACACGCACGGGGCTCACCACCGCTGCCGCCGGGGGCCCCCGCCGGCCCCTCCGGAGCCCCCTCCTCCGGCAGGCCCCGCTTTTTAGTCCGCGGGGTGGGGGGCCCGGGGGGCCGCGGGATGCTGAAGCAGTCGGGGCTGAGCGGGAGGGCGCCGTCAGGTGCCGGGGCCAGGCTGCCCGCGCTGGGCTCCTCCCCGTCGTAGGGGGCCGACCAGACGCGGCAGGCCCAGACGCAGCGGTCGATGCTGAGCCGCGCGTCCCGCAGGTACTCCAGGTAGTTCCTGTCCAGCTCCGACACCTCCTCCCACCTGGCTGCCCGGTGGCAGGGGCTGCCGGACGGCGTGCCGGGAGAGCGCGGCGCGGGGCTGGCCACCTCGGGGCCGAAGCTCTGCTGGCGCATGAAGAAGGAGAGGCGGGATGGGGTGGAAGGCTTCGGCACTGTCACCACGGAGGACGTGTCCACGTTGGGACTGCCGTGGCCTGTGGGCCACAGGAAGGAAGGGGCCATCAGAGTGGAGCAGCGCTGCAGAAGGTGGCAACCAGGTCTGGGGCGCTGCCCCACAGGACCCCAGCTGCGCGGCCCAGCAAGCCCCAGGCAGCAGCGAGGCTGGTGCTGGGCTGTACGCAGCAGCGGGGACCGTCGCCGTACCCTTGGACCAGGCCGCGTGCTCCTCCTCGCGGTCCATCAGGGGCAGGCTCTCAGGGCGGCAGCACCGCGGGATGAGGGACAGGAACTTGGCAGCAGTCTTGCCGTAGATGTCCAGGTCCCTGACGGCCCGCTTCTGGCTGAGCATGACGTGGCTGCAGGGCAGCAGGTATCTGCGGGGAGCAGCAGGGCTGCATGCGTGGGCCTGCTGGCATTGGGCTGCACGTGCCCGGCACGAGGGAGCACCACATGCGTGGGGACAGGATGCAGTTGGCACTGCTGCCCCTCCTGCAGGCCCATCTCAGAGGGGACGCCTCCCCGGGCCCTCGCCCGGGCTGTGCCTTGGATGCTACCCCTCCCCAGCTCTGCAGCTGGACAGCTCATGCTAGGCCTTGAGTGCAGGGTGCAGTGGGGCTGCAGGGCCCCACACCAGCGGAGGGCACTGCACAGCACTCTTGGCTCCTGGGGAGCAGTCCCTCCAGCACGACCCAGCATCCCAGGCCTTCCTGGACCCCGCAGCTGCCCCTAGTGCCTTCAGCAGCAGGGCAGAAGATGCAGCTGCCTAGGGCCTGCTGCCAGGCTGCAGGGGGACCTTGGCCACCCCCCAGGGGAGCCTCGCCGGGGTGCAGGTCGGCCCTCGCGCCGCGCTGCAGGCTGGGCTGAACCCAGCGTGTGCTACGGGGTGGGTTACCTGAGCACCAGTTGCAGCATGACGTCCTCACAGTTGAGGCTGAGCAGGGTCCGGAAGAGGCTCAGAGACACCATGCAGAGCTGGGGAGAGGAAGGCGGTGAAGGAGCTGGCAGCGCCCCGTGGCAGGGCTCTGGTGGCCAGCAGCAGGCCCAGAGCCTCTCACCCGCGAGTTGCTGTTGATGCGGCCCACGAGGGTGTCAAGGATGGTGCTGTTGTCGTGCCGATGCAACAGCACGAAGCGCAGGAAGGTTTTGAGCAGGGCCGTCTCGCTGACACTGCGCAGGAACAGGTCCAGGTAGGCTGTGCTGGCAATCATCTCCTCGATGGAGGTCTACAGGCAACAGCAGCTCAGCATGGGACTTGGACCACGCAGGGCACCCCATGCATGCACAGGGGCATCCTGCATGGCCTTCCACCAACCCTACACAGGCGAACACAAGCAGGAAACCTCCTCCCGAGGCAACCCAAGCACAGACAAGCGGGCACCGAGGCATCGGTGAGGAGAGGGACTGCTATGCTACGCAGGGAGGCGGGGGCACCTCCCTGCCCTGCTCCTCGGAAGTGCCTACCTTGTGCAGCGCCGGCCCCATGACGGGCACAAGGAAGCCGTTATGGACGTAGTCCACCAGCTGCTTCTGGACAAGGGGATGGGCGACCTGCAAAGCACAGACCATCAGAGCAGGGGCCAGCCAGGCCACAGCCCTCCAGCCCAATGGGAGGCAAGGGAGCGAGAGCCGCCACAGCCCAACCTGGATGACAGCGTTGCAGAACTCCAGCGAGTTCATGAAGAGGACAAGTGAGGAGACACCGATCCAGTCCTCGCGGCGCAGGAAGTGCCAGTCGTCCCCCCTCACCTCGATCTTGCGGGGCAGAGAGGAGTATAGGGCACTCAGGCCCGTGGCCAGGACCTGGGGACACAGGCACTGAGCAACGCCAGTCCAGGCGCCAGGACGTGGGTTCCCCCGGAGCCCCACAGCCCAGTGTGCCACCACCCCTTGGGCAGGAGAGTGACTCCCAGACCTCCTTCCCTGCCCACCAGGAGCCAGCGGCACAGCCAGCTCAGCACAGGGACCATGCCCCTCAGGCCCCCTGTGAGCCCCAAGCCCGCCTCTGGGCACAGCCGGCCCCACTGCAGCCCCGTGCCACGGCCTGCAGAGCCCCACCTGCCTCCGGCCTGCGGCAGGGCCAGGAGCCATGCTTTGCTGCAGTGGGGCAGGAAGGAGAGCCGCAACGGCAAGATGGGCAGCAGGAAGTGCAGCCGTGCTGGCCACTGCTGCGCTCCCCCAGACCCCATCAGCATGCACTGTGCCGCGTGGGGCCCCGTGCTGACACCAGCAGCATCCCCCGGCACCCCGGATCCAACTGGCCTCCTCAAAATCCCACAGGAACAGCTGAGCCCAGGGAACAGCCCCTCCATGCCAGTCCAAAGCAGGGGAGCTCTGCTTAGAAACTAGGCTCTATGTTCCCCATGTCCCCAGGGAGCCAGTCCCCAACCTGCCACCAAGCACAGCATCTCCAGGACCTCCCTGCTGCAAGAGCACAGAACTCCCCAGCAGGAGTGGGCAGGATTGTGTGTCCCCTGCACATGGGCAGGATTCTCCGTCCAAGGCCGCCTATGGCTGCTGACCAAACAAGCGCTACCCGCCTCTGCAGCACTGACCCCAGGGACTGCCTGGGTCCCACGATTGCTCCAGGGAGTGACACATCGGGTTGGGTCAGCCCAGCCCTGCCACCCCACACAGCCATGAGCCTTACCGGGCAGAAGTAGGAGTTGTCAGTGATGGACTTGGCCACTGCGTGATTGCTGGCAGACATGGCCATAATGAGCAGCAGCGCGTCCCTGGCCTGCTGCCCAAGGACACCCTCGTGGTGGATGAAGGGGATAAGGAGGGAGAATATGATGAGGTTGGCGGGGCCCTGGTCCGTGTGACTGTGGAAGAAAAGCTCCAGGATGGACGGCTCCTTGGCCACAGAGACACAGAGCTGGTTGAGCAGCAGGACAAGGCTGTTTTCCAGCAGGGATGAGGTGGGCTCCGCGCACAGGCTCAACAGCCGCAGCAGGGGCGTGAGCACAGGCTTGTGCTGCAGCAGGGGCTGGCGGGCCTGGCTGATGAGCATCTCGTAGAGCTTGAGCTGCTCCACTTTGCGCTCCTCCGTGAGGTCTCCCTGCAGGTGCCAGCACAGCAGGCGCTCCAGCAGGTTCTCCGACACCACGAACTCCAGGATGGGCCCCATGGCCGACTCGCCCCGTGGCCGGTCCTCTGCCAGCAGGTTCAGCATCTGGTAGGTGTTGTTGCGCACGGCACTGAGGTCATCAGGGGCAGGCTTGGCACCTCGCTTCTCCAGGATCCGCAGGACCTGGGGAGAGCAGTGCCGAGTGCCACGAGGTGGGCAAGGCAGCAGCGGAGAGCAGCCCCACTTCAGGGCTCGTTCCTTCTTCCCAGCCCTGCAGCCGCCTGGGCTTACCTGGGACCAGTGGTTCTTGAAGACCATGAGGCAGGTCTCGGGGTCGGCCGTGACGGGGCTCTGCAGGCTGACGCTGCGGGTGGCCCTGTGCCCTGCCGCCCGGGGGTTCAGCTTGCTGAGCCAGCTCATCCTTTCCATCGGGAGGGCGGAGGCCCGAAGGCAGGCGGGGGAGCCCAGAGGACAGCTCACGGGCAGCAGCGGGGCACCCCGCCGACGGATCTCGATCCGACTGCTGCCTGGTGGAGCCGCAGGGGCACGGCGGGGCGGCTGGTCCGCAGGGCCTCACACTCCATGCTGCCTCCGCCCCGGCCTGAGCTGCGGGGAGAGAGCAGAGCTCAGAGCCCAGCGGGACCCAGGCGCGCCCGGGGCCCCTCCGCCCCGCCGGACCTGCATAGGGCAGGGAGCAGCACCCGCGCGCCTGCCACAGCATGCCAGCACCCGAGGAACGGGCAGGGCAGCTGGCAGAGCCCGGTCCTGGCACCGCGGGAGCTCCTGGAGCATCACCCGCCTTGAAGCACACGGCCCCACCAAGCTGCAGCGGCACCCGCCCCGCCGTCGCCTATCCCCCCGCGTCGCCTTGTGCCACCGAATCCTCTCTCCTGCGGGAGGGAGAAGGGAACAGGCAGCGGGAGCCCCGCTGCAGCCAGAGCTTCCTGCCTGCAGGCGGCCCGGGGCACCAGCAGCTCCAGGAGCAAGAGGAGAGCAGGAGCCAAGCCCCAGCTGCAGGAGGGGGCCAGAACCCCCGGCGCTCGGAGGGGAACGCAGGCAGGCAGCGAGGCCGCTGGCATGCAGTTGCCTCAGAAATTCCAACAGTGCCATGGCCCCTGCAAGAGCAGCCACAGCCCGGCACCAGGAGGAGGAAGGCTCCCAGATGAGGAGGAGCGGGTGCTCTCCAACGAGCCAGTCAAAGGGAACAAGCCGCAGCTCACCCGAGCCCCGACTCATGAGCAGAGCTGCAAGCAACCCGCCAAGAGCCCCGCCATCCTGGGTGCGCAGCTCCCCGGGGCCCTGGGCATACTGCAGGACGCGGCTGCTAGGGAAGAGGGCGAGTGGCAACCGTTCCCGGCGCGGGGGCCTGGCGCGAGAGGCTGCGGGGTCGCTCCTGCCAGGCAGCAGCTCTCCGTCATGCTGGCACCAGCAGGCAAGGCTGGCTCAAGCCAGGCCCTCAACGGAGGGACGGGTGCTGAGAGACACCTTGGGCTAGGCTGTTTTCTCCAGCTTCCAATCGAACTTCCGCCAGGCGGGCGTCCAGCCCACGGGCACCACCGGCGAGTGCAGCTGCCGGCAGGGCCGGGGGACCTGGGGAAGCATTGCAGTGGGTCACACAAGGACGAGCTCCCGGGCGGGCTGTCAGGAACAGGTGGTGCAGTACAGGCAGCTGGGAGCAGCCCGTCACAGGCGCAGGTCGGCGACCACCGTGCCGAATACCGGCGGCTCAGCTGCAGCCGGGTCACAAGGAAGGAGCGAGCCCCGGTGGGGAAGCACCCAGAGAAGCCCTCGGAGGCTGGGAGATGCCATGGGGCGATGTGCGCACACCGCTGCGCTGGGGCAGGCGCCGGGCCTGTGCGGAAGCCCGAGCTCCTGGGCGGCCTGGTGGCAGCAGCAGGGCTCCGCGGCGCTGGCGCGAGGGTCAGCAGCAGGCGAGAGCGTCGGTGGGCCAGGCCGGCACCGGGAAGGGACCACGCTGCCGCCCCCACAACCCCTCGCACAGCCTCGACGGACCTTGCACCCCGCTCCAGGCTCAAGGGGGCACACCGACGCCGGCTCCCCACCTGGCAGTCACATACCTACGGGAGCAGGGATCACGGGCGGCAGCTCCCGGGTCGTGCACAAGAGCCAGCAGCAGGAGCCAAAACCCGGCGGCTTTGCCAAGGAGACGAGGCGCAGGCTACGGCAGGCGGTGCTGGCCCCAGACGCTTGCCCGGGACGCAGCAGCTTCTCCGAGCCCCTAAGCTGGGGCCAGCAGCTCTGGCGGGCCACGCTCTGGGTGCAGCTCTGGACACGGGGATCTCCCGGCCAGAGCCCCGGGCTCGGGAGCTGGTACCGCGAGCAGGACGGCTCCCTCCCGGAAGGGCTCGCCGTGCCGCAGGCTGGGGCCAGTGGCTGCGCCGGTCGGCCGGCTGCCGGGCAAGCAGAGCACACGGAGCCACCGGGAGGTGGGGAGGAAGAGGAAGTGCGAGCATGCCGGGGCAGGAGGAGGCTCCTGCCGCGGGCCCGTCCTCCACACCCAGCTCTGCACTTTGAACCCAAGGAGCCGGCTCAGCGCGCCGGGGCCAGCCTCCGCCGCCCAGGATGTCGCTCTGGGAGCACAGGAGCCTGCCGGGGCTCAGGGGCCAGCGGGACCCCAGAGCCCTGGGCACCCTCAGCCAGGCGGAAACACGAGCGAGGTGCCTCAGGAGCCTGCTGGTGCTCAGCCCTGCTGGCGGGCAGCATGGAGGCCGACACACCCCGATGCAGCCTCCTCATCCCCGAGCCTGGCAGCACCGTGGGCCCACTGCCCACCCACCCCTGCGACGCCCACGGGCGGCAGGAGACACCCCCGGCCGCAGGCCCCAAACCAGCGCGCGGGGCTCTGCCGGCGTCTCCCAGAGACGGGATCCTCCGTGCCGTGCCGGCTCCACAGAAGAGCGGCGCCACGACCGCGACACCAGGCCTCCACGCACAGACCCCCGCGTCTCCCGCCTGTGCTCCCCCGCCCAGCCCTACCGTTACGGGCTCTCCTCTCCGAGCGTGGTCAGCACGCCTGCCCCGTGCTCCGTGGCGGCCCAGACCCGCAAGGCGGCCAACCCCGCAAACAGCACGCAGCACAGCGCTGCTGCCGCCCGTGGCACCCCTGCCTGGCGCACGCGTCCTCCCTGCGCCAGCCCTGCGGGCAGGCGGCGAGCCCGCAACCGCAGGCTGTCGCCAGAACCAGTCGCTATCTCAGGATGCACCAGCAGGCTGGGACAATCCCCAAGGTCTCTGCAGACCCGGACAAGGCGACGCAATCGTGAGCGTGGAGCGGGCCAGCGGCAAGGCTCGAGGCCCAGCCTGGCTCTGCAGAGCTGCGAAGCGAGATCCTGCAGACGCAGCAGGCGCCGGCACAGCGGGGCAGGACCAGCACTCGGCACGCTCAGGAGGACGCGGCTCGCAGACGTCCCCCCTCGCACAGGGCTCGGGGGCGGCAGCAGAGCCAATGACCAGGACAGCCACTGGGAATGTGCAGGCTGTCGGACGAGCTCTTGCAGCACCCCAGCTGCAGCTTGGACAGGGGCTGCGGGCAGCAGGGCTGGCTCTTCTGCGCTGCAGCCAGACCCGAGGGAGGAACCAGGCGAGGACGCGGTGGAGGACAGCAACGCAGAAACAGCTCGCCGTCCCAGAAGGAAGCGAAATACAAAAACAGGGCCAGCAGCAGGCTGCAGCGAGGAGCTGGAGGGAAGATCACAGGTAGGATCCCAAGGGGTCAAGCAGGAGAAAGCGGTTAAAGCAAAAGCAGTTCCTCAAAGTGAGAGCGGTGTTGCAAACGCAAGCTCGCCTGATGCAAGGCACTAAGCGGAAGCGCAGCACAAGACCAAATAGCAAGTGGCACGACCCCAAACGGTGCAGCATGCAAAGCAGGGACAGGATCGCGCAGGCAAAGGCCCACGGGCAACACGCCAAGGTTGCAGGGGCCGTAGGCAGCGCTGCACCGGCAGATCTCCAACCCCACGAAGGGGCTGGGTGATACGTCAGATAACGCCGAGACCACTGGAGTGCTGAATGTCGTCCTTCGCATCAGCCCTCCTCAAAAGGGCTTGGGTGGCTGGGTGAAGAAATTTCAGTCCTGGGGAAATCCAGCCTCAGGATTCCTCCAGCACTGGAAGGGCTGAGTCCGAGGAGCTGGGCCAGGGCGAAGCGGTGGCAGCAGGCAGAGCAGAGCACGGGACGGCGAGGGCTCGGGGCCGGGCAGCGCTGGCGGCCGTGCCTCGTGGCTGCAGCTCCCTCACGGCAGGGCGCTGCTCTCCCGGGCACCTCGACTCATGCGGCGCGACTGTGAGGAGCGCCGGGGGCATCGCACTGGGGTGCTGCGAGCCGGGGCTATTCGCAGAGACCCCTCCTCGCCCCGCGCCCTCCACCAGCGCTCAGGACCCAGCACAGGGCTCTGCTGGAGCTGCCTGGCCCGGCACGCTCCAGCGCAGTGCCAGCCGCAGCCTCACGTCAGCCCCACACACCCACACCGGCCACCAGCCCCAGGCAGTGGCAGCGCTTCCCTGTCCAGCACGAACCCACTCCAAGCGGCGCACGGAAAGCTTGACAGCACGGAAAGTCCACGCAAGCAGCCGCAGAGCCGCGAGTCACAGCTGCCGCGTTCCCAGCGGCCCTGCCAGGAACAACCCCCGCCGGCCGCCAGGCTGCAGGCGCTGCCGGGACAGCCAGCCCCGCAGCGGGGCCAGAGCAGGGCGCACATGCCAAGCGTGCCGGCAGCTCCCGGCCCTGTGCACTCGCTGGAGACGAGGCCGAGGCCGGCCAGGCCACGTCCGGGAGCAGCCGGCCCCACCGCTCCACGCAGCCTCTCCCGGGCAGGCCCAGGATGGCAGCACGGCTCCGGCCTCCAAGCTCCGCTCGCCAGGGCACGTGCCCTCGCGGCGGGCAGCCCAACACCTCGCACACGTCACGGCCGCCTGGCTGCTCTGCGCAACATGGGCAGCATGTGCAAGCCTGCAGCT
Source organism: Rhea pennata (assembly GCF_028389875.1). Classification (NCBI taxonomy): domain Eukaryota; kingdom Metazoa; phylum Chordata; class Aves; order Rheiformes; family Rheidae; genus Rhea; species Rhea pennata. Next base: position 216,613,004 of record NC_084663.1, read on the forward strand.
TCGCAAGCACTGATGCAAAGCTCATGCAAGCCACATCAGCCAGGAGGAAGACCAGCCCCAGGGCATCAGGGCTGCTTCAGGAGACACCTGCGCAGTCTCATGACCAAGGAGGGCACAGAGGCCAGAAAGAGCTCGCCACAGCACAGGAGTTGGCCTAGCGAGGAAATGAAAGTAGGTATTAAAGCAAGCCTGAACCACAAAAGAGAGAGAGAAAAGAGGAAGTCAATAGCAGCAGACCCAGGAGCAGGAGGATTGGTAGAAAGCCAATACGGGAATTGGAAGGATAATTCTCAGGCAGCACTCTCGAGGACTTTTCAAATATATTAAGAATGAAAAGAACAAGTCCATGGCTAGCTGAACATAGCATCGTCAGCAATAACACCGAAGGAGGCAGATGTATTCCCTGCGTGTATTTTAGGAACCAGCCAGATGTATTTATATCATACAACGACAAGCTTCCCATTCCAACATGGGTGAAGTTTTACTGCAGTTACTATAGTTAGACCTCACTAAAAATCAACACATCCAGACATCTTGTGCCACAGTTTTAAAGAGCGAGTCAATAAACCACTAGCCTGCCCACGCTGTGCCGCAGGAAAAGCGGGGCATTAAGGAAACGCCAGAGGAGTTGAGCTGGAGGCACGATCTGGGTGGCACGCACCACAGCGCGGCAGCAGCCCCGGACCCCGGTCCGCTGCAGGCACCAACATAGGGAGAACAGCGCAGAGTCCACCCTAAGGTTACGGAAAACACGTCTTGTTGGACTAAAACATTCTCCAACGAGACTAGAGATTTGCTGGAGAAAGACAACAGGACAGACGTAAGACAGCTTCCTGGAAGACTTTTGACTTGGTATCACGTGGCGTTTTGATTAAGAAATTAAACGTTGTGAAACCTGCTTGGGGCACACGACAGGTACCAACACGAGCCAAGGGAGATGCCAGGCAGGACAGCTGGCAGGGGCGCCAGCCAGGCAGGACGTCAAGGGCCTCGTCCTTCCCGTCGCCAGCCCCCAGGACACCTCCGCAGCTGACGCAGCCTGACGCAGGGGCGGCCGACGGCGCCACGAGGCACTGCAGCCAGCGCGGGGACCCACCGAAGCCCCCGGGGAGGCGGCGGTGCCCTGGGAGCGTGTGGCGGGCAGGACCCCTCCTGCCTTGCTCTGACCCCCTGCGCTCCAGCAGTGCCAGCGTCAGGTGAGCAAGGGCTTGGAGCAGCCCCAGCAGGGATCGAAGGGCTGGGAAACCTGCTTCTTCACAAGGGACTTGAGCAGCTCAGTCTGAGTACTGAGGAAAAGATTATAGTGTGGCCTAATCACAGGGAAAGTTTCTCTTGGAAAACAGAAATTTTACAGTAAAGGCTCCTCAGCCCAGCAGATAAAAGCGAAACACAAGCCACAGGCCAGAGTTGAAAGGCAAGAAATTCGGAGCAGAAATAAAACACATCAAGACATGTGCGGGTAGCTCATTGCTGAGAGCGCTGCCGCAGCCCAGGTGGCTCCCCGCGAGGCCACCCCCCTCCACTGATATCCGAGGGCGATCCCGGCAGCCGGGTCCTGCTTGGGGGGGGGTCAGCACAGCTTCCCTCATGGTCCCACAGCTCGGCCTGGCCCTCTGCAGTGTCCCCCACCTCGGGGCTAGGCAGAGCCCTGCAGACGCCCAGCTGACGCGGCAGCCACCCTGGGGCTGAAGAGGCCTTTCCTCGTTGGGACGGGGGAGCACGGCACCCTGCTTGCTCACAGCACAGGGATGAGGCCCCGCAATAGCCCAGGGGCCCTGGGAGAGGCTGCACCTGCGGGGAGGCCAGCGGAGCCAGCAGCATCCCGCACAGAGGATCAGCCCAAATGATCTCGGCTGATCAACGGGCTGATGGGCGGCAGCCCCTCCGCTGGGTCAGCGAGGGTCTGTCCGATGAGCGCGGCGCCGAGCCCAGCCCCGCCGCCCGCAGCGGCCGCGGCCCAGGACAGCGGGAGCCGACAGGAGGCGAGAGCCCTGGGGCACAGGAGGCAACGCCAGCCCGGGTGCACAGGGCTGAGCCCACACGCGGGGCCTGGCCCAGGGCTCGCAGCCACGTCGGCCCCAGCAGGTGCCTACGGAGCCACGTGGAACAGAGGGCCGGGAGACGACCGCACCACCGTCGACGCAGCACCTTTGCATGGGGCGAAGCCGGCCCTGCCCCGCACAGGAATCCCTCCCGGCCTCAGGGGAAGCACATGCCACAGCGCACGGACACAGAGTCCAGCCCGGCCATTGGAGGGACGAGGCAGTTCTCAGAAACTCCGGCTCCCAGGACAGCTCAGGCGTGCAGCCCGCAGCGGCCTCCCCCCAGGCGCTGCCTCCGCCCCGGCAGCTGAGGGGAAAGCGCCTCGGCCTCCCGCCCTGCCGGTGCCACGCACAAGCCACGGAGGGAGCGGTGCCGTGGCCCAGACGGCCTCCAGCCGGCACCGGGCTCGGCCGGCTCTGCCGCCGGTGGGTGGATGCGGGCTCCGGCGAGGAGCCAGTGCAGCCACCGTTCGTCCCAGAGCAGGGAGCAGGGAGCCGGCAGCGGGGCGATCTGGACTTGGGCAGCAGGGCGCTTCCCGCAGCGCTGCGGAGGAATCCCGGCGAGCAGAGGCGGGCGGGGAGCGGCTCCACATGGCAGCTCCCACGCCGGCACGGCGCCTCGGCCCGGGCGCGGGGCACCGGACGGCGCGTGCCGGAGGCAAGGGGCGGCCTCGCTCGCACAGCGGCCCCGGCGCGGAGCACGGCCCCGGCGAGCGCCTTCGCCACGCCGCGCCGGAGCGACGCTTCGGCCTCGAGCCCAGCTCCCGCACCCAGAGCCTCCTACCTGCGACTCAGGTGGCGGCGCCCCGTCCCTCTGTCCCGTCCGTCCGTCCAGTCCGTCAGTGCCGCCGCTGGGGGAGAGGAACGAGGCGGCATCACGGCCAAGCCGACCCCAACCAGGGCCCCGGGGCGACACGACCCCCCGGGCCGCCCGCCCCCCCACGAGGTCCCCGGGCCGCCCCCGGGCCGCCCCCGCCCCCCCGGCCTGCAGCCCCGACGCCGCAGCCGCCCGGACGCCGCGGCCCAGGACGCGGGTCGCCGCCGAGGCGGCCCCGGGCCCGGCGCAGACGGCGCAAGGGCACCGGAGCGCCGCTGAGGCCCGGCCCGACCCGGCCCCGAGGGCGGCCCGCGCCGGGACCCGCCGAGGGCGCCGCGTCCCCAGGGCACCTTGCACCAGGGCCCGCCGCAGCGGCGGCACCGGGGCGCCCGCCGGGCCCGGCAGCGCGCCGCCGCCTTGCCCGCGGCCGCCGGGCCGGGCTGGGCCGGGCTGCCCCTGCCGCGGCGGCCCCGGCCCCGGCCCCGGCCCCGGCCCCGGCCCCACGCAGCGCCGCCGCTCACCAGCCACCTCCCCCGCGGGCCCCGCGCGCCCGCCGCCATCTTCCCGCCGCCGCCGCCGCGCCGGCCCCGCCCCGACCGACTGGGCCCCGCCCCCGCCGCGCCGGCCACGCCCCGACCGGCCCCGCCCCGCCCCCGCCGCGCCGAGCAGGCACCCGCGCCCGCCTGCCGCGCGCAGGCCCCGCCCCCGCCGCGCTGGCCACGCCCCCGCCCCGGCTCCCGGGGCCCGGGCTGGGCCTCGCTGCCGGGGCGGGGCCACCCTGCGCCGCCGCCTGAGGAGAGCGCCCATTGGCTGCGACGTGCGGGGGCGGGGACAGGCGGGGCGAGCGTGGGGGGCTGCGCCGCGCGGGCGCCGGGCCCCGAGCCCAACCCTGCAGCGTGCAGCGCCGTGCACCAGGCACTGGGCACCGGGCCACGGGCACAGCCCTGCACCGGGCACAGCTGGGCACCAGGTACCGAGCACTGCCCTGCACCGGGCCACGGGCCACGGGCACTGCCCTGCACCAGGCACAGCTGAGCACCAGGTACCGAGCACTGCCCTGCACCGGGCCACGGGCACAGCTGGGCACCAGGTACCGAGCACTGCCCTGCACTGGGCCCCGGGCACAGCTGGGCACCAGGTACCGAGCACAGCCCTGCACTGGGCCCCGGGCACTGCCCTACACTGAGCACTGGGCACAGCTGAGCACCAGGTACCGAGCACAGCCCTGCACCAGGCACCAGGCACTGCCCTACACTGGGCACCGAGCACAGCCCTGCACCGGGCCCCGGGCACTGCCCTGCACCGGGCCACGGGCACAGCTGGGCACCAGGTACCAAGCACAGCCCTGCACCAGGCACTGGGCCCCGAGCACCGCCCTGCACCGGGCACTGGACACCGCCCTGCACCATGCAACACCCTGCACCGTGCACCAAGCACAGCCCGGCACCTGGCACCGGGTGTCGAGCACAGCCCTGCATCAGGCACTGCCCTGCACCATGCAGCGCCCTGCACCGTGCACCAAGCACAGCCCTGCACTGGGCACTGCCCTGCATCATGCACCAAGTACTGCCCTGCATCGGGCACAGGGCACCAGGCATTGGACACAGTCCTGCACCATGCACCACCCTGCACAGCACACCATGCACAGCCCTGCACCATGCCCTTGGCTGCGCAGCCCTTGGCGCAGGTGAGCCATCCCCAGGGCCCCACTGTTGCCACGACGCTGCCTGTACCGGCGGAGCCGCAAAGCCACAGCCTGGAGCCAGGCGGTGCTAGGTGCCTGAGCCCCGGCTGCAGGATGCACAGCCTCAGCCGGGCGCTCGCCCGCCGTGGGGCTCAGCCCCGGCACAGCGGCGCTGTGGGGCTCCTCTCCGTGGCCTGGCCCAGCACCCATGCACCGCACACGCAGGGGTGAGTGGGGCCCGGCCGCCTGCCATGGGGCCTGGGGTGGGGGCACCAGCGTGGGGTCCTGCCTGCCGGCCCCATGGTGGGGGACAATGTGGGGGCCGGTGGGGGCCATGGGCGACCACCGTGTCTGCCCGGCAGCCCCTCTCCTTCCCCCCACAGCACTGATGCCCCCCGGAGCTGGATCCTCGACCCCTCCGGAGACTGGTACTACTGGTGGATCAGCATCATGGTCCTGCCCATCATGTACAACTGGATCGTCCTCATCTGCAGGTGCCAGCCCCAGTGCCCCACCAGGAACTGGCCCCATGGGGCGGCCCAACAGGGGGCCAAGCCCCTTCACTGGTGCCATGGGGCCCAGGAGTCCGGCACCCAGTCGACGCCGTCGAGAGGTGCTGGGGCGCTGCGGCGGCCAAGGGCCCGGCAGCCCCGGTGATGCCGTCTGTGCGGCCAGGTGCTGCTTCACCGACGTGCAGGAGCAGCACGCGCTGGTGTGGCTGAGCCTGGACTGCCTCTGCGACGCGCTGTACCTGCTGGACATCGCCGTCCACTTGCACACCGGTCAGTGCCGCGGCACGCTGCATGCACGGATGTGTCAGTATGTGCACGCACATGAGCTGCGTGTGCACACGCACCTTCGTGCATGTGTATGCACGCACACGTGTGTGTGTGTCCACAGCTCACGCGTGTGTGTGTCCACGCTCACTTGTGCACACACACGCACTAATGGATGGCTGCACATGTTTGCACAGTTAATGCATGCCACCCCGGCAGGCAGGACCATCAGCCCTGTGCCACCTTGGGCTGCCTGGACCCCTGCTCCAAAGTGGCATCCCATGAGACTTGGGTCCTGGGGCCCCTCTGCACCCCATGCCGGGTACCCCGTCCTCTGCCAGCCTCCTCCCTGCATGGGCCTCCCCACCAGCACCCATCACCACCCGCTCAGGGACCCATTGCTCTCACTGGGGACTTCCTGCCAAGGACCCCCAGCGGCGATGCCATGTCATTCCCCCCCCCCACACGATGTCCTCTTGGGCACCCAGCCTGGGGATGTTCCCTGCTCCCGGGGCCCTGGGGGTGTCCAACCCCTGCAGCAGGGGTTCCCCACAGCACAGCACGGCACAGCAAGGCATGGCGTGGCATGATGCGGCATGGTGTGACATGGGATGGCATGGTGCAGCATGGCACAGCATGGCATGACACAGCGCGGCACAGCATGGCATGGCATGGTGCAGCATGGCACGGCATGGCACGGCACAGCGCGGCACGGCACAGCACAGCGCAGCATGACACAGCATGGCGTGGCCTCGCCGTCGCCCCCAGGCTTCCTGGAGGAGGGCATCCTGGTGCAGGACCGCTCGCAGATCCGGCGGTGCTACCTGGGCTCCTGGTCCTTCGCCTGGGACGTGGCCTCGGTGCTGCCCACAGACCTGCTGTACCTCCGCCTGGGGCTGGGGGTGCCGGCGCTGCGCGCTAACCGCTGCCTGCGGGCGCCGCGGCTCTTCGAGGCCTTCGACCGGCGGGAGACGCGCACGGGCTACCCCAACGCCTTCCGCATCGCCAAGCTGATGCTCTACGTCTTCGTCACCATCCACTGGAACGCCTGCCTCTACTTCGCCCTCTCCACCCACCTGGGGCTGGGCGCCGACACCTGGGTCCACCCCAATGCCAGCCGCCCCGGCTTCGCCCGCCCGCTGCGCCAGTACCTCTACAGCTTCTACTTCTCCACCCTCATCCTCACCACCGTGGGCGACACGCCAGAGCCACGGCGCGAGGAGGAGTTCCTCTTCATGACGGCCGGCTTCCTCCTGGCTGTGCTGGGCTTCGCCACCATCGTGGGCAGCATGAGCTCCGTCATCTCCAACGTGAGCGCGGCCGACGCCGCCTTCTACCCCGACCCCGGCCCGGTGCAGCGCTACCTGCAGACGCGCGGCGCGGGCCGGCAGCTGGTGCGCCGCGTGGCCCGCTGGCACCAGCACCTGCGGGCGCAGGGGAAGCTGACGGAGGAGCGGGGGGTGCTGCGGCACCTGCCCGCGCAGCTGCGGGCCGAGGTGGCCGCCAGCGTGCACCTGCCGGCGCTGCGCAAGGTGGCCCTCTTCCAGAGCTGCGAGCGCGGCGTGCTGCAGGAGCTGGTGCTGAGGCTGCGGCCCCAGGTCTGCAGCCCCGGCGAGTTCGTGTGCCGCAAGGGCGACGTCGGCCGCGAGATGTACTTCATCCGTGAGGGGCGCCTGGCCGTGGTGGCCGACGACGGCGTCACGACGCTCGCCGTCCTGGGCGAGGGGCTCTACTTCGGGGAGATCAGCCTCATCAACATCGCAGGTGAGCCCGTGGCGCCGGCACCGCCGCGGGACCCCGCACTGCGGCCCCCGCCCCACCGCAGCCTCTCCGTCCCCAGGGAACAGGTCGGGAAACCGGCGCACCGCCAACATCAAGAGCATCGGCTACTCGGACCTCTTCTGCCTCTCCAAGGAGGACCTGACAGAGGTGCTGGCTGAGTTCCCCACCGCCCGCGCGATGATGGAGGCCAAGGGCCGTGAGATCCTGCTGCGGCTGGACAAGCTGGACCTGCATGCGGAGGCGGCAGCGGCGGCAGCAGCCGAAGAGGCTGAGAGCCGGGCGCAGGCGCTGGAGGCGGCGCTGGAGGAGCTGCAGACCCGGGTGGCCCGGCTGCTGGCCCAGCTGGAGTCCAGCGCCTACAAGCTGGCACTGCGCGTTGAGCGCCTGGAGAGCCGGCTCCGGCGGCGGGGCGCTGTGGGGGTACAGGGCCCAGCCACGACGCGGGGTGCAGCCAGGGGATGGGGTCCTGCCACGATACGGGGTGCTGCTGGGGGACGGGGTCCTGCCACAATGTGGGGTCCTGCTGGGGGACGGGGTCCTGCCAGGGCAGCAGGTCCCACTGGGGTGCAGCGTGCTGCCACGCTGTGGGGTCCTGCTGGGGGCTGGAGTGATGCCAGGGGCCAGGGTGCTGCGGGGGCTGCCAGGGGCCTAGGTGATCCCAGGGGCCGGGGTGATCCCAGGGGCCAGGGTGATCCCAGGGGCCGGGGTGATCCCAGGGGCCAGGGTGCTGCGGGGGCTGCCAGGGGCCTAGGTGATCCCAGGGCCCAGGGTGATCCCAGGGGCCAGGCTGATGCCAGGGGCCGGGGTGCTGCGGGGGCTGCTAGGGGCCAAGGTGATCCCAGGGGCCGGGGTGATCCCAGGGGCCAGGGTGATCCCAGGGACCGGGGTGATCCCAGGGGCCAGGGTGATCCCAGGGGCCGGGGTGCTGCGGGGGCTGCCAGGGGCCAAGGTGATCCCAGGGGCCGGGGTGATCCCAGGGGCCAGGGTGATCCCAGGGGCCGGGGTGCTGCGGGGGCTGCCAGGGGCCAAGGTGATCCCAGGGGCCGGGGTGATCCCAGGGGCCAGGCTGATGCCAGGGCCCGGGGTGCTGCGGGGGCTGCTAGGGGCCAAGGTGATCCCAGGGCCCGGGGTGATCCCAGGGGCCAGGCTGATGCCAGGGCCCGGGGTGCTGCGGGGGCTGCTAGGGGCCAAGGTGATCCCAGGGGCCGGGGTGATCCCAGGGGCCAGGGTGATCCCAGGGGCCAGGGTGCTGCAGGGGCTGCCAGAAGCCGGGGCAATGCCAGGGATCGGGGTGATACTAGGGACCAGGATGATGCCAGGGGTTGGGTTGATGTTGGGGGCTGGGGGCCTCAGGGGTCTGGGGGCTGTGGGGGTCTGGGGTGATGCCAGGGATCAGGGTGATGCTGGGGGTTGTGGGGAGCTGGGATGATGCTAGGGGCTGGGGCGACACCAGAGGTCAGAGCGATGCTGGGGGTCAGGGCACTGCCAGGAGCTGCGAGGATGCCGGGGGCTGGGGTGATGCTGGGGGCTGGGGTCCAGGGAGCCGGGGGGCTGGGGTGATGCCGGGGATCAGAGCGATGCCGGGGGTCAGGGTGATGCCGGGGGCTGGGGTGATGCCGGGGGCTGGGGTGATGCTGGGGATCAGAGCGATGCCAGGGGTCAGGGTGATGCCGGGGGCTGGGGTGATGCCGGGGGCTGGGGTGATGCCGGGGATCAGAGCGATGCCGGGGGTCAGGGTGATGCTGGGGGCTGGGGTGATGCCGGGGGCTGGGGTGATGCTGGGGATCAGGGTGATGCCGGGGGTCAGGGTGATGCTGGGGGTCAGGGCAATGCCGGGGGCTGGGGTGATGCTGGGGATCAGGGTGATGCCGGGGGGCTGGGGTGATGCTGTGGGGGCTGAGGCCCAGGGAGCCGGGGGTCAGGGTGATGCCGGGGGCTGGGGTGATGCCGGGGATCAGAGCCGCTGCCCCTCCTCAGAGGTGCGAGGGACCCGTGACTGTTGCTGTGTAACATTGACAACAGTCCCTAGGTAACAATGGCAACAGTTGCTAGGTAACTGTGACCACGTTGCTTCGTACCGTTGACAATAGTTGCTAGGTAACCATAACAACAGTCGCTGGGTAACGGGGACAGAAGTTGCTCAGAGACAATAAGGATAGTTGGTACCTGAGAGCGACAACAGCTACAGGACAGGGACGGGGACAGGGCAGGGACAGGGACAGGGAAAGGGAAAGGGACAGGGAAAGGGACACGGATAGGGATATGGACAAGGATAGGGAAAGGGACAGGGATAGGGATAGGGACAAGGATAGGGACAGAGACAGGGAAAGGGACACGGATAGGGATAAGGACAGGGATGGGGACAGGGACATGGACAGACAAAGGGACAGGGACAGAGATAGAGAGACGGAGAGGGACAGGGATAAGAATTTGGACAGGGATAGGGACAGGGACAGGGATAGGGACAAGGATAGGGACAGGGACAGGGATAAGGATTTGGACAGGGATAGGGACAGGGATAGGGACAAAGATAGGACAGGGACAGGGATAAGGATTTGGATAAGAATAGGGATAGGGACAGGGACAGAGACAGGCACAGGGATACAGTCAGGGATAGGGACAGTGTTAGAGCAAGGATATGGTTGGGGTAGAGGCCAGGGTAGAGGTGGGGTGGGGTCGGGGATAGAGGCAGGGATGGGCAGGATGGGATGAAGCAGGGATGGGGGCAGGACAGAGACAGGACAAGGCCAGGGAGTGGGACGGGGCAGGGGCCTGGCCGCCGGGGCCTCTCGGAGCTCTGGCCGTGGGCAGGGGCCAGCGCAGCCCGGGCGAGGGGGGCCCAGTGGCACCGACGCTCAGCTCCATCGGAACGAGCGGCCGCCTGGAGCCAGGGCGCAGGGCTCGGGCGCTGGGCACCATGTACCAGGCACTGGGCACCGGGCACTGTGTGCCAGCCACTGGGCACTGGGCACCAGGCACTGCACACGGGGCACTGGGCACCAGGTACCAGGCACTGGGCACTGGGTGCCAGGCACTGCACACTGGGCACTGGGCACTGGGCACCGGCTACCAGGCACTGGGCACTGGCAGTCAGGCACTGCACACGGGGCACTGGGCACCAGGTACCAGGCACTGGGCACTGGGTGCCAGGCACTGCACACTGGGCACTGGGCACTGGGCACCGGCTACCAGGCACTGGGCACTGGCAGTCAGGCACTGCACACGGGGCACTGGGCACCAGGTACCAGGCACTGGGCACTGGGTGCCAGGCACTGCACACTGGGCACTGGGCACGACATACCAGGCACTGCGCACTGGGCACTGTCTGAGCACCGTACATGGCGCACCTAGAACCGGTCTCTGGGCACTGGGACCACTGCAGGGAATGGCGGCAATGCACAACTGGGACCAACGGGAGACCTGGCAGCAGCTCCTGGCACTGGGGGCAGAAGGACAGGGGATGGGGGGCAGCAGGAACTTGGGGGCTGGGAGACGCTGTGGGATGATGACATAAGTGTGGCTGTGCATCAGCCCCACACTGGCACAGCCCCATCCCCACACTGCCTCCCAACCACACACTCCCCCATCCCCACACTGCCCCGTCCCCACACCGCCCTATCCCCACACTGCCCCCCATCCCCACACTGCTCCATCCCCACACTGCCTACCATCCCCACACTGGCCCCCATCCCCACACTGCCCCTATCCCCACACTCCCCCCATCCCCACACTCCCCCATCCCCACGCTGCCCCCATCCCCACACTGGCCCCCATCCCCACACTGCCCCCATCCCCACACTGCCCCCAATCCCCACCGCCCCCCAACCCCACTCCACCCCGCATCCCTCCCCCCATCCCTCCCCCCGCCCCGCCCCCCCGGCTCCGCCCCCCCCCGCTCTCTCCCCGCTCGCTCCGCTCCGCTCGCGCCGCCCGCATGGACCCGCCGCGGCTCAACGCGTCGCTGCAGGAGCTGCTCTGCCGCCCGGGCGCCGGCACCGGCACCGGCACCGGCACCGGCAACGCCAGCGCCTCGAACGGCTCGGTCTGCGACCTGCTGCGCGGGGGTCTCCTCGGGCCCCCCGCGCCCAAAGGTGAGCCCGGACCGCGGCGGCTCCGGACCCCTGGGACCCCCGAGACCCCCGGCGCCGGACACCACTCCCCGCGCCCCGACCTTGCATCCTGGAGCCTCCCCCTCCGACGGTCCGCTGTATCGCCTGTGCACTCCCTGTGCGCCTCCGTGTCCCCGCTGTGCACCACATCCTCCAGCCCGGTGCACCCCCTGTGCACCCCTCGGTGCACCCCCCCTTGCACCTCCCGTGCAACCCCTGTATGCCCGTCGGTGCCCCTCCGTGCCCCCCCCATGCACCACATCCTCCAGCCCGGTGCACCCCCTATGCACCCCTCGGTGCACCCCCCTTGCACCTCCCGTGCAACCCCTGTATGCCCGTCAGAGCCCCTCAGTGTCCCCCCCATGCACCACATCCTCCAGCCCGGTGCACCCCCTGTGCACCCCTCGGTGCACCCCCCTTGCACCTCCCGTGCAACCCCTGTATGCCCGTCAGAGCCCCTCAGTGTCCCCCCCATGCACCACATCCTCCAGCCCGGTGCACCCCCTGTGCACCCCTCGGTGCACCCCCCTTGCACCTCCCGTGCAACCCCTGTATGCCCGTCGGTGCCCCTCCGTGCCCCCCCCATGCCCCACATCCTCCAGCCCGGTGCACCCCCTGTGCACCCCTCGGTGCACCCCCCTTGCACCTCCCGTGCAACCCCTGTATGCCCGTCGGTGCCCCTCCGTGCCCCCCCCATGCACCACATCCTCCAGCCCGGTGCACCCCCTGTGCACCCCTCGGTGCACCCCCCTTGCACCTCCCGTGCAACCCCTGTATGCCTGTCGGTGCCCCTCCGTGTCCCCCCCATGCACCACATCCTCCAGCCCGGTGCACCCCCTGTGCACCCCTCGGTGCACCCCCCTTGCACCTCCCGTGCAACCCCTGTATGCCCATCCGTGCCCCTCCCGTGAACTCCTGCCATGCACCCGGTGCACCCTGCTGCATCCCATATGCAGTCCCTGTGCGCCCCTCAGTGTCCCCCCTGTGCACTTCCCCCGTGCACCACACCCTCCCGTCCGGTACAACCCTTTGCACACCTCGGTGCACCCCGTGTACACCCTCTGTGTGCCCCTGAGCACCCCCAACATGCACTCCCCATGGGCTCACATCCTCCTGCCTGGTGCACCCTCCATGCACCCCCTGTGTGCCCCTCAGTGCTCCCCTATGCACCCCCTGTGCGCCCCTCGGTGCACCCCCCCTTGCACTCACCCCATGCACCACATCCACCTGCCCGGTGCATACCCTGTGTGCCCCTCAGTGCACCTCCCATTCACCACATCCACTTACCTGGTGCACCCCCTGAGTGTCCCGTCTGCCTGCCCCACACACCCCCTGTGCATCCCCCTTGTGCCTGCCCTGTACTGCCCTGTGGGCCCCATTCACCTGCTTGGTGCACCCCACCATGCACTCTGCCGTGCACCCCGTGTGAGCCCCCCGTGCACCCCATCCATCTACCCAGTGCACCCCCTGTGCATTCCCCCGTTCACCCCATCCTACCACCAGTTGCACCCCCCATGCACCCTACCCACTGGCCCAGCGCACCCCGGTGTGCCCCACCATGCCCTGTCTGCCTGCCCAGTGCACCTCCGTTCATGCTGCTGTGCATTCGGTGCCTCCCATGCTCTTGCCCCAGTGCAGCCTGGAGCACCTTGTTGTGCCCCAGCCCGGCTGCACCCGGGTCCGGCGTGTCCCGTCGGCCAGTGTCCCCAGCAGGGTCCCGGCATCGGCTCACCGGCCCAGCGGTGCTGTGTGCTCAAGCGGCACCAGGGTGCGGGGCAGTAGGACCCTGCCCGCACGGCCCCACCTGCACTCCATGGCTCCGGGCTCGGAGGCTCTGCAGCTCCGAGCTCTGCGGATCGGGGGCTCCGCGGCTCCAAGCTCTGTGGATCTGGGTCTCCGCAGCTCTGGGCTCCGCAGCTCCACAGCTCTGGGCTCTGCCGCTCCGAGCTCTGCGGCCTGGGGGCTCCGCGGTTCGGGGGCTCCTCAGCATGGGTGTCTGTGCTGGATGCCCAGGCCCTGCCCCAGCTCCGGCGGGGGCGGAGGGCAGCGACGGGGCCGGCGTGGCGGGGGCTTCGGCAGCTGGGGCCGCCCAGGGGGGCGAGTGGGGCACTGCAGCAGCTGGGATCCCGGTCCCGGCGCCAGGCCATTAATTTCCCAGGTGACAAACAACCGCAGCCACGGCTGACCAAGCCGGGGCAGCTCGGCCGCGCGGTCCCTGCCCATGGCGGGAGGGCAGCGAGGCCTGTGGGCTGGAGCGGGCGGGCGGGCACTGGGGCTCGGCACGGGGGCAGGACCAGAGGTGCCCCCCCAGCCCCTCGGCTCTGCTCTGGCACTGGCGCCGCACATCAGCCCCTGCCTGCCCGCCCCACGCCGGCACTGAGCTGCCACTGAGCCGGCAGAGGCGCCTAGGGCCGGGGAGCCATGCCAGCAGGGAGCGGGGCGCCGTGGGGCATCCCGACGGCACCCACTGCGCCAGCGGGACCCAGGCGTCCTGGCGCCCGCTGCCCGCGTGCCGGCCGAGCGCCCGAGAGAGCCGTGGGTGCGGGCGTCCCCCGGCGCGCTGGCCTCCCCGCGCCGGGCGCGCAGCGTGCGTGACGCCTGCCGCCCCACAGACCTGGACCTGACCGTGCGCGTCCTGCTGTACGCGCTGATCTTTGTGCTGAGCGTGTGCGGGAACACCCTGGTCGTGGCCGTGCTGCTGCTGAACCGCCGCCTGCGCACCGTCACCAACTCCTTCCTGCTGTCCCTGGCCCTCAGCGACCTCATGCTGGCCCTGTGCTGCATGCCCTTCACGCTGCTCCCCAACCTCATGGGCACCTTCGTCTTCGGAGAGGCCATCTGCAAGCTCATGGCCTATCTCATGGGTAGGCGGCGGGGCCGGGGCGGGGGGCGGCGCTGCCCCACACCGGCTGCTGACCCTGGCTGCCCACAGGCGTCTCCGTGTCGGTCTCCACCTTCAGCCTGGTGGCCATCGCCATCGAGCGGTACAGCGCCATCTGCAACCCGCTGCAGTCCCGCGTGTGGCAGACGCGGTCCCACGCCTGCCGGGTCATCGCCAGCACCTGGCTCTTCTCGGTGCTGCTCATGCTGCCCTACGCCGTGTACAGCACCACGCAGGCGCTGCCGGCCCGCAGCCCCCGCCAGTGCACGCACAGCTGGCCCAGCGAGCGCGTCCGCCAGGCCTGGTGAGTCTGGCGGCCGTGCACCCGCCGCCGCCGCCGCCCGCCGCCGCCCGCTGCCCCGCCACGGGCGCCCTCTCTTCCAGGTACGTGCTGCTGCTCCTCGTCCTCTTCTTCATCCCGGGCGTGGTGATGACGGTGGCCTACGGGCTCATCTCCCGCGAGCTCTACCGCGGCATCCGCTTCGAGCTGGACATCAAGGGGGAGGCGGCAGGTGAGGGGCCGGGCAGGGCGCCTGGCGGGGGCCGGCGGCGCCCGGCACTGACCCGCCCGCTCTGCCCGCAGCCCGGCACAGCAGCGGCGCGGAGCCGGCGCCCGCCTGCGACGAGGGCGACGGCTGCTACCTGCAGCTCTCCCGGCCGGGCGGCGCGCTGGAGCTGCGTGCGCTGGGGGCCGCGGGCACGCAGCAGGACCGCGCGCGCATCAACTCCTCCGAGGCGAAGCTGGTGGCCAAGCGGCGCGTGATCCGCATGCTGGTGGTCATCGTGGCCATGTTCTTCCTCTGCTGGCTGCCCATCTTCAGCGCCAACACGTGGCGTGCCTTCGCCCCACGGGCAGCCCAGCGCGCCCTCTCCGGGGCGCCCATCTCCTTCATCCACCTGCTCTCCTACACCTCCGCCTGCGCCAACCCGCTCATCTACTGCTTCATGAACCGCCGCTTCCGGAAGGCCTTCCTGGCCACCTGCGCCGGCTGCCGCCGTGCCTGCCCGCGCCGCCCGCTCGACGAGGATGTGGCCAACGCCAGCGCCTCGCTCTCCAAGTTCAGCTACACCACCGTCAGCAGCCTCGGCCCGCCCTGAGCCCCGGCACCCGGCGGCTCTGCGCAGCCCTGGCTCTGCCGCGCCCCGGCCCCCGCCGTGCCCCGGCCGCGGAGCATCCCCCGCACTCCCCCCAGCACCCCCCACGCACCCAGCACCCCCCATGCCCTGGCCCTGCTTTGCTGCCAGCCCCAGAGCAGCCCTGGCACCCCAGCACCCTCTGTGCACCCCAACAGCCACCGTGCACCCAGCCCCGGAGCAGCTCTACCGTCCCAGTACTCGCCGTTTTTCCACGTGCCCCAGCATCTTCCATGTGCTCCAGCACCTGCTCTGCCACCAGCCTCAGAGCAGCCCCAGCACCCACCGTGCCTCCGTGTGCCCCAGCACCCTCCATGCATCCCAGCACCCACCGTGCCTCCGTGTGCTCCAGCACCTTCCGTGCATCCGAGCACCCACCGTGCCTCCATCACCCTCCGTGCCTCCATGTGCCCCAGCACCCCTGTGCACCCCAGCACCCTCTGTGCTTCCATCACCCTCCGTGCCTCCGTGTGCCCCAGCACCCTCCATGCATCCCAGCACCCACCGTGCCTCCATCACCCTCCGTGCCTCCGTGTGCCCCAGCACCCCTGTGCACCCCAGCACCCTCTGTGCTTCCATCACCCTCCATGCCTCCGTGTGCTCCAGCACCCTCCATGCATCCCAGCACCCACCGTGCCTCCATCACCCTCCGTGCCTCCGTGTGCCCCAGCACCCCCATGCACTCCCAGCCCCGGCATAGCTATGCACCCCCAGACCTGGCAGCACCCCATACCGTGTGCCCTCGGCACCTCCAACCCTCTCCCGACTCCAGTGCTGCCAGTGCCCCAGGAGCAGCTGGCGGGGCCCAGCCCTGCACACCTGGGCAGCACCCGCAGCAGAGCCAGGCCAGCTCTGGGTGGGGGCCAGGGACGCCAAGGCCCAAGGGGCAGGGACGGGGGCTCCCCTGGCCCCACATGGCTGGGCTGCTGCATCTGGCCCTGGGGGACTGGCCCCAGCGCAGGGGTGGTGGGGATATGGTGCCCCACTGGCCCAGCCCTGGGACCTCCCCGCTGCACTCCACTCGCCGTGGGCTCTGTCCACAATAAACCCGTGACATCGTCCCACCTCGTTCGCTTCTTCCCACTGGGCTCTCCCCCCCCCAGCCCCAAGGACAGGCCGAAGGGGCAGCACTGCTCTGGAACCAGGCAGCCCCACAGCAGTGGGAGCAGTGGGCCCATGTCCAGACCAGGGCCCGTCTGCAGCACCCTCAGCACTTGTGCACACCCAGCACAGCTGCAGCGCTCGCACTGCACCAGCATGCCACATGCATATAGCCACACACGCACAGAAGTGCAGAGCTGCACACAAATGTGCACAGTGCTGCAGCTGTGCACACGCACACGTGTGCACAGGCACAGTGATGCAGCTGTGCACACGCACACATGTGCACAGGCACAGTGCTGCAGCTGTGCACACGCACACGTGTGCACAGGCACAGTGCTGCAGCTGTGCACACGCAGAATCACAGAACCACAGAATGGTCAAGGTTGGAAGGGGCCTCAGGAGATGAGCCAGTCAAACCTCTCTGCTCAAGCAGGGTCACCTAACACGCTGAGCCCCACACCGCAACACTTGCTGCACCCTGCTGCCCCCACTGGGCCCCACTGAATGACAGAGCCTCCACTGCACAACTCCCCACACCCTGCTATACCCACGAGGCCAACACTGCACCCCACACTGCATCCCGATGTACCCCTGAGCCCCATTCCACAGCCCTCACTGCACCACAGGCCACTGTACCCCCAAACACACCCCACATCAGCGAAAAGCACCCCACAACCACACTGCACCCCACACCACCCCCATGCTCCACTCCTGAGTCTCCCACTGCATGCCCAGCCCAGCCCAGCCCGCTGCACCCAGCCCCAGAGACAGCAGAGTGCCCATGGGACCCATGGCACTGCGGAGCTGGAACCCCAGCAGGGCGATCAGACCCTCTGCAGGGGCACGAGGAATGCACTGCGCGGGGTGGGACACAGACAGGAGCCGAGAGGGACCCGCTGGACTCCACCCACCATGCCCTGCGCGGACTCCACCCACAATGCCCTGCGCGGACTCGACCCCACAATGCCCTGCGCGGACTCCACCCACAATGCCCTGCGCGGACTCCACCCACCATGCCCTGCGCGGACTCCACCCACAATGCCCTGCGCGGACTCCACCCACAATGCCCTGCGCGGACTCCACCCCCACCATGCCCTGCGCGGACTCCACCCCCCACAATGCCCTGCGCGGACTCCACCCCCACAATGCCCTGCGCGGACTCGACCCCACAATGCCCTGCGCGGACTCCACCCCCCACAATGCCCTGCGCGGACTCCACCCCCCACAATGCCCTGCGCGGACTCCACCCACAATGCCCTGCGCGGACTCCACCCCCACAATGCCCTGCGCGGAATCGACCCCACAATGCCCTGCGCGGACTCCACCCCCACAATGCCCTGCGCGTACTCGACCCCACAATGCCCTGCGCGGATTCCACCCCCACAATGCCCTGCGCGGACTCCACCACCCACAATGCCCTGCGCGGACTCCACCCCACCATTCCCTGCGCGGACTCCACCACCCACCATGCCCTGCACGGACTCCACCCCACAATGCACTGCGCGGACTCCACCCCACAATGCCCTGCGCGGACTCCACCCACAATGCCCTGCGCGGACTCCACCCCCACAATGCCCTGCGCGGACTCCACCACCCACAATGCCCTGTGCGGACTCCACCACCCACCATGCCCTGTGCGGACTCCACCACCCACAATGCCCTGCGCGGACTCCACCCCCACAATGCCCTGCGCGGACTCCACCCCCACAATGCCCTGCGCGGACTCCACCACCCACAATGCCCTGTGCGGACTCCACCACCCACAATGCCCTGCGCGGACTCCACCCCCACCATGCCCTGCGCGGACTCCACCCCCACAATGCCCTGCGCGGACTCCACCACCCACAATGCCCTGCGCGGACTCCACCCCCACAATGCCCTGCGCGGACTCCACCACCCACAATGCCCTGCGCGGACTCCACCCCCACAATGCCCTGCGCGGACTCCACCACCCACAATGCCCTGCGCGGACTCCACCCCCACAATGCCCTGCGCGGACTCCACCCCCACAATGCCCTGCGCGGACTCCACCACCCACAATGCCCTGCGCGGACTCCACCCCCACAATGCCCTGCGCGGACTCCACCCACAATGCCCTGCGCGGACTCCACCCCCACAATGCCCTGCGCGGACTCCACCACCCACAATGCCCTGTGCGGACTCCACCACCCACCATGCCCTGCGCGGACTCCACCCACAATGCCCTGCGCGGACTCCACCACCCACAATGCCCTGCGCGGACTCCACCCCCACAATGCCCTGCGCGGACTCCACCCCCACAATGCCCTGCGCGGACTCCACCACCCACAATGCCCTGCGCGGACTCCACCCCCACAATGCCCTGCGCGGACTCCACCACCCACAATGCCCTGCGCGGACTCCACCACCCACAATGCCCTGCGCGGACTCCACCCCCACAATGCCCTGCGCGGACTCCACCACCCACAATGCCCTGCGCGGACTCCACCCCCACAATGCCCTGCGCGGACTCCACCCACAATGCCCTGCGCGGACTCCACCACCCACAATGCCCTGCGCGGACTCCACCCCCACAATGCCCTGCGCGGACTCCACCACCCACAATGCCCTGCGCGGACTCCACCACCCACAATGCCCTGCGCGGACTCCACCCCCACAATGCCCTGCGCGGACTCCACCACCCACAATGCCCTGTGCGGACTCCACCCCCACCATGCCCTGCGCGGACTCCACCCCCCACAATGCCCTGCGCGGACTCCACCACCCACAATGCCCTGCGCGGACTCCACCACCCACCATGCCCTGCGCGGACTCCACCCCCACAATGCCCTGCGCGGACTCCACCACCCACAATGCCCTGCGCGGACTCCACCCCCACAATGCCCTGCGCGGACTCCACCACCCACAATGCCCTGCGCGGACTCCACCCCCACAATGCCCTGCGCGGACTCCACCACCCACAATGCCCTGCGCGGACTCCACCCCCACAATGCCCTGCGCGGACTCCACCACCCACAATGCCCTGCGCGGACTCCACCCCACCATGCCCTGCGCGGACTCCACCCCACAATGCCCTGCGCGGACTCCACCCACAATGCCCTGCGCGGACTCCACCCCCACAATGCCCTGCGCGGAATCGACCCCACAATGCCCTGCGCGGACTCCACCCACAATGCCCTGCGCGGACTCGACCCCACAATGCCCTGCGCGGACTCCACCCCCACAATGCCCTGCGCGGACTCCACCACCCACAATGCCCTGCGCGGACTCCACCCCCACCATGCCCTGCGCGGACTCCACCCCACAATGCCCTGCGCGGACTCCACCACCCACAATGCCCTGCGCGGACTCCACCCCCACAATGCCCTGCGCGGACTCCACCCCACAATGCCCTGCGCGGACTCCACCACCCACCATGCCCTGCGCGGACTCCACCCCCACAATGCCCTGCGTGGACTCCACCACCCACAATGCCCTGCGCGGACTCCACCCCCCACCATGCCCTGCGCGGACTCCACCCCCACCATGCCCTGCGCGGACTCCACCCCCACAATGCCCTGCGCGGACTCCACCACCCACCATGCCCTGCGCGGACTCCACCCCACAATGCCCTGCGCGGACTCCACCCCCACCATGCCCTGCGCGGACTCCACCCCACAATGCCCTGCGCGGACTCCACCACCCACAATGCCCTGCGCGGACTCCACCCCACAATGCCCTGCGCGGACTCCACCCCACAATGCCCTGCGCGGACTCCACCCCCCACAATGCCCTGCGCGGACTCCACCCCCACAATGCCCTGCACGGACTCCACCCCCCACAATGCCCTGCGCGGACTCCACCCCCACAATGCCCTGCGCGGACTCGACCCCACAATGCCCTGCGCGGACTCCACCCCACAATGCCCTGTGCGGACTCCACCACCCACCATGCCCTGCGCGGACTCCACCCCCACCATGCCCTGCGCGGACTCCACCCCCCACAATGCCCTGCGCGGACTCCACCACCCACAATGCCCTGCGCGGACTCGACCCCACAATGCCCTGCGCGGACTCCACCCCCCACAATGCCCTGCGCGGACTCGACCCCACAATGCCCTGCGCGGACTCCACCCCCCACAATGCCCTGCGCGGACTCCACCCCACAATGCCCTGCGCGGACTCCACCCCCCACAATGCCCTGCGCGGACTCGACCCCACAATGCCCTGCACGGACTCCACCACCCACAATGCCCTGCGCGGACTCCACCACCCACCATGCCCTGCGCGGACTCCACCACCCACAATGCCCTGCGCGGACTCCACCCCACAATGCCCTGCGCGGACTCCACCCCACCATGCCCTGCGCGGACTCCACCACCCACCATGCCCTGCGCGGACTCCACCCCCACAATGCCCTGCGCGGACTCCACCACCCACAATGCCCTGCGCGGACTCCACCCCACAATGCCCTGCGCGGACTCCACCCCCACCATGCCCTGCGCGGACTCCACCACCCACAATGCCCTGCGCGGACTCCACCCCACAATGCCCTGCGCGGACTCCACCACCCACAATGCTCTGCGCGGACTTCACCACCCACAATGCCCTGCGCGGACTCCACCACCCACCATGCCCTGCGCGGACTCCACCCCCACAATGCCCTGCGCGGACTCCACCCCCACAATGCTCTGCGCGGACTTCACCACCCACAATGCCCTGCGCGGACTCCACCCCACCATGCCCTGCGCGGACTCCACCCCACCATGCCCTGCGCGGACTCCACCACCCACAATGCCCTGCGCGGACTTCACCACCCACCATGCCCTGCGCGGACTCCACCCCCACAATGCCCTGCGCGGACTCCACCACCCACAATGCTCTGCGCGGACTTCACCACCCACAATGCCCTGCGCGGACTCCACCCCACCATGCCCTGCGCGGACTCCACCCCACCATGCCCTGCGCGGACTCCACCACCCACAATGCCCTGCGCGGACTTCACCACCCACAATGCCCTGCGCGGACTCCACGACCCACAATGCCCTGCGCGGACTCCACCCCCACAATGCCCTGCGCGGACTCCACCCCACCATGCCCTGCGCGGACTCCACCCCCCACAATGCCCTGCGCGGACTCCACCCCACCATGCCCTGCGCGGACTCCACCCCCACCATTCCCTGCGCGGACTCCACCCCCCACAATGCCCTGCGCGGACTCCACCCCCACCATTCCCTGCGCGGACTCCACCCCCCACAATGCCCTGCGCGGGCTCCACCACCCACAATGCCCTGCGCGGACTCCACCACCCACCATGCCCTGCGCTGACTCCTCCCCCCCCCCCGCAGTGCCCTGCGCGGGCTCCGTCCCACAATTCCTCGCGAGTGACGGCGCGACGTTGTTTACGTCCCATCGCTCGTTCCCGCCCCCTCCCTGGCCCCGCCCATTCCCGCCGTTGCCCCGCCCATTCCCGCCGTTGCCCCGCCCCCGCCCCGCCCTAGCCCCGCCCTTCGCCCCCCCAGCCGCGCGGCCATGGCGGCGCGGGGGCTCCGTCCCGGCGCGGCGCCGGCGCGGCTGCTCGCCCTGTGCCTGTGCCTGTGCCTGTCGCTGCCGCTGCCGCCGCCGCGCCGCGCCGCCGCGCCGCCCGCCGCCGCGGGCTGGCGGAACCTCACCTGCCCGGCCTGCCGCCTGCTCTTCGGGGCGCTCGGGCTGGCGCTGCAGGTACCGCGGGCAGGGGCCGCGCCGGGCCGCGGGGCCGGCGACAGGAGGGGGCCGGGGACGGCCCGGAGCGGTCGCGCTGGGGTTGCGGACAGGGACGGTGTCGCGGGTCGCGCCCGGCACAGGGACAGGCCGGGCCGGGTCGCGGCTTGTGTCGGAGCTCGTGCTGCGGCGGGGCCGGGGCCGGGACCAGGGACAGGGCCGGGGACAGAGACAGGGCCGGGGACAGGGTCGGGGCCGGGGACAGGGTCGGGGCCGGGACCAGGGCCGGGGCCGGAGACAGGGCCGGGGCCGGGGCCGGGACCAGGGACAGGGTCGGGGCCGGAGACAGGGCCGGGGACAGGGTCGGGGCCGGGACCAGGGCCGGGGACGGGGCCGGGACCAGGGACAGGGCCGGGGCCGGGACCAGGGACAGGGCCGGGGCCGGAGACAGGGCCGGGGACAGGGTCGGGACCGGGACCAGGGCCGGGGACGGGGCCGGGACCAGGGACAGGGCCGGAGACGGGGCCGGGGTCAGGGACAAGGACAGGCCCGGGCGCGTCGTGAGTCACGACGGGCGCTGGGGACAGCGAGGACGCGCCGGGAGGGGCCACGGGCCGGGACAGGGACAGTCAGGGACAAGGACAGGGAGAGGCCGGGGCAGGAGGGAGCTGGTCGCCGGCCGTGCAGGCTGGGGAGCAGTGGTGCTACCCCCCAGCAGCCCCGAGCCCCGGCCTCTGCCTTGCAGCTGGAGCCCAACGTGGCGCGCGTGGGGCGCGTGGCGGTGCGCGTGTGCCAGGAGCTGCGGCTGGCGCGCCCCGAGATCTGCCGGCAGGCCGTGCAGCTCTTTCAGCAGGACGTGGTGTCGGCGTGGGCCCGCTCCGTGCTGCGCCCCGGCGAGGCCTGCGGGCTGCTGCTGGGCCGCGGCTGCGGCCGCTGGGACATCTACGCCGACTGGAATGTCACGCTGCCCGCCGCCCCCAAGCCGCCCGTGCGCCCGCCCGTGCCCCCGCCGCCCGGCGCCCCCACCGCCCGCCTCCTCTTCCTCACCGACCTCCACTGGGACCGGCACTACGTGCCGGGCAGTGAGCCTGCCTGCCGCGACCCGCTGTGCTGCCGCGGTGCCGCACGCACGGCCCCCGGCGGCGCTGGCTACTGGGGCGAGTACAGCAAGTGCGACCTGCCGCTGCACACCATTGAGGCGCTGCTGGCGCAGCTGCGCGGCACCACGCCGCCCTTCGACGCCGTGTACTGGACCGGAGACATCCCGGCGCACGACGTCTGGCAGCAGCGCCGCGAGGACCAGCTGCTGGCGCTGCGCACTGTCACGGGGCTGCTGCGCAAGCACTTGGGCAGCCTGCCCGTGTACCCCGCCGTGGGCAACCATGAGGCCACCCCTGTCAATGCCTTCCCCCCGCCCTACGTCCACGGGAACCAGTCCTCGGCCTGGCTCTACGACGCCATGGCCGAGGCCTGGCAGGACTGGCTGCCCCCCACAGCGCTGGAGACCCTCAGGTGTGGTGGCAATGGGACAGCATATGGGGCACTTGGGGCTGGAGCAGCTGCAGGTGTGCACTGTGGGTGATGCGGGGGTGAGGGGCTGTGGAGCAGGGTTGTGCACAGTGGGGCGATGCGGGGGGTGAGGGGCTGTGGGCAGAGGTGTGCGCGGTGGGGGGTGAGGGTAGGGGTGTGCATGGTGGAGTGATGGGGGGCAAGGGGCTGTGGGGTGGGGGGGGTGCATGATGGGGGACGAGGGGCAGTGAGGTGGGGGGTGTGGGGTTGAGGAATAGGGCTGTGCATGGTGGGGCAATGCGGGGGGCGAGGGGCTGGCAGGGAGGAGCTGCAAGGGGCACTCGGGGCTGGTGAGGAGCGTGGGTGTGCACACACCTGGCGAGCGGCCCCACTCACCACCTGCTTCCCCGCAGAACTGCCGGTTTCTACACGCTGCAGGTCTGGCCCGGCCTGCGCCTCGTCTCCCTCAACATGAACTTCTGCTCCCAGGCCAACTTCTGGCTCCTCATTAACTCCACCGACCCCGCAGGGCAGTTGCAGTGGCTCGTGGGCATCCTGGAGGCTGCCGAGCAGCGAGGGGAGAAGGTGAGAGCTGGCAGGGAGGAGGGGGCTGGCCGGGGACACCGACTGTCCCCGAGGTGGGCTGACAGCATCCCTGTGCCCCCACCAGCCCTTTGCTCCCTCGGCTGCTGCCTTGTAGGTGCACATTATTGGGCACATCCCCCCGGCCCACTGTCTCCGGAGCTGGAGCTGGAATTACTACCGCATCATCAACAGGTGAGCCCTACCCCGGCCGCTCCGGCTCCTTGAGCCACCCTGGCTCTGCTGGGAAGAGCCAGCAGATCCTGCCCCACGCCCAGCCCAACTCTGCCAGCACCAGGAGAGCGTGGGCGGATGTTGTTGTGCCAGTGCACCCCGGTCCGCGCCCAGCTCGCGGGGGCCACCAGCCACGCAGGAAGCCAAAGCTGCAGGATGGGACCATGCTGGAGCCAGGGCGTGGGCCAGACGCAGTGAGCGCCAGCAGCCACAGCCCCGGCAGCACAGCGTCAGCTGAGCCCAGCACGTGACCGGGCGCCTCGGGTCACGGCAGGAGCTGCGCTGCGCTGGGGGCAGGGCGGGGACAGGCCCAACTGCCCCACGCCGGAGCAGGGGCAGTGATGGGGAGGGTCCCAGCCCCCCGGGGCGGTGACGGGGAGGGTCCCAGCCATCTGGGGTCAGGGCCAGGGCGGTGACGGGTCCCCGCCGCCCTGCGCCAGGACATGATGGGGAGGGTCCCGGCCACCCCGGGGCGGTGACGGGCAGGGTCCTGACCACCCCACGCCGGGGCCGTGACAGGGACATGATGGGGAGCGTCCCGGCCGCCTGAGACTGGCGCGGTGACAGGGAGGGTCCCAGCCATCCAGTGCTGTGACCAGGAGGGTCCCGGCCGCCCCATGCTGGCTCCCTGGGCATCCCCATAGGACGGGGAGGATGGTTCGAGGCTGGCCCCACGCAGCAGCCCTCAGCCTGTGCCACCCCATGTGCAGGTTTGAGGGCACCGTCGCAGCTCAGTTCTTCGGACACACGCACGTAGATGAGTTTGAGATGTTCTACGATGAGGAGACCCTGACGCGCCCTGTCTCTGTGGCTTTTGTGGCCCCCAGTGTCACAACCTATATCAACCTCAACCCCGGTGAGTCTCCCCTTCTCTGCCTCCCTTCCTGCTGCTGCCGCACGGCTCCTGTGATGCTGCCCGCCCTGCTGCCCACAGGCTATCGCGTCTATGAGCTGGATGGCGCCTACCCTGGCAGCTCCCATGCTGTGCTGGACCACGAGACCTTTATCCTAAACCTCACGGAGGCAAACATGCCAGGGGCAAAGCCGCACTGGCAGCGCCTCTACCGTGCCCGCGAGGCTTATGGGATGCCCAGTGCCTTCCCTGTTGACTGGGACCAGCTCATCCGCCGCTTCCAGGATGACGAGAGCCTCTTCCAGCGCTTCTGGTACCTCTTCCACAAGGGCCACCCACCCCGCGAGCCCTGCCACGAGGCCTGCAAAGCTGCACTGCTTTGCTCTCTGCGCACGGGGCGCTCCGTCGACCCCAACCTCTGCCACGTCCTGCGCCCAAGCCTACCCTTTGCCCAGATCCAGGAGCTGTGGAGGCAACGGCAGCTGTGCTGAGGGCAGGGCACTCCCAGGACATGCGCAGCGCCTGGGCTCAGCACCCCCAGGACATGCCCAGTCCCTGGGCTTGGTGCCCCTGGGATGTGCACAGCCCACAGCTGGGCGGGAACAAGGGCCAACGGAGTGGATGGCTGCCCCAAGGCAGCACCCAGCTCCCCTCGCTGCTCTGTGGGGTGGGGGTGCTGGTGGCCAATGCCCACATTAGCTCTCCAGGACGCTAGAGGCCGAGGCAGGTCCCCACGCGATCACGGATGCTGCCTACCGCAGCCCAGAGGTGGCTGCGTAATAAAAGGTGTGATGGACAGAGCTGGCTCGTGTCCACGGGCCTCCCTCCTGCCCTGCACCAGCACCCTGGAGCGAGCATCCCGCCACGTGCTGCCCCTCTGCTGTGCAGCACTGAGCTGGACTGGCGCCGTGCCAACGGGAGCCAGGCTGGGCTGGTAGAATGGGTTTATTAATTACTTAGTACAACACAGATCTTTGTTACAGCAGAGGTGGCAGCTCCAGGGCCAGGCAGGCAGCGCCAGGACCTAGGAGAGCCCCCACACTGCAGGTTAGATCACATGCATTGGGGCAGGGCTGGCCCTGTGCCCCGGCCACGCGGGCACCTGTCACTGCCCCGGGGGTGGCACAGGGCCCCCCGGCAGTGCGGGGACAGGAGCCCCCATCCAGGCCCTCCTGGGCCCCTTCCCGCCTGCCCCACAGGCATGGCTGGAGGGGGCAGAGCTGCACTTGGACTGCTGCTCTCAGCACGCACCTCACTGGAGCGAACCTGGCATGCGCCCCTCGCACTCACATGCACACAGCCTGCAGGTGCCTTGCACCACATGCACGGGTACGCGCACACAGGACGCAGCCGTGTCGGTGCACTGCTCGTCTGGCGCGCAGGTACACACACACGCGCGCTGTGGACGCGGCCACGCTCACGTGACACCAGCACCCAGCGTGTGCCCAGGCACCCGGCGCTGGCACCCCATCCCATCCGCAGCAGGCTGCCCACAGGCGGTGGCACAGTGCAGGGGCCACGGGAGGGCGGGAAAGGGGTCTCGGTTGCTCCCTTCTGCCCGGCTCACGGTGTCTGTGCGCCGATGCGCTTGGGCTTCAGGCTGCCCAGGAGGGTCTGCACGCCCTTGCGGACGGTGGAGCCCACCCGGCGGGCCACAGAGTCGGCAGGCGGCGCTGGCAGGCAGGAGCTGGAGGCCTGGGGCCGGGCATCCAAGCACTTCTGGTAGCGCAGCTGGAGGGCAGAGCAGTATGAGAGCCAGGGGCCTGCACCCACTGCAGCACCCTCGCGCAGTGGGGCAGCATGAGGGCCGCACTGCACCGCAGCAGGCACTCACCATGCAGGCAGCCTGCAGCGCCTCACTCAGCCCCGCCGCGTTGGGCTCACACCAGACCATGTGGCAGCGGAAGGTGCCCGGGGCGCTGGCCATGATGAAGGCGAAGGAGCGCACGTCCCGGCCCACGCCCATGAACGACAGGAACCGCACGCGGCACTCGCACAGCACCGCCTCCGTCTGGGGGCGCAGGAGTCGGGTTCTCTGCAGCCCCCCAGCACCGCCCGGCCGCAGCCCTGCAGCCGGGACGCAGCCCCGGGCGGGCAGGGAGCCCCAGCCATGTGCCGCCTCACCTGCTCGTGGGTGATGGTGAGCGTGGCGGGCGCCACGCTGACCACGATGGGGGTCCAGTGCTCCCTGCTGCTGGTTGCCAGTGCCGACTCCAGCGCCGCGTTGATGACATCCATGCCTGAGGATGGGCCGAGCAGGCTGAGACACCACAGCCGTGGGGCACCGTGCTGTGCCCGGGCAGGCAGGAGGGTCTGCACTGCCGGGCACCCAGGCCAGGGCCTTCGCTACACCGCCGCACCGCGACACAGGGCACACGCCCTTTGGGGTGCATGGTGAGCGTGCCCCATGGCATGCAGCCCCAAGGCGCACGTGTACCCGCACCCCCAACACGTGTGCATGCACCCCATGCCTGGTCCTTCCACAGGGCATGCTGCATGTGCCCCACACTCACCCACAGGCTTGGCGACAGGCACGCAGCCTAGGTAACACACCTGGAACTTCTGCACCACCTCGCTCTTAGGCACAGGGAATTCCACTGCAGGCAGAGGGCAGGGTGCGCTGTACTGCGCTACTCGGCCTCCCGTGCCCCAAAGTGCCCCCCCAAACCCAGTCCTGGCCTCCCATTGCCCCAAAGTGCCCTCCAAACCTCATCCTGCATGACCTCCTGCAACCCCAGTTACCCCCACAGCTAGCTGTGCATGGCTTTCTGCACCCCCTAACTGGCCCTATATGGCCCTGCACAGCCTCCTGCACTCCAACTGCCTCACACGCAGCCTTGCACTGCCTCCCCATTCCTATTTCCTCCAGCCCAGCCACGGAGTCCCCCAACTCCCCACTCTCAAGCGCACACAACATCCAGACCCTCTCCTGACTCCTCCTATGGATGCACGTCACCCCCGACCCATGGCACCTCTTGAGAGCCCCCGCCCCCCGCAGCATACCTTGAAATGGGATCTCTACCATCTTGGAGGAGTCCACAGAGAGGCCATTGGCCAGTGCCCGTGCACTTCGCCGCTCCACCATGATCTACAGAAAGAGCATGAGGGGCACCAGCCCCCCCATCACCCAATCATGCCATGGCTGCCCAAGCCCTGCTCCCCGCCAACAGGTCTAGGAAGCCCACAGCAACCCAGGGACACCAGGGCAGGCTGGGGGCCAGGGGGGTCTCACCTAGATCTGGGGCAGGCTGGGGGTTGGGAGGTCTCAACTGGGAGCAGACCTGGGGCAGGCTGGGGGCCGGGAGGTCTCACCTGGGAGCAGATATGGGGCAGGCTGGGGCCAGAGGTCTCACCTGGGAGCAGACCTCATGCAGGCTGGTGGCGATGTTCTTGGCAGGGCTCTCGCAGCGGAAGACGTGGCACTTGAGCATCTGCGTCAGCTGGTCCCGGGCCACGTAGGCAAAATCCCTGCAGGGAGACGCTGTGCTCAGACCCCACTCCATGACCTCAAGCTCCCCCGTGCTCCTACCCTGGTGGCTCCCCCAGTATGGTGAGGGACGGACTGGGAGAGGAGAAGTCCACGCGGCAAGGGCAGCGGTGCCATACCTCTCCCTGCGTCCCACATCAGAGCAGCAGAAGAGAGCCAGAGAAGAGAGTTAGCAGGGGCTGGGGCACACAGATTCCCCATGGCCCCCACAAGACGGGGGTCCCCACCATGACAGTGGGGGTCAGTGCCCACAAGACCCACACCTACCCCAGGACGGCCTGGGGGTTCAGCGTCAATCACCCTCCGTGCGCAGAAACCCCTCCGGTCCCGTGCTTCGCACACACAGCCCCTGCCAATGCCCCTGTGCCTCGCGTGCGCATGATCCTGGTGCACCCCTGCACCCCACGTGCACGCGGATCCCCGCACGCCCCACACTCTGTATGTGCAGAACCCAGCCCCATGCCCTGTGTGCGCAGGACCGCCACAACCCGACGGCCTGCATGCACCGGTCCCCCCATAGCGCCAAGGCCTGCATGCACATGGACCCATGCACACCCTGTGCATGCAGATCCCTGCACGCCCCAGGCCCTGCGTGTGCTGGACCCCCCACAGCCCCATGGCCTGTGTGCGCAAGATGCCCCACACGCCCCTTGCCCTGCATTTGCATGGACCCCCATGCACCCCCTTGCTCTGTGTGCATGGGACACCCTCCGGAGCACCACAGCCCACACGCACCTGGCACCACCCCACATCCCCACACCCAGCATGCACAGGAACATCCTCACATGACCCCGGCCCTGTGAGCACGGGGCCCCACATGGTCCCTGTATGCGCAGGAATCCTTGCACAGCCCCCAACCCTGCATGCATGGGACCCCCATCAGGCCCTGCACCCAGTGCCCTGGGTGCAAGGGAGAGCCCCACACAGTCCCCTACCCAGGGTCCTCAGTTCCCCTGCATGCCTCGGCCACACTGCACCCCCCTGGCATTCAGGGACCCCCACATGGCCCCTCAGCACAAAACCCCATGCCTAGGCACCATGCGGCCCTGGCGGCTCCCACCTGCCGCTGTCACGCCCCACGCCCCAGACGCGGATGCTGGCCACGGGCTGCGCATGCAGCAGAGCCTGGTCCTGCGGGTCCACCAGCTTCAGCGTCTGGCTCTCCAGGAGAAGGAGCATGGCCCGGCCCTGGGGGAGAGCCGCATTAGGGGCTGGACAGGGGAGATTAGGGGCCAGAAGGGCAATATGGGGACAGAGAGCAGCGATGGGGGTCAGCACAGTGATGCAGAGCCAGAGAGCAGCTTTAGGGTCCAATGCAGAAGGCTGACAGTTGGGACTGGAGGAGAAAAGCAGGAACCAGAGAGGGGCATTAAGGGCCAGAGGAGTGGATGCCGCAGGGGGGACAGGATGACACAGGGCTGGAGAGCAGTGTCTGGGGCAGGAGGGGCAATGTTTGGGGCAGAAGGATGATGCTGGAGGCAGGGCATAGGACAGGCACTCACCTCTCCCCAGGTGCCTCGCGGGCCGTGCTGGTGCAGGGACAGCTGGCGGATGCAGTTGTTCACAGCGATGCTGCTCTTCCCTGGGGCCAGCTCCTCTTCACTCATCTCCACCCAGCCCAGCGAGCGCACTGCGAAGCACTGCAGGGGCACAGCACGGGCTGCACACACCATGGGGCACATCCCCAGTTGGGGCAAGGGTGGCATGGGCTCGTTCCCGGGGACATGGATCCCCTTCTGGGATAAGGCCAGCGAGGATGGATGGACGGACACCCTTCCGCATGTACACGGCACATCCAGGGCCCTCCGGATATTCACCCCGGGGCAGGGCTGCCCATCCACACTAAACCACAACCTAACCCATCCGGCAGGGCAGGAGTGGGGCCCAGTCCCCCTGTGACACAGGGAGGCGTGGGCCTAGGGGGACAGGGGCTGGGGAGAGCTGAGCAGGAGGCCCTGAGTCGCGGGAGGAAGGCCTCAGCCCTGGGCCTACCTTAGAGCCCAGCTTGTCCTCTTCAGTCTGGGCCATGCTGTAAGAGCAAGAGAGGCTATCACCATGCTGCCCCCATTCCCTGCCCCGCCATCCCCAGGTCAGGCAGACCGTAGAGGGTCCCCGCTTTAACCACAGACACCGCCAACCTGGGCAGAGAACCTGCCGCCCAGCTCCCAGCACCATTCCACATTCCTGGGCACCTGGCTCCCAGCCCCACTCTACATCCCAGGAACCCAGGCATCCAGCCCCACTCCATCCCCTGGGCACCCACCTCCCAGCCCCACCCAACATCCCTGGGTACCCAGACTCCCAGCACCACTCAACCCCTGGGAACCCTGGCACCCAGCTCCCAGCCCCTCTCGACCCCCCAGGAACCTGGGCACACAGTTCCCAGTGCGCAGGCAAGCAGGGCACCCCACAGCCCCACGCACCTGGTGCCCGGCGAGGCCAGTCCTGATGCCAGTGGCTCAGCATCCTCTGCTCCAGGCTCTCCTGTTGCCTCCTCTGCTGCAGTATCCTGGGGAGGGAAGAGGGGGTCAGCACGGGCTGGACGCAGCAGGATATCCCTCCCCCCTAGCCTGCGGGTGCCTCTTACCTTCCAAAAATCCCCATCACCAAAGTGCTCAGTCGGGACGAAGCCTGTCCAGGCGAGCTGCAGAGTGCAGCCAGCTCAGCAAAAATGCATGTGCCTGAGCAGGTCCCCACCACCTGCCTGCCCGCCCACGTGTGCCTCAGGACTCACCGGTTGTTCCTCCGATGGAGTGTTGCCCTGGGAGCTGTGTGCTGAGCCCCGGGCCAGCCCCGAGGGTGGCTCCCACTGTGTGGTGCCCGTGGGGATGTGCCAATAGTAGGTGCCCGAGGTGTCCTGCACCCGCATCCATCCTGCAGGTAGGTCCGAGTCCGTCTCGAAAGAGTTTCGGGTCCAAAATGAGTCTGTGGAGGGATTGAGGGACTGGTGAGGACTCCTGCATGCCACAGTCCCCTCCATGGATACCATGGAGCCTCCCTGCCCCCCAGGACTGAACACTCACCCCATTGCCAAGGAAGGTTGGGTGCTCCCCACCAGGGTGAGCACCAGCCCCTTCAGCACGATGACCACGGGGGTCCCATGACCAGGCAGTCCACCAACCCCCCCATCACCATGACCATAGGGGTCCCACGGCCAGGCAGGGCACTGCCACCCTCATCAGCATGAGCATGGGGCGGGGGGGCTGGCCAGGCAGGGCATTGACTCCCCTCTTACCACAACCATGGGGGTCTCATGGCCAGGCAGAGCACCAGTCCCCTGTAGGGACAGGGTCCTCACCGCCAAGCATGGCACTGGGTCCCTGTATTGAGGGGCTCCACAGGGCAGATATGTGGGTCAGGCCTTGTATCCTGGCTCAGGATCCCCAGGTGAGGGACAGTGCCACAGCCCTCTTTCCCCCCCCCCCCCCCCCCCCCCCAAATCAGGAGACCAACCACGTCACAGAGATCAGCCCAAGTGCTGGGGCAGGGAAGGCTCCCCACACTGCTGCCCCGGGTCTGCTGGCACCAGCCCCTGCCCGCGGCCGCCCCGGCCCTGCTGAGCGGCCCCTACCTGGGCGCGTGTCCAGCAGGATGATGGCCAGGAAGTAGTCCTTGCTGTACATGGCGCTACCGCCCCATCCCAGGGTCCCGCTGGTGGGGACCACACACTGCCGGCCAGAGCGCAGCCTAGAGCCCCCGCACCCCCCTCCCACCGGCACTGCGTGGCACAGGGCCAGCCCCAGCCGCCTGCCCACCCGCCCGCGCCTCCCCAAGCCCCCGGCCTGCGCGGGCGTCACACCGGCCAAGGGGGGCCCTGTGCCCTGCCACGTCCCCCGCGCCGGGCACGAGCGCCAGGCTGACACCGGCACCCTGCGCCCTTCCCTGCAGGCCACTGCGGGGCGCAGACCCCCGCCCGGGCGCCTGACATCGCCCCTGCGCCGCCAGCGTGGCCCACGGCCCTGGCGCAGCGCTCACCTGCCAGGACCGCCGGGATGCAGGGATGCAGGCGTTTCCCTGGCAACCACTGACGGCATCACCACTGGCCGGCGCGCGGGGACGGGGGCGCGCGGCCGCAGGGACACGCAGCGCTGCAGGAGCGGGGTGCTGGGGGCACAGCGGGGCCGCACAGCCAGGGAGAGGGTGCAGGCACAGCAAGGGGTGGGTGCCAGATGCAACGGGGCTCTGCGACTGCAAATGGGGTGCTTGGGGCCATGGTGGGGATGGGGGAGATGGTCCAACTGCAGACAGGGCTGGGGCCACACGGGGGTCACCCAGCCAGAGTGGGGGTGCAGGGGATGCTGCAGGGGTGGGAAGGCACCTGGCGGCATGGGGTGCAGCTACAGCGCAGCCAGTGGCGGGGTGTGGGGAGCACGGCGGGGGCTCACAGCCAGAGAGGAGTGCAGGGTGACCACGCAGCGGGAGCACAGCAGGACTGCTAGACCAGTGATGGTATGGTGGGGGACACAGCCAGACATAGGGTGCATGGAGCTATGTGTGGGCAGGAGGACTATGCAGAGCACCCCACAGAGCCAAAAGCAAGGTGCACAGTGCAGTTAGAAGAGCACAGCAGCAACAGAGCAGGCAGAGCCACGATGGGGTGCTGGAGTGGGCACAGCCAGGCAAGGGGTGGGAGACGGGGGGCAGTGGGGCAGGGCTGGGGGGCCCCATGCCCACCTGTGTCATCAGGGGAGCTGCAGGCAGGGCTGCCCTGGCTGAGCGTGGCCCAGCTGGAGTCCTCATCGCTGGCAGTGCTGCTGCGCACGCCGAAGAGCAGGCTGGCGCTTTTGCCGTGCTCGCGCGGGGCGCGCTCCGAGCTCTGCTCCGACTCGGCCGTGATGGGGTCACTCTGCACCGGGGTGGAGTCCCCGTCCCCCTCCTCGTCCTCCTCCTCCTCCTCATCGCCGCCCCCGCCCTGCAGGTCTATGAGCAGGCCCCTGTCACAGCCAGCATTGAGAGCGTTGCGGGCCGACACCTCCAGCTCCTCGGGCGGGGGGCCCAGCTCATTGCGGTTCTGGTCCCGCTCGGCCGCCTTGCGCAGCTGGTTCTGCCCATCCTTCACCCACTTGGCATTGGCAGGCTCCTCACCAGGCAGGGGGCCCAGCCCCACAGCACTCTGCAGGTTGGTGCACGCATAGATGCGGCGGCCCTTGGGGGAGCCCAGGGGGGCCTTGGCACGCAGCACCTCGCCGGGGGGGCCCTGCAGCGGCAGGCTTAGCCCCAGGCAGCTGTTGTCATTGGCCAGGTCACTCCGCTTGCTCAGGGACCCCGACATGGCTCCGGGGCCAGGGGTGCAGGCAGAGGCGGCACCGGGCAGCCCCCCTCTTGCCTGCGGGGCTCCTACACACCCCGGGGCGCTGGCACCTCCGTGTCCATGGGGCCTGTGGGCACAGCGGGCTCAGGGGGGCGAGCATGGCCCCACGGGCGAGGGCCCTCCCTGCTGCAGGCAGCACCCCATGCACTGCCCCCCTCCTTCACTGGGGACTTGCTCAGTCTCACCGTGGTGCAGACGCTGTTGCCCCACTGCTGCCCTGCTGCCCACTCAGTGCTGCCTCGCTGCCTGCCCCACTGCCCGCCCAGTGCTGCCCGCCCAGTGCTGCCCTGCTGCCCATCCCAATGGCCCCAGCCCTACTGCCCACCCTGGCCCTGCCCCACTGCTCAGGCAGCCCCAGTCTCACTGTCCACCCTGACGCATCTCCACTGCTCACCCCAGTGGCCCTAGCCCCACTGCCGACCCCAGCACTGCCCCACTGCCCATGCAGCCACAGCCCTGCTGCCCACGCCAGGGGCGACAGCCCCACTGCCCACCCCAGGGGCCCCAGCCAGCCCAGCCCCTTCTCCACCAGTTGCTGGGCCAGGTCCTGCTGCCCAGCCCTGCAGAGTCCCTCCAGGCACCTTGCTGGCAGGCAGGGGACCCTACTGCAGACCCTGCACTGCATGGGGTTGGCCCAGAGCCCCACTGGAGCCCCCCAGCTTCGCTCTGCCATCGCAGAGCAGGGTCCCCACAGCCCTCGCAGGCCAAGCCCCACACTCCCTCCTCAGCCCCTTCCCACCCCTTTCCCCACCACCGTGTCCCTTCCCTAGCCCCTTGTCCTCAGCCCTGTAGCCCTCCCCATCCCCATGTCCCCCTCCTCACCTCTCAGGCCCCCTCCCCAGACTCCTGTCCCCAGGACTGTGGCCCCTGCCCATTCCCCCAGACCCTTCCCCAACCCCATGTCCCCTCCCCAGCTTGCAGACCCCATTCTCAGTCTCCACACCCTGCTCCCTAGTTCCAGACCCCCCAGCCTCTGCCCCCTCCCTAGATCCCATGCCCCCTCCCCAGCCAGTGTCCCCTCCCTGGTCCCCCCGCTCCCTCCTCAACTCCCAGACCTCCTCCCTAGCCCGCGCAGCCGATGCCCCCTCTCCAGACCTCCCCCAGCCAGAGCCCCACCCCAGACCCCTCGCAGCTGGTGCCCCCTCCTCAGCTGCCCCTTAGCCAGTGCCCCCTCTCCGGATCCCCCACCCCCAGCCGGGGACCCCCTCCCCGGCCCCCCCAGCCCCAGGCAGGTGCTCCCGGTCCCCAGCCCCCGCGCCGACCTCCCCCAGCGCCCAGGCCCCCGCTCGCCACCCGCTCCCGCTCCGCGCCCAGCGCGGCCTGGGCGGGTCGGGCCCGGCACCCGGGCCGGGCCCCTTCCCGGGGCCGCCGCGGAGCCCCCCGCCCCCCGCGGCGCGGCGCGGCCCGGAGCCGCCCCGCGGCGAGGAGTCAGGGGCCGCCTTCGGCTCGGCTCGGCTCGGCTCGGCTCGGCTCGGCCCGGCCCGGCCCGGCCCGGCCCGGCCCGGCCCGGTACCTGCGGCGGCTCCGCCGGCGGCGGCTGGGGGAGGGGCTTCACTTCCGCTTCCGGGGGCGGGGCGGGGGCGCGGCACCGGCCGGAGCGGACCCGGATGGTCCCGACCGGAGCGGACCGGGACGGCCCGGCACGGACCGGGCTGGCACCGACCGGCTCCGACCGGAACGGACCGGGACAGTCCTGACTGGAACGGGTCGGGACGGCCCGGCACGGACCGGGCTGGCACCGACCGGCTCCGACCGGAACGGACCGGGACAGTCCTGACTGGAACGGGTCGGGACGGCCCGGCACGGACCGGGCTGGCACCGACCGGCTCTGATTGGAATGGACCAGGACGGACCTGACCAGCACCAGCCGGCACAGGATGGATCCAACCAGTGCCAACCAGAACGGACCGGAACAGACCAGGACGTACCTGACCAGCACTGACTGGACCAGACCAGACCGGGACAGACTGAAAGGGACCCAGCTGGCACCAGCATGGAGGAGAATGGTGCCCACATCAACACAGACCCAATCAGCACCAACCACAATGGACCAGAACAGCAACAGCACCAGCACCACGCGGCACAGAACGGCGCGGTACAGCGGGACATGGGGCACTGCGGCACCGCACGGGCCAGGGCAGGACACCGCAGGCCAGAACAGACTGGAAAAACTCAGCATAGTGTGCCGCAGCACGGAGCGGTGCGGCACGGCCCAGCCCGGCACAGCGCGGAGCGGTGCGGCACGGCCCAGGCCGGCACAGCGCGGAGCGGTGCGGCACGGCCCAGGCCGGCACAGCACGGAGCGGTGCGGCACGGCCCAGGCCGGCACAGCACGGAGCGGTGCGGCACGGCCCAGCCCGGCACAGCGCGGAGCGGTGCGGCACGGCCCAGCCCGGCACAGCGCGGAGCGGTGCGGCACGACCCAGGCCGGCACAGCGCGGAGCGGTGCGGCACGGCCCAGCCTGGCACAGCGCGGAGCGGTGCGGCACGGCCCGGCACGGCCCAGCCCGGCACAGCGCGGAGCGGTGCGGCACGGCCCAGGCCGGCACAGCGCGGAGCGGTGCGGCACGGCCCAGCCCGGCACAGCGCGGAGCGGTGCGGCACGGCCCAGGCCGGCACAGTGCGGAGCGGTGCGGCACGGCCCAGGCCGGCACAGCACGGAGCGGTGCGGCACGGCCCAGGCCGGCACAGCGCGGAGCGGTGCGGCACGGCCCGGCACGGCCCAGGCCGGCACAGCGCGGAGCGGTGCGGCACGGCCCAGGCCGGCACAGCACGGAGCGGTGCGGCACGGCCCAGCCCGGCACAGCACGGAGCGGTGCGGCACGGCCCGGCACGGCCCAGGCCGGCACAGCACGGAGCGGTGCGGCACGGCCCAGGCCGGCACAGCGCGGAGCGGTGCGGCACGGCCCAGCCTGGCATGGACCAGAGCAGAAGGATGCAATGCATAATAGTCCAGCATGGCATAGAATAGCACAGGGCGGGACAGAAGGGTGCAATATGAGGCAGTCCGTCACAGCCCAGTGACGGCAATGAAGGCACAGAAGGGCGTGGAAGAGTGCTGGACAGTGTTGTGCGTGACAGTCTGTCATGACCCTTTACAGCACAGAGCTGGGCGGATCGGTGCGGAACAGCACGGTGTGTAACGGTACGGCATGGTGCAATATGGCACAGCCTGGCAGAGTACAGCACAGCAGCACGGAGCGGCTCTGAAGGGTACAGACCATAACAGTGTGTAATGGTAGGGCATGTCACGGTGATGTACAGCACAGCATGGAACAGCAAAAAACTGGCTAGTACGGAACAGCGCAGCACAGTACGTATGGCACTGCACAGTGCGGAGCGTCACCAAACGGTGTAGTACATAACAGTACAGCATGGCACAGTGCAGAACAGCACCAAATGGTACAGTGTGTAGCAGCACAGTACGTAACAGTACAGCGCGGCACAGTGCGGAGCAGCACCAAATGGTACAGTGCATAACAGTACGGCACAGCACGGTGCAATACAGCACTGGACGGTATAGTACCTGACAGTACGGTACAGCACGGTGCAGAACAGAACCAAATGGTATGGTAAATAACAGTACAGCATAGCACGATACGAAGCAGCACTGAACAGTACAGGACATAACGGTACAGTACAGCACGGTGCAGAACAGCACCAAACAGTATGGTGTGTAACAGTACGGCACAGCACAGTATGGAGCAGCACCAAACACTACAAGACATAACAGTATGGCACAGCACAGTGCAGAGTAGCACCAAACGGTACGGTATGTAATGGTATGGCACAGCACGGTGCAGAACAGTACGGTGCAGAATGGCATGGAACGGTACAGTATGTAACAGTACAATACAAGTAGTAGTACAGTACAAGTAGCACCAAATAGTACAGTAAGTAGCAGAATGGCACGATACAGTACTGCACAGCACGATACAGAACAGCACCAGATGGTACCATATGTAACGGGATGGCACAGTACAGTATGATACAGCACAGAACAGCACCAAACAGTACAGTAAGTAACAACGTGGTTCAGCATGGTACAGAACAGCACTGAAGGGTATAATATGTAACTACAGTATGGTACAGTACAACACAGAACAGAACAACATGGCACCAAATGGCACAGTACAGCACGATACAGTACAGCACAGCACGACATGGCATGACGCTGAAAGTACAGTATGTAATGGTGTGGCACAGTACAGTATGGCACAGAACAGCATGGTGTAGCACACGATGGTACAGACCAACACAGCCTTGTAGAGTGTAGCATAGTACAAGGCAGGATGGCATGGTACAGTGCCAAATGGTGCATAGCAGCACAGCATCATATGGCATAGTATGGCGCAGCATGGCACTGAACGGCACAGTATGTCCAGAAGAACGCAGTATGGCACAGCACAGGCCAGAGTGGAAAGGCGCAGAGCAGGAAGGGGGTGGTGCAGTGACGCATGGCACAGCACGGTACAGTAACATACAATATAGCAACATATGGTAGAGTGGGACAGACCTGCACAGTGCGGCACAGAATGACATGGCACAGTGCAGCAAGGGCAGACAGGGCACAGTATGGCACAGCACTGTGCAGCAGCACATCACGGTATGGCACAGCACGGAAGAGCACAGTGCAGCAAGGGCAGACAGGGCACTGAGCAGCACAACACCGAACAGCACAGAATGGCACAGAATGGGTTGGTACAGCATAGAACACCACAGTGCTATATGGAGTGGCACAGCATGGTACAGGACAGAGAGGTACAGCATGGCATGGAAAGGCATGGCAGAGAACAGCTTGGAATAGTACAGCACAGGATGCAATGATACGGCATGGAATGAGACGGCATGGCACAGGAGAGCACAACAGATTGACATGGAATAGCACAGTGCAGCACAGGTTTGTGTAGTACAGCATGGATTGGAACATCATGTCACAGAGCAGCACAGAACGGTACATGCTGTGATATGGTATGGCACGGAATGGCGTGGAACAGCACAGCAAGGAATAAGACACTGCGGTACAGAACAGCATGGAATGACACGACACAGGAGAGTGCAGAACAACACATCAGGGAATGGCACAGCACAGAACAGTGCGGTGCAGCGTGGCATGGAGCAGGATGGCATGGCACAGGACATTGCAGCATGGCACGGTACTGCATGATACAGCACAGAGCAGTATAGCACAGTGTGGAATGGTGGCAAACAGTGCAGTGTGGTACGGCATGTTATGGCACAGCGCAATACAGCAGGGCACGGTGCAGCTCGGCACATTACAGCCTGGTACAGTATGACAAGGTACAGTATGGTATAGCAGAATATGTCATGGCACTGTACAGCAGGGCACAGTGCAGCTCAGCACATTACAGTAGAACATGGTACAGCCCATTGCAGTGTGACACAATGCAGTAAGGCACAGCATGGGCCTGTGTCTGCAGCATGGCATGGCATAGCGTGGCACAGTACAATGCAGCCCGGTACAGCCCAGTAGAGCCCAGGATGCACCTGCATCCACTGAGGTCCTGCCCCACTGCCCCTGCTGGGTGCTTTCACCCGCTCTGAGTGGCAGGGATGGGGGCAGGGCAGGTAGGTGCAGTGTAACTGCAGTGTAGATGTAGCACAGGGGTCATGCAGTGCACGGCACAGCACATACCATGCAGCACAGACACAGCGTAAGGGCAGTGGAGGCGCAGCACAGGGACCATGCAGTACGAGACCATGGAGGGCAGATGCAGTGAAGGGCAGTGGAAGTGCAGCCCTGACACCATGTAGTGCAAGGCTGGGCAGGGCAGATGTAGTGGAGTGCAGGGCAGGCAGAGTTGTAGGGTTGTGCAGTCTAAGGCCATGCAGTGCAGGCAGTGTAAGGGCAGTGGATGTGCAGCCCCATGGCCATGCAGAGTAAGGCCAGGCACGGCAGATGCAGTGAAAGAGTGGTGAAAGTGCAGCCCCACAGCCGTGCAGCGCAAGGCTGCGCAGTGCAAGCCATAGGCTGCACACAGCCTGGTGGCCCTGTCCCCCGCAGGGCCAAGCGCAGGCTCCTGGAGCCCAGTGGGGCCCTGCCCTGGGGCAGTGCTGCTGCACTGAGGCCCAGCTGCAGGCACAGCACAGCGCCAGAAGCTGGGGCAGTGCAGGACAGCCGCTGGTGGGGCCGGCGCTGCTGGATGCAGACACGGCACCATGCAAGGACGCTGCAGTGGCCATGCTGGTGCTATCCAGCCCTGCACAGGCCAGGTGGCTACAGGAATCCTGAGGAGATTGGGAAAGCTGTGCCGGCTGCCCGGGCCAAGGCCCTGGCACAGGAATGGGAACATAGCTGAGGTGGCACAGGGCAGCTGCATCCCAGCTGTACTACCCCCTCTCTCCCGACACCCCCCAGACAGACCACGTTGGGAGCTCTGGGGTGCCTCTGGCTTTATTGGCTGCACAGACACAGGTGGGCAGGGGCCAGATGAGTCTCGGCTTTCTGCAGGCTGCCACAGGGGACCCAGGCTTCCAGGGGCATCCCCCATTACTGGGGGCACTGGAAGAAGTCGACGCTGATGTTGCGCGGCGGGGCAGGCTGGCTGGCCCCTGTCAGCTCGGCCACACTCTGGTACTGGTGGTAGTTGGGGCCATGGAAGAGGAAGACGCCATTGGCGGTGCACAGGGCGCCGTCGACATGCGCATGGGGCAGGAGCACTGCCACTTCGGCACGCCGTGGCGTCTCCTTCAGGTCCACCAGCCGGATGCTGTTCCCTGCCAGCAGAACCGCCTGTCAGCGCTGGTGCCACACCCATCGCCCCCCATGTGGCCCCAGTCCCATGGATAGGCACTGCCATCCTGAGCCCCCCTGAGTGCATGCCCACAACCTGCTCCCATCCCAGATACAGGAGGGACCCAGGCGTCCGGCCCCCTGCTGCCCACCTGAGATGACGTAGAGCTTTTCGGAGTCGGGGCAGGTGAAGGCAGCATCTACACTGGTGATGCCCAGCTCGTCGTGAAGGGCCCGCGGGTACCCCTCCACCCGCTTGTAGCCCTGGTCCGAGAGGTAGATGGAGACCTGAGAGCCCTG
Source organism: Rhea pennata (assembly GCF_028389875.1). Classification (NCBI taxonomy): domain Eukaryota; kingdom Metazoa; phylum Chordata; class Aves; order Rheiformes; family Rheidae; genus Rhea; species Rhea pennata. The sequence goes on from NC_084663.1 coordinate 216,654,020, forward strand.
CAGAGAGCCGGGGATAGGGGGACTGGGTGAGATGGGCACTGGATGACCCAGTGTGGGGTAGTCAGGTCTGAGTGTGAGATGGACACAGTATAGCCAGGGACAAGTGTGGAGCTGGCCAGGGCACAGGTGGGCAGGGCTGGTGGAGGATCGGCCTTCCAGAGCACCTGGCCAGGCCAGGTCAAGCCTGGGGATGATACGGGGTGGGGAAGGGCCCATGGCTGCTTTGCACCATGGGCCGAGGTGGAGAGCAGTACAGGCTGTGGGACCGGGGCAGGAGGAGGGGTGCTCTGCCATCCTGCTGCATCCCAGAGCTGCTCATGTCTCAGGAGAGATGTCTGCAAAATGCCCTGGTCCCCAAGAATGATGTTCCTGAGCTGCCCTGATCCCTGAACGTGATGTGCCCAAGATGCACCATGTCTTGGAGATGACATCCCTGAGCTGCCTTGCTGGGGGAGGCTGCATCCCCAAGGTGCCCATGTCTCAAGGGAAAGATCTTCAAGCTGTCCTAGTCCCCAAGCTCAATGTTCCTGAGCTGCCCTGGTCACCAAGGATGATGCCTTGTTCTGAAGGTGAGGTCCCTCAGCTGCCCCTTGTTTGGGGTTGACACCTTCAAGCTTCCCTGGTGCCCGGGTTTGATGTCCCCAAGCTGCTCCTGTTCTTAAAGGTGATGTCCTCAAGCTGCCCTGTGTCTCGGGATAATGTGTCCAATTCTTCTGGTGATATCCCCTAGCTGTCCCATGTCTCAGGAGTGATGTCCCCTAGCTGTCTCCATCCCCAAGGTCAACGTTCCTGAGCTGCCGCATGTCTCAGGGATTATGTCCCCAACTTGCTCTGGTCCTTGAGGGTGACGTTCCTGAGCTGCTCTGTGTCTCAGAGGTGATGTCCCTGAGCTGCTCTGTGTCTCAGGGCTGACATCCCTGAGCTGCCCCATGTCTTGGGGCAGAAGCTGGCACAGGGTGACTGGCAGTTCCTGTGGGCTGGCCAGCCACAGGGTCGGCCAGGACCTGGCAGAGGCCCATGGGACTGGGCCCCGTGATGCTGGCCCCCATGCGGACCTGTATCAGGTACATCTTCTTGTCCCAGGCAAAGGCTGCGTCCACCTCTCCCTGCAGCTCTGGCCACGCGTGTCCCAGGGGCCAGGCGTGCCAGCCGTCCCGCTGGGAGTCCAGGCGAAAGTACTGCCCACCTGCAGGGGGCTGTCAGTGCCACGTACCCCGACCCACGGCGCCACATGTCGTGGCCCCATAGCACCACAGTGTCACACAAACAGTGCCCCACAGTGCTGCTCCGCCCCAAGTCCTACAGCATCATATAATCAGGCTGAGCTACCCAGCCCCATGGCCCAGCCCCATGGCGTCATACAACCAGGGCCCCAGAGCGCTGCCTGGCCTCACAGCCCCACAGCATCATACCATCAGGGCCCAACAGCACTGCCCAGCCCCGTGGCCCCCAGCCCCACAGCACCACGTGCCCTAGAGTGGCCCCATGGCACTGCCCAGCCCCACAAACCTCAGCCCCATGGCACCGTGCACTCCAGGACCCCACAGCCCCATGGCGCAACAGCACTGCCCACTCCAGTGCCAAACCTACCAGCCCCTGCATTGCCCATAGGCAGTGCCCTGCACCATAGCCCCCAGCCCCATAGCACTGCCCACAGGCATTGCCCTGCCCCATAGCCCCTGCCCCCCCCCACCCACCACCCCCTCACCGCGGAAGGCATATATGCGGCCAGCGTCGTCAGAGGCGAAGGCGTCGAAGGGGCGCTCACTGCAGCGGTCACCAGCAGCCTCCTGCGACTTGTTCCCAGGACCCGTGTACCCATGACCTGCAGGAGAGCTGTGGTGCTGGGCACGGGGACCAGTCCAGCCAGGGCCCAGGGGACGTGGGGGGCAGGCCCACGGGGGCAGCTGAGGGCTGGAGGTGTTGGACCCTGGGGCGGCCTGCTGGGTCCCTGCTGCAGGGCTGGGGAGCCCTGGGCAGCTGTGGTGCTGGGAGCCCCAGCACATGGGGCTCAGGGCCCTGTGGGATGGGATTTCTGGGATGGTACCCAGGGTGCAGGTCCCCATGGGGAGTCCCTTAGAGGGGTCTTCAGGGTGCATGGTATTGGTGTGGGGAATCTAGAGCAACTTCCCCAGGTTAGGTTCTCCAGGTGCAGGGAACCCAGGCTGTGCCCCCTTGGGATGCATCCCCAGCATGTAGGTCTCTGGGATGCAGGTCTCTGAGACAGGTCCCTAGGGTGTGGGTGCCCAACATGTGGGTTTCTGGGACTTGTCCCTGAGTTATCTTGTTGACTCAAGGTGTAGGTCCCCAGGATGCAGTCCCTGAGATGCATTCCCAGGATGCAGGTCCTCATGATGAGTCTCTGGGATGCATTCCCAGGATGTGGGTCCCTGGGAAAATGCCTGGGCCCTCACCTCGGCCAGGGCAGGGTATGAAGTAGTCACGGATGTCGCGGGGGTAGCCAGGGGGCACCTCGCCAGTGACAGGGTTGAAGCGCTGGAAGCTGGTGCCGTGGAGGCAGTAATATCGCTCCAGCCAGCGCAGGGCCGCCGTGCAGGGCTGCAGCGCCAGCCACGAGCGCTGCTTGGCCACCCGCAGCTCCAGGTCAAAGGAGTACACTGTGTCCCCTGCGTGAATGGATGGCACAGCTGGCACGGTGCAGTGCAGTATGGTGCAGTGCAGCATGGCACGGCGCAGCCCGCAGCTGGCACGGCACAGCGCAGCGTGGCACGGCACAGCCCGCAGCTGGCACGGTGCAGCACGGCACAGCGCAGCGTGGCACGGCACAGCCCGCAGCTGGCACGGCACAGCGCAGCGTGGCACGGCACAGCCCGCAGCTGGCACGGCGCAGCACGGTGCAGCGCAGCGTGGCACGGCACAACCCGCAGCTGGCACGGCACAGCACAGCGTGGCACGGCACAGCCCGCAGCTGGCACGGTGCAGCACGATGCAGCACAGCATGGCACGGCACAGCCCGCAGCTGGCACGGCACAGCGCAGCGTGGCACGGCACAGCCCGCAGCTGGCACGGCGCAGCACGGCACAGCGCAGTGTGGCACGGCACAGCCCGCAGCTGGCACGGCACAGCGCAGCGTGGCACGGCACAGCCCGCAGCTGGCACGGTGCAGCACGATGCAGCACAGCATGGCACGGCACAGCCCGCAGCTGGCACGGCACAGCGCAGCGTGGCACGGCACAGCCCGCAGCTGGCACGGCGCAGCACGGCACAGCGCAGTGTGGCACGGCACAGCCCGCAGCTGGCACGGCACAGCGCAGCGTGGCACGGCACAGCCCGCAGCTGGCACGGTGCAGCACGGCACAGCGCAGTGTGGCACGGCACAGCCCGCAGCTGGCACGGCACAGCGCAGCATGGCACGGCACAGCCCGCAGCTGGCACGGCGCAGCACGGCACAGCGCAGTGTGGCACGGCACAGCCCGCAGCTGGCACGGTGCAGCACGATGCAGCACAGCATGGCACGGCACAGCCCGCAGCTGGCACGGCACAGCGCAGCGTGGCACGGCACAGCCCGCAGCTGGCACGGCGCAGCACGGCACAGCGCAGCGTGGCACGGCACAGCCCGCAGCTGGCACGGTGCAGCACGATGCAGCACAGCATGGCACGGCACAGCCCGCAGCTGGCACGGCGCAGCACGGCACAGCGCAGCGTGGCACGGCACAGCCCGCAGCTGGCACGGTGCAGCACGATGCAGCACAGCATGGCACGGCACAGCCCGCAGCTGGCACGGCACAGCGCAGCGTGGCACGGCACAGCCCGCAGCTGGCACGGCGCAGCACGGCACAGCGCAGCGTGGCACGGCACAGCCCGCAGCTGGCACGGTGCAGCACGATGCAGCACAGCATGGCACGGCACAGCCCGCAGCTGGCACGGCGCAGCACGGCACAGCGCAGTGTGGCACAGCACAGCCCGCAGCTGGCACGGCGCAGCACGGCACAGCGCAGCGTGGCACGGCACAGCCCGCAGCTGGCACGGCGCAGCACGGCACAGCGCAGCGTGGCACGGCACAGCCCGCAGCTGGCACGGCACAGCGCAGCGTGGCACGGCACAGCCCGCAGCTGGCACGGCGCAGCACGATGCAGCACAGCATGGCATGGCACAGCCCGCAGCTGGCACGGCACAGCACGATGCAGCACAGCATGGCACGGCACAGCGCAGCGTGGCACGGCACAGCCCGCAGCTGGCACGGCGCAGCACGGCACAGCGCAGTGTGGCACGGCACAGCCCGCAGCTGGCACGGCGCAGCGCAGCGAGACACACTGCAGTGCAACACCACATCACCTGCCCCAGCCCCTCTGCTGCCAAGCCACCTGCAGCCCTTCTGTGCCCCACAGCATCCCCCGCCCCGCCTCACCCAGCTGCCTCACGGCCGCCTCTCCGCACCCCACATTGACCCCTGCCCCACCTCACCCAGCCACCCTGCAGCTGCCCCTCCACAGCCCCCGGTGACCCCTGCCCCACCTCACCCAGTTGCCTCACAGTTGCCCCCCATGGTGGCCTCTCTGCCACCCCCTCCTCCTGAGCCCCCCGTCCCCGCCTCCGGCCATGGGGCGCACCCTTGAAGAAGAGGATGCTCTCGCCGCGGCACTCCTCGGGGTGGCACTCCACAGCGGCGTCCAGCCCCCCGGGGATGCCCGGGAACACGTCCCCCACCCGCTGCGGGAAGCCGGCCCGGAGCTGACCCCCGGCGTAGGCCCACACCTGCTCGCCCTGCAATGCACCCCATGGCATGAGAACTCCAGGGACAGACCCCTGGGGCGAGACCTGGGGCACGGCTCCATGGGGCCAGCCCCACTGGGGACCAGCCCCACTGAGAACAAACCCGTGGGGCCAGCCACAGTGGGAGCAGCCCCATGGGGACAGCCCCCACCTTGGACCAGTCCCAATAGGAGCAACCCCGCAGGGACAGCCACACCGGGAGCAGCCCCACAGGGATAGTCCCATGGGGACAGCCCCACCAGACCACTCACCTAAGTCAGGTGCCCCCCGCCCCCGGGACCAGCCCCTCCAGACCACCAGCCCCACAGGGGTCAGCCCCAGACAGACCCACAGGGTGACCCACCCCCCCATAGGACATGACCACCCAGGCCAGACCTGCTGGGACCCACCCTGGCCAGACCCACAGGACCAGCCCCTTAGGGACCAGCCCCAGAGAGACCCACAGGACAAGACCACCCTGGCCAGACCCACAGGATCAGAACCCTGGGGCCACCCATCCCATCCCGCCCCACAGGACCGGCCCTCCCTGGGCCAGCCCCTAGAGTAGCCCAGGAGGCCAGGGCAGCGGGGCCACCTCGCTGCCCTGAGAGCCAGGACTTGTCAGCGCCGGGAGCTGCCCGCTGGGGGGCAGCCCCCAGCCCACCGCGGCGCCGTGGGGCGGCCGTGCCTGGAAGAGGTAGAGGCTGTCGTGCTCCTGGGGGTCCTTCCGCCGGTGGATGCACAGCGCCGCCTGCACGGGGCCCCCCAGCTCCGGCCAGAATGCGGCCAGCGGCCGGCGCTGGAGGCCCCTCCTCGACCGTTCCCACACCTCCTCGCCTGCGCAGCAGGAGCGCGATGGACCCACAGCGTCCTGCCCCACGGCCCGCGTGGACCAGCCTCGCACTGCTCCCGGGCCCCCCCCGACCGACCTCACGCTGCCCCACGGCCCCCCTGGACCAGCCTCGCGCTGCTCCCGGGCCCCGTCGGACTGGCCTCATGCTGCCCCATGGCCCCTGCCCCATTACCTGCCCCACAGCCCCCTCACATACCCTGCCTGCCCCATAGCCCCCCACCCCACTGCTTCTGCCTGCCCCCACAGCTCCCTCGTGCGCCTTGCCTGCCCCCCATGTCCCACTGTCCCTGCCTGCCCCACACCCCACTGCCCCTGCCTGTCCCCCCACCCCATTCCCTACTGCCGCCCATGTGCCCTGCTTTCCCCCCACCCCCCAACCCCCACTGCCCCCCACTGCCCCTGTCTGCCCCACCACCCCTTCCCCACTGCCCCCCGTGTGCCCTGCTTTCCCCCCACCCCGCACCCACACTGCCCCTGCCTGCCCCACCACCCCCTTCCCCACTGCCCCCCCATGTGCCCTGCTTTCCCCCCACCCTGCACCCACACTGCCCCTGCCTGCCCCACCACTCCCTTCCCCACTGCCCCCCCATGTGCCCTGCTTTCCCCCCACCCTGCACCCCCACTGCCCCCCACTGCCCCTGCCTGCCCCACCACCCCCTTCCCCACTGCCCCCCATGTGCCCTGCTTTCCCCCCACCCCGCACCCACACTGCCCCTGCCTGCCCCACCACTCCCTTCCCCACTGCCCCCCCATGTGCCCTGCTTTCCCCCCACCCTGCACCCCCACTGCCCCCCACTGCCCCTGCCTGCCCCACCACCCCCTTCCCCACTGCCCCCCATGTGCCCTGCTTTCCCCCCACCCCGCACCCACACTGCCCCTGCCTGCCCCACCACCCCCTTCCCCACTGCCCCCCCATGTGCCCTGCTTTCCCCCCACCCTGCACCCCCACTGCCCCCCACTGCCCCTGCCTGCCCCACCACCCCCTTCCCCACTGCCCCCATGTGCCCTGCTTTCCCCCCACCCCCCAACCCCCACTGTCCCCCACTGCCCCTGCCTGTCCCCCCACCCCATTCCCTACTGCCGCCCATGTGCCCTGCTTTCCCCCCACCCCCCAACCCCCACTGCCCCCCACTGCCCCTGCCTGCCCCACCACCTCCTTCCCCACTGCCTCCCATGTGCCCTGCTTTTCCCCCCACCCCACACCCACACTGCCCCCCACTGCCCCTGTCTGCCCCCAGGAGCCTGGCCCTGACCCACACCCCATCTCCTCTGGCCCCACCTCGGAAAAGTAGCATGGTGCCGTTGGCGCTGAGCGTCACCGCGTCGAGGCCGCCACCGTCCCCGTCCCCATCTCCGCACAGCTCCGACAGCCCTGCTGCCGTGGGTCAGCACTGTGGGGGGGCGCGGCGCTGCCCCACAGCATCCCACAGCACCCCATGGTGCTCCACAGCAGCCATGTCACCCCTCACCATACCACCCACAGCACCCCACAGCACTCACAGTGTCCCACGGCACTCCATAGCACCCATGATGCCCCATGGCACCCCACACCACTCTTGGTGCCACCCCATTCCCCTCAGTGCCCCATGGCACTCCACCACACCCAAGAGCATCCCACAGAAACCCCACTATGCCCCATGGCACCCCACAGGCACTGAACAGCTCCCCATGGTGCACACACACCTAGGAGCCCCACACATCCCTCCACGCCTTACACCCCTCTGTGCCCCACACCGCTGCACCTCCTCCTTTCCCTGATGATATGCTCTCACCAGTGTCATTGCTGGGGGGCTCGGCCACATGGTGGGGGCCCACTCCGACTGCCCCAGGTTTCTCGTGGGTCCTGGGAACAGGCAGCACCATGGGGCCACATATGGGGCAGGGCATGCACCCCTCACCAGCATACAGCCCCTGCCCCATAGCCCCCTGCCCCATGCAGCCCCCTGCCCCACATCCCCCCTGCCCCACACTCACAGGGGCCGGGCGCACCCCAGGGCCAGGGCCCAGGCCAGGCAGAGGGCAGCTATGGGTCCGTGCATGGTGGGGCTGGGACTCATGCTGCTGCTGGCCCTATATGGGGCAGAGCACCCATTGCACAACCTGCTCAGCCGCATTGCTCAATCTGCACCGCCCTACAACCTTTGCCCACCCCGCCGGGGGGCACGCAGGGACGGGGAACAGCTTGGGGACAGCCCAGCCCCACATCAGCCCTCAAGGAGCCCCCACCCCAACCCCAGCCCCATCGCTGAACTTTGACCCAGATTCCTGAGCTGATGGGGGTGCAGTGGCCTGCACCCCACACCCACTGCCATGAGGCAGAAAGGGGGAGAGGGCTCACACTCCACGGTGCACAGCCCCCCATGAGGCAGGGATGGGGATGGGGCTACAGCCCCCATGGGGCAGGACTAAGGATGGGACTCAGACCCCATTGGCAGGGTTAGGGATGGGGCTCAGATCCCCATGGGGTAGGGACAGGGATGGGGCTCAGACCCTCATGGGACTCAGACCCCCATGGGGTAGGGAAAGGGATGGGGCTCTGGCCAACATGGAGCAGGGATGGGGTTGAGGTTCAGACCCCAGTGCAGCAGGGATAGGGATGGGGCTCATACCCCCATGGGGCAGGGATGGGGCTGGAGTTTAGACACTGATGGGACTCACATCCCCTTGGGACAGGGATGAGGATGGGGGTTAGACCCCAATGAGGCAAACAGGAATGGGGGTCAGACGCCAGTGGGGGGCAGACCCCCATGGGGCAGGACTAGGTCTCAGACCCCTAGATGTGGGGTGCCAGGGTGAGGACACTGGGTGCAGCTGACCCAGGCTGGCACCAGCTCAGCTCCTTCCCAGCATGCCCCCACCCACCAGCCCCACTGCTGGGAACAGCCTTGGCTTGGCCCCACGGCAGCTGTTTGCTCTGGCCACCAGCCCTGGCAGGACGGGGACAGGAACAGGAATGGGGATGGAGCTGGGAATGGGGATGGGGACAGCGATGGGGTTAGGGATAAGGATAAGGATGGGGATGGGAAGGGGACAAACACCCAGCCCTGACTAGCACCACCAGCCCTGGAGCTTGCCCCATGGATTACATGTCTCAGGGGACAGGGTAGGCATGCACTTCACTTGGGTTGCATATCCCATGGGTAGGAACAGGCCCCTCCACGTGTGTGGAGCAGGTCTGATGGGGAGGAATGGGCACCCCCACATGTGGGGAGCAGATCCCATGGGGAGGAACAGGCACCCTCCACATGCGGGGTCCCATGGGGAAGAACTCCCTGCCCCCAGCTCCATGGCCTATGGCTTATCTCGGCTCCTGGGACAGCACGGACACACACTGTGCATAGCAATTCCCTTCGTGCTAACAGTGCTCGTAGACCCACCAGGTCTCTGGCAGGTAACTGCCACATCACCACAAGGTCTCTGCTGTCCTCCCCTTCATTGCCTCACCTCATCCCTGGCTCCTGTGGGTGTCCCCAGATCCCTCTGACCAGTTGGGATTTCAAGCTCATGATGAGTCTGTTAAAGATAGCCTGTCAGAGCACAAGAAGGACTCTTACAGCCTATGACAAAGGTGTGGATTTTCCCACGGCATGGTGCTACATGCTGTACATGTAGTGCCCACCTCAGGGTAACGGCTGAGAGAGGCCACTTAGGTTAGCTGGCCTGCGGTTTGGTGATTCCGCAGGCTGGTGTCCTCACATTGGCCATCCCCGGCCCTTAAGCACCATCACCTGGGCCAGTCCAAGTATGAGTTGCTGCTGATGCTCACTCACTTGGATCAGGAGAGAAGGAACAGCAATCAGTCTCATCAGGAGGAAAATAACCCTCAGGTAGGTTTGGAACAGTCTTAACAGCAAAAACATCTATGACTTATCAAAAGTTAGTATAATTTTTCATATTAACTGCTTCAACTGGGGTGATCAAGTAATAGTCTAGTATGATTTTAACTAATCATTGCACTAACTTAATGACAAATACAACAATAATAATAATCAGTATGAACAGCCCATACAATATTCACTGAACAATCCGTGCCTACCACCCACCGAACCCAGTAGCAGCGGTCTCTACCAGGGACTGTTGGCAGTCTCCTCTTGTAGTGGTGGCAGCACGCTGCATCTTCTCTAGGGCAGTGTTGATATGCCAGCTGTCCAAGGCATAAAAACAGCAGTTTGTTCCTTCTAGGTCTAAGTGTTGGCAGAGACCTCCAGATATGGTAAGTAGGAGATCAAGGTCTTAGCAGTTCTGTAAGGTTATCTGTTTGTTGGCATGAAGTTCCATACTTAGGAAAGAGACAGCATCCATGGTACTGCTCTCGTGATGTTCCAGTGCTGTGGCCAGAGCAAACAATTCTGCTTTGAGCTTGAGATCTCCAACAGGGACTATCAGGGCCCCTAGGCTACCCAGTGCCCACCTCTAGGAAGCAGGCCATGAACCATGTTAATGCATTACAGACTAGGAGTTACTCATGTCACTAGCTGTTAACAAGGCTCCTGGGACAGGGAGGGCATATCCTAGGGTGCACTATCCTTGGAATTGAAGAGGAAGTCTTTCTTGCCCATGTGGTGTCTCCACAGAGGCACCACAAGACTTGAGGTAGGCCATGTACAGCAGCAGAACACTTCTGCTCTTTGCATGGGAAGAAGTTGGCATCATCAGTTGGATGCTCATAATAAGGGGTGTCAATAAAAGTACAAGGTTTAGCTACAAAACGTAGTGGAATAAGGGCAATGCCAATCTCCCAGAGATAGGGTTGGACAAGTCATCGTGTAGACCAGCAGTTATTAGAGGTGTCTGAACACTGAACAGGATTCATCCAGCTGTGCCAGGGAATGGTATACCAAAAATTTACAACACAAGAACAAGGATACGCTGCCCACTGTTCCTGCAGAACACTTCTGAGCAGAGTTGGGTTCCCTCATTGCAGTAAGGAGGAGGAAAATCAGAGGCATTAAGATAGGAGATATTTGTTGGGGTGGTGTAAAAATAATCTGCTCCTACAGTGAGGGTGCAGCCCTAGAATTTGGGAATTGTCTGGACTGTTAGACGTGGTTCAATGGTGTTGGTAAGTGAATTCCAAAGAGAAGGTTGCATTTGTCAAGGGTGCAGCTAAGGGTAAATGGTCAAGTCCAGAAAAGGGGGCCCATGGGGCAAGGGTGTGATTGGCTCCATCTACGGATGGGAAAACTTCAAAGTCATCCCAGGCTGAAGCATTTGCCTTGGCAGCAGCAGCAAATAGAACTACTCAATCTTCTGCTGAGCTAAAACTCACTGGTACACAAAAACCAGTTAGACACGCTGAGTGCTTGGGAGATGCTGCGTGCAAGAGGAAAACAGCATTCTCGGTGACTGGGTGATCCAGACTATGCAAAGAGTTTATCTGGGGGTCAGCAGTATTATTAGGGAAAAGGAAAAAGAAAACAACAGTAGAAATGTAAGTAAGGCAACAATCAGGATTGCAACCTGAGCAGACTCTGGGCTCTTCAGAGACTTACTTGGAGGAAGGGGTTAAGGCCCTAGAAGGAAGGGGGGTCCAGAAGAGCTGACTAGTATTCAAACATCACTTCCTCCAAGCTCAAGAGCAGTGCATCCCAAGGAGAAAGAAGTGCAGCAAAGGGGGCAGGAGACCTGCATGTGTGAGCAAGGAGCTCCTGGCCAAATTCAGACAGGAGAAGAAAGTATACAGAATGTGGAAGAGGGGACAGGCTACTTGGGAGAATTATAGGAATGCAGTCAGACTATGTAGAGATGAGGCTAAGGCCCATTTGGAATTGAGTCTTGCAAGGGACATTAAGGACAACAGGAATGTCTTCTTCAAATACATCAGCAGCAAGAGGAGGACTAGGGAAAATGTGGGCCAACTACTGAATGGGGCGGGGGCCCTGGTGACAAGGGATACGGAGAAGGCAGAATTACTGAATGCCTTCTTTGCTTCAGTCTTCACTGCTAAGGGCAGCCCTCATGAATCCTGCAGCCTGGATGTGAGGGAGAAAGTCTGGAGAAAGGAAGACTCTCCTTTGGTTGAGGAGGATAGGATTAGAGACCTTCTGGGCAAGCTCGATATCCACAAATCCATGGGCCCGGATGGGATGCACCCATGGGTACGGAGGGAGTTGGCGGATGTTGTTGCCAGGCTGCTCTCCATGATCTCTGAAAGGTCATGGAGAACTGGAGAGGTGCCTGAGGACTGGAAGAAAGCCAGTGTCACTCCAGTCTTCAAGAAGGGCAAGAAGGAGGACCCAGGCAACTATAGGCCGATCAGCCTTACCTCCATCCCTGGAAAAGTGATGGAACAGCTCATTCTGGATGTCATCTCCAAGCACATGGAGGAAAAGAAGGTGACCAGGTGTAGTCAGCATGGATTCACCAAGGGGAAATCCTGCTTAACCAATCTGATAGCCTTCTCTGATGGAATGACTGGCTGGGCAGATGAGGGGGGAGCAGCGGACATTGTGTACCTTGACTTCAGCAAGGTTTTTGACACTGTCTCCCATAACATCCTCCTGGATAAGCTCAGAAGTGTGGGTTAGAGGAGTGGACAGTGAGGTGGATTGAGAACTGGCTGAAAGGCAGAGCTCAGAGTGTCGTCATCAGTGGCGTGGAGTCCAGGTGGAGGCCAGCAGCAAGTGGAGTTCCCCAGGGCTCAGTCCTGGGTCCCATGCTGTTCAACTTCTTCATCAACGACCTGGATGAGGGGACAGAGTGCCTTCCCAGCAAGCTTGCTGAGGATACAAAACCAGGAAGAGTGGCAGATACAGCTGAGGGCTGCGTTAGGAAGAGTGTTGCCAGCAGGTTGAGGGAGGTGATCTACTCAGCTATGGGGAGGCCTCATCTTGAGTACTGTGTCCAGTTCTGGGCTCCCCAGTACAAGAGAGACGTGGAGCTACTGGACAGAGACCAGCGCAGGGCTACAAAGATGATCAGAGGGCTGGAGCATCTGCCCTATGAGGAACGGCTGCGAGAGCTGGGCCTCTTCAGCCTGGGGAAGAGAAGACGGGGGGATCTTATCAATGCCTATAAGTACCTGAAGGGAGGGTGTCAAGGGGCTGGGACTGGACTCTCTTCAGTTGTCCCATGTGACGGAACAAGAGGCAACACACAGAAACCGAAGCACAGGAAATTGCACCTGACCGTGAGGGGGAATTTCTTTACTGTGAGAGTGACAGAGCACTGGAACAGGTTGCCCAGAGAGGTTGTGGAGTCTCCTTCTCTGGAAATCTTCAAAGCCCACCTGGATGCAACCCTGTCTAACATGCTCTAGATGACCCTGGTTGAGCAGGGAGGTTGGTCTAGATGATCTCCAGAGGTCCCTTCCAACCTTACTGATTCTATGATTCTATGAAATGGCTGGTGACCATACATGTCACCCATGCTGGTGAAGGTGGTGCCGATGTAGGTCTTGCAAGGCTGGGTTTCCTCCCATTTCAAAAAACAGGATTCCAAGAAGAACTCCAATGACAACTTTTACCTCTATATTAGAGAGGAGGATGCATTCTTCCATGCACATGGTGGCATTTTCCATCTGTAAGGAAATGACAGTTTCTTTGGCTCAGTTGGGTAGGGTATCTCATTCCAATGCCCTGGTCGGTACAACTTATCCAAGCCCATCCCCCAAGCAGGCAGGTGAGACTAACAGTGATGTTTTTACCATTGGGTGATTTGGCACAAATTACATCTCCTGTAATCCTGCAAATTTGAATCAGCCTCTCCTCTTCCTCTAAGGGGTCAGAGGAAAAAGCTCTCTCAATCGGATGTCCCCAATGGGAGAAACAACCGTTGCAGGTGCACACTGCTTTCCACAGATGTGCGTACCATCCTGTGTCCTAAGTTGGTATCATCATTTCAGGCACATCAGGCCTTAAACTGGGCTTTCAATAATCCATTAGCACATTCAACCATACCGTTCACTTGCTACATTTCCTATCACCCTTTCCATTTCTGGGGGTTGCTGAAACAGTACCTTGGTCCCAGTTTCACGTCCCTGTAACCATGCACAAATACTACAACCTGCTGCTACATCCCTGCTCTGCTGTACCTTCACAGGCCACCCTCACAGGTGAGCTCTATCATAAAGGTCTTCAGGAACAGAGGGCCTCATTTTCACATGAAGCTGTGTTAGCAGGTTACATATTACCTGTATGTCAGCCTACATTCCTGCATCTGGCAACAGACTCCTTATCTTGGCTGACTGGTTTGTGGTGGTATTGAAACTAGCTGCAGGGGAGGAGGGGGGTGGCGGGGAGCGTTTACATGGCCACAGCTAAACTCCAATCTTTTTCTTGGGTGAATTCCCATAAATGCTCCCACAGTTTCTTCCTGCACAGCTCAGTTTCTGCATGTCCTTATGCACTAAAATTTCATCAGGGTCTGGGGGCATTGGCTGCCAGGGAAGCTGAGGGATCTGCAGGTCCCACGGCTGGCCACGCTATGGGAATTTCTGACAGTGTGTTGGGGCAGGCCACATCCAATGGGCTAGATATAATACCCACTGTGTACAGTGGGCTGCATGGTTATACCTTGAGTAGAATTCCCCACAAGAAGGTAAAGCTGGTCTGGATTGTAATATCTGCGTCATCTCCAGTGATGGACTCTGCATCCAATACTGCTTGATAAACTGTGAGTAACCCCATTTTTCAGGGAATGAGCACCAGTTTGTGGCCCCCCCACACACTGAGGACCCAAAGGTAATGGGAACAAGGGGTCTGCCCTCCTGGGGCCTTTGCCACAGTCTCGATTAACATCCTGCATTGCTAATCCCAATACATAACTTGTAAGGCTGAGATGCAAACCATGGAGCGATAGCTTGATATTGCTGAACTGGGTGAATCAAGACTCTAAGGGTTTCTTCATACTCTTGTCCCCATCTCCATTAATTTCTTTAATAAATTATACAATGATCTGGCAATTGAATGAAAATTTGGAATATGGAATATGCTTTCACCAAAAACCCAATGTCCCTAACACTTGCTTTAGTTCTTTGGCATGGCAGGCGAATGGGATATTTTCTAACTGGGTAAGGACATCTGGAGGAACCATCCTTTGGACAACCCTCCAGATCACCCTCCCCCAGCATTAGACTTCTTTACCTGGACCTTGTCACTTCTCAGGGGGAGTATCCCCCCCCCCCCCAGAGAACCAGGCCAGTGTAGTCCAACTCCTTGGGGCCTAGAGGGACCATCCCACTGTGATTCAGGGCACCCCATCCCACCATGGACCAGCAATATACTGGGCTCAGTACTGTGCTGGGGCTCAGTATTGTGCCAGAGCTCAGCATCATGCTAGAGCTCAACATTGTGTCAGGGCTCAGCATTGTGCTAGAGCTCAGCAATGTGCTGGGGCTCAGCATCATGCTGGGGCTCAGCATGATGCTAGAGCTCAAGATTGTGTCAGGGCTTAGCATCGTGCCAGGCCTCAGCATCCTGCCAGGCCTCAGCATTGTGTCAGGGTCAGTGTTGTGCCAGGGATCAGCAACATTCAGGGGCTCAACATCATGCCAGAGCTCAACATAGTGTGGGGACTTAACATCGTGCTGGGTCTCAGCAGTGTGCTGGGGCTCAGAATCATGCCGGGGCTCAGCACCATGCTGGGGCTCAGCATCATGCCAGGGCTCAGCAGTATGCTGGGGCTCAGCAGTGAGCCAGGGCAGAGCTTGCAATCCTACAGCTGACGCCACTGGCCGTGCAGGCTGGCTGGAGGCTCTGCAGCAGCGTGGCACCGCGGGCACGGGGCTCTGCAGCAGGGCGCTTCCCATGCAGGTGGCGAGGACGGGGGCCCTGCGATCACAGCCGGCAGCGTCTGCGGCCAAGGCAGTGGTGCTCGCCCGGGGCTGCTGCCGGGACCGGCCAGCACCTGGCCCTGCCACACGCGTGCGTCAGCACCGGGCACTGCTCGCGAGGCAGCAGCGGGCGGCAGAGGGGCTGTGGGGCACGGGTACTTTCAGAATACTTTATTTTGTACATACAGTGTGTTAGCACATGGCAGCGGCCCCGCGCGGCCCTGCCGTGGGGCAGTGGCACGCACGGCGCCCAGGCTGGGCTCGAAGCTGGGGAGCGGGGCCATGGGGCCGCGCAAGCAAGGCGGCGTGAGCTGTGCCGGCAGCGGGACCCTCCAGGTGGCCGGGTCATGGGGTGCCGGTGCCCCACTCCATGCGCCTGCCCCATGGCCCAGGCAGGGCATTGGGCCCCCATGAGTGCCCAGCACCCCACAGCACTGCCACTCCCTGCACGGAGGTCTCTGCTGCAGCAGAAGCCAGAAAGTGGGGCCGCCCGACACCGCCGTGAGGCAGAGCACCGAGCATGTCCCCAGGCCCCGCAGCACCCCATAGCACCCGGGCCAGACCCGTCCTTGCCGCAGCTCTGGGCTCGGCCACCCCCACGGCAGGGGTGAAGTGCAGTGAAGGGCCAGGCAGGGGGCAGCGCTATGGGGCACACCCCACAGCGGCCCCACGGCGGGCAGGGGGCGAGGGGCGGGCAGGCAGAGCCCCTGAGTCTGGCACCCATCCTACCCGGGCTGCTGTGCCCCATGGCAGGCAGAGCCCCCCCAAGTCTGGTGCTCGTCCATCCTGGGTTGCTGTGCCCCACGGCGCAGGGCACCTGCCAGCCCAGGAGCAGTGATGGCAGGACACCGGAGCTGCCAGCCCAGAGAGCTGCGACTGTGGGACGCTGGAGCTGCTAGGACACCGGAGCTGCCAGGACACCGGAGCTGCCAGCCCGGGAGCTGTGACCATGGGACGCCAGAGCAGCCAGGACGCCGGAGCTGCTGGCCTGGGAGCCGTGACCATGGGACGCCGGAGCTGCCAGCCCGGAGAGACGTGACCATAGGATGCCGGAGCTGCCAGCCCAGATCCGCAGCCCCACAGTGCGTGGCACCAGAGCCGAGGTCACCCGGGCCCATCCAGCACAGGGGCACCGGGGCCGCCCCGCGCACGGCCCAGGCCCTGCAGCTACTGCAGGTAGCGATAGGCCTTGAAACAGTGATTGCCGGAGTCGGCCACCACCACGTGTCCATCCGAGGTGAGCGCCAGGCCCTGCGGCCCATACAGTGGGTCGGCGGCCGTGTTGATGTAGGAGAGGAAGGAGCCCGAGCTGTCGAAGACCTGCAGAGAGAGGGACTGAGAGAGCTGCTGTCCCCCTTGCCACTGCTGCCCTGGGCACACAGACCCTGGCCTGTCCTGGCTGTCCCCATGGGTGCACGGACCCTGTCCAGGCCCCCATCCCCAGTGGGTGCACAGATCCCATCTTGGCACTCCCCTCGGGCACACAGATCCTTGTCCCTGTCCTGACCATCCCCAGGGTGCATGGACTCTGTCCCATCCTGGCTGTGCCCATGGGTGCACAGACCTCACCCTGGCCGCTCCGTGAGCATGCAGATCTCATCCCTGCCCTGGTCACTCCCAGGGCACATGGACGGACCCTGTCCCTGTCCAGGCCACCACATTGATGCACAGACCCCGTCCTGGCTGTCTGCATGGGTGCACGGACCCTGTCCCTGCCCTGGTCATCCCCAGGGTGCATGGATGCTTTCCCTGTCCTGGCCCTCCCCACAGACACCATCCCCATCCTGGCCATCCCCATTGGCACATGGACTCTGTCACCATCCTCAGCTCCACATGGGTGCACAGATCTCATCCTGGGTATCCCCATGGGGGCACGGACTGTATCCCTGCCCCAGTCACCTTCAGAGTGCATGGACCCAATTCCCATCCTGGTGATCCCCACAGATCCCACCCTCATCCCTGCCCCGGCCGTCCTCACAGGGGCATGGACCCTGTGAATGCCCCAGCTGTTTCCATGGGTGCATGGACTCCCATCCTGGCCCCTGTGGCTGCCCCCATGGGCACAGGGACCAGAGCAATTGCTGGTGCCACAAATCCCTGTCCCTGCCCAGAACCAGTACCGTGCACTGGCTGTCTGCAGGACTGGCTGCCGGATGGGGCAGGGATGGGGATGGCGCTGGCCCCAGGCAGCCCCATGTGGCAGAACACCCTGGGGGCTCAGGGAGCGCATCAGGGCAGCCGGTGGGGCTGCCCTCAAGTTGCAATGATTGATGCACAATAACAGGAGAGCAAGGGCCCCTGCTCGTACCTGAATTCGGCTGTTGCCCCAGTCAGCCACGATAATGTTGCCATTAGCATCCACGGCCACCCCAGTGGGAGCATTGAACTGCCCATTCCCCTCACCGTGCGACCCAAACTTGAAGAGGAACTCGCCGTCCGCGTTGTACACCTGCAGGAGGGAGCAGTCAGTGTGGTGCAGGGCAGCACATCATGGCACAAGGCAGCATGGCATGGCACGGCACAGCGCAGTGGAGGGCAGCACAGCACAGGACAGCATGGCACAGCATGGCATGACATGGCCCAGCATAGCACAGCATGGCACAAGGCAGCATGGCACGGTGCAGGGCAGTATGGTAAAGCATGGCACAGCACGGCACAGCACAGCACAGGGCAGCATGGCATGGAGCAGGGCCATGAGGGGGAATTTCTTTACTGTGAGAGTGACAGAGCACTGGAACAGGTTGCCCAGAGAGGTTGTGGAGTCTCCTTCTCTGGAAATCTTCAAAGCCCACCTGGATGCAACCCTGTCTAACATGCTCTAGATGACCCTGGTTGAGCAGGGAGGTTGGACTAGATGATCTCCAGAGGTCCCTTCGAACCTTACTGATTCTATGATTCTAGGGCAGCATGGCACCACATGGCACGGCACCACGTGGCATGGCACAGCATGGCACGAGGCAGCACAGCACAGAGCAGGACAGCACAGGGCAGCACGGCACTGCATGCCACAGTACTGCATGGCATGGTGTGCCACAGCACAGCACGACGCGGCATGGTGTGGCACACTACAGCACAGCACGGGGCATGGCAGCATGGCACTGCATGCCACAGCCCTGCACAGCACGGCATGCCACACTGCAGCATGATGCAGCATGGTGCAGCACACCACAGCACAGGGCAGGGCAGGGCAGCACGGCACTGCATGCCACAGCAGTGCATGGCACGGAGCAATGCAGTGCAGCACAGAGCAACTCCCAGGGAGATGCGCAGGGCTGGGGTGCACTGGGGATCCCAGCACAGTGGGACGCCCATGGGCCCCTGGCCATGGGATGCCAGGAATGGGGATGCCGCCGCCACGCTCACCTTCACGGAGTGGTTGTGGAAGTCGGTCACCACGATCTCATTCTTGTTGTTGACTGCCACAAAATGGGGCCCTGGGGAAGAGAGGTGCTTAGCCAGGGATGGGGACAGTCCTGGTGTCCTGTGCTGGGGTGAGTAGTGCCACTGGACAGTCCCGACTCCCATGCATTAGTGTGGGTTAGTGTCACACCAGCAGCCGGTGAGCCCAGGCGTGAGGGCATTAGTGCACACAGCACCCACCTGTCCCCGGAGCGGAGCCGAGGTCAATGCATCGGCTGGGGGCTGCAGAGGGCTGGCCCGCACCGGGCAAACGGTCCTGCGCCAGGCAGACTGTCACGCACCGAATGCATGGTCATGCACTGGGCAGACGGTCTTGCACTGGGCAGACGGTCTTGCACTGGGCAGATAGTCATGCACTGGATGCATGGTCATGCACCAGACAGACTGCTGTGCACCAGGCAGGTGGTCCCACACTGGGCAGGCAGTCCTTCACCGAGTAAATACTCCTGCACCAGGCTGGGGAAGCAGTGTGATCCTCAAGCCCAAGCCCTCATGCCGAACCCCACCCCAGGTGTCCTGACGCGGTGTGGTGCTCCAGCCGGCAATAGCAAGGTGCGCGGTACTCACCCGGCCCCGGCCCCGGCGCAGCGGGAAGCCAAAGGCATGCAGTAAGGAAGAGGGGACTTGCCAGTCGGTGTATTACCATCGAGTGTACCTGCAAACTGCCGCTCAGCCGTGCCACGGCTCCCAAACTTGGTGACGAGCTTGCCATTAGACTGGAAGATGAAGACGCAGCAGGCTTTGTTGTCCACCACGATGATGTGACCATTGCGGTCCACAGCTACGCCCTTGGGGCCCATCAGCCTCCCAGCCCCAATCTTGGTCTGCAGCCAGGAGAAGGAGGTCACGTAGTGCCCAGAGCCTCCGCCACCCCTGCCATGTCTCTCACTCACCTTGAACTTGCCCTCGGGGGAGAAGATGCTGACCCAGCGGTTGTCATAGTCTGCGATGATGATGTCTCCGTTCATGTCCACGGTGACACCCGTCGGCCGCTGGAGCTGGCCGGGGGAGCGGCCCCGCACACCAAACCGCAGCCGAAACTGGCCCTCATTGGAAAACACCTGGAGGTCCCAGCAGGGCTTGGGTGAACGGGGCTGGACCCAGCCCAGCCAGCAGGAGCTGGCAGCGGGCAGGGGTGAGCAGAAGTGGGGGCAAAACCCGGCCCGCAGGGCCAGGCGCAGCACCCACTGGCTCCTACCTGCACACACTGGTTATTGCTGTCGGCCACCACGATGCGGCCTGTGCTGGAGGTGGAGATGCCCTGCAGGTTGGTGAACTCCCCCTTTTCCCGACCACGGCTTCCTGTGGGTAGACACAGGTGAGAGGCCAGGTCCCATGGGGCTCACCACGCCGTGGCCCCCCACCCCACATCTGTCCCTGCTGGCTCACCCACACGGAAGATGAGCTCATCTTCGATGGGGTTCTCCTTCTTCTTGCCGCTGCTGTACATGCTGGACGGGCGCCGCACAGCCTTCTGCCGGATGTGCCCGCTGCTGGGCGACTTCACACGGCGCTTGACATCATCAGGGGACGGAGGCACGTCAGAGGCTTTGACAGCACGGACACGGAAGGGACTGCCGCGGATGGGCTGCCCGTAGAGCAGGATGGAGAGCAGGAAGTCACCCTCAGTGCGTGGTGTGTACAGCAGCTCGTAGGTGCCGTTCTTGTTATCAAGCACCTCGGACTCGGCAGCACTGCCATCCGGCGCCGTCACCTGGAAGCGCAGGCTGGCACTGCCGCTGCGCACCAGCTCCCCGTCCTTGTCCTTGGTGGTGACACTGAGCGAGGAGGGCTGCCCCACTACGGCATGCCGCAGCCCCTCGCCCGTGGCCACCGTCTTGTGTGCTGTGGCGCTGGTGGTGATGAGCACGCCCAGGTTCAGGATGGACTTGCGAACGCCATCAGTCTCCACCACATAGTCAAGCTGGTCATTCTCGTGCGGGTGCTCGGGGAACTCCTGGCTGGCCAGCTCGCTCAGCCGCTCGCTCATCTGCTTCTTCACTAGCAGCACCTCCGTCTCTGTGCCATGGTGCAGCGCCTGTTCCGTGAAGGTGCAGCTGCTGAGGATGTTCTCCTGGCCCTGGCGCAGGGCATCCAGCTGTGCCTGCAGCACCTGCCGAGATGAGAGAGGATCACTGCCAGCACCCACTGGAATGGGGCATCCACAGCACCTGCCAGGCTGGAGCACCCACAGCGCCTATCAAAATGGGGCAGAAGCACCCACAGCACCTGCCGGGATGGGGCACCCACAGCACCTGCCAGGATGGGACACCTTCTGCACCCACAGCACCTGTCAGGATGGGGTAGGGGCACCCACAGTGGGGCAGGCTGGGTTCCCTCTTCCTCTCAGCCCAGTGGTGTCCGATGCTGCCCTGCTCCGGACCTGCTGCGGGTGTCTGGCAGCACAGTGCCTGTGGGCACAGTGCCCAGGCAGTGCTGCAGCGCAGCTCGGCCCCGTGCATGGGAGTGTCGCTGCGCCGGCCTCGCCAGGACACGCTGTTTACACAGTCCAGGACACGTTTGCCTTTTTTGGGAAGAACTGGGCACTGCCGACTTCACTCGCCAGGGCTCAACCCAGCCCCCATCTTGCTGTGCACAGGCGCCGTGGGGAGGACGAGGCAATCCCCACGTGTGGGGCTGGGGTCGAGGCACACTACCTTCTGCTTAGCCCCACAGGTTGCCTCCAGGTCCCGCACCAGCAAGCCCTTCCGCTGCTGCAGAGCCTTCTCCAGCTCCTCGAAGGTGCTGCTGATCTCAGACACGGCTTCATTCTTGCGGTCCACCAGCTGCTTGCTGATCTCCGTCACCAGCCCAATGGCTGCCGCCAGCTGCGGGAGCCTGCGGGGCAGGTGGTCAGCACAGGCAGCACCCACGGCCCACGGCTGCCCCGCCGGCGGGCAGGTCCCCAAGCCAGCTGCCAGCTCCTCCTGGCCCCACGCCAGCGCCGCCTCGCTGCCGGTACCTGCTCTTGATGGCATCAAGCTGCTGCTGCAGGGCCGCCTTGTGCTGCTCCACCACATCACGCAGCGGCACCGTCACGTGCTCCCGGTGCTCCCCCTCCGTGCACTCGTGGCACATGGCCGTCTCGCACGACTCGCAGTAAAACTCCATCACCTGCAGCGCGGGTGCTCAGATGGGCCCCGGCCCCGGCACAGCCCAGCCCACCCCGACTCCCACCGCCGCCCCACGTGCCTGGGACCCACCTTGCCCTCGTGATTGGGGCAGGAGAGGGGCTGGCCAGTGACAGCACTGACGGGGTCCAGCCCCGGACCAGGGTGGAGGCCGGCGCTCTCGGGGTCCCGCTGCAGCACCTCCATGAGGTTGGTGATGAAGAAGTTGTTCTGCAGGGCCGCGACACCCTTCTCAGGCAGGATGGAGGTCTGGCGGCACACGGGGCAGGACAGGGTCAGGCTCTGGGGCGGGATATAGTTCTGGAGACACCTGGGGCAGAACGGGCACAACGAGAGGATCAGGACTCGCTACGGTGCGGGACACGGGCAGGCTGGCATGCAGTGGGACCGGGGCATCGGGGATGGGGACGGAGCAGTGAGGGGAGGGGCAGACAGCACCAGCAGGATGGCAGGACAGACAGACAGATAGGGGGGCCGCACCATGGTGCTTCGGGGTGCATGGGCCAGGGACAGGGGGATGGAGCTGCATGAGCAGATGGGGACAGCAGGACAGACAGACAGGGAGCAGCATCGTGATGCCATCAGCCTCCAAAGTGGGACTGGACCAAGGGGGTGGGATGAAGGGTGGTGCTGGGCGTAGAGGGTCCATTGTGAGGAGGGGGGGCAGGTTAGGGGGCGAAGCCTGCAAGGAGGGAGCTGCTGTGGGGCAGAGGCCCTGGGGGGACAGAGAGAGCAAAAGTCAGTACAGTAGTGCGGCCCCAACCACAGACACAGCCCTCACCCTACATCTGTCACACATGCAGCCCCTAGCTCCACACATGCTTTACACCTGGCCCTATACACAGCCCCTAAGGCACTGCAGCCCCCAGCCCCACAAGCGTCACCTGCAGCACCGCAGCCCCTGGCCCCACACACCCCCACAGATGGCCCCCAGGGCACTGCAGCCCCCAGTCCCACATGCAGCCCC